>NC_092704.1:11207370-12429870 GCF_964275005.1 Diadema setosum | reverse complement strand
TAAATTGGAATTACTCCCACCATGGAGGTCATGATTTTACCGGCGTTTGTTTGTTTGTCGGTTTGTTTCTTTGTTTCTTTGTCTGTCTGTCTGTCTGTTTGCAAAATCTCCTAAAGTTATGAACGGATTTGGATGTAAATTTTCACGGAAAGTTGACGATGCCACAGAGAATAGACAATATTAGATAATTGATTGTGATCAAGATCACCGTGAAGAATTTTTCATATTTGGGGAAACTCTATCCCTCATTTCCAATTGTTGCACAACAATTTCAAGCACTTTATCGAATCACGGGTGAAGGCACAATGAAATTATTCCTCTACCAAACATATTTCTCTTCATGTATAGACAAGGTTAAATATATTTACCAAACATTACAGTTCCAGTAGCTTATAGGTTTGTGGAGTCATATCACTTATGATAGGAAGCTTAACAAGACGTAAATTAGATGCACCAATGGAGGATATCACGTGCCTCTTTCTCTCTCTCTCTCTCTCTTTCTCTGTCTTTTTCTATCGTCATTATGATTATAAGCATATACCATCCTATAGATGGATAAAATGATGGATAGATGGATAGATGGATAGATGGATAGATGGATAGATGGATAGATGGATAGATAGATAGATAGATAGATAGATAGATAGATAGATAGACGGACAGATAAATTGATAGAAAGGCAGATAGATGTAGAGAGATACTCAAGCATTCCCGAAAATTCTGGAGTGTAATATATTACGAGATAATGACATTGTGATAATTACCTTTGTAATCGCTGTTTTCGAGATTGTTCGGTGGCCATGACGAAAGGGCGTCAAACTCGTCGAAGAAACTGAGAATGTGCACTTGGCCTGTGAGACACAAACACAAACAAACGAATAAACAAACAAACATCATGAAACATTGGAAAGAACTCATGGATTCTATCATCTTGCTCTGGGGGCATTTTCCCAAATCTTCAACGATAACCAGGAGCTGTATGATGATGATGATGATGATGATGATGATGATGATGATGATGATGTTGATGATGATGATGATGATGATGATGATAATGATTATCATTATTAGAGAGAGGATGCCATCCTTTTTTGTTTTCAGGAGGTATGGTGACTAAATATTTTCAATTCATGAGCAAATGACGAAAGATAAAGAAAGGACATAGAAGCAAATGGACACAATGTATCATGTGTACATTTTTTGATAGAGCGTGGTTAATATTACTGTCCTTGGCCATTGTGAATAAATCTGCACCTATACTTAAGTGCCAATTTCGTCTGCTTTTTTCAAGTTCCCAGTATTTAAAGGATAATCAAAATGCAAGCTATCCTGTATTTTCATCGTAAAAACATCATGGACAAAACGTATCGGTGCCTCGATATGGGAGCCTATGCCTTGGGTTCATGGTTGATTGTGAAGACAAGCATGTGCGATCTTGCAGACCAGCTCAACCACACACAAAAAGAAACAAAATACACAAAGCAGAAGCAAACTGGAAAGAGAATTGACACGTATGTTAAAACTGATGAAAATGCTTAGCAAGTCACTGCCAGATTCATCTCCACTGCGCCCAGCTCACATCCAAAAATGATAATGTCTAACTCTTTTGAAAACAAAATGTAGAAATAACTGTCAAAAGCAAGAAGATGAGAAGAAGAGGACAAACAAGAATACGGAACAAAAGAAAAATGAGGAGAAAAGGAAGAAGACGAAGAAGGACAAGGTGAGGAAAATAAACAAGAAGTAAAACATGGAAACGGAGATGGTGTGGTGAAGATAATGTTGGCGACGGCATGACAAAGAATATAAAGAAATAGAATAAGAGTACAAAAAAAAAATTATATATTGAAAAGATAATATGACGGTAGAGAATAGGTCATTAGGACTCTGTTCTTAAGCATAAGAATCATTATTGTTTCACAGCAGGAAGTTTACCCATAGTTGAGGGGAAAAATGCATAACCAAAAAGATTGCTGCTTTATCACAGGAAGCATTTTTTTTTTTACTACTTTAGATATCTTAATTTAGACGATGTGTTTCCAGAATGAGCTTTATTTTTCTTTCTTTCTGTCTAGGGTGATGCTAAGTCGATACTGGTCTATTTTCTTAAGCGTCGATCTTCCTGTTTATGTAGCAACGTCTTCCGGAACCTCTTGACACCTCACCTGAAATGACCGAGTTTTCAGCGGGACAGGCGCTCTAACTCTCTGATAGGTATCTTGCTGCGGCATCTGTGCGCAGCGTAAACTATTGGCGATATCAACTTTATTATTACATTGAAGATGGCACTTGAGGTTCCAGTTTCAGTTGAGTATAATCAAGCTTTTTGTGACTTGTTTTTTTTTTTTTTCCCTCATTCTCTTATCAAAATCGCTATTGAACTTGTACCTCTCACTGTTAGGTGGAGATAAGGACCCTCTTCTCACTTTCGAATCATGAGATTTTTAAAGTCTTCTACCAGGGTACGGCCAAGAGGTCTTGCAAACTTTGTATAGTCGAATTGCTGAGGAGATTCTTACCTTGTGCATGGAAGCTCCCCACAGCGCCTAAGAGTATTTCGTCTTTTGTTGCGGCGGCGCTGAGACCTAGCTGACACGCCCATGTCCGCCTTGCTGCTGCTCAACAGAAAAAAGAAGGAAAGAAATTGAAACAACCAAAGGAGATGGGCTAACATATCATCAGTGTTAAAGCTCTAAATATATCAATAATGCCATGCCTGATTTTTCCCTGTTTTGTTTGTGTGTGTATGCGTGAGTGTGTATTGCTTTCTGACTGGATTCGCCAAAAATTGACTTTGTTAACCAAACACTCAATTAGAGAAAGTCATTCCAGAGTAAAATTTTGTTCACCGCAGTTGTAATTGTCATTATGCTGAGCTGTTCACTCTTAATGCAGCTGAATATTATCGATATCACAATAGTGTGGCTCATCTTCACACATTCTGTTCACACATTCTACCCTAACAATGGCGGCTGTGTGTTAGCACCGTGTGTCTCTACCGTGTCATTACTGGTTTACTGTATCTGCGTTTCGACTCTGTTTGACTTGCAATGTTCAAACTGCAAGTTTCCTTACATCACAAGCCACGTCAGGAGTAAGTCCAAATCGTCTCCAACCATGTCGTCGTCGAGAACGAGACTAAAGAAGAAATCTTCTAAATCTGGTCACCATGTTGAAACCATCGACGAAGATTCCCCCGAGGACTCCCCCGACCTGGCTGGGCATTCCAGTCTAGGTTGTACCGGCAGAGACGTCTCTACTGCTGCTGGGCACTCAAGCACTACACCTCATTCAAATGCAAATTGTGCTGCCGACACAAGTGAAAGTGCGAATGCAAATGCGAGCACGGACAATGTCAAGACCGCCGACATGAAAGAGCTCATTTCCGAGCAAGTGATGAAAGCCCTTTGTTCAGAATCTGTCATCAAGGAAATAGTTGACGCCGTTTACGCAGCTGTCTACGAGAAACTTGGGGATGAACTTCATGCTTCGTTTCAGCTAGAATTGAAGCAAAGGGACGAAAAGATCAGTGAACTTGCTTCATCATCGGAGAAACTCCAGAAGAAGATCAAATACTTGGAATCAGAGCTGGAGAAACAGGAACAGTATTCACGTCGTCAGTGTCTACGAGTATACGGCCTCCCAGAATCTCCAAAGGAGAATACGGATGATGCCATCCTCGCTCTTGCCACCAAGATCGGTGTCGACCTGGATGTTCGGGACCTAGACAGAAGCCATAGGATCACCTCCAAGCCGCGCTCCGGCGATCGATCTACCAACCATCAGTCACCTGCAAAACCCAGACCACTCCTAGTCAAATTTGCGAGATACAACGCTCGTAACCAGATGTATGCTGCCAAGTCGCGATTGAAGGGGACAGGAATTGTCATCCGCGAAGACTTGACATCTGAAAGGCAGGAACTGTACTACAAAGCACTCTCTCACGTGAACACTACGCAAACATGGTCATCTGACGGAAGAATCTTCACAATAACAAAAAACGGAACCAAGAAACTGATCACTTCCCTCCGCGACATCGACACTTTGTGAATAATCAATAAAGCTTCATTATCTCTGTCTTCTAATGGCGTCTTTCTGTGAGTATCTAGGCACTGATTTTTCGGTCAATTCTGATGACGATGAGAATTCCTATTCTCAAAATTACACCTCTGATTGCAATTATTATGATTTTGAACAGTTTCGTGATTCAGTATCTATTAATGCGTCGATGAACAAGCTTAGCTTGATCCATTATAATGCTAGAAGTTTGAATAAGAATTTTGATAAACTTTGTGAAGATTTACAGGTTCTTAAGTTCCCCTTTTCTGTTATAGGAGTAACTGAGACATGGATGAGCAATACATCAAATCATTTTTCTTTACAGGGTTATAATATGTTCCAAGCTAATCGTATTGAAGGCCGAGGCGGAGGAGTAGCATTATATGTCAGAGAAAATCTGTCTGTTCAAACTTTACAAGATGTAGAATTGTCTATTGATGGCGTAGAATCTCTTTTCATTGAAACCACGGATGCAATTAAAAACAAGATAATAATTGGAATAGTATATCGTAAACCTTCTTCAAATGTCGGTGATTTCATAAAATCCTTTGATTTAGTTTTGAATACATTGAATGCAATGTCGAAAGTGTGTTTTATTATGGGAGATTTGAATCTTGATTTGATACAGTATGACCAAAACAGTGTCATTCAGAATTACGTTGATATGCTTTTTTCAATGGGGTATTCCCCCCTGATATGTAAACCGACCCGTGTATGTTCTAATTCAGCTACTCTTATAGACAATATTTTTACCAATTCTTCTGACCATCATTTCATTTCTGGTATTTTACTCTCTGATTTGAGCGACCATTATCCAGTTTTTTCTGTTTCTTCTTTAGCTACGTTGAGTCCAAATAGTAAAAAGCATAGTGTATTATCACGGAAAATAACACCTTTGTCATTATCATCACTGATGGGCGATTTATCGAAAGCTGACTGGTCAGATATCCTTGAGCTGATCGACGCCAATCTTGCCTATGAGTTATTTTTGGACCGCTTTCTGTTTATATTGAATGAACATATGCCGCTTAGAAAAAGGGGTTCTGTTGATAAAAGGATTAAAAAGCCCTGGATCACACGTGCAATATTGAAATCAATCCAGAAGAAAAACAGATTATTTAAATTGTACAAACTGAACCCAAACAACAGTAATGAATCATTTTATAAGCAATATCGTAATAGATTGAACTCTGTTATTCGACATGCTAAAAGAAAATATTATTATGATGAGTTTCATAAGACTAAATTTGATTCAAAACGTATGTGGAAATTTATTAACCGGACTCTGGGAAAAACTGATAGTAATCTGCCTGAAATTTTAGTACAAGGAAATGATGTTATATGTGATCAAGTTTTAATAGCAAATATTTTTAATGAATATTTTGTGGATGTTGGTCCAAATTTGTCTCGTTCGATTGATACATCAGATAGTTCTATGAGTTTTTCTGATTTTCTCTCTGGTAATTTTGAACGTTCTTTCTTTTTTAAACCGGTTTCTGAATCAGAAATATATGATATTGTTCACAAAATTGATGGTAACAAGAGTGCTGGCTTTGATAACATACCCGCTTCCATTGTAAAATCAGTTATCACATTTATCATTAAACCAATTGTACATATATGTAATTTATCTCTTGAAACCGGCGTATTTCCATCCAGTATGAAAACTGCCAAAGTTATCCCTGTGTTTAAGAAAGGGGACAAGAATGATTGTAATAACTACAGACCTATATCAGTACTACTGGTTTTTGCAAAAATATTGGAGAGAATAGCATTTGATAGGCTTTACACTTTTCTTAATCAGAATGATATTCTTTGTTCTAATCAATATGGTTTCCGTTCCCATTATTCTACTGAGTTTGCTATAATTGATTTATATGATCGGGTATTGAATCTTATCAATAAAAATAAGCATGCAATTGCAATATTTATGGATTTATCGAAGGCCTTCGACACCCTTTCCCATTCAGTTTTATTATCCAAATTGCAATACTACGGGGTTCGTGGTATACCATACCAGTGGTTTCATAGTTATTTAACTGGGCGAAAACAATATACTTTATATAATACTTACTGCTCTAATAGCAGCTCATTATTGTGCGGTGTTCCCCAGGGGTCCATATTAGGACCCCTTCTGTTTTTGATATATATTAATGATATTGTAAAATGTGCACCGTTTTTTCAGTTCTTATTATTTGCAGATGACACTACTTTAGTAGCATCCCATTCTGATTTTTCAGTTTTGATTGATTCCATAAATGAAAATTTGAATTTAGTTTATACTTGGCTTCTCTGTAATAAGTTGTCATTGAATGTTCTCAAAACAAAATATGTCGTATTTCGTTATTCGCAAAATTTGAGTGAAAATTATGACAACATATCATTGTATATAAATGACACTGAAATTGAACACTGCTCGGTAGTAACATACTTGGGAGTGACATTAGATCAACATTTTGCCTGGGATTTTCATATAAATCATGTCAGTTCGAAGGTATCCAGGATCATTGGTATACTTCAACATATAAGGCATTTTGTCCCCCTTCGTATTTTGTTTATGATGTACAATGCATTTATTCTTCCATATATTATGTATTGCAACACTGTGTGGGCCACTGCATACCCGTCCAAACTCTGCAAACTGCACCGTCTTCAAAAACGGGCTCTGCGTATCTGTTCAAATGCCGAATTTTATGCTCCATCTATGCCTTTATTTTATAGTTTGAACACTCTAAATATTTATGATATTAATAGATTAAGTATTTGTATGATTATGCATCGTTATTTTTCCAATACATTACCTGAGTATCTGATGGAAATGTTTTCTTTGAATCTGGATGTACACAATTATGATACTAGAAATAGACAACTTTTCCACAAATCTAGAGTAACTTCCCATTCCCTGTATAAATCGATTCGGTATACTGGACCAAATATGTGGAATTCTCTGCCTCCATCGCTACGCAATATTCAATTTCTGAACTCATTTAAAATTAAGTATAAGTTTCATCTTTTGTCGTTTTATGTTTAACGCAACAATTTATATTCACTCACATTCACACACTCGCTCACGCGCGAACACACATTGAGTTATTCTGTGCTGTACTGTAGCTATATATTTCTATGTCATACGTTATGGGTGTATCTACCTGTCAAGCCTCCTAGGCTTTTACTGATACATCCTATTTCATTTTTCTTTATTACAATGCACTCCGTTTGTTCTATTGTATTTGTTCGCTGATAGTATTTTTACCATTTTAACCTGTACATATTGTGTATATATGCATGATTGTTATTTTTCCAATCTTTTTATCCGAAGAATGAAATAAACGAATGAATGAATGAATGAATGAATGAATGGTTCGTTTCGACGAAAAATTCAGTGCTTCAGGTCGCGATATATAAAACATCATTGACCAAATAAATATGACCGTGTGTATGCGTGTGTATAAGTTCACCCAGTTAGTACCGTCAAAACAGTAACCCCGACATAGTATACTATTTTGTATCTACAGTCAGACCATTAAGTTATGTTACTCCCGCACGCACTGCGCACGGGGCTGCTTCGTGCGGCTGCGTGCGGTTTCGCACGGGTGCGTGCGGCTCCGTGCCATTTCATACGGCCTCGTGCGGGTGCGTGCGCTTCTGTACGCCCCCGTGCGACCCCGTGCGACCTCGTGCGCCTCCGTGCGGCTGCGTGCCAGTCAGTGCGCCTCCGTGCGGCTGCGTGCCACCGTCGAGTGCGGACCATCTGGCACGCTACCGTGCGAGGTGTTGGCACGGTACCGTGCGTGGTGCTGGCACGCTACCGTGCGAGTCCGTGCGAATCTAGCATCCTGCTAGTCCCGACACGGGACTCTTATCTTTTTTTCACTCTCTCATACGCCCTCATTGGCGGTATACGAAGGCAGTCTAGGCAGTGGACTAGCATCCTGCGTGCGAATCCATTGGAGGCCGTGCGTGCATGCATTGTAAATAATAATATCCCCTTTGTAAGTGTGTGCTCATGACTATGTGTGCGCCTGCGTGTCCATGTCTGTGGATCCGTGCCCATGCCTGTGTGCCTGCAAGCGATCGCGAGAAGACGATACGATGTACACACTGTACAATGTTCAATGAAAGCCCTTACAAGTCTGTGCAACTGCGTATTACATGTAAACACTCATGCCTGTCCAAAAATGGACGATTTTCTACATTGCAGAGATCACTTGCAATCTTTCTAAGAATATGGAGTACCATCACCGTGTGTACATGTATCTCTCCTTGCAAAGAGATTAGAAAAATTGTGTGGTTGTATGTGTGTCTTTATCACTCGATAACTTGAACAGTGTAGAAATAATCATGGTAATAATGACAATTAACAACAACAGAGAAAAGCTATTGTATAATTACATCAAGGGAACCATTTGTTGATGATGATGATGATGATGATGTTGATGATCACTCAAAAGGTAATAATAAATGTACATTGTAGATGTTCCATATTGTTACATTATCAGTATGGTGTATTAGTATTTTTACTATTTTTGCCTCTCTTAAAAAAAAAACACACACACACACACACATTCTTTGTCCTTTCTGATATTCCCCGAAAGCTTTGAAATATATGTAGAGCTTACACATTGTCGTAAGCAGGAGATAAAAAAAAAAAAACATCGTCGCTGCAGGATAGGTCGGTATATTAACAGTTTCCGTCTCGATAGGTTTGTAATCTTGGCAAAATACATATACATAGATTAAGAAATATAAATATACATTTATATATATATATATATATATATATATATATATATATATATATATATATTATATACATATACACAAATATATATAGATATTGATTGAATCGTTTCTTTATTCAAGAAAATGTTTTACATTACACCACCGGTCTAGTTATCCCAAGGTTTCTTTGAAAATGCTGCAAGCATCAAAATATCAAACATCGTAATTTTTATATACAATTTCCCGTGAATGCAAAGCGTATGAGAGAAAGAGATAGAAAAGAACAAAAAACTTCTGCCATATGTCTTGTTTCTCGCTTTATTGCAGCGTATGTCATTGTCGAAGTATAAATGCTATGATAAATGTTGGTAACAACCACATGAGAACTTGCACATTCGATTCCCAACAACCATTAAATCATTGGGGTCCGTAAAAAAGGTTACATAATACATACGAAGCACCTCATTATAATGTATTCGATGGACCGGTGCAGAAAAACTGGCTGTCTGTAATCGGCCTTTGAACATCTCTATTATGCTCATAATCCCCGACTTTTCAGATGGCGGCTACGAGCGCGTCCAGGGATGTTTTTGTATCAACATTCTGACTATTCATGGAGGTACAATGTAACCTGATACTCTGGCCACCTGGTCTATTCAAAGTATTCTTGCGTAATACACGCGCGTAATTATGTTAGGCTGTGTTTCACCATGATGAATATATAGGACCCCGTAGTAGCAATATCGGCTCTTGCGTTGTATGAATGCTATACAGGGATCCTCCATTTGGTTCGTTGGTCAAGTATATAGATTCTTTTAACGATCTTATAAGCAGGCCGTCATTCATAAGTATGACAGAAAAACAAACAACAACTTCAAGCAACATCGAAGTTGAGTTTCGCGAACTAATCTTCCATTTGAGTTGGTTTCTCGGTTTTGTTTCAACAATTTTTATAATGTTGACAAAAGCCTGATGGGATGTTCAATATTCAATTAAATCATTGCACCTTTCTCGCAATCTTTGACAACTAATGATGACTAAACCTGTGAAATCCACGATTTATTTATTTATTTATCTATGTTTTTTTTTTTTTTTTTTTTTTTTGTATAGAGACGTTTTCTTTTTGAATTTATCTATCATGACTGCCTCCAGATTTCGACCATAATTATATGTCTTAGGTTTCCATGGGATCAATAAAGGAGATCAACGAGCGCATTTGTAGGTTTCCTGTCGGGTTTAATGTTGCAAAGTTTATGTGCAATCACGATTCACTTTCAACCCTATATACACCATAATGTCGGGATGAGATATTGTTCACTACACATCAAGTGAGATTAAATCTTACACAGTGTACTGTGATATGATATATAATATGATAAAAGTCATCAGCAAACGGGATAGATTATTGTTTTGTCTATGTGTGTGTGTGTGTGTGTGTGCGTGTGTGTGTGTGTGAGAGAGAGAGAGAGAGACATGAGAAAGGGTGGAGAATATATATATATATATATATATATATATATATATATTTATATAATTATATATTCACTTACAACTATATGATCTTATAAAACACATGTTCAAGTCAGTTGACGGAACATTTATAAGCTCTTCCGGTCTGCCTATGAAACATCGGAGTCTATGCGATAAGAAGAAAGATTGAGAGATAGAGAGAGAAAAATAAAATAGGCTGGTCTTCTAAATTTTGTTCGATGAATGGTAATCTTAACACACTTTTGCAAACGAAATGAAATATTATACACGGCTAGGTTTGCCTATAATCTGTGTTATGGTGATATCTTATTAGATTATACATAATAATACGGGCAAAGTATCTTAGATAAGTGATCGCCACCATCGATGAGGATATTCAATCTAGACGACTAATTGAAGATGATGAGAATAAAGAAGACATAGTGGATAGCTGGAAAGGAAAGTAATGTGATGCAATGAGATAAAAATGAAGGAGCACGAATTGAGGCAAATGTATTACAAAGGAAGAGAAAATGGCATATTCGAGTGTTCAAAATGGTTTAACATTATGCGAAGATTTCATAGTCATTTTTTTCTGTGTGTGTGTGTGTGTGTGTGTGTGTGTGTGTACGTTTGTTTTCTAATTTTACAGTTATGTAATTCAAACTCGTCGACAAAATAAAAGAAAAAAAAGATAGCGCCATGAATATTGTCATAATTCAATCTCAGTTTCCTCTCACTATATCCTATCACTTCAAAAAAACGTATTCAAATTAGAATGCCCGTAGACAATTCAAATTCGTCTCCATGTGAGAGAGCGTCTTTTCAAACAGGGTCGCAGGTGACCATTCCCGAATTCGACGCAGAAGTTAATTCAATTTAGCAACAACAAAAAAAGGCTGGCCATCGCGTATACTCCAGCAGCTGTAGAAGAAGCCGACATGATCATAGAAGTATGACAAGCACAAGCCACACAGGCTTGAAGGCCTAAAATTATTACATCACTTGAGAAAATAAGGAAAAGGCAATATCTTTGTTGAAATAAACAACATTTCTCCTGGCATTCTTCAATCTCTCATAACAGACGGCTAATTTTGCTGAATTGTTCTTCTCTTATGTCATGAGTGTAAATCAATATTTGTTTAATTGTTTATACAGCACCAGTCATCCCCCGATAAAAGACAAGAAAGAAATGAAGAACTAATCTCATTCAATAAGCATAATGTATAAAGGAAATGAGCATTTGCTGCAATCGTTTATGAATATGAAAATGCTGCAATGTGCATGAGTGCGCGAAGTCTAATGGAATGAAAAAATGTAGTCCTACCTAAATGCATATATATCCTTATATATATATATGTTACGCTGGCACGATAAGTGAATAAACCACTTCAATAGCAGCATGAAAACATTTGATTTCATCGATACACATGAGATAAGACAAGAACATTTCATGCTTTTATTGCCCAAAATACCTTGCTCCTAAACAAAGTGTTCAATTGAAGCGATGGGTTATCACAGGTCCATCTCTCACAAAATTGAATCACTCTTCACAAATTTGGAGCGCTTTCTACGAAGGCAAATGCATTCTATGGACCGGTGCAGAAAAAAGGAGACCGTCTGTAATCGGCCTTTGAACTTCTCTATTATGCTCATAATCCCCGACTTTTCTACGAGCGCGTCCAGGAATGTCTTTATATCAACATCCTGTCTATTCAATAAGGTACAATGTAACCTGATACTCTGGCCACCTGGTCTATTCAAAGTATTCTTGCGTAAAACATTCGCATATGTTAGGCTGTGTTTCACCATGATGAATATATAGGACCCCATAAAGGCAATAACCATCGGCTCTTGCGTTGCATGAATGTTATACAGAATATCCTCTATTTGGTTTGTTGGCCAAGTAGATTATTTGAACGACCTGTAAATGACATAATCAGACTGTCATTCATAGGTATGAGAGAAAGAAAAAAAAAACTTCAAGCAACATCGAAGTTGAGTTTCGCAGACCAATCTTTCTCGGTTTTGTTTCAGCAATTATCCCTTTCATAATGTTGACAAGAGCCTGATGGGATTTTCAATATTCAAATAAATCATTGCATCTTTCTTGCTTTCTTTGACAACTTTTGATAACTAAATCTGAAAAAATCCATGCTATTGCGGTACCTGCCATCCACACAGAAGTTTCTTCTCTTTTTTTTTTTTTTTTTTTTTTTGGTATAAGAAGTTTGCTTTCTGGAATTATCCATTATGTCTGCCTACAGATATGACTTAAGGTTTCCATGGGATTTAATAAAAGAGATCAACGAGCACATTTGTGATTCAACAGTAGGGGTTAAATGCTGCCAATTGTATGTACAATGTTATAATTGACTTAAAACTCTACTGCCAAGAAGTATTGCTCATTACGAATCACATGAAATAAGATTTCACATAGTGATAAGACAGAAGTTATTTGTTATAATATCATTATGATGAAAACTCATCACTAACCGGAAAGACTATTGTTTTGTGGAATTTGTATATTTGATAGAACATTTATGAGGTCTTCCGGTCTTCAGGCGAAACACTGGAATCTATAGCGATGAGAAGAAAGATTGAAAGGGAGAGAAAGAGAGAGGAAGAAAAATAGGCTGGTCTTCTAAATGTTGTTTGATGAATGTACATATATTAGATATTGTTGTATATATATATATATATATATATATATATATATATATATATGTATATATATAAATATATATATATATAATACAGGCAAAGCATCATCGAGAAGTGATCTTCACTAATGATATTATTCAATCAAAGAATTGGATATCTGGAAAGAGAGGGAGAGAGATCAAAGAGGGTGGGGGGGAGAAATATGATGGTCTTCTAAATTCTTTTTGATGGATGGTAATCCGATCACACTTTAGCAATCGAAATGTAATGTTACATCCGGTCAGGTTTGCCTATCTATGTTATGGCAATATCTTTTGAGATTGTATATACGGGCAAAATATCTGTATACGTTTGTAGGCGGGAATGAAGTGGATAGCCGGAAAGGAAAGTGATGAAATGTAATGGGAAAGAATAAAGGAGCACTAATCGAAGGAAATGTATCATAAAAGAAAAGTAATGGAAACTTGATTATAAATAATGGCACATTATGCAAAGATTTTGCAGTCGTTTTTCTGTATGTTTTTATTTCAATTTCATAGTTAAGTAATTCATAATCGCCAACAAAAAATAGCTTCCTGAAGATGGCCATTCAGGTTTGTTTTCCCTTCGCTATATGCTATCCCTTCAAATGTAGCATGAACACACTTCAATTTATAGTCCATGGGCCAAGACCCGAAAAATGGGTTGTTGGTACCACCTGAGGTGGCAAAACCTTTTTGGTGTCAGTTTGTTTGTCGGGCAGAGATATGCTTATCAAGCTATGATAGCATTTCCAAATGAGTAGCTTAGTCATAATTTTTTTTTTTTTTACCGATTTGGTCTCGTTTTTATATCCCTATACTTCTGAATCGAAACTAACCGCTATAAAAAGAAGAGCACTGTCATCCGTACGTCCACAGGTGTTCTGTTGTAAACGCGATGCGCTTAGTCTTTATTCAAGGCAGCGAAGGGAATATCTAAAGGGTTATGATGTCCACAGCTGTCACGCGGTGCGCTTATATAGTCTTCATCTGGACCAATGTACCGTTATCATATCTAAAGTTCCTCATATAAGGGATTATCTATACTATTTTTATACTACCCTCTAAACAAATAAATCAATTTTAAACAAAAATCACTCTGTTTATTTACAATATTATTCATTATAATGTATTGTAGTGTACCGGTCCATTGTTTTTGCATTATCCTTTTTTGTTGGATGAAAATAAAGCGACATCGGCGTGGTGTTAGCGTTTTCACACTAGCGTTTTTGCCGGAAAATGATAGATAATTGCAAAATACGGTAAAATTCAAGAGGAATCTTTTTTTTTTTTTGGTTGTTGTTGTTGTTGTTATTGTTTTAAGATAAAAGGATATACACTGTATCATAAGCTTTGGATATTCCCTTCGCCGTCTAGAATAAAGACTAAGCGCACCGCGTTTACAACAGAATACCTGTGAACATACCATAGAGCTGCATTTTACAGCTCTACGGAACATACAGAAAACAGTACTCCTGTGCTTATTTTTAAGGATGTGCCTCTCTTAATGATTGCGATTGATGTTCAACTATTTCTTTCACGCAAGCTTGAACAGGAAGAAGCTAAAATTCAGGCAAGGAGACGAGTTTTCTTCCATGAGATACAATCATTAAGACATACATCTATTTCCGAAAGTTGTGTGATTGCTTATGTGCTAAAGAATTGTGTCCATTACATGAATCAGGCACTATACAAAACGGTTGAAA
This sequence comes from Diadema setosum, assembly GCF_964275005.1. Classification (NCBI taxonomy): domain Eukaryota; kingdom Metazoa; phylum Echinodermata; class Echinoidea; order Diadematoida; family Diadematidae; genus Diadema; species Diadema setosum. Next base: position 12,415,229 of record NC_092704.1, on the reverse strand, counting down.
TCTACTGAAAGTCGAACTTGTTTTTTTTTTTTTCCATTTAAAGCGGGGATAGACTAGAAATTTGTTTGTCTATACTGACAGGAGACATTACATTTTTCCAGTACATGCTCCGCATTTAAACAGTCACCATATTTTCGTGGTCAGAATCAGATAATGGACAAATGATATATTATAAAAATGAAAATACGAAACTACGAACACGCCATATGTACAAATATTATGAACTTCAATGAATTAAACTTACTTGTGATATTCTGCATAAAAAACAAGCACGCCGATTAGATAATTTAATAGAATTAATAGAACACACAGCAATATCATGCATGGTGGATCAAATCAAGTTCAATTGGTGAGAAAGCTACATGAAGTTAAAAAGTTGACTTCTTTTCGTTTCTCTTTCAATTCATGAAGACAGAATTATATTGTATATCTAATGAAGAGGATTGTCTCTGTTGCGAACGATCGCTATATATAGCACTGTTAGTCGTCTGCGCAAATCCTAATCCCTAATACTTAAATTTCTGCTTGATAATGTAATAACCCTGCTTATAACTTTATAAAGGACTCGCAAATTCAAAGTTTCAAAACGTATACTAAAATATTATATTGCACACGGTGTATTTCAAAAAACATTTTGAATGCGTTGTGTGTAAGCATGTTAATAGCATCAATCTGCCTTTTATTTTCCGTACGTAAAGCGCACAGAAACGTAACCAAACGTTACCAAATACAGTGAAATGCATTGTACGGCGTGGTACTATCATTAGAAGTATATCCCATTCCTTTTTACTTTTATTTGCTAGAAGCAGTCGTCAAACCATGCGTCATTTTCGTAGCGACATCATTTAGGAATTAGAATGTATGAAGATAATCGGTACTCATTTATTTTGCGCTACTGACATAGCATTTACATTTTCCAACTTTTATTGACATGCAGTATTATGTTACTGTATGGTTACGATTACGAATGTTGGTTATGAATTCAAAAGACTGGTTTATTAATCGAAATATAAAGGTAATAGCTGTTTTGAAAGTAGTTCGATGCAAATTCAAAATCGAAATCATCGTCATAGGGGGAACTGATAGCTCTAGACAACTTGTTGAGGCTAGTAAAGATTGCCGTATGCAATCTTTGTAGAAGGTTTTGACTTAGGCCATCTTTCGAGTATTTTGAGAAATTATATAAAGAAAATTATTTGTTTTGATTATGTCAAGAATTAGTTTGAACTATGAGAACAAAAAGGCGCGGTTACCCAAACAATGTCGTAGTTCGAAAAGACATGATGGGTAAAGTGAATTCATGACTTGACTAATCCTTACTGAATTGATGATCACTACTGTAAACTATCAGTTATGTCTTGTAGATGATACCTCTGTAATCGTAGTCAAAATTCTTTTGAGCGATGAGACGAAAACCAACAAACAAAATGCCGTGTATCATCGCTCGAGATTCCAACATTTGGCTCACCCGACCAACAATAAGTGACGAATCAAATGGAATATCATGTTGTGGGTTAGCAGACTGTGTTACGATTTTTAAATGTTTCGAGCAGTTGTTAAAAAAAAAAAGAGAAAATGAGGCAAAGTTCAAAAAATTAGAAAAAAGCACGTAAATGCCGGCGATCATGTTTGATAATCAAAGTAAGAGATTATAATCGGCCGTGCGGATGTATATGATTGCCTTATTTACATGTCTGATTTCTGTAAACTATGTTATATTTAAATGTAAGTTCCCTTTCCTCCTTGATAAAAGTTGTGTTGGGTTTTCGCTATAGGCATTTATTAGGAAACACTGTAAAAACGACAACAAATGCGTACTATACATCAAGAGATGACCTATACATACATGAAACACAAAAATTTGTGTACGTTCTGATATAATGCAACTGCTTGTTTGTTAGTTAGTTAGTTTGTTTGTTTGTTTTGAATTACCATGGTCTTTGTTGAGGGAAAGATGAAGAAAAGTAGTAGAGTGTATTACTCTCAAATCCGGATAATTGCGATAAGTGTGTATCCCCGCCCTTTCTATACAGGTAAACGATTTAAGCTTGGTATGCTATTATAAAAGCCTGCATGTGTCACGCAGAAGAACTGATTCCGCGATCACTTTTAACCTTTCATAAAATTCACGTTTTAAGATAGTAACGACAGCTTGTAGGAGATAGAGTAACTTAGCGTCCCTGACTGTGGTTCTGAAGACAAAAGGGGACTGAAAAATTCTTTTACAAATTAGCAGACATAATGCCGATCCTCCAACACTGTTGCTCCATTCAGTCACTGATTCTGCTATCAATGGCGAAGAAAGAATACTGGTTGCGTCTTTATCCACCCCTTGATAGCAGGAAGTTTACCTTTCATTGTTTAAGGCCTCGTTGATGCGGGGTTTACTCGGATACAAGGCGTGAACAGTGTCGTCCGAGTTCTTTCATTTGAAATTCCTCGGAATACGCAATTCAATGGGCAATTAGCGCTGCTACTTCGCAAAGCTGTTAGCCAAATTCTTTGCAGACTTGACCTCTCACATGATTGTCAGCTACACGCAATACACGACAAACAGCTATCATTACAAACATTCTGATTAAAAAACAAAATAAAATGAAGAAGCACACTTTTGAGTAGCGACACAGCTTTCTGTCCCTTTCTCAGATAGGTCCTACCTCTAAAAAAAATACACAGATGACAAGAGTCAGAATATCCTCAAAAGGGAACACGACCTACATTGTATTTGGGCATTAATAATGTTTATCTTCCGATTTCTCTCCATGCCGTCGCGGCCCAAACCATCATAAGAAATAGGGCAATAAGTTTTATTAACCAGGGAAACAATAGTATGCATTACATAAATTTGGCGAATTATCACACGAATTGTCGACTTAATAAAAACGAGAATACATGTAATTGACAACTTATAGGCCCTACTATATCTCCAGAGATGAACTTTAAACAGCAAGGCACATACCAGGGAAAGAAAGTTATGATTATTTGAATGAATTCATTAATGAGGCCAATTAATAACCGTTGTAAAAGTACACACTCGCATACAGAGGTTTCAAGTTCGATTATTATGATCATTGTATTAGCTCATAGATAAAGTATTATAAATTCTGCGTGATCGTTCGTTGGAATTATTTTTTTCAGCGCGATTTGTGCGTCACATCAATCACCACTTCATGAAATGGAGGGCATGTATCAAACGAAACTCGCTGGTCATGCAATCGATAGCCTTGGTCAGCTCACTATTATTGCGTAATTCTAAAGCCCTCACCGCTTGACCGCCGCGCGCACCATGCTTTGTTTTGTCTTCAATGGGGTCAAGAGCAATGCCTCATTAGCATACACCCTAGAAACGGAGGTGGAGTCTCAATCGGGCAAGAACAATAGGTGCGAAACGCAACGCAAAGGCGAGCGTTCGAAAAAAATGTAACCAAAAAAATTGTCTCAGAAAAACTGTGATTTGGGACACTTGTACTCATTTTTACACGCTGAAATTTTCTGTACAAACAGATAAAACATCAAGGAATCAAAATCCGTATAAAAAAATTTCGACCCGAGCACTGCTTCCCCTTCATTTGCGGCTCATTACGGGAAAACTCGCCGTGCGACTTATGACTCATTTTGTCGGAGCGCCACACACGTGATGCGCTCCGTCGGAATGAGTCAAAAGTCGCAAAAAATGAGATCGTAGTTATGCCTATATGTGAATTCTACAGACACTAAGCTTTACACTGATATGTAATACAACTCATTTGGACATCCCTATGGATCATAGAAACGAATATTATCTACGCTTATGATGTCAGTCCATTTTCTAAATAACGGAGAAAATCGCTCTTAAAGTTCGGGCTATGTTCAAGCTAACAACCTGTTTCTTTCACTATAGACGAAACAATACAACAGTCCTGCTTAGCGACGGCGTTTACGCTCAATCGCACGCACTACCGTATACGGCATAGCTTGGATGTGTAAGATGGCAAATGACCCAATCGCAGGACAGGTCTATCATTAACTATTCTAACCAATACGGCAGCCCGAATGTGAACTGAAGTGCGTTTGTGTCCGTGCCGCTGCCGCCGCATGAATGAGTCGGTAAGCGTTGTGTGTCGGCTGCGGTGACTTAGTTGCCGCAAGTTTGTAACTCACAAACAATAGGAAACAGTAGAAAGAAAGAAAGAAAGAAAGGCACGCAATGCGTATTACAACAAGCGTCTTTTAGCGAGGGCCTTGATCGCTTCCATTCTCCTCCCATATTGTTGTCAGTGGAAACTAAAGGACATGCGTTTAGCAAGTACCTATAGTCCATGGGCCAAGACCCGAAAAATGGGTTGTTGGTACCACTCGAGGTGGCAAAACCTTTTTGGTGTCATTTTGTTTGTCGGACATAGATACGCTTATCAAGCTATGATAGCATTTCCAAATGAGTAGCTTAGTCATAATAAATGAATTTTAACCAATTTGGTTTCGTTTTTATATCCCTATACTTCTGAATCGAAACTAACCGCTATACAAAGAAGAGCACTGCCTTCTGTATGTCCACAGGTGTTCTGTTGTAAACGCGATGCGCTTAATCTTTATTCAAGGCAGCGAAGGGAATATCTAAAGGGTTATGATGTCCACAGCTGTCACGCGGTGCAATGCGCTTAGTCTTTATCTAGAACAATGTACCGTTATCATATCTAAAGTTCCTAATAAAAGGGATTATCTATACTGTTTTTATACCACCCTCTCAACAAATACATCAATTATAAACAAAAATCACTCTGTTCATTTACAACATTATCAATTATAATGTATTGTAGTGTACCGGTACATTGTTTTTGCATAATATTTCATTGTTTGAATGGAAATAAAGCGACATTGGCATGGTATTAGCGTTTTCACCGTAGCGTTTTCAGCGGAAAATGATAAATAATTGCTTTGTTGTTGTTGTTGTTTTTAGATAAAGGGATATACACTGTTTTATAAGCTTTGGATATTCCCTTCGCCGTCTTGAATATTAGACTAAGCGCCGTGGATATCATAACCCTTGGATATTCCCTTCGCTGCCTTGAATAAAGACTAAGCGCACCGCGTTTACAACAGAACACCTGTGAACATACAGAAGACAGTACTCTTCTTTGTATAGCGGTTGGTCTCGATTCAGAAGTAGAGGGATATAACAACGAGACCAAATTGGTTTAAAATTAATTTACTATGACTAAGCTACTCATTTGGAAATGCTATCATAGCTTGATAGGCATATCTATGCCCGACAAACAAAATGACACCAAAAAGGTATTGCCACCTCAGATGGTACCAATATCTGGCCTGGCCCATGGACTACTAGAGTGAATAGAACCTGAGAACCCATTGTAGGCGGGGATACAAAAGACAACATCAATAGAGGTAGTTAATGAAGTTAATTAACGATAGTCGTCTTTTCAGATCGTGTTCTTTGCGTGTACTAAAAACCCTCTAATAATGCACATGGTGTAATGTTGCAGAGCATCAACGACTGCTTTCGTGCCTGCTCTGCTGCAGCTGTATACAGCCGTAACAATCTGAATTCCCGCCATATTAGGCACATTTCCCTTATAGGCGTTGCGTCCACATTATCTATCGCTTTTATCGCGCTTGCCAAAGCTGCACATAATTTATACTATACGTATCAGAAGCAAATGTTGATGTATAGGCCTAACAGCTTCATGTTGGTTTTTTTTTATAATTATGATTGTATCATATTAATTTGAAATTATAGTGCTTCTTATTCTCGGTCACTTTTATGATACCATAGCATATAAAGAACCATTAACTTGTAGCTTAAACCTATTTTTATTTTTGTTTATTATTATTATTTATTTTTTTTTTACAGAACACCACATTTACAGTTGCAATCTTTCTGCATTTGAGAAGTTGAGTATAGACCGATAGTCATATTTACAATTATATTCGGAATTAATGCTTTAAAGGCCGTCGTCGTATCGTTTTGTATTCACAAATCTTATACTGAAATAAGTGATTGCTTGATTACTTTCGGGTAAAGGAACCACCGGAAAAGGAACGCATTTATCTGTTTATTTTTTTTTCTTAACGAACCTAAGCTAATAGCGAACCATATGAATTGTGTGATCTATGAACCTTCAGAATAATCAATAACCCCCCCCCCCAACAAAAGGAAGCATTTCGTAGTGCGTCTCAGTACTCCTGTGTTTGTTTTTAAGGATGTGGCTTCTCTTTATGATTGCGATTGATGTTCAACTATTTCTTTCCCGCAAGCTTGAAAAAGAAGAAGCTAAAATTCAGGCAAGGAGACGAGTTTTCTTCCATAAGATACAATCATTAAGACATACATTTATTCCCAAAAGTTGTGTGATTGCTTATGCGCTAAAGAATTTTGCCCATTATATGCATCAGGCACTAAACAAAACAGTTGAAATCTACTGAAAATTGGACTTCGTTTCCTTTCATCTTTTTTTTTTTTTTTTTTTTTTTTGGTGTGTAATTTCATTTCCATTTCAAGCGGGAATAGACGACTAGAAATTAGTTTGTCTATACTGGTGGGAGACATTAGTGTTCCAGTACATACTCCGCATTTAAACAGTTGTCATATTTTCGTAGTCATAATCAGATAATGGACACGTGATATATTATAAAAATGAAAATACAAAACAACGAACACGTCATATGTACAAACGTTATTAGCTTCAATGAATTATACTTACCTGAAATATTCTGCATAAAAAAAAAAAACACGTGTGCCAATTAAACAATATCAAATTAAACAATATCATAGAATTAATAGAACACACAGCGATATCATGCACGGCAGATCAAATCAAGTTCAGTTGGTGAGAAAGCTCATTGAAGTTATAAAGTTGACTTATTTACGTTTTCCTTTCTATTTATGAAAACAGAATTACATTGTATATCTATTGAAGCGGATTGTCTCTGTTGCAAACTATTGCCAAAGATGGCATTGTTAATCTTCTGAGCAAATCCGAATCCTTAAAGTACTGTAATTTTTGCTTGAATTGATAATGTAATAACCCATATGACTTTATAAAGGACTCGCAAATTTAAAGTTTCAAACCGAATACTAAAACATTACATTGTACACGGTCTATTTCAAAAAATCATTTGAATGCGTTGTGTTAGCATTTAATAGCATCAATCTGCCTTTTATTTTCCGTACGTAAAGCGCACAAAAACGTAACCGACATTACCAAATACAGTGGAATGCCTTGTACGGCGTGATATTATCATTAGAAGTATATCCCATTCCTTTTACTTTTCTTTGCTTGAAGCAGTAGTCAAACCATGTGTCATTTTCGAAGCGACATCACTTGGGAATTAGAATGTATGAAGATGATCGTTACTTGTGTATTTCGCGCTATTATTATAGCATTTGCATTTTCCAACTGTTATTGACAGTATTTTGTTACTGTATGCTTACGATTACGAATGTCGGTTATCAATTCAAAAGACTAGTTCATCAATCGAACTATAAAGGTAATAGTTGTGTTGAAAGTAGTTCGGTACAAGTTCAAAACGCAATCGAAGTCGTCGTCACAGGGTGAACTAATAGCTCTCTAAAAAACTTGTTTAGGCCGTAAAGATTGGCGTATGCAATCTTTGTAGAAAGTTTTGACTGAGGCCATCTTTTGAGTATTTTGAGAAATTATATGAAGATTTTTTTTTAAATTATGTAAAGAATTAGTTTGATTTTGACTATGAGAATAAAAAGGCGCGGTTACCTCAATCATGTCGTAGTTCGATTAGGCATGATGGGTAAAGTGAATTCATGACTTGTTGAGAGAGAGAGAGAGAAGAGAGAGAGAGAGAGAGAGAGAGAGGCCAAGCAAGAGGCAATAGGCTACTTGTTCATAATGCCCACCGACAGACACAAACAAGGTATATCACAGCTAGTAGACGCTTATAATTGACCATGTCAGTTACGCTGGGGTCGCTCATAACACACAAAGGGCCTCCATGGAACACGTCAATTTCTATATGTGGGACAGTACAATATTTTCGCGATTTCGTGCCGAGTAAAGGAATGATATCCTTATGATTTCTGCTGGCGCGCGCTGCTGACCCATCAAATCATCACGTTACACCTTAGGTATCATCTTATAGCTGGATAATAATTTTCCTTTTACATGGTATGCGTTCGTTAGTGCCCTACAATGAAAAAGAAGACTCTTTGGGGAATTTTAGACGAGTATGTGAACCCATTATTTCCGGGACATCGGTAATGAATTAGCCATGCACGAAGTCGATGACCTTTCATGTCGCTCTCGGAAAATTTAAACAATATTGCATTCAGGTTTTAACCCTAACCTGTCAAATAAAAAAAAAAAAAAAAAAATCATGTGAAAACGTAATTCAGTGATCATGATCTGCGGGGTCAACTCGAGGTCACCCGTGCGAGAACTTGGATATTCTACTAGACGGGGTTTTTCGGCTTGCCGACTGACTGGCAATAAGCAAGCAAGGGTTTGAAGCTCCTTGGCGCAAGTAACAAGCCTTTCGTATTGTCGGGAATCGTCTCATTTCACGCTTGCGCTGAAACTGTCGGCCGGGGAATGGCGCATGGACTCGCACGCGGTATACACCTGATACACACGTACCGTGTAAGCACTGCGGGAACCAGGGAGGTGAGATGGGATCATGCGGGAACCAAGCACTGGCGGCACGGGGCCCTGCGAAATCGCACCCAAAAGCCGCACGGGTCCGTGCGCCCGACCCGCACGGGACCGTGCGCCAGACCCGCACGGGTCCGTGCGACAGCGTGCGAGGGAGTATGGATCCGCACGCAGGCGTGCGGATCTGCACGGGGGCGTGCAGATCCGCACGGAGGTGCACGACTACGCACGGGTGCGTACAGGGGCGCACGGAGCCATACATGTACGCTCCCGTGCGAGATCGCACGAACCTGCACGCAGCCGCACGAAGCGACCCCGTGCGCAGTGCGTGCGGGAGTAACATAACATAATGGTCTGACTGTACGAATGCGGCAGCGGTTTTCTCAATTCATATCGTGTCATACACCGGGTTCTTTACAGTTTGGTACGAGATATTATTACTAACGCTGTAATAGGCACGCTTGCGCGACGCGTATGTAATCGCAAAGATATGCGGAAGTCATGCTGCCATTATCCTATAATAATGCAAAACACGATAATAGCTGAGACACCATTATACGAATCATATTAACCCTGCTCAAGATATAGTTATGTTTATTATGTTTATGGTGAACGAAGAAATCATCTACCAATGGCGTGCGACCTTCAATTACACAGAGCAATATACATTAGAGTGTACATCTATTGTATCTCTTTCTATCGGTTACTGTGATCTTCCCTCTGTACCTAAATATGTATATAACGCAATAACCGTGTTAGTGAATTGATAATACTTCCACAAATAGCGATAAATCTGTAAAAAACAAAAGGGAACGTGTGACCAAATCCTTTGACCTCTACAAGAAACACAGAATCGATATCAGTGTTTTGACATCAGTATATTGTTCTAATAGCAGCTTTTCTATGCTCATTCTAATTATTAAAATGCGTCTAAAGATCTCCAAACTACAATAAGAGTGTATATATATATATATATATATATATATATATATATAAGAGAGAGAAAGAGAGGGATATTAAAAGAGATATAGATATTCAGTTATACATGCAGTTGATATTGACCGATACAGAAATGCATGGGTCTCGAGAAGGCAAGAAAAGAAAAAGAGATGCTGAAACATGAGTGAGTGACTTCCTTTGAACTTGCAACCACTCACGATCAACGACAGGTATTAATGTCGGTAGAGGTAGGCTGACAGGTGGTTTAAACCTTACAAGAACTTGCAGCGTTGGAAAAAAAGGATCAACGCTGATCTACAGTTCTGAAGCTCTGAGGTCTGCGGTCGCAAAAGGTGAATAACCTGGCGAGGTGTGTTTTGCACACGCCGGAATACGATCCCCGAACACAGTGACGAATCCCCTTTTGTGTCCCACTCGGGGGCCCCGCGTGGCGTCGTTTTGATTACGCAATATGACTATGCGTGAAACGACACGCGCTCAGTACACAGTGTGCAACTGGAAGTACCAAAGTCAAGTGCAAGACTCATGGATCTTACCAAAGAGGTCCTTTTTAACAAATGGAGGTGTACTCTACAAAAGATTTGAGTCACTAATGTTCTAAAATAATAAGGGAACTTCGTCCATTACACAAAGTTTCGCCATGTCTTTGTTTTAAGTTGTAAAGTTGTAAACAGTCGGACATTTTGCCTGTAAGGTCGAGTTTGCCCATTCATTAATTTAGTAGTCCAGTTCTTTCCAATGCATTGTGAACTTGGCTGATTGCGGAAGTATATGCTTCCGATCACAATGGTAGCAATAATAACGATTCAAATGATAACAACAGTAACAATAACACCTTACTATTCCTCCCTATTTATGTTTATCATGAAAGATATGAAAAACATCAGTTCCTTGTACAATTCCTTTAAAACGACTTTATTTTGAGGAGTTTTCTTTTTTTTCTCGCACACAAGAGTGAATCAGGAATTGTCAATCGGGGAAAATTTCAGGAAAGGACATTGTAAACATTGACCAAAACTTTATCAAATTAATTCATTTTTTTGTGTGTGTGTGTGTTCAAAGTTGATGAGGTAGTTGCAGACATTTAAAGTTCATCCTTAAGCCACAGCTTAACTGTCTCCCTTTCTGTTTCTATACTTTGTTTTATCTTTGTATCTGTCAATCAATCTTGTGAAGTGTTATGCTGTTTATTTGCTTTGTATCGATGGCACATTATAAGATATCGATACCGACCATCCTGAACGACACGCACAATATGGGTCGTGATGTTAATTCCTGGATAGTGACGACCGTGAAGATGGTGATGACCCATGTATGTACAGGCGAATAACCCTAGCAACTTTGGATGCCCTTTCGTCCGGACGAGTGACCAACATGTCAACCACGTTATCCTTCATCGCAAATCTCAAATGCATTCCTTATACAAAATATGTTCAAAGGCACGGATTTGTGTGGCGCCCATTGACACCCTAGCGGTTTTACTTTTGAGTAGAGCATGGATTCAAATCGACCACAACATATACTAATGAAGACAGCCCTAGCACCAGTGACACAGCGTATTAGATTAGCCAGTACACAGGTGTTGTCTTCTGGATGGACACTTCTGCTATTTCGACCAAAATGGATCGGAATGATAAATCGAAATGGATCTGTGTTTACTCTCGATGGAGAGAGAGCTATTCCCGTGGTGTAGAGAATTTAAAGTGTCAGCTGTTTGAATGAGCTTAGTCAACTCATTGATTACTTCTGCATCGACCAATCTTGCCAAGATTTCGTCATTATCCGTGATTAATACGCTTGTTGTAGGCTTTTTGGAACTGAATTCAGTGCCCCTGAACAGAGTTTCCCAGCGCCCTGTTAGTCTACTGTTCCTTACACCAACGACTTGTAATTCAGCGTGTATAGGGCCTAATCAAAAATGACAAACATGTGTCATAATTATATTGCATTACCATTACATTGCGTGACCTTTGTAGATTTGTGGGGTTTATTTTTTTGTCTGAATTTACCTGGATTTTTGCAGGGTGTATACTCTCGGACGAGGCTAAAATTTCGTCTAGCGATGATGCAGCCGCCAACTGGTTTTATCTGAGGATCTGATGACGGATCAGATTGCATATACCAAGTATACAATGGTCGGCATACCTTTCGGAAGAAAGGGGAAAATAGGAAAGAAAAGTGTTAAAAATACACAAACAGAACACAACACCACTTCGAAGGCTGTATTTTCTATTGTTCTCCCAGCGACATAATATTCAAGAACCGAAGTAAATGATTATCAATAAATAATGCTAAGACGGCAAAACACAAGCTAAAAAAATTATTATGAACTAGCTAAAATCTTTTTTTTTTAATGGTGTAAAGACATATAATAAAAATAAGTTACTAAAAGTGATTATGATAATATAATAATGATAACAAGGTCTTATTTACCCAGGGTAACATATTCAGTGTTGCCACTGCTCTACCAGAGGGCCCTGCCATTGTCATTTGAATTGCCAGGTACCCATTTATACATCTGGATCGAGAGGGACATGGTGGGTAAAAACATCTTATCCAAGGACGTAAGCACTGAGCTGGATTCGAACTCGGGTCCTCCGATAGGGAGTCGGGAGTCTTATCCACTATGCCACATTGCGGGTTATTATGAGTGATAACGGATTAAAGAGTTATTGAATTCAAATTCAAATTCAAATTGCTTGTCAGGTAAGTTTAGTTTTCTTCAGACAAAGAGCAACATCTTCGTCAAAGCATGTTGCTCTATAGGAGGAACGCACTAAGCGGGATTTGAATCTAGATTCCACTGTATTGCATCTTCATTATTTCCTCACTACACCAAGGTGCTCTCAAAGTTACGCCATCGATTGTTTGTTCTTTTGTTCGTTCGTTCTTTCTTTCTTTCTTATTGTTTTTTTTTCTCTTTTTATTTCCCTTTTTTCTTTTGTAAACCATAGATAAATGCTAAAATAATCAATACATACACACTAAAAAAATAGGAGTGCAAATATGGACCCCTAGGGGTGTAGACGCTTGTCCCTATACAAGTCACCCTAAAGGTACACATCTGCACCCCATACTGGGGTACACAGTCTGCACCCCTCTGTGGGGTGCAGACTTGCACCCTATGGGATACTTACTTGTACCTTTGAGGGTACTCATTTCTATCATCATGGGTACTTTTGTGCACCCTTAGGGGTACTCATATGCACCTTCAGGGGAAATAATTTGTATCATTAAGGGTACTTAAATGAACCCCTAGGGGTATTTCCTTGTCACCTCAGAGGTGCAAATAACTACCCCATAGGGTGCATGTCTGCACAAAAAAAAAGAAATGGGTGTAGAATGTGTACCCCTATATGGGGTGCAAAGGTCCATATTTGCACTCCTATTTTTAGTGTGTATCGAATAATATTAGTAGACATATGCGTTTTTCTGACGACATAAGGCTCGCTATTATGCATCTGCTAAAGATGAAAACCATTTTGAATGGCATATTCATACAAAATAATCGACTTTCCATCTATGTGTCAAGAAAAATGAATTTAAACCTCCCTCATACAACGACGTAAATATGATTGTCCAAGGTGATCAACGCAGAGTTTCATAACCATGCATTATTTTTGCCAACATGACCACAGTATCGCAGAATGACAAATAGGGATCTACTTGCTAAGTTCTGAACAGAGTGTGTTTGTATACATTATGTTTGTGTGTGGGTGTGGGTGTAATAATGATGTTTAAATGTGTATATGCGTGTGCAGGTAGACAAGGACCATCGCTTTTCGCATACCACCACAGGTGCGTCAGGGCCGCCGCTCTGAACCGTGGCGCCGAACATCTGGCCAGATTTGTTGGTAATTTGCTCACCGTTCTCAAGATCGTTGCCTGTGCAGGAAGAAAGAATGGATGAATGAAAGACACGCACCTCAGGCGAAATGGGATCGTGGTGGACGCTTTGGAAGGCGTGATGTCAAAAGTAACAATGGAAATAAAGGAATTGAAATAAAATTCAGTATCACGGGCAGCATTGTCAGGTACTTTAACACACCTAGAACATACAGGTGAAATACCTGGTAAGACTCATTGTTCAGGGAGTAGACCTACAGGCCCGGCAGAGAGGAGATATCAGCACCAACATTCTGATTTCAGGTCCATAGCCCCATCTACTGTAAGTGAGTGGTTCCACTTTAAAAAGAAAGTATATGGTAGGTATCCGCGAATGTAACAGCCTTCTAACAAAGCATTGCGTGAGTCTTGGAAGAAAATAGACCCATGCATCAGGGTTAGGTTGTGAAGAATGAATGTTGATATCAAAATAAGTACTGCTAGTAATTAGTAACTTGAGACGAGCGGTTATGCCAGTATACCACGCGTACAAACTATACGAAACAAATGAACAAACAAGCAAACTTGACGTTAGAAACGACAACAAGGAAGGGATCAAATCTCTTTCGACGAGGTCGCTTGATTCATTGGAAATGGATCAAGGATGGTTTATTAGACAGCGAATGTCAAGGAGTTGGCAGAGTCATTTGCATAAGCTCACCGTGTGGGTCGAGCGGTAGCTGGTAACATTCGCCAGCGCTGAAGGGCACCGTAGATAAAGGACACTTGTATAGGGCTCCTCCCGCCTCCACGCCCGGTTGGTCAGTCTGCGCTCTCGGCGCTCCAACAAGCAACCTGCCGTAATTCCACATCAAGACAAACGGAGAGAGAATGAGAAGGTACAAAGAAAACAAAAAAGAAGTAAAGGAAATGGAGAGAGAGAAAAAGAAAGAGACGAAGATATATTTCATTTCTGGAGTGATCTACCACCATTTAGAAAACATTATCCATCGTTTTCCCTCCATTGGGGAAATAGAATAGCCTGAATATCGTGCAAAATGATCACAACAATAAAGTTAAAACACTCCACTACGAATCACGTCTTTTTGCCACTGCTTATAGTGAAGAACACTCCAGCTGAAAGCTTGCATGTATTAACTATCATATCCATCTATCATTCCTATATTATACGTTAATCGTCATCTTTGCAATTGTACTAAGCTCACTGATTACAAACTTGTCTGAATACCTTATTTGTTTGTTTGTTTGTTGTTGTGTTGTTGTTGTTGGTTTTTTTTTTTTGGGGGGGGGGGAGTGAAAATCATGAAAATTATACACTTCCTCATAATATTTTGCTACCTTTAATGCCATCAACAAATATAATACCATTCTCAAGGATAATAAAAAAAAACTCCAGAAAAAAAAAATCGCTTAAATGAGCAAAATGATTTGTCACGATGCCAAACGACGTGCGGAAGATGGCAAGAAAATAACAGGAATTTAAACTTGCATTATACACCATACTGAACAAGGACTGAACAGGTCATTACTTAAGTTGATGTGTGTGTAGAGAAGCTGCGATTGTAAAACTATACGCTTTTGTTTTTCCATGTTCACTTACTGGCATCATTTTCAAATGAAGTAATAGACCCCAAGCGGTTGTGCTATCTTTTGGCTTGTCGACGATCTTTCGCACTTATTAAACGCAAACGGATCATACGTTGGGTAGTCCAACGATTGACTATGACGTTATGCTCCCTAACATTGCAACTCGTCATGTTCAAGATCCCAAAAATCTAACAACGTAACAACCCCAAAACTTTTACAATAAGCCGTCTCCATCCCACCCCATCATCATTACTATTACTATCCGTATCAAAACAATGTATGCGTAAGGTCTCCGATGATGCGCCCACAGTGACAAAGCGTGAACACGCATTATTTGGAAACGCAAACCTCTGACACTTGTTGTACTGTCTCAAGAAACGTGACAATCCGTGTGCTAATCGCTCGCTTCCCCTCCGGCTTCTATTTCACCAATAGAGGAAATGACGGAGTCCTGGCGTCGGCAACATGATTCCCCGGGCCGACGTGCCTGGCGCAAAGGGAAACACCTTACCGCCAGGCTGCAGGGTATTTTGTGTGGGACCTTCACTGGGAGCGTGATTACACCATAAGTTAATAGTGATCATGGTATTGTTTTCTCTTCTTTCTTTCTTTCTTTTTTTTTTTGGGGGGGGGGGGGCTTGGTATTTGATGTTGTTGTTGTTTTCAGTTGCTATTGCTTCTCTCTTTTTACGGGAGTGGGCTGCAGTCAGTTTTTCTCTTCCCCGCATGCACGACTCTTTTGTTTTATTTTGTTTTTCAATGCAAAGTATTTGTAATTATAGTGAGTATTTTTAAAGAAACGCTTGAGTGGTTCACAATATAAACCCAAGCATTGCTTTTTAGTGGACCTCTCAGTTCTCTTTTTCCCCTTTAAACGTAACTTAATATTTTGCATGTATGTCTATTTGTTGATTATCGTTTCGCACATTCTAATGTATATTATGCTTATGATATAGTTCCTTATATATTCCGTGTTATGTTTTGTCCAAAGAAAAATGAGAATGAAAATAAATGCATTGAATTGAATTGATTAAAATCATCTGCTGCATCTCATCAATGCAACCTGCAACGGAAGAAGAAGTGTGACTGTTTTTACAAGCAGAATTATTTTCCAGCAAGTGCCACTGTAGCCCAATGGATGTGTAGCTGTCGTGTATATGCGCGCATGTCTATCTCCTTTATAAATTCTGGCGCGTATACCAGTATGGTTTTTCTCTAGTGTGATTCGGAGCTACTAAATTTGGTGCACCGTGGAATTCATTCGTACGTCCAATTCTTAATTGATGAATTATTTATCATTTTATCTTGTTGGTTACACATACAGTGGGTTTTGAATAAAAGGTAAGTACCCAGATATAAGTAACCCGCGGCAGACGGACGTATATGCATTGTGGTGAACAACTTGAGTACAGATGGGATTAGCGGTCTCAGTTCTCTCGTTTCAGCGCAGAGAAGATGATAGGCCTACAACACCACCGCGGCGACGGATTTGGGCTCTCATCGAATTCGTGACGTCAGCATTACTCACGCCTCTCAAGCTCCTGCATGAGTGGCGGCAACCTGTGCAGGGGGTAGCTTTAAAGAGCCGAGCCGAGCGCCTCCTTCGCATGGCGTGCAGGAACAGGATGAAGAGAAATGGGTCTTTAAATCAATAGAAAGAAGAAATGACCGCGACAACTTGATATGTTTGCTCATCAAATGCAATCATTACAGACGGTATTCTATTCAATCGTGAACGCGTAAAAATTCACTGTAGGAAAGCCCCCTCCCCCCCCCCCCCCTCCCGAACACACGCACACACAGAAATATGCAAATCTGGGTGTGTGTCATAACCACTATAAATACACTGAAATCGCATTTACAAAATTTCCTAAAGTCAAAACGAATTAGATTTTCAAATCCAAACATTGACTCTTTGAAACCGCGGCAGGATGCCGAGAAGAGGCAAAGGCATCTATGCCGAATGGAAATGTATGTGTATCGAAAGGGCGTTTGTTCTTTTCTGCTGAGTTTTACCATGAAGCTACAAACCAAAACGGTACTTTGCATCACAAAGTCAATACAAGGTTAAACTGGTCGATTTCCTGCAGACCTGAAAATATGTCCAGGGTCGGCAATATAATGATTTTTGTTTTGAATTTCCTGAAGGATTAATTCTATATGGACCTATAGTTGCAAAAGCACATAGGTCTAAAGGTCTTTTCTAATGTGAACTTTTCTAATCATGTGGCACATGAAGGGTTACTTTAAAACTTCACAAATACTTTTTCAAAACATTCAGCACCAATTTTGATGCTTTAAATCATGAGGAAAGTGTTCGCACGCCAAATTTCCGGATAATCTAATTATCTCTTCGTAATGGTTGCCATGGAATTTTGGGTCCACTTTTTTTCTTCTGGTTTGTATTCAAAATAGAGAGTGAACCAATGACCTTCAATACACCCTAAATACTAAAGCTATTTTCTGAGAAATGACGTATTACCCCACGCTGAATTTCCAATCGCTTTAATCATTTATTTCATTTTATCTTTCGGGGTTATCAATCGTCAGTGAGCTTAAACTGTAAATCTTGTGATCTCTTTCATTCTCTCATAATTACAGGTCTATGCATACTTGCACGTCGTAGTTTCAAGTTTATCTTCCAGTGAGTATCAGTTAGTGAAGTCTGTGTCTCCAATGATTTGAATTTCATGTCATATAATATGGTAAACTCAAATTTATGTATAATCTGAAGTTTGGTTGCAACGTCCAATACTACTACTCTTACACACTTGTTCTTTCCCTGCCGGAAAGAACACAGTGTTCACAGTGTGAGAAACACACTGTGAACACACTGTGAACACAGTGTGAAATCTCTTCACATTGTTAAATTCGAGCGTTTTAACATTGTGAACACATTATGAGTCATAAATTCACAGTGTGACACAGAACAATACCATGTGAACACTCTGTGAAAACCAAACCACAGTGTGAAATCATCTCCATACTTTTACATTCGAGCGTTTTCACATAGTCTACTATGTGACCACACTGTAAATACACTACGGAACACTGTGCTCTTTCCCGTGTAGGGTTTACTGCTGCTGTTGCTGCTACTACTACTATACGCTTCTTCTTCTACTACTCCTATATACTACTGCTACTACTTCTACTACTACTACTGGTACTATTTCCACTATACTACTACAACTATACGATTATCATTTCTCTCGCAATGTATTATAAATAGTACGCGCAAACAGCAAAAAGACCTAATAATCGACAGAGTGATAACAAAAGAGATCCGAAATAATTTCCTCGTTCTCTTGGTTTTTCGTATACGAAAAACCAAGAGAACGAGGAAATTATAGTTTGTTCATCTGTTGTTGTTTTTCTAACCTAAAGTTCAGCTCAATGACTAAGGCGTTGTACTTCTTTCACGGAAAGTTCGATGAAACACGACAAAAATGTCGACATTACATCAAGGAGTTATCCCGGAGTGATACAGATCCTTATTATGACGCATCTCTTATTCGAATCCCATATTTCCGAAGAAGCTACATACGTACATACCCTCACGTTTCGCGTTGTATCAAGTGTGAGGGGAGAATGACATTTGGAAAAGGCGTTTCACTAGATGAGCAGATCTACGCGTCATTACTCTCTCTTCCTTGAGGTCAATCAAGAAGCAAATTGAAATCAGATGTCTTTAGTGAATAATGTAAGTGGTGGTGACAGTGCATCGGGGCCTTGTATAAGCCTGTTATAGTGAATGACTCCTGACTAACAATTGGAGGTCCCGAGTTCGAATCCCGTTCAGTGCTTAAGTCCTTGGATAAGGCGTTTTTGCCCACCATGTCCCTCTCGACCCAGGTGTACGAATGGTAATCTGGCAATGCTAGGGTTATGATTTTGAATTAAATTGAATTGAATTAAATTGAATTGAATAATAATAACAAGGCCCTCTGGTAGAACAATTGCAACACTGGATAATGAAGACCTTACAGATCTTGATATTCATTTTCATATTATTATTAATATCATTATTCATGTTATTATTATTATGAATATTGTGAATATTATCATAATCATTATTATGAACATTATCATTATTATCATTATTGTTATTATTATTATTATTATTATTATTATTATTATTATTATTATTACTATTATTATCATGAATATGGCATAGTTGGGGATCATTGCTTTAATGGACATGTCTCATGTTGCAATTCTTTTCTGATTTCCAGAATTGCATATTTTGAGGACCACCTTTAAGAGATTGCGTTCTACGAATATAAGAACGATACGATTGCTGACTGTGTGTTTTTTTCTCTGTATTCATGTTGAACTAAAGAAGACAATTAACATCAATCCCGTAATATTTCTAGCGTCACGCAATTTCAGAGAACAGTAACTTGAATCAATCATAAATATGGCATCATATAATCAGACGTGGCACACGTATTCTGTGAGCTAAAGAACCTGAAAAATCACAAGCTTTAGGATGATGGACATAAGTCGAAACAAAGCAAGAAATCACTCCCAGCATGATAGTCAACTACCCGCATCCTGATATCTCCTTTCATGATAACGTTTGTCTGATCGCCGTAATAGGATCTATTTAAGGGCTTAGCAAGAAAACAAGTAATAAACTAGGGCGAAAAGAAAAAAACACACTAAGAATCAGCTAACGCAGAACTGATAGCCACAAGAATAACAATCCAAATGATAAAATGCGTGGAAATATATAAGATACATCATAAAGCAGGTATTACAACATTACATTATACTCCCTTTTTGTTTTCATTTTAAATGTTACAAAAGAGGAATAATAAGGTGTGCTTTATATAGGTCAAAATGATCTTTATTACATTGGACGGGCAAACCAACACAAAATTAAAAGAAAAATAACATAAATCAGCTAATATCGGGAGCAAACAAGAATGTTGTGTAAAATCATAAGTAAAAACAAACATATCATACTTCACAATAACATTTGCAACTCATATCAGGTAATGATGGCGTGGTTATATTACACCCTTTCCATTTGCCTATATATGAATAGATTTGTTTTTTGTCAATAATTTAGCACTCAACATGACTGTCTCTCTATAAAAGTAGCTTTTCTTTTCTACAACCATGACTATCTATCATAATCTGACACGAAGGGTGTTCTTGTCTATTTCTATATTCTTAACAATTTTAACGTCGATGAAAAATTGTGGTACGAATGTGAGTATGATCAACTTACCAAATAAAACAACAACAACAACAAAACGTGATTGTAAACGATACCCCTGCTTCGATTAACTTTCATTTAATTTGTTTTCAAAATTCTATCAAAATCTTTATTCCTCTTCGACTTAACATTCGTTAATTCATTTCCAGTCATTTTTAACATTGACTGAAGAAGGTTCACTTTAGGAAATATTGCGACTTGTATAGATAACTAGCGTGGTCTCGAACCTAAAGCCGAAATCGGTAAGATTAGTGAGTTAAGGTCCTTGCCTGCTCAGTACAAAACTCAATCATCAGATCTTGCATGTATGAACTCAACATCTGCTGTATGAATTCAATTCCTACGTCCAAGGGAGTTCCATGCCTCATAAACCATAACTTTCCGAGCTATAGCATATTCCTTGATATGATGCGTGCGTTAACCTTCTAATGGAATGCCCAAGCATCACTTTTTTCTCTCTCTCTCTCTCCTTCTTGATTTCCAAGGCAGGTGTAGAATCGGCGCAGTGACTCACCACGGGGTAGTTTCTCACTTTAATCGAATCAAAATATCGAGCTCTTCTCTCTTCGCGGTCGCGGTGTAGATGACGGAAATTCATGAATCAGAGATGATCACAATGATTAGTCCTGGAGTGTAAAAAGGCTCATGCGGGGATCGTAACCTACAGGCAATGCACGTGCACACCAAAACACGCACTCGCATCAGGATAATTAGCACGAGCACTCCACGTAAGAAGCGCAGATGAACACCAACCTCATAACGTCCTTGACGCCCGATGATGATATAGATGGTGATTATGATTGTGGAGGACGTGGTGATAGTGATAATGGCAATAATGATAATGATAATGATAATGATGATGATAATGATAATGATCGTGATGATGCTGGTGGTGATGTTGATGATGATGGTGATGATGGTGATGATGATGATGGTGATATTGACAATGACGATAATGATGATGGTGGTGGTGGTGATGATGACGTGATTGTGATGATGATAGCGGTGGTGATGATGGTGACGGTGATGGTGATGGTGATGGTGATGGTGATGGTGATGGTGACGGTGATGGTGATGGTGATGGTGATGGTGATGGTGATGGTGATGGTGATGGTGAACTATGGTGATGGTGATGGTGAAGGTGATGGTGATGATGATGGTGATGATGATGGTGATGGTGATGTGCTGCTGCTGTTGCTGATGATGATGATGGTAATGATAGTGATGGTGATGATGATGATGATGATGATGATGATGGTACAAAATCAATGCATAATGATGGATAATGGTAATTGTAGTACCTCTGTTTCTCCTGTTAATCGGTAACTTGATAAGAAGATAGAAACATTCCTCTCGACATTCCTGTCATTTATGACTTCTGCATTGTTTCATAACAACTGTTCCCCATGACATGCGTTTGTTTGTTTGTTCGTTTGTTTGCTTCATTTGTGTACTGTTAATTCCGTCTTACTTCGAAAATATTTGCAAGTAAGGACCAATGAATGACGGCTCCAAGGGGCAAGGGAAGAAACAAAGACAAAATGAGACCAAAAGGAAAATATGCAAAATCACTGACATTGTGTGTCAAAATAATGTTCAATTAAATACTGTAAAGTTCACAACTCGGACCTTTTGAATTCAGTTCATAAGCATAGCGTTTAGATAATGACTCTGGAGTGATCGATTTGACAGAAAAAGTAAGAAAGAGAGAAAGAGAGACAGGGAGGAGAAAGGGTCGTGGGCGTGGTTCGGGAGATGAAATTCAAGGAGAGGGTGAGAGCGAATCGCCGGTGACAACATTAAAGAAATAAACATTTATCAGCTGGCCATGACTCAAGATGTCAAGCCCTCAAGAGAGAAATTCGTCCAGGGTTTGCACTTTTCACCCCTCTGTCATGTCTGTATATCAACGCTTCCACGTTACATTTCCCCGACCACTGCTTCCTGAGTAGGCCGTCTATATCGCAACGGTTATCTACATTTTACACACGTTGACTGGGCCTTGTA
The DNA here is from genome assembly GCF_964275005.1 of Diadema setosum. Classification (NCBI taxonomy): domain Eukaryota; kingdom Metazoa; phylum Echinodermata; class Echinoidea; order Diadematoida; family Diadematidae; genus Diadema; species Diadema setosum. Next base: position 12,392,984 of record NC_092704.1, on the reverse strand, counting down.
CAAAGACATGTAGGCCTTTTTCTGTGTTTGCTAATAGTACGCACTGGTATTCATACTTATTCTTGTTTTGTGCTTATGACGTTGCGATAATGTTTGATTTAATTAGAGTACAATCATTACGAACTGCATAATGAGTATATTTCCACAGTGCTGAATATGGATTAATCGCATTTCTTAACACCATTATTGAGGATAGGTCCATTCAAACAGTCATGCATATGGGTCAAGATTTTTCTTGGCCAGTGTTGGCGGAAATCACATCCCTTCATTAGCAGTGATAAGTACATTATCAAACACACACGCCTACGCTCGCAGCCACAGATGTAGATACACACACCAAAAAAGAAAAAAAATCACAAAGTATTCTGTAAAGTCGAATACCCTCTCATCGCTTTCAAAATACAGCCACTCAATCCAACAAAACACTAACACATGAACACACAATAGAAACTATACGCACAGAGACACTTTATTCGTGTTTATGATATTCCTTATTTGAATTTCATGTACACACATACAAACATAAATACACACACACAAGCACACACGCATACACAAGAACAATCAAAGGCCTCTCACACCAATGATTTTTTTTTTTTTTTGGGGGGGGGGGGGGGGTAACTATTTAAGTATACATGCGCAATATTATATCTCAGAGGTCTTTCACTTGTTTTCATTGCTACCTAATATCATATACCTTACGTAACCTTTGCTACGTAGATAGACAAATTACTGTATGCGAAATGACATGAACTCAGAGTCCTTTTTTTTCCACAGTTTGAAAGTATTCATATGTTATTATACAGATATATTACAATACATAACAGTACCACCCTTGCCATAGACACGAGGCAATATGACTCGTGAAGAACGTACCTGGCTAACCATATGTCAGTATGTCGGCAAGCGGGCTGTTCAGTACATTTACTCATAGGAAACCTCACAGTGGGAACTGCGTGTGAGACAGCGCAACTGTCACGGCACCTCAACGAGACATTCCTTCCCCAGGACTTTTAATAATCGCTACTTCTTCTTGTTCTTCGTCCTGTTTCATCTTTTTTACCACTTTCCTTGACGACACTTAAACGATCCTATCCCCTTGTCCTGTCAGATCGTACGTGTCTGCAATGCGTCATCCCCAATCGAAAATCATCGGTGGCCGGAAGGCCGGAATTTTTGGTCATTTCAACAACATCCTGAAGAGCTATTTGCCCTGTATGTGACAATACACGACTGACCCTCGAGGAACTAATCATTACGGACGTTAAAGGCACAAATACCCCAATGCATCTTTTTTTTTAATTCAGCTCTACCAAATTCAATCAAATTTTCATAATTATGAAGAAGTTATTCAGAGCACATAACGTCCAGTTTCTCTGTAGTGCTAAACTGTATGCATTAGTCGCCTGCAGACATATTATGTCCGTGTTAAAATATGAGGCAATTTGTTGAAACTGACATTCATTAACGTCTTTTAACATATTGAAAACAAACAGAGCCTAGGAATGGTTTCAACAAGAAACATGACACTTTTTTTTTTTACTTACATACATACATACACTATTACTATCTAGGTGTCATGTTATCGTCACAAATGTTATATATTATGATAATGTGTGAAAAGAGGATTATTATGCAGCGGACGTATATAGCTAGGTTTCAATTTTGTCTTTATTTTTTATAAAACATACATATAAAATTATACATTGTATACTTTTGTGAGACATGTATCAGATATCTCATATCAGTATTACTGTAAGTTCATGCCATGCACTATTCACAAAGTACCACTCTGCCAAAGATCTACCAAACGCTCACGCTTTATCCCGGATGCACGTTTGAATGACATTATTGGTGTCATTTCACGCAGTATCCTCCACCTATATACGGCAATGCAGCATTACTCTTTTTCCACGCACACAGACAAAAAATAATACCAAAATAATATATGAATCCTGCCGGAATGACGGAAGAAAACAAAAGTATCAATTACAGCTTTCGGTTTAAGTTATTTTATATGAGTATTTCGTAGTTCTATCCCATGAAATAATTTGCGTTTTCTTTCGCTGTGACATATCATTATGAGTAATGAAGTTGAAAAAAAGAAAACACACGCGTTATCGATGTTTCTCTACTTTTTTATATTTTGCTCAGAATCTGAGAATTAAACGTATGCTGTAGGTCTTTTTTTTTCTCTCAATCTCCTAGCTGTTCTTGTTTTATGTTCACCACTCGTAGTTGCTGTATGCTGCTGCTGCTGCTGATAGTTTTGCATCGTTCTATTCTAAAAAAAAAAAAAAAATCAAAAAAATCATTGCACTTTAATTTGAGAAGAATATCAAAACTAGATTCATGCGATAAACGAAAAAAGACATAACTGTTCGTTCCTTTCTCTCTCACTTATCTCTCCTTCTCTCTCTCCCCCTCACTTGGGTGTCAAAGCCGGCAGTTTAATCTAATGGAACCACGTTTCACATAATGGTCGCCCACACCTAAACTACGACTTTTAAGTATGCTTAAATGCTAAAAATCTTAAAACTGTCTGAAATACAGAGAATGTAATGACATCGGTTGAACATATCCTGAGAAATTCAATGGTAGCGACCTTCTTCACCAGACTCTAATAAAGACTTCATTGACCCCCTAACAGAACTACAGATGTACGTGCGTGTGACACCTGACCTCACAGGCTCGGAATGAGAAAGGCAAATCCCCTTGATATTTGAACACTTTACTCTAGCTCTTGACCTGTCTCCCAATCATGTTTTTTTTTTTCTTTTTCTTTCCGCCGTTTCGTTTGATTGGGGAGATATAGCTAAATGATATCCTTGAACATTCGATTGAATGCGATAACATGTGTTAGTTAGGCTGCGTATAGTTTTCATTCTACTTCCTCTGAATTTGATCTTTACCTCATGCTCAAGTTGGCTTAAATGAATGGAGCAAAATATGCAAGAGAAGCGAAGGATTTGATAAAAGCCGGAGAACAGATGGGTGGATTTTTACATTTCATTTGGTAATAATTATATAGACCTATGTTTTCATCATGACCCAGTGACCTACAGAAAGATTATATTGCCCCTATAAACAATAATACATTATGAAGATTAACTGGCACTCCACCTTGTTTTGCAGCGATTTGGCATGATTTCCAGGATCGTTTGAGGTTACGTGACGGCTGAAGGGTAGGCCCTATAGTGTAGTAACTGGATAGTTTTTCTTTGTGATGCATCTTTTTCAATCTGGAAATTCTCCAACCTGTGCTCTTATGACGATACACTGATTCATAACAGACACACATCATGAACAAATGACATCGCAGTCAATGCATGCACGGGAGACATTGACTGGAGATTTACTTTCGTTAGTCAATCCTCATCAATATTATTATAAGCGCTACATAACCAACTGTTTAAAAAAATCCATTCCTATCACAACATTTTACAAGTGACATGCATCGTAACCATCATTATCTAAATTGGAAACGGCCCAGAAAAATTAATGATACGCTTTATCAAATTCCAGTATACCTGCAATTATTGTATACAGTATATGTTTGCCCCATAATGTACTTTAAAGGAGAGAGAAAAAAAAAGAAAGTTATGTAGGGCATGAGGATGACATAAATATAATAGACGGTTAAGTGCAGAGCTAAACGACAGTGTTAATGGGAAAATCCCTGCGTGTGCACATCCGTTTTCTTATAATAACACCAACTGGAAAAAAAATACAACAACAGAGGGATCGACACTTGCAAACAAAAAACAAGCAAAAACAAGAACAAATGCAAAAGCCAAAAAGCTAAGTCATCTATTCTCAGTTCTGACAAAGCTACAGTCAGATGACTCCATTGGTATTCTTCATTCTTTTTTATTCAATTTAGAAAGATGCGAAATGAAATCTTGTGTGCACATCGGATGGGTAATAACAAACAGCAGTGATATCATCACAATTATATCGTAATTATATCATCACCTACGGCATCGTGACCAACATATCTCCTTTGAGAAGACATTAACAAATTATTTGAATATCGTGATTTTTTCCTTTTTCCAAAGTTTAAAGCATATATCTCCTACCAATTGCTAACTTGCAGTCTAATCATTCGTCATGTTCCAGTCAACTATATAGACAGGAGAACTGGTGGAGTGATTTTCACTTACGGCTTCAAGCACGTGTCAAGGTTAAATATTCTACAGCAAGACAACAAGGTCCCCCTGGTGAACGTGTTTTGTTAACGACACCAAACTACGCATCTTTTCTCTGTGCAAACAATAACGATGATTCGACAACTGAGGTTCTGTATGAAGAAAAGTAAAAACACACACAAAACACACAAACAGACAAAAATTGTATTTCCTCACTATCGTTGACTATCACTGTCACCTTGTAGATATGACATCTTCCTTTGCCAGCACGCATACTAAATGACTAACCAGGAGGATAAGTTTCAGGGTCTTTCAACTCTATCAAAAAAAAAAAAAAAAAAATTAGTGAAGAAAAATCATTGGAAAAAGATGTGATCAAACTACAGGGACATAGCAACGTGGGTTTCATGATTGACGTGCAGCTTCACTCAGTAATCTGTTCGACCTAAAAAAAATGAAAGTCATTGTCATCGTGATAAACGTTGCCAAGGCAACATAATCCTGTCACATCATTCGTTTGGCATCCAAAAGAAATTGACAGGGATCATATTTTTCCGGGTAACACGACTACTTGATACGAAACTATACATGTATCATGTTTTTTAAAGTTATACTCCTTCCTCTGCTGCTTTGTTAGAGGGAACGTAAACCCAAAGAGCAATGTGGATTGTGTACTTAACACATCAGTGAAAGTTTGAGGAAAATCGGACAATCGATGCAGAAGTTATGCATTTTTAAAATGTTGGTGTTGGAACCGCTGGATGAGGAGACTACTAGAGGTTATGACGTATGAGTGGACAACAATATAAAGAAAATATAAAAGGAATTCCAAAAAAAAAAACACTTTTATAGCAAAATGAAAGAGTACTTGACTAACCGCTTTCAGAAGACAGGGCGAATAAGTGCTACCCCTAACATATGTCAGTATCAAGTTGATGTAATGTGTAATTTTCATGAAAAATTAATTTCTATTGAATTCCCTTTATATTTTCTTCATTTTTCTTCTCCAACTCCAAAACTTTAAAAATGCATAACTTTTGCATCGATTGCCCGATTTTCCTCAAAATTTCACTGATGTGTTCTACTAATGTTACTGCTTTCACTCAATTCACATTGCTCTTTGGGTTTACGTTCCCTTTAAAGCTTCCAAAAACGATTTGGGCAAACACATTTTGGCAAGGAGGCAGGCTGAAAAGGATATTATTATCACCCTTATTACTTTTCGTTCATTGTCATTATTGTTTGTGTAAAGATGAAGCCTCGGATTCGGACCTCGTTCCTCGCGCGTATATACTTCCTTGGACAAGATAGTTTATCACCTCTGCACCTCTTGACCCATGATGTCTGCTTTAAATTGGATGTTTGCTAGTGTGTGTTGTATGCCATCATTATTATTATGCTCATCATCATTATTTTCGTGATGATGATATTGGTGATGATGATGATGATGATGATGTTGATAGTAATAATGACGATAATGATGATGATAATGGTGATAATGGAGATAATAATGACGATAATGATACGATGATGACGATGATTTATGATAATGATTGCCGTCGTCATAATAGGCCTTAAGGATTGATATCAGTTGCTTTAATCGTCGGTTTAAGTATTAATAATACCATAGTTACCTGCTATCCTTATTCAATATGCATGTTTTTGTTAGAAGGAAGAACCGTAAAGAAGACAAGTAAGGTAAATCACACAGTTGTGAAAGGGGAGTGGGCGTTGCATATTATTTTTTCTTTAATTCTGTTCTTTTTTTTATAGCAGTTGTTCTACAAGTTCTTGAAATTGAACATGTACGTTGCAAACTACTTGTTTTCTTCTTCGTTTACGTTCTGCATAAACGGTATCGCAATGGCATGCACCGTTGATTCCCCAAGGACGAAACAAAATACAACAAGATGCATATTTTCCTGGGCACTGAGCGTTACCGGCTATTTCCTAAGAGAGCATACAATGTGTGTCTAATGTGACGCCGAATATAGTGAGCCTGTCGAGTAATCAGAAAACCACTTGCTATGTCGAAGATGTCTCTCCGATGAGCTTTCCATCTGGCGCAGATATTGGGGCGCGAATGATAGCTTCCATAGTGAAACTCACGGATTAGCTTTCAGAGGGCTTCTTCTCTGTCGTGATGGACGCAGGAGATGGCAGTCGTACGGCGGGCGTAAGCCAACAACAGCATGCACGCGACTTGCCCCGCTCCTCTTTCCAGTCTTTCTCAAATGCACTCGACACTGCGACGTTGATTAGTGCTAACGATGACATTATTATGCCAGCAACGATAATTGGAGATTGCACCGTTATTACGCGCGCTTGCTCGTACGTATCTCACTCTGTCGCTTTGCTTGCTTTCGCATGCGATGATTTGTACCTCGATTTGCGTTTCGTGATTTCCCCAAGATGAGCTATGTTGGCAAACTCTGGTTCTTAATGACATTAAATCATGACAACCAGCACGATATAACAAAAGACGGGTACCGCGTCGGGCTTAACAACGAAAACAGAATCGAGGTCATAAATCTTTGCTACCCCCTTTCCCCATTAAAAAATAGTTAATAGAAAAAAGTGAAGGCTCTCTTCCTTCCTGTCTTTGACTTTGTTCATGACCCAACAAACTGATGTGATTTTGTTCTTGTTTGAAGTAGAGTAGCTAGATCACAGGAAAACGCCACACTCGTCTGTGACGGTTGTAACATGACTGACGGAGAATGGGTTTCTAAGAAAATGACAATTATGTGACAGTTGCCACTTTAACTCTTATCCCTCTTAGGCTGATTAATTGCTCAAATTGTAATAAGCTAGTTCAAAGTTCGCTCATGTCCAAATGGATACAAACAACCTTTCCTTTTTCTTCTCAGTTGGTTAGACACTTCAACCGTTCTCGAAGAGATAAATGCATATAAGCTTCCCCGACGTAGCAACTTATCTGATGCATCAGTCATGTTTAAACGAAGGATGAACTTGGGTAGACCAAGTGACCAGAATGGTCCATCAATATATCACTAAGGAAAGCATCCATTTCATTATTTTGCTTTGAATGTATTAACAATATATTTCTATTGATATTGCTAAACATCACTTTTGCGGTCAGGTGCATGTGCTGATAAGCGTATTTATAAGGATTATACTTGAATAATCATTATATCACAGATGCTTATCTCAGTAATTTGATAAACCAGCATGCCCTTTTAGAACAAAATTTATTATTGATGACCTTTTCCTGCTCATGCGCAAAGAGGAACCCAGAAGTAACTTTTGTATTTTACCGGTTCTAATCCTAAGCTATCTACTTTAAGTTTTATTTTTTCACTTTTAAAATCTTTGTTGATGTTGTTTCCATTAGTTACCGTGAAGTAAACTTCCTATATCGGCTCATCTTCCCCCCCCCCCATTTTCTTATGATATGTTATCAAACCTCTAGCCACCCGCAGCTCTCACCCCCTCCTCTTGCTTGCGCCGATCCGGTCAGTTTACGGACTGAAGGAAAAATCCGTGGCATTGATTTCTGATACAAACAGGCAGGACGGACAACACCTACTGCTAAATGCGTATCGTAGCCAGGATAGTGAGTTACTGCGAGGAAATTAGAGGGCAATTACTTCATGGACAAACACTAATGACCTCTCCTGCCCTCAGCAGGAAAAATAAATGATTAAGGTTAATAAAGTAAATATGATATGCTGGCGCGTCCTTGCGGTTCCTAATAACTCACATTTCCTTCGTTTTCTGCCCTGGGAATCCTGGTTGTCTTTTAAAGGAACGAACGTCTTTCGAATAAACGAACATTCTCATTGGCTTTCAAAGTGACAATGTTTGTTCGAAGTGCCGAAAAGGTACGATTCAGTCCCTGCTTCATCCAATCGTATCTTTTCACTTTTTTTTTTTTTTGGGGGGGGGGGGGCGATCAGCTAGTTCCACCGTACGCGTTGCCAACGTTAGACCGTATAGGTATAGTTAAGGAGCTGACTGTATCGGTATAATGGATAAGCGAAAGGTATAGGTGAACGAGATAATAGAATGAACACACCTCCGATATGCCAAGTATGACGCATCGATATGGATGACCAATGGTGGTACAGTATGTTGTTTTTACTACTAGTATATACCACTGGGTAGGACATGCACTACTAGACTCTGTCATGTAATTCTGTAGTGAATGCGATAGAAAACGAAAGTGTTTGCATACATGGCTTGATATTCCATGTGCTGTTGTCAATATGTGTGCCCCCCCCCCCCCCCATCATCTTTCTGTCTCATTCTTTATTTCTCTCTACTCCCGCCCTGTTTTCCTAGAGCCTATTAGACATCCCTGGCAAACGTATTAAACATGAATCATCGGCGACGAACTCAGCACATGATCAGTGCGAACAAAGGACCCAGCCAAATGGTCATTGTCGGGTAGAGCTTCACTTTATGGAAATATGAGAGGCCGTGTCCAAATATACCCAAGTGTGTTGGCAAGCAGAAGTAGGAATCACCGGGTGAGGTGTTTGTATTATCTATCGCGCTGTTCTCCATACGACATAATAAAATGTTGCCATTGAAATGGTGATAAATATCAACATATCTTTATTTACAGTGAACCAACACTATACTCTCCATATATCTTCGAAAGGTGGTATGAAAGAAAACATCGATACAATAATTGTGATGATAATCATAATCATAATCATAATCATAACTGTAGTGGTAAAAAAAAAAGATATCGATGATAAGAATTATAATTACTACACCAAAAATAGTGACGGGGAAATGTAATAAAAAATGCCTTATGTATGTATGCAGATATTCCTATGTGTACACCCATATGCCAACAAGAAGAATTTCCTATATGGACAATAAAATGAATCTGAATATGAATATGAATATCCATCATACCCAAGGTCAGGATAGTGATATATCGATTAAAATACTATTCCTTTCAGTTATGATACAAAAAATAGACAAAATAATTATATTTACTCAGGTCAACATGTGTGAGAGCATCCGTTAGCCTCCTCGCTGTGTGTATTCCACAGAAGGATTGACCAAGTGAGTTTTTTAATCAAGACCTAACGTATCTTTATGTGCCTTCGATAGGCCCTTGGTAAGTCGCAAAACACAGAATCAAAGTATAATGGTAGCTAGCACAGTCAAACCGCGTAACTGTTATTCGTATACACCATTCCCTTAATAGACGGGCAAAATACAAGTACGAAGACCAATGTCAGAAAAATTTCTCCGTCTGATAAATATGGCTTCGCAAATTAGATTTCCACCGCAAAATCTCCACTGATCCTCCCTTCCTCGTCACAGGGGAAGTGATGGTTTGTGTTGGTTAAAAATCGGGTTGTTTTTGACACAATCACTGATATTTACCCGTATCTACGAGCACATAATTATCTTAGCTTTTCAGGCTCTAAAGAGATCTATAGAATCACTCTGGAATGTTTATGCTAAAATAGGCTTAATGTCACTGATTCGTTAGGGTTGTTGTAACCCCCCCCCCCCCCCTTGGATGGGGAGGGGGGGGGGGATAAGTGGATATGGGTAGGCCTATATCAAAGGAAATGCTTGTATTTCGAAAATTATAACATCGTTTTGTAATAGTTGTGAGTAAAAGAAAATTAAACAAAAGCATACAAATTTCTATTGATTCTGGTCAAGCAAAGATATTTGGATAAGAATAATATTCTTTCATTTCAGTAATTTTTTGTTAGCTTGAATGCAACACATGCCCATTTAACCGATGAAATCGCATCATACAGTTCCAGGGTTCACTTCCTTTATCTGCTATGTAACTCCACAGACGATGAAATATCATCTCACTGCCGTTTATAGCATTTGGCGCTACAAATACACTTAAACTCTGACAGCTCATCGACAGGAAACTGATATTTTCTTTCTGTATCTATAGCAACATATCTGACATAACAATTTGAGGGATATTAATTGGTATGATAGCAATTTGTGAGGAAAGTTTAAGAGACTTTCCAATCTGGAAAACGAGAACGTAGTTGTATTAAAGGCTCTAGTGCAAACACGAGGAGCAATGAGGCGCGACCGATGCTGTCAGCATTTCAAAACAGCCCCGTCTTTGTACACGCATATGATGTTATCTGCTGACATTTTTTTTTAAACATCTGCTGCTTCATTTACCTCAAGATTCTTGTGGTCATGCAATCAATATTCACTTATTATCTTCATACGTCATCCGCACATATGCGAGACAACTATTAGATCTCATATCATACATAGTCGACATAATAATAGGGTTTAAAGGGATGGTACCGTTTCGGTAGAGACGGGGCTTCAGATTTCCAACGTTTATCTTTCTAGATAATGAGAAACCTCTTATAAAATATGAAAGAGCATGTGTGATTCTCAGATAAATTCAAAATTTATTGATTAAAATTAGTTTTGAAATGGCTTAGATATCCCAAACAAAGCGAACCTAATGAAAGGTGGGACCCACCTTTTACTAGGATGGTATTGTTTTCCGTTGTTTTTGATATTTCAGCCATTTCAAAACCGAATTTCATCAATTGTAATAAACTTTAAACTATCAAAATTGTATGCTCTTTACAATCATTTTCATAAAGTTGTTTCTAAGAATCCTCATCTCAATCAAGACTATCATCCCTTTAAATACATACAGTCGGAATGCCTTGCATGGTTCGATAGGACGACACGATATAAGTGTCATTGGCTTTTATATCAAATCATGTGCCATAGCTTACCGAGTAGTGGACACAACGTTTAATCCATCTGGAAATTTAGTGACGATATATACATTTTTATGCAATGCTAGTCATGGCATGAAAGAATGATAATAACAACTATTTACATAGGTCACCACTACGATAGGGTATAGGAGTCATTCAAAAAGACCCTCTGTTAACGTTTTAAGTGTGCAATGGTGTGTATTGTTTTAATGTATACAAAGGACTATCGATTTCCTCTGATGTGATGTTGGTCCGGTAGAAAAATATCATAAAAACATAAACCTGTTATCCCTGGCTTCAGTCCGGTGGCAAGGGCAGTCAGGATAAGTGTATTTTGATTCATTTCAAGTGCTCGTTCACTTTGTCAAGTAGAAATCATAACAAAGACGTGGAAGGCATTCACTGACCCGATTCTCGCGAGGAAATTTCCTATCGAGGTTAAACGCTTGGACGTTGAGAAAGATGTTTACGCTTTCTAAAAATAATTGGGTTTTAGAGTCGACGCCCATATTCTGTTCAAAGATTTTTATCAAACCCTTTGCAATTGGGAACTTTGCGTTAGATGGGTCTTGTTTTTAACGTCGATGCGGACTTCAGAATCTCGCAAGAGAACGGGTTGAAAGTAAGTGTCTATTGATATTAAAGAAGTTAAAAAAAAATCGAATGAGAAGAAAAGGGAGAGAAATAGATAGGTAGATAAATGAAATGGTTGATAGGTAGATTGAAAGAAGTATAAAATAGGGGGATCGACTAACAAAGAGACAGAGAGACGGGAAAAATATGATACTGTTATAGTTTAAATGTTACATGAACAATCACAACCAGACATCCCTTTTTTGCTTTGCTGTCTCGTCACAAATGTGATATGTCGCAAAACAGGATTGTTCCTCCACCCCCCCCCCCCTCCCCCCACACCACCCACAACCATTTTGGAAAGTTTCCAACAGCTAGACATCCTGCATCTTATTGGCAAGTGCAATGTACAGGAAGAATGATAACGGCGGATGAACGGGCGCTGATAAGGCTGATATCATCAGATCTAATCACAGTACCAGTTGTCATAAACGCATTGCGTTATTTCACTGGGCTTCATGCATTGTTTCATATTCAGATTGTTTTATAATCACGACGGGGTATTAGAAAAACAATGGGGAAACTATTTGTTGGGGAAACTAATGTTCATGTAGAATTAGATTTGAATATACATTTGCGGTTTCAGTTACGCACAAGTTAATACAATCCCATTCAAATATTTTTGTCGTAAATCTACATTTGAAACATCAGAACAGTGCCCTCATGGACTAAAACAAAAACAAAACAAAAAAGGTGCACATTTAATTATCTCGTATGCGACGACACCGTTACTTAATGCCCAGTCTTTGAGGATTGTGGATCGCCCCATAAAAGGCATAATTTACCATTTGCAGAAGAAACAAAACCCAGCATTTGTGCTTTAAAATAGTTCTAACATGTGAGTTAGGGATAGAAACAACCACTGTAAAAATTCGAATCCGTATAATCGATGGTAAGTATTGTTAATTACATAAAATGTGAACAATAGTTATGATAAAAATGTTTCCAGACTAAACCGTCTAGTTATGGTTGAATGAGAAAAATGCAGATATCTCCTTATATTTTAGGCTTTATTGCGGAAAAAAAAAATATGGTAGGATGTTTTGTGATACAGCAGAGCTACACATATGCATCAAATGTGATATCTTGAAAATTTTTTAAATCACTGCTCCCAAAGGTAAACAGGACCTTTAAACGTTATGACGCGAGGAAGAAGATACATTACAACGCAACTGAAAGAAGACCAGTAATAATGAGCAGATCATGAACAGACCAGACAAAATAACTGAAGGGGTAATTCAAGCACCTCGTAGTGACTCATTAGACACGTGTATATAATTTTACTGCCAAAATCGTCTTTGACACACTTCCGCGTTATAGATATACAGTTTGCAAATCTTTAATTAGTACTTGAGGTAATGCAATCTCTTCCTCCTTATATCTCCGTCTCCTTCTTCTCTTCCACATCCTCTTCGTTTTTCCTTCGTCTTAAGGCAGTTTGTTGATCCGCGGACGAGCAATCCTGAATGAGACACGGAGCTGTTTCACGCAAGTAACTTAAATTTTCAACATGTGCTTCTCTGTCTGTCTGTCTGTCTGTCTGTCTGTCTGTCTGTATCAAATAACAACAGATTTAGGAAGCGTACCTTACGGCATCATGCACTGACAACGTGAACTATCATCTTTGGATAAGAGCCAGAAGAGAATTGCTTTCACCGTCTATATCCGACTTCAAGACAACATACATGTATTAGACGAAGTATAAAGATCGTCTGGACATGTGGCCAGGACGGGTGGGGGATACCGACAAACTAACAACAAGAGAAAATTAAGAAGGGAAGGAGAATGTGAGATGAAATGAAGACAAAAAGAGGAGTGTAAGGGAGTATAGAACCACGAACAATCCCAGTAGGAGGAGGAGGAAGAAGAAGAGGATATCGACAACAGTGACGATCACAAGAGAGCAAAACCCAGTAGGAGGAGGAGGAAGAAGAAGAGAATATCGACAACAGTGACGATCACAAGACCCCAAAACAAAAACAAGAACTCGACATTGACACAGGCAGGCGGGAGAAGGGTCTTTATGACTGTCTGAATGGCTAGACGCTTGTGGGTTTTCCAACTTCCGAGTTTAAGGGTTGCTGTCACATTCTTGCACTTGACATTTATCCCAAGATTATTAAAAAATGTGTTCACTATAATGTTTGGGAAAGCACAAGTGAGAGACTGGGACGAACGCCATGACTTTTACTCATTCAATCGACAGTATGATCGGATAGATAGATCATCACCTTGTCATATTGTGTATATAGCGTAATGTTACACGAGATTAAACACCCGTTTGGGTGCCACACGCGTAAACCAGCACACGCGTGAACTTGCATGGAATAAAGCAAGTGACATCACAATTCGAACCAATTGTCACATGATGCCGTTTCCTGTTGTGATGGGAGGATTATGTTGTTATCAAATGCAATGTTATGTTATGTCATGTTTGCCCCCTTGGACATGTGACCGCACAGACGAGATCACGGGCAAAGAAGTACAGTCACAGCGACAGCCTCACAACCATGAAAAGCTGCAGTCAGTGGCAAACGAGTTAATCCCAATGGCATTCAAGGCTAAAGTCAAGGAGAATCCTTAAAGGTCGCCAGCTTTGTATGGTTAATCGCCTACTTTTGTGAGTGTGTACAGTGTGTGTGTGTGTGTGTGGGGGGGGGGGGTAAGGACTACGAACACTTGTCTTGTTTGGCGAAATTGCCTACGTCTAAACCAACGACAATGTCGGCAGGGCATAGGTTAATCACTGACAGAGCTGCGCGGTCTCCGAATGGGACATCCCCATAGTCAATGTCAATGGCGGAGCAATGTTACAGAAATCCTCTTCAGCAACTGCGGCGGCATTACGACGTTACACGTGCGGAAGGGAAAGAAAAAAAAAGCGGATTCAGCGAAACAAGGGGGAGTTGCTATACAATTGTTAAACAGTCGGGGAAAAAAAAAAACTAACACGTCAACACACACAATGACACAACGATGTAAAACTATAAAACCACATGTCTCTCAGCTGTTCCCCTGTCAACAAGTTCACAGAACTTCGCTGCTCAGATATTTGACAACCTATTCATGTTGGTTACTGTAGTAGCTGTTGGCATGGTTGGTGGCGATTATGGCTGGCGCACTCCATGTACATGCATCTTCAACAATAATCATAAAAGACGTATCTAAAACTCGAGAGTACAGACAAATACGAAGGAATCGCATGTGACTCAAAGGACAAAAGATGATGACAACCAGCCAAATATGTAGTGTAAAGATTAATTTGCCATGCTTTGAGTTTTCTTCTCGGTTTTTGTTTCTTTTCTTCTTCTTCTTCTTCTTCTTTTTTTTTATAATTCAAGCCGCCGGTGCAAGTGCGGTTGTCGGTGCAGGTGCATTTGTGACTCACGAATGTCATTTTATGTTTGTCCTACAGGGGAATAACACAGTAAGACACACAAGTTTAAGTATGGAGAAGAAACTTGCAGTAAGCCAACTACACCATAGAGCATACGTCTACGGACCATACACCTACGGCTATTCAGAGACGCGAGTCCTCTGTAAGTCAAACGATTGGTATTGGTATAGTCAAGAAGGTTCTAGAGAATGGAGTCACAACCGTCTTATTTCCTTTGCTAGATGTTCGAAGCCGCCGCTCAAAAATATTTGAAGCATGTGCAAAACAGGATCTGCCGCGCAGATACGAAGACAATTGACTCGTGTCTCATTGCATAATCACTAGCCACTTTCAAAGGAAGATATTTCTTTGTGATGGTAATTACTTTCGCTATCCCTTCTTATAAAAGGTAGGTGGTACAGACATGAGGATGCGCGAATAGAAGTTGAGCAAAAAATGCTGAAATGAAGATGAAAATTACTCGACTGGGCATATGCGGGCACTAATCTGATATATCTATCAATAAAGAATTATACTTGAAGATTAGTCCATATTAGTTTCATTTGTGGAAACTAAGCGGAAAAGTGATAAAACCAGCTTTCCAGGATGGTACAGTTTTAAACATTTTCACATGATACAGCTCAGCTTTACACTTTTGCGCAAATTTCTGGACGGAAATGTCTTTTGTTTTACATGCTTTATCATTAAAGGACAAGTTCACCTACATTAACATAAGGATTGAGAGAATGTAGCAATATTAGTAGAACACATCATCGAAAGTTTGAGGAAAATCGGACAATCCGTTCAAAAGTTATGAATTTTTGAAGTTTTTGTGCAGTCACCGCTGGATGAGAAGACTACTACAGTGTATGATGTCACATGCGTACAACAATATAAGGAAAATGGGTAATTATTATGGGTAATATTATTCCCATTGCATTTAGAAAGAGGCAAGTCAAGTGCTCTTTTATTATGCGAAAAAAGTGAAAATATGTTGAATTTTCTTTACATTTTCCTTATACTGTTGTACTCATATGTCATCACGAGCCTTAGTAGTCTCCTCATCCAGCGGTTCCAAAAAAAAGTTTGAAAAATTCATATTTTTTGCATCGATTGTCCAATTTTCCTCAAACTTTCACTGATGTGTTCTACTAATATTGCTGCATTCTCTTAATCCTATGTTAATGAAGGTGAACTTGTCCTTTAATTTCATTTCATTTCATTTAATAAATAGATAAGCAAAATATGGCCAAAATTATGATAACGTTCAAAATTAATCTTCAGAATGCTGAGCAAGACAGCGGCAAGGAACATCGATCATCAAAGTCACAAGTGCATCTGTGGAATTCCTTTGTACATCAATAGAAATCTGACAACTGTTTGAATAATCACAGCCAGTTGGAACTCCAATGTATAAAACCTCCTTGGTATAGTTTTGTTACTCTGCTACTACTACTGCTACAGCCAATGACAGCGGGTTTTTATAGTATCACTGATGATGACGGCAACAATAATGATGAATATGATGATGGTGATAATGATGATGATGATGATGAACACAATGCTAACATTAATACGATTCTATTTACGGAGGATAGCCTTTTCATTAGAGACATCGTAAGCTACTATGATCTTAAATCGGACACGGGGTACCCAAAAGGTGAATTCCAAATCCATACGGAATTTCGGAGACGATTATTTGTGTGTCAGAAGACATAATATTTCCATAACAAATCAGTTGGCGAATGCTGTGTAGTTATATTCCGAAAAATTGTTTGACCTGACTTGTGTGATTACGGATAACTTTGAAAGTTCACTGTCTCGGTGTCTCTTCTATTTTTACTTACCAAGTCGACGAAGAGGACAAAGAACTATAACAAGACCGTGAAAATGCGGTTAATGCCGCCGTTTAGCCGATCGTCAACATTAGTCACTCTTCGAAGACATTAATATTTATTTATTTATTTATTCATGTTTTCTTTAAAAGCAGGGTTGTCCCGTTCAGAGCCTCAATGGCCTGCTTTGCAAGGGAGCCCTGCATCACATACAAAGGTTACAAATCAACGAATTACAAATAATATCGGGTAACATATATACAAAATAGAAAACAAAACAAAACAAAACAAATGAAAACATAATACGACATATTAGAAGTGGTGGTCATATGAAGTGATAACTAAATCAAAAGATAGACTGGTGAAGCCGGAGACGTTTCTTGAAAACTGGTAATGAAGGGGATGATTGAACGGAAATTGGAAGTGAGTTAAACATTTTACAAGCGGAGTATGAGAAGGAACGTTTCTTATTGTCTGTTTTTGGCTTAGGTAAATATAACTGATTTGTTAGGACATGTCTAGTAGGATATATAACGTTACGTCGGGATATAAGCTTACAAAGATAAAATGGGGTTGCATCATTAACTATTTTATAGGCCAATATACAATACTGATATTCTAATCTCTTTTCAATGGATTGCAATTTAAGTGTATCTAATAAGCTAACTGTTGATGTTTTATAGTCTGCATTTAATACCATACGAGAATATTTATTTTGACATATTTGAAGTCTACGAATGTTCTTCTTAGTTAAAGATCCCCATACTGTGCAACAATAATCAATATGAGGGAGAATCAAAGAATAATATAATTGAATTAACATATCTTTTGTTAAGCAATACTTGATTCTACGTATACACATTGTAGCATACGAAACTTTTCTTATAACTTCATTCACCTGAGGAGACCAGTCGAGGTTTTGGTCAACCGTCACACCTATAACGTTACTAAGCTGAGATTAATACGTCACCTAATCGCCCTGCCCTCACTACCTGCTTTGGTTTCATATCATACTCTGCTGTAATACAGAGACTGTGGGCAATTACATTTCATAAGAATCCACATCAGTGAGATAATGTGAATATATCTGGATTTGATATGAATTGTTAAAACAAACAGACATATAAGCAGGAAAACCGAACTTGCTAACACTCGTGAAGTATAGTCGAATATAACCCCAGGAAAAAAAAAAGAATATGGAATATCATTAACACTTTGCTTACTGATACTGGATGTGCCGCGTTGTTCTTACACATCTCTGATTTTCCATACTATAGCTAAATCTGAGAGTAAGAACGAAAAAAAGAAAGAAAGAAAGAAGAAGAATGACGTAAAGGTTTACAAACAAGGAGAAATAAGGCTAAACATTTAATTGATGGAAATGATCAAGGTTGAGAGATAAGTGGTCTGGGCTGTATCAGTTTGATTTTTTTTTCTTATTTGGTTGTTTGTTTTTTGCCTGTTTGTTTGTTTGACTTTGTTTTATTTTTTCGTTTTTGTTTCCTTTTGTGGTTTTCTGGGAGCTGATCAAAAACATGTGTCTTTAAAAGTGTTCAGAAAGACAGAGTATGTCATTGTCACATGACATTTCACGACAGTAATACAAAACTATCTGGTCTCGTTCCAGTGCCTGGGCAGCCTGTGTATCCAATTGCCGTCTGGGTGCCATATAGGTTACGGCGCCGGAAAAATGGAAAAGTGATATTTTTTTTTATTTTTTTTTTTCTTCTAAACCTGAGAGTACCGGTTCAGTCGATATAGAGGGGAGACCTTAACGGTATTTCCTGATACTCTGACTATGATAGATAAAAAGAAAATACCACTTCGTTTTGTTTTTTCCTGCTTCATAAATTGCTTTTGTTGCAGTCGTTTTTATCTTCTTCTTTTTTTTCTTTTTTTTTTTTTTTTTGGGGGGGGGGGGGGAGTGCAACCACAGTGTAGAGCAGAATGTATAACAACTTGAACTGTCTTTAACATAGGCCTATATACCGCTATCAGCCTGCTGCCCTAATGTTCTCCCCCCCCCCTCTCTCTCTCTCTCTCTCTCTCTCTCCATTCTCTTTCTATGTTGAGCATTTTCTCTTCCTTTCTATCCCGCTATATCTTGTTATCGAATTATATCTACATCTATCTATCTATCTATCTATCTATCTATCTATCTATCTGTCTGTCTATCTGTCTGTCTATCTATATTTCTCTCCATCTATCCGTCTATCTATCTATCTATCCATCTATCTGTTCATCAATCTCTCTCTCGCTCTATCTATCAATCTATCTACCCCCCCCCCTCTCTCTCTCTCTCCCTCTCTGTGTCTCAGTTTTGAAAACCTTCATTTCTTATGCGGTATTTGCTATGCTAACAACACAGCGTTATCGGGCAGTCAAATTTAAAAGGGATAAATGATTCCAAAAAATTGTTGCAGCCTTCATGCCTTTAAAACATGCATTCTTTGGTCTCTCTAAGGACATAAATTCTAAATATAATTAACACTTGTTTGATTGATATCCATGTATATTTTCTCACTCATCGATCTTCCTTTCTGCTTCTTAATCTCTGTTGTTGAATGAGTGATAGCTCATAAGTTCAGCATAGTAAATAATATCAGGCAAAATATAGCATTGTATGTACGAAATGAAGTGGCCCATATACGTCTAGAAATGATGAGTGACCTTGGCAAGCGAATTTTTGTTCTACCAAATATCGTGGCGTTTCTCCCCCTGTGTAATATACTGTACAACTTTAACACATATAAATAATCCATAAGCGCTGCGTTATACTTCTTCGCTAATTGTGATGAGTTTCACAAACTTTGGTCCAGTCCACCTGAGGCAAGTCGAGTGTCACTTTAAAACTAGTGTTAAGTCTTTCAATGCCAGTGACTTTGAATGGTGCGTACAACGCTATGTGGTTTTCTGTGCAGATCAGCACTCACAGCACGCAAAGGATTAAGGGACTACAAGCATTCAAATAAGGCGCCACTATTGTAAGGTATCTAGGAAAAGCTGGCTTTAATAGTGTAGCTGTTTTGATTAGTTCTGTTGACAATGAACGGCCGCTAGTAGCAGGAACCACAAAGTATGATGTCATTACCATTTTCTTGTTGTATGGCGGAGAGGGATCGAGGGATAAAGTTCAAGTATATAAAAGTGTTCAGAATTAACGCAAAATACATGTATCAATCTTTCCCCCGTGATGGGGTTTGACAATAGGATCCCTTCATCAACTGAGTTTTCCTGTAAAAACTAATTCGAGAGTTCTGGGGCTAAAAGCATGGCATCAACTTCTCATCCAACTTGCCTATAATGTGGTTGCTGCTTCATGCTTGAACGTCAGGTCATTGAATACGCATTCTTTGTCACTCGTTGCCAGTATGCCGCGCATTTTATTAATGAACTATGTATAGGCGCCTAGATTTGGTTGTTCTTTGCGCCCTGAATATATTCAGTATGAAATGTATAGTAGGATGATATCCATCTCTCTTCATACTTATCCAGACCCCACCCCCACCTCCTCTTCCTTCTCATCCGTCTCCTCATACACGTCATACTCCCTTTGTAATTTCCCCTCAAATCTGAAGAATGCCTTCTCTAACGTCATGTCATGCAATTGGGTGTATTGTAAGTTGCACAGCAGCAACGCCGAGACTGTCATTTATACTACATACTGACACGATGCAATCAATGCTGAGAAAATGCTAAGAAAAGCATGTGCCCATAAAGCTCCATGTATCTCCAGCTATTCCTGACAGTGTGATCGTTCTATCTTTAACCAATAAAATAGACGCGCAAGCAAAAATAACCCCATAATACCACGAGCAACATGTAGGGCAGGCGAGATTTGTCTCTTCAAAAAGAATGATTCAAGGAACGTATATGCGTCATAAGGGTTTTACGCTTTAAATAATCGAGCTTACCCCCCCCCCCCCTCTCTCTCTCTCTCTCTCTCTCTCTCTCATCTCCTTGGGTAAACTATTCTTGAAGCCGTTCTAAACGAGAACCATACCATTATTTGCAATACACATTGGTTACAATGGACGTGCAAACATCACGAGTCATGTTGATTTGAGAGAGCATGTAATGTGATCGGACAGATATTGTGCGATTAGAATGAAGTTCTCACTGTAACGCTTCTTTGATGTTTCTGCTTGTTACACTTACTCTTAAAGGGATGATACAGTTTCGGCTGAGATTGGGGTTGAGGTTTCCAACTATTGTTACATAGTGTATTATCATTACTTTTATGATGATCACGATTTTTAGAGAAATTGAGAAATTTCATATGTGATAAAAGTGCATATAATTCTAAGAGGAATTCAAAGTTTATTTGATGAAAATCGGTGTTGAAATGGCTGAGATATCCAAAACAAGGCGATCCTCATAAAAGGAGGGACCCGCCTTTACATCAGGGTTGCTTGGTTTTACTTTTAATATACTTACTTTTTAATATATCAGCCATTTAAAAATAGATACATGTATTCAGCAAATGAATATTGAATTCCTCTTAGAAACTATTGCATTCTTTTTAGTACTTCATAAAGCGGTTTCTAATTATCTCGTAAGACGTTAAACTGTTATTTCTCACCTCAACCAATGATATACTATCCCTTTTACAGAGACTACACTTTACGTTTTTACATTGTAACAGTTATAGGCTTATAAATACGAAATGTGGTTTTCGTTTAGTCGGTTCGGAATCTCATTTCGGAAGACAATTCCAAGCACTGCTTGATTACGTGAGGTGAGTACTAGGTCAGTTAGAACATGGTCAGTAGTGTGATTTGGAAAAAAAAAACAAAGAAGAAAGAAGAAGATAATAAATGGGTCGAGTGGTACAAGCTATCTCCGTCCTCCAAGAGTCGACCTATCAGAACGTATAGAAGAGATAAGGCTCTTTGTTGTTGTTGTTCTTCTTCTTCTTTTTGTTACTGTTGATAATCATTTAACACTGACAGACAAAAGCGTGAAGTACATTACATGAAGGTGATATAACGATTTATGACTTTAAACAGTATGTATGAACAAATACTTCGGATGGGCCGAAGAATAAAGCAGCGTTTTGATAAAAGCTTATAAACAAGAGACTTACATGTCTTCACCAAGCTCCCTGTGCATGGCCAGCGAGTATCCGAACTGACTCATCTCCGGCCCGCTCCGGACCGTCGGTAACAGCGTGTCGATGTTGAAGGCATCCGACGAAACGAAGACGTATCCCAGCAAGAGGAATAGCAGGGAAGTTCTTGCAATAATAATCGGTAGCCCACCTACAGCGTGTGACCACCTTTTAGCCCTAGTCCTCCATGGTAAAGGGTCCATTATAACAAATTTCCAGTATTTCAGCTCCATGTTTGATGTATCTCCAGAATAACAATTGCCGCTCCCAAGTGTCGCCTCACAATCTGTGTTATCCCTTCACTGTAGCTCAGTTTATCGCGTAGCCGAATATATTATCCCTGTTCGCTTGAAAATAAATCAGAATTTCGCAGTTATTGGTGTATACTACACTGTACAAGGATAACCAACAGCACTTTCTGTTGTTGACAGATGTCAAGCGGTGAAACGCGAAATTTTCCTGCAGTTAGCGTACTCTCGATGGGAAAAACAGACAAAAGTCTGCGCTTGAAAAACGTTGGCCCCAATTCCAGTTATTGCAGTTGTACGTGGCCGCAATCGGTGACGAAACAACAATTAACCGTAGGACTGGCCTGAACCTTCAACCTTGTGGATGGAAAAGTCTACGCCGACGATTCTCCGTCTCTTCCTCGCAACAGTTTCGGGCCTAAATGAGGCTCTGGGGAACATGTCATCTACCAGAGCACATCATCGTTGATGAACAGCGTCTTAACCTTCTGCAGAATGTGGCAAATTGCGAAACACCCTAAACTTGATCGAAGACATGCAGATTGGTGCAGACACTCTCCGCGGCCTGCATGTCCCTCACGAAGTCAGCAGTGGGGTTACTGGTGCAAAAGTGACAAGATACTGAAATCCATCCCGCGTTCATTCACAAGCCGCAGTCCTTTCTCCTTTGGTCAGATTTGAAAGCAAAATCTAAAACAGAAGTCACAACATTGCTTGACAATGCGAGACAAGACAGTGGGCGATTGCTATGGGGGTTGTTGATGGAGTATTTTGAAATCTCTCTCCTTTACTGAGCCGTTTCCGCTATCACGGCGTCATTAATTGATTGCTGCGCGATGGTCGCATCGCAGTAACGCTTGCAAACTTCCCAGCTTACTAATGCTCTCTCGCACTTATTATCTTCGCCAGGAACCCCCCATTTATCGCCTTTCCTTCTGCCGCGCATGCGTCCTAGGCGTGGTGGCACGTGCTGTGTGAGAGCAAAGCGAAGTCTTAGAGGACGGAGCTTGCCTTGTAATAAGACGGCTATGAGTTGGACTTGGAACAGTGCAGGAGCCTTACCATGCCCGTCTTTAAAAAAGAGGAAAATATACGCTGTGCTTTTAACAAAACAAAAAGAGGAAAGAAGGGGAATCCATTCTACATATGCCATAGATAATCAAGAGGAAGGCAATGAGAGGTCTGATCACTTCTGGCGCTAAGCGGCAAGGCTCAGAGACCTAGATAATGAAGGTTAGAAAAAGGCAGATTTGGCCTAATGTGTTTGACATTTACTTGCCATAGGAAATGGACATGTTATCGGCGGTTATCAGAAAAATTCGCTTTCCTTTTGTCACCCCCCCCCCCCCATTCCAAGTTATATTGTTCAATGTCAGTCATTGAGGAATCTCCAAGGACGGATTATGTTGTGTAGGGAATTCTATCGGCAGAGACATTGGGAACGTTTTCTTCATCCCCAAGCACCCCACCCCCCCCCCTTTAACCTCTAACATCAGGATCATATAATCAACAACACCAACAATAGCAACAATAAAGGAAGCGGGCAACAACCAAAGAGGAAAATACCATAGACGTTGGGTTTAAAGGGGATGGCTAGTAACTTATCAGTGAGAATCAGTGGGAATGCTGGGGGATGCCAATCCTTGTGGGATTCATTTAAGAGTACATTATAATATATCTAATGTTGTGTGATGATTATTTGCTTCAGAATGGTCTCATATTCAAGTAATGTGCAGTTTAACGGGGCGATTATAGAATAGATATTTAAATGAATCCCACAAGGATTGGAACAATCATCCCCTAGCATTCCCACTGATTCCCACTTATCAGTTACTAGCCATCCCCTTTAAACCTGCGGACAAAATATAGTTTGGAGGATGGAATTATTTTATCCTTCATTGCTTTCCAGATGACCTTAATAGCTGAAATGTCACTGTTCACCTTCAACTACGAAGGTTCCTCGGGACGTAAACATTTAAAAGAAATGTACCGGAACAAATTTAGAATTACCAATACTTAAAAAGACATGTGCGGCGAAAGTTTCGTATTGAGTGCATGGCTTTAATGTCTTATGCTTTCCGGTCGCTGTCACCTTCATCCTAAGATTAATAGTCATAGTAAGTAACAAAACAACCACGGACAAAT
Source organism: Diadema setosum (assembly GCF_964275005.1). Classification (NCBI taxonomy): domain Eukaryota; kingdom Metazoa; phylum Echinodermata; class Echinoidea; order Diadematoida; family Diadematidae; genus Diadema; species Diadema setosum. The sequence goes on along the minus strand of NC_092704.1, from coordinate 12,368,773 downwards.
AAAGCATATGACGACTTTTTACCACTTTCATCGGCGTGCGTCCTTCGCCATTTTTAGCAGTAGCGAACTCTTTGAGATTGCTTGAAAGGCCTATATAGAAGCTATAAAGTTAAAATCATACATTGTATATAATCGTAAATTCATATATAGAGTTATGCTCTGTAACTGACGAGGACGCAACTATTCCATCTGGAAACATCCTTGCCCGTCATGCCCGTGTCACGTATACTGTCAGCGTCTATTTACAAATATGATATGACACATTGCTATAATATCCATCTATCTATACAGGAGGAATTGAGATTTCTGTATTTCTCATCGCGCAAGAAACGAGAAGAAAAGGTGCGTTTTTTCTCTCGACATGCAAAAGCGCACCCGCGCGATATGAGAGTTTCAGTAGTATCGATAATTGCTTTATTTGTTTCTGATTGATATTTTTGTAACTGGCTCGCTAATCATCAGCTTTCACGTCGCTTGGTTTGGATTGTATCTGCACACTTTCATTCGGAACCGGTTGTAAAATTGAGATCAATCCCTACAATTGATGCGGCCTGACAGAACACTCCATCAAAAAGGGGGACATATCTGGTAACGTTTCAGACTCATTAATGTCCATGTCACTTAATTCCCCATCGTTGCCGGTAACTCAATCTGAATGAAAAGACACGGAGCACCTCAACATACAAAGCTGTCGAAGCAGCTAGACAGCTGGCTGTACCTCAGGCAATGTGCTATTGCTGCCCGACTGCTGCTAAAGTGCACGGCGCGGAACGGTCCGCCTCGTCCCCGAACGCTTGAGTATGCTGAAAGACGCAATTTACACCGCCAATCGCTTCGACTCTCCTGACTCGAAGCGATTTGGCCACCTGGGGAGAGAGAGATAGAGAGGAAGAGAAAGAAAGAAAGAGCAAAAATACCTAATTAGATTATATACTTGGCAAATGAGTGTCCTGATGACTTCATGAAAAAAAGAAGAGTTCGCCTTGGGCCAATGATTTGGCACAGAGCTAACTTGCGAACGCAGTTCATCAAATATCTCTTACTCACACTGATGATAGTTGTGAAATCCATGTGCAGTTTAAATGCAATACCTACCATACTAAATTTGAATTTTTAATAAAACAGTTACCAAAAGCTATGTGTTCATTTAAGTAAAATCCAACGAACTGAATCGTGCAATTAAATTTATAATCGGACTCAAAATATACAAGTTTTAAGAATGACATGTTTCATCTTTCTTCTTCATCTTTTTTTTCCATTTTTTTTTCAATTCTCCGCTTGTACAAATGAAATAATTATGAAAAAAAGTCCAAAATTTCACACCAAAATGTGAAAAAAGAAATAGAGTACTTAAAATGTAATAAACGAAAATACATTTCATCATAACATTAAGATATACCAGTTGAGGAGACATCATCAACAAGTAGTTTTGCTTGACTGGGATAACGGCACGCGGCGCCTCTTGGCGATTTGGTATGTTATGATCCCCTCCCCCCTCTTTTTCAGTTGAAGGAACAAAACACACACACACACACACACACACACACACACACAAATAGAACACTGGAACTTCGAGTATATCCAATATCATGTAGACGAGGATGACATCACAAATGGAATATAACAACAAAAGAAACAAATTTTTAACCAATTTAACGACAATGAAGCCGATGGAAACCTAAGCAAAAGTGGCGAGAAGAGAAGGGATAGTAACGATTAGCAAATACACGTGTAGTTTAGAACTGGGTTATCACCCTATTCACACAAAGTAGAAGAGGTGATGATGATAATCACCTCACGTCTTCCTCATGCTTGGTAGATGATTTCTTAATCATTTTCAATTTCATATTAACCCTTGTGACCGTGCATCACAAAACGAACAAAAAGTCGCACTCCTTGATTTCATGTGAGGACTCAAAAAAGGTGAAATGGGTCAACCAAGTCAATATTTACTTTTCCATAATATTTATTTTCCTAAAGAGCTACCCTTCTTCTACATTATTCGTAAGTTTGGGATAATAAAAATGAATGGGAAAGTGCATTTTCAGTAGTTATACTACAACCTATTTTTTCTAGAGTAGTGAGATCAGGTAGGCCTATGTCTTACAGGCCCCTTTTCATTTCTTGATAATCCTGTGCACACTCTTCAATTTCAAGTCTGATAACTTTTTAAGGGATAACGATACCACTTTTAAAGTTGGCCTTGATCATGGACAGAATGTGTTGATAGAGCATGCTCAATTTCAATTTAATCTGATGATCCCTTCATTGTTGTTGCTCCAGTGGTTTACATCCTGTTTTTTGTCCCATTCATCTTACAGCTAGCAAGGTTTGGTAAAATAGACACATAGACCCTGTACTTCAGAGCCTCTTTTCTCGGTTCACACTTTTCCAGAGTGTCCACTTTCTTTCTCATATTTAGAGAGGTTATATTAGGAGAGTCCATTTGAATTGAGTTATACATCATTTTAAAGCTTAGAGTCTGCTCTTTCAGAGTCTGTCCTTAACTAAAAATCCATGTTTGGCGACCTTTTGTTTGTTTTGTGATGCCGGGTCACATTTAAAAAAAAAAAAGGTAAGAAAGATTTGTGATTGCAGACGTGTGTGAGGTGATGACATTTTCAACTCCAAAAAAAAAGCTGCAAATGTAGTTGTGGTTAATATTACTGATCTATGAAAAGATGGGAAACATTAGAATTCCAATTAAACATTAGATTTTCTTATCTCAGTCCGATTTCTATTAACTATCTACACGAAACTTGTGACATCATATTTTCGTTCATCTGACTTTTTTTTTTCAAAGCCAGCACGAACATCGTGGTAGAATTGCCTTTTATGTAATCATATCAATTTAATTCAATTCAATTCAATTCAATTCAATTCAATTCAATTCATTTACATTTTTTTTAATCCAACAGAACATTACCTAGTTAAAAGAAATTACAAATTATCTCTATTAAGTGAATAAACTACATTAGATTAACAAGTGAACAAATGAATGATTCACGGATGAATGTAAAAAAAAAGCTGTATCATACGGAATGGCATTACAGGGATGTCCATTTATCAATTGTTACTATTATCTGGATTCAGGCAATACATTGCATCTTCTTAAAACAGCGGCTGTACCCCCCCCCCAAAAAAAAAAAAACAAACAAACAAACAAACAAACAACATGAAATTCCTTTGGATTTGCAAATTGCCTCTGTGGTACGTGCAATTGAGGATGTTCAAATTGATAATCTGACTCGTACCAACAGGAAGTATGTGGATTAGTTTTTAATTTTCATGTACACAGTGCCTGCCAAATCCTACAATTATCGTCGAGGTTAGTTATGTAGGCTGTCATTGGCTCCCCTGTTTTGTTACCCTCACGCATAAACGCCGAAATGTTTACTTATCAAGGTTGAGCATCCACGCAGGTGTGACAGGCAGTACTGGTGACAGGTGTGTTTCCCTTCGGGTGTGTGAGTGAGCGTGCGCCTGTGTGTGGTGCGGGAGTAGGGGGGGGGATGGGGGGGGGGGATTTGTCCCTGATCGTATTAACCTTGCGAATCCAAGCCCCTTCACCTTTTTTTTTTTTTCGTAAAAAGATACTAGAATAAATCTGAAAAAAAGAAATATTTTTAAACAAGCCGTATAAGCCTGTCAAAGAACTGTATTAGGTGTTGTTGATGATGGTGAATCTACATTCTGTATATACAAAATACAGACCATTTGTAGGTTTGGCACGCTTTTGCTGAAATTTCGGGGAAAACTAAATTTCTATTGGTATAAATTGATAAAGGTCTTCAAACTTTTGAATGATGAAAAAAATGGCAGTAATATAGTCTTTATTAAGAAGTGAGAACTCTGAGCGGAGTTTAAACAGGTTTATCCCCTCTTGGAAATTTCAGGAGTGGAATGAAATAATACGTTCACTGAGATATGGCACGTGACAGACACTGAATCTTCGTGTACCCAGTAAAATGTCTCTTTATTTTCCATTTGTAACGCGTCATGCCCGTCAGTGTATGGAGAAAAGAGTGCCAAAACTGACTACGTTGTGACATGGAATATGCAGGACGCCCTCTATAGTGTGTTTGCGCCAGGGCGTACTTTTCCAAGTAACTTTCCTGCTACTTACCTTATTCCAATGGACTGGATTCTGACTTACAGTTCTCACACGGAAATGCAAATGTTGATTAATAAGAGACTTCTCAATTCTTCTGATGCTTTCTTCAATTTCTAAATTGCAAAATAGGACTAAGAACGGAGGGAAATGTTAACTGTCGAGCACTGATCACAGTCAATAGGAAACGACACGCCATTGCGCCGTAATACACCATGACCGCATTAATCAAGGTTTCCAGTTGGGATTGCGTTTAGTAATTAAAAAGTTTTTATGATGTTTTAAATGGTTTTAGAAGAATATGTAGGTGTTTTCTTTAAAAAAAAAAGGGGGGGGGGGAGTTGATCTCTCCATAATATTCCACTGTACCAGCCAAAACAGCTTCTGTACATCAGTCAAGCTTGGTTAGTTAATAACTTGTCTGCACCTGAACCATGTCAGTCACGGAACATAGATTACAGACGTGACGTCATGCACAGACAAACAAACACTTTAATACGCAGACACACACACACACACACACACACACACAACACAAATGCTCACGTACACATACATACGCACTCACACGTTTTGCACAAGACTCCATCGTATATTATGTTGCGGCGAGGTGTACGCTCTAACAGTGTGAATGGGATTTGAATTTTGCGTGCAGAGCAGGGCCCCAAGAAAAATAACAGTGTTTTTTTTTTTTTTTTTTTCCTGTTGTATGTCACCCTGTATCACAAAACCACCAAAAAGTCGCCAGTCATGGATGTTTAGTTAGTGGACAAGTTCTACTTCATGAATGGATTGAGATAATGCGGCAATAAGTAGAACACATCTGTGCAAGTTTAAGGAAAATCAGACAGTCCATTCAAAAGTTATGAATTTTTAAGGTTTCTGTGCAGTCACTGCTGGATGAGAAGAATACTGCTGTTGATATTGTCACATGCGTAGAACGATATGTGGAAAATATAACGAGAATTCCACAAATCGAGTTTCTTGAGAAGAGTACAACCCTCAACTTAATTGTACATGACGTATAATCTATTATGTTAAGGGTAATATTAGTCCCCCTGCCTTCTGAAAGAGGCAACTCATGTGCTCTATTCTTAAGCGAGAAAAGTGAAAATATGTTGATTTTTTTTCACATATCGTTCTACACATAAACATGACATCACAAGCTGCAGTAGTTTATATCCAGTGACCGCGGAACTAAAACAAATTCATATCTTTTGAACGGATTGTCCGATTTTACCTACAAATTACACTAACGTGCCCTTCTAATATTGCTGCATTCTCTCAATCCAAATTTGATGAAGGTGAAACTGTCCTTTAATAGGGCAGATTCTAAAAGAGCAGACTCTAAACTTTAAATGACATAACGCTAAATCGAAACAAAATAAATGGACTTCCCAAGTTAATAATGGAAAGAAAGTATCCGCCCTCTGGATCCGTGTATGCTGAGAAAAAAAAAAGTATAAGTGCTCAAGTGTGCAATTATGCCAAGCTGTGCTCTCTGCAATAAAGGGAATAAAGAACAGATATATAACTCCACGGCAACTGCAATGAGGGGATAATAAGACTAAAATGAAAGTTTGCACATCATTAGGTACATTCTATTTATTTATAACAGATAATAATATTACTTCCAACGCAAGAGCATCATCCTTTCAAAATTTGAAAGTGAAAAGTGTTTCTAGTGCTCTGACTCGGTAAATTTGAGAAAGCCTGCGTCAGACCGAAACAAAGTATTTTAGAAATTAAAAAAAGACAGCAAAAAAGTCCATTTCCAAGTCGTTTTATGATTCCAATCTTTCGAAAAATATATCTAAAAGGAATCTGTTCTCTCAGAAAAAAGAAAAAAAAAAGAAGAAAAAAAAAAGAAGAATTGCCCAGGTTTTCCCTTTTCACCCGTTTTTAGTCCTCACGGAAAATCAGGACTTTTTGTTGGTTTTGTGAAGCACAGCCAAATTATGGATATACAGAATGGCTTGTCCACGGGGTATCTGGGACCGTTTAATTTCGTGCACAACATTGAGCCTACGATTACATCAGGTATTACTGAGTGCGGTGATTATGTACAGGACGGGATGAGGCAACGATGCGTCAGCTGACGTCAAACTAATGCGATTAAGAAGATTAAGATTAAGATTAAGATCAAGAAAACAAAATGATTGATAGATAAATAATGTCAAGAATAACATTTCATTCACTAAATATATAGTTATTTCGAAATACTATCTGCAGAAAGTTTGGTCTCAGATTCTGTTTTCGTGTCAGTGCTGCTGCTGTGGTCAGTGCCAACAAGCATGCAGATGTGTAAAATCAATCAGAAAGGAGGGTTCCAAAGCAGGGCGTTTTCTGGGAGGGGGAGGGGGAGTTGTATTCATATACGTCCCACGTTGGCATATCTAGGGCCAGATTCCTCATCCCTCACCCCATCTCTTCCTATACAATTATATCTCGAATCCCTCTCTTTTCCTGTCTTTCACCCAATTCAGACGAGTTGTTTTCGCCTATTACCATTGATGATTTCCCTCACGACGCGAACTGTCAGGCGTGACATTGAACTGCTCGTAATGCACGTTACGGTCTGCCGGGGAAGTGGCGCGGGGGCGCTCCGGAAGAGCGGCTCTGCGTGAGACGAGAGGTTTTTGTAACTTCGTCTGTAGCCAAACCAGTCAACCCGATATAACCAGTGCTGCAATGTACCTCGGAAGAACGGAATGAGGTAGACTGTGCCAAATCTGTACCGTAGTAACGTTCGCTTGCACTTGTCTCACTTCCTTGAGAGGATGTCCGCTTCGTTTAACGTTAGCCTTTCTTCGACGGAAATGCATGTCTTGTTGAGTTCCCTTTTGCTTCCAGACCTTGACAACAATCACCCAGAATATAAAACAAATTAGCACTTCAATTTGTCAACAGTAAACAAGCAAACAACAAAAACAGAGAAAATTTAATACGAAAACACAGAAAGAGAGAAACCACTGTATTTCCTCAAAATCACTTTGAGGGCAGGGCATCTTAGCAATGTATCATCAATTCGTTTGTTTTGTTTTGTTTTGTTTGTGTGTGTTTTTTTTTGTGTTTTTTTTTTTTTTTTTTTTTTTGGGGGGGGGGGGATAACACTTGTTTGATGCGATACTTAAAATACTGAAAATTCTTACATCACCCCCATGATAATCTGTCTCGTTTTATTTTCTTTCTCTTGTTCTGTTGCGGAGAAATAATAGATACATGGGCCCTATTGAGAAATACTTAGTAGTTTGCTTCAGGCAATATTGTTAATACATCAAGCAATGTTATAAACTAATAAGTTGACATTATTATCACTCAAACTTATGCTAATACAGTGTCTCCACAAGGGAGCTCGTAATAAATGTCTGTCTTTTCGTAATAGCTTCGTAAGCTTGTAATAAATGTCTTCTTCCACTTTATTTTTTTGTATCTATACGATGATTCAATTTATCTTTTCATCGATGTTCTTCTCCAGAGGGGCCCACATACTACAAGCTCTGTCTTTTTAGTGGGTCCCTTCATTTTTCGCACTTAAAGCAACGGTATACATGTACTTCACTTTGATCACTTCTGTTTCTTTCTTGTTATACAATGTATGATTACTATAGGTTCTCAATTGTTGTAGTCTTTTCATTTCACTATGTTCTACTTACCTTATTCTCTGTTATTAAACGAAGTGAAACACATGTTTTGTCGAAAAATGGAATAAAATTTGAATGAATTGAATTGTCTATTAGGATTGCTCCGTTTTTGGATATCTCAGCCATTTCAAAACCAATTTTTTATCAAATAAATATTGAATTCCTCTTGGAATTACATGCTCTTTCGCATTTCGTAAGCATTATCTCAACAAAAATGTTAGAAGCCTGAAGTTAGTTCTCAACCAAAACTATTTACAATCCCTTTAATATCTTTACAGAGGAGGAGGAGCAGATTAATCGGACTATCATGTGGAAACTGCGCAGAGAAACCTGGAACAGCTGCAGACCTTTTAGGTTGACGAAACTGAACATCATTCAGACCACGATTTAGGGATGGAGACCTTCAAATTATTATTTTTTTTTAACGTTAAAATCTGAACATCTATAAAGCAGTTATAAGCGCTGGGTATGGATCTGTAGAATTTATTCATAGTGATTGGGATGAGGAATAAGAATGTTGTGAAAATTTATAACAAATCATAATGAACGAGGATGATGACGTAGCATCTTCACATAAGAATACAGGATTGGGTGTTCAAGGAAGCAGAGCAAAGGAAGACAATACGCATAAATTTTACACAGGTATAAACTTGTAACTCAAGTAGTATCGTAATGGAATGACATAATAATTACATTATTGGAGTAAGAATGTGAGTTTCCTATAACTGCCCTCCAAGGAAAAACGCAGTATCTGACATTTTTGTCGATTTTCACTTTTTTGCATAAATATAGTCAGTGGGCAATCCTTGTTCATATGACATATTCAGATTTTTGAAAAAAATGTTTGGAAAGCTACTTTTCCGTAACTGCCAAACGCAGTATAATATACACTTACCTTGCACTTTCCCCAAGGAAAAACGCAGTATCTACACGATGAATATTATAATCTCTTTGATATTTCCCCATGGAAGAACCACCGAACTAAAACATAGTGGAATGCGTGTCCCTATTCCCAACATACACGAGACCGTGCAGCCAAATAACGTGCTGCGTCGCCATTTTGTTAGGGCAATTTTTCCTTATATGGAGTGCACGCTTAGGCGCGGTCAGACTGGGCCACTGGTACGCGCGCAAGCAAGAGTACGCCGTCCAGTGGCTAGTGATTATGACGTAACAATGCACGTTTGTACATGATGATGGTCTTGCGCTTCGGAGACACAGCCATATAAGGAAAAATTGACCTAACAAAATGGCGGTGGTAGCAAGTTTTGGTGGCTGCGTATTTCCTGGGTGAACACGCATTCCACTATGTTTTAGTTCGGTGGGAAGAACGCAGTACAATGTATCTACAAAGCTAGTCTTAATTACCAGACACCATTATTTATATATGTGAATACTTTGCCGGTTGTTCTGTGATTTGAACGTTAATTACTTCTTTAGATATACTTGCTCAATAATAAAACATAATGTTCAAAATATCTAAACGAAATGATAATGATTAGTAAATATCTTGATGAGATCGTGATCCTTATATAAAACACAGTGTGTGATTAAGACTAACCGAGTGCACATTAAAACAATACAGCACAACACTGACAGCTTGCAGCTAGCTGCACTGAGCACACAGTAGTCAGCACAGGGCCCGGCTAGTCAGCATACAGTCAGTGTGGGAGTGTGGCTTTGGATTAAAACAAAATGTTGTCCTGGGGAAAATTACTCGTGAGCCTAGCCCTCAAGAAAAATTTATCTGCAGATAATGAGTAAGTTGTTCAAAACTATTTCAATATTGAAAGAGTAAAGCTGATCGTTTGTCACACGAAGCGAGGTAAACACAAATGTATGCATGTGTGACAAACGATCAGCTTTATTCTTTCATATTCTACCACGATGATGAACATCTTCCGTACTATTTCAATATTAACTTGTTGTGAAGTAACTTTGTTAGGCCTAGACCCTAGTCAAAATTCCTCAGGCTCCGAATCCGAAGGTTTCGGCGAAAGGCAATAGATCTAGACCTATTTGCGTTGTGTTGGACAAACGTCAGGTTATGTAACAATAATAGAGTTTTTAGACCCTGTAGATCTAGATCTAAGTCTAAGTCTAAGACTTGTCTAGACAGTAACGTTTGAGTCTTGCGTCTCTTTTCTAACGTTAGACTGAACGTTAATCAGAACTTTCAGGGTCCGCATTCCGAAAGTCTAAAGAAAGATCTAACGTAGGAGTACTAGGACTAGAACAGGCCTAATGATAGTGTAGGCCTGTTTATAAAACTAAGTAAGAAGTCTAAAACTAAAACTTAACCACTTAGAATCCCAAGTCTAGTGAAGTGTCAATGTTCAATTATCTACTCCATACCATACTGTCTTGAAATCAGAGGGTTTAAATAGCTCACACTAGATTATGTGAAAAATAGGTAAATGGACAAAATAGAGACATTTAAGAATAAGTTGTATTTTAATTCTTATCTAGACCCTAGTGAGACTGGGTTGCGTAAAATGCATGCATGATCCCATGCTGCATGCTAACGTTACAACTTACAAGTAAAAAAAGTTACATTACAAATTTAGGCCTAGGCCTAAATGACATAAAAAAATTTTGGTTTGATCCAGAAGGAATAGGCCTAGAGAGCGGATGTAACTTCGATCTAGACCTAGATGTATTTTTTTCTAATTAAAGAGTCCTGTCTCGTGTAGGGCTTAGACTAAACCTTCTAACACGATAGGCTTTTTTTTTCTTCTGTCAGTATCGAGCATGTATAGCCTGAGGCTGATGTACACTCGTGTAGCCTGCTACGACGTAGCCAGCCTAGAATAAACGATATATAAAAACTAGTCTAGATCGATCTAGGTCCAGACATCCGATTTAAATTTATTTTGGTCTAGACAGACTCTAGCCTAGACTGTAAAGATCTAGATCTAGATGCTAGTTAGCGGCTAGGCCATGTAGCACCACATTACAGCCCTGGCAAGTTTCATATTAAACACGTAACGTTACAGCTAGATCGGTCTGGGAATGTTTTACTTTTTAGGTTTAAGCTGCAATCTGAAAAAGCAAAACGTTCCAAGAACGATCTGTTATTTGATAACCAGGGCATAAATGGGGGGATGGAGGGCCCAAGGTTGAGGATGGTGCATCATGAATACTTGTACAATGATGTATACATGCATACATAATTGTGGCATTCCGCTGTAGATACTGCGTTTTTCCTTGGGGAAATTCGTTCCATTGTAGATACTGCGTTTTTCCTTGGGGAAATCAGTCAATTGCATTGGGTTTCCCCAAAGTATCTACATTTTCATCAATAACTTAAAAGCAAAACAAAAACACAAAATGATATTTTCCAGGAAAATTGGTAGCTAGATAGACTAAAATTCCACAATAAAGGAATTTTTCAAAAGAGTATATTTTTCAGGGGCTTTGGCAAAAATATAAAATGGTGAATATCTCGGTTGTTGAGAAATAGAGCTGGATGTAGATACTGCGTTTTTCCGGGGGGGGGGGGGGCAGCTTATCATATTCACATCCTCGTTCAGTGTTTTATGTTTTCAGAGTATTGGTTTATCTGCTAAACGACCGAAGCAACATTTCATCACAATCCATGCAGGAGTTTCTGCAGCAGCAATAAACATCACAGTAGGTGCATGATTGTAATGTGGCTTGCTTAGCGTTAGGCAAGTTGTATAGCAAAGCATATTACACCCTCCATGTCCCTTTGTAATTCTCACGCATTTTTCCCCAAATATTTTTTTTTTCTTGTTTATAATTTCCAGTGGGAAAGCGGTCTTATAGGTTTTCCCGGCCAATTTCGCACCTCTTTCAATCCATTCCTTATTGCTGCATTCAATTTAGCACAATTTAGCCTGGATGACATGTTCGGTATTTCAATTTTATTATCTCTTCATTCAAATTCATTTTGGAGCATTCAAATTACCTTTAAACTCATTCTGATCAACACTTTTTCGACTGACATTCATAAGACAAGCACCATTTCAATATTCGTTCATTCACTTTAGAATGATATAGTCATATGCTGCGCTCGTTCATTCAAATTCATTTTGGGGCAATGCCGTCCAATTTAACATGTTCTGCAGTCTATTCTATAGCAGACATGTTTTTGCTTTGGTTCTTTCTTTATTTTCTTTCATCATAGTTATTGTTTTGTAAGCATCATAACATTTCATATTTTTGTATTCATTTTATAGATTTTGGCAACATTTTTTTTTCCAATGTACTTATTGAGTCTCGCAGTCTGAAGAGTCTGAAGTGCATGTGGCCACAACTTATCTGGCCCTTGAGCGTTTTTTTCCGAGTGTGTCGGCCAGTTCTAGGAAGTCAAGGTTATGATCCTCAAATGTTTCTATAATTCTTTCTCTGTCCTCTTGAGAAATACGTCTGTATCTCATAACTTGCGCTGTCATGACGGTGAGAAGATGAAGTTAATCTGTAGTATTGGTACATGTAGGCCAATAATGACATGTATTAAAAAAGGGGGCGTTACAGCACAACCAATTCGAGTTATAAGGGAAATAACATGACGTAAATTTGAATTAATTCGTTTGGAGTTTGACTGCCCATTCGCGAAATTGAATGACTTAAATACCCTTTTCTGCGAGAGATGGCGAATTTGAATGAACGTAGACCCTTTTTTCGTGCGAATTTATGTGCAAATTTCATTGATCGAAATGCTAAATTAAACGCACAAGTTGCAATTTTGAAAGACAGACTGTGCGATAACGAGGGTTTTTACTAAACTGAATGAACCTTCTATCAAATGAACTGACAAAACTTCGAAATTGGCCGGGAAAACCTATATTAAAGGATCATCCGAATTCCCTTGGTATTACTACTGCTTTATCCTTTGTATCCTACACTGTCACTTTATCCACTGGCACTACTCCCTGCAGTGCGTCGATAGACTACGTCTGTGGCCTTCTTAACCTCGTCTGACTTTCATCCTCCCTCTCTTTTGGCGTTAAATGTGTTCTTTCTCATCACCTTTGCAATGCGCAATAAAAACAACAACAAACAAACAAACACCTGAAATGCATACAACGTTATAATCGTGTCATTGCTGCTTATACACAGAGGAATTGCCCTAAAAATTAAAGAAGTAATATCGTCATTCTCATTTAATTGTTAAACCCACTTTATGGTGTAGAGTATGTGAAATATGTATGTTATGGACGAGAAATGCTGAGGTTAACCATTGTGGTAGGTATGTTGTCGGTCACTTTGTATTGTTATGGTTCGTCCGTACTTTCGGTGGGGGGGGGGGGACATAAACATGTACAGACACCCCTTCCCCCCCCCTAAAAAAAAGGCAAGCAAGTAAGCAAACAAACAAACAAACAAACAAACACCACCACCAACAACAACAGCAAAAACAGACCTACGTGGTAGTTCGTGTCAGTTTGTGAAATTGCAGCGGAAACACGCCTTCGCGCTTTGAATTCCATGAACTGACGCGGTGGATTTTCACAGGGATTGATGAACCAATGCTATGAACAGTAGAACAAAATTTTATCCTCTTGTAAGGGAGCATTACACGGGATATATGAACCTAATCATGGTTTTACCAAGGCCAAAACTTCATACGCAATTAGCTCAAAATTAACTTTTGCCATGTTTGCGGAGGTCGGCTGCGTCACTTCTTGGAAATAGCATGCAATACAATACGTTATTATAACGTGCCAAATTAAACTTTGCTAAAATCCATCCGGAGACTGACCTATCGTATTCAAAGCAACGAGGTATCAAATATTTAATCCTGTTACCATAGCACACCTTAATACATAGAGTAGAAGTCAACCCGTTAATGGTAAACAAAGGTTTCGCTGAAAACAGACATAACAAAATGTCACCACGTTTAGATAAGCTAGCGTCAAGATTCCCTAATGCGAAAATGAAAGAAAAAAGTTTGTTTTTCCGAAGGTTCGTTAATCCGAAAAGGAAATAAGTTTCGTAATTCTGAAGGTTGGTTAGTACGCACCTTCTTTTCGTTGTCGGATTAGTGAATGTTCAAAATAACGAACCTTGTTTTATTTTTAGATTAACGAACCTTTGAAATAGCAAACCTTATTTGTATAAAATTGCATAGAAATAGGTAATAGATGGTAGTATGATTTGTTTCTTGATTGCCTGTCAGTAGTTTTCTTTCTTTATTTTTTCATGGTCTGAATCGTCGCGTTCCTCAGCTGACATACAAATTCCGTATGATAGCATGGTAGGACCTCATAAGATCTTGAAGCCTGCTAGTATAGCTTAACCTCTTGCATAATAAATCATGCAATATCACAATACTCAAATTGGTTCGAAAATAAAACAAAATATACTGCAAAATCATGCTATCAATCGATGCCCTAGCTGTTATAGAAACTGCATCTTCCTTCCCTTTAATGTGATAATGTGAACCACTTAATTTGATTCAGAGTATACACAATAGTATTCATTGTATATTTACAATATTGTAATTTGAAAGCAAAAATATTTAAGTGAAGATTTGTTTGTAGGTCAGTGGCATCATTTCAACAGCGGTACATACTGTAATGTTTCAGTTATCAGTATGTGTGTGTGTGTGTTATATGTGTGTGTTTTATACTATGATATTTTGAAACTTCTCTTTATATTTTAGATCAGAATGTAATTAAAGGCCTACCAGTACGTTTGTGTGATTCTAATTTCTGTATGTTCATGAACATCAACTTAAACAGAGAGTCAGTGGTGTTCCTGCTCTGACCCTGGCAAAGAAACGCGACTCCATCCGATACCTTAGAGAGGAAGCACGCCGACACACTCGGCAATGACAGGGGAGTGATGACAGAGTGTTGTCAGTCAAAAAAATCATCACAAATTCCGAATGAAAATTGCCGTGCATTTGAGTATAGGGCCTGCAGCCAAACAATTCCCCCACACCTCCCCTGTTTTCCCGTCGCGTCACGGTCGCACGCTTCCCACGGTTTGAGGTATAGTTTCGGTAGTTTTGCGGTAACGTCCCATGCTGCACGCAACATTCTGCACATAGCGTTACTAATAATATAACAAAATAATCTGCACATCGCCCGCGTGACGTGCCTGGCCCGACAGCTTTTCATGAACTTCTCCGTCAACAGCCGTTATAATGCTTTGTTTTGTTTGTGTGTTTGTTTGTTCGCCTATCTGATTCGATACCATGTCTTTCCGGTTTGAGGAGATCGAGTCATCTGGCCCATTAACGATATCAGACTGTTTGCTTCTGGTTGCTAGGCTGACATCCGTTCCTCTTCCCCCATACTTCTAAATTCACTCTAAATGAACATCAATCTTCACCTCTCCCTACGATCTCTGTGATTCAAACATTTGACTTCTTACGGGATGCTATACCACGAATGAAGTCTCAAGGTCGTTGCGCAATCGACAGAATTGTTCTGCTGACAAAAATGTTTTGTTTGTTATAGTCTAGTTATTTGTATATTCTTTCCCACGCTTTCATTTATTCATTTATGGGATTACGAAATATGATTCAAACTAATAGGTCCTGAATTTTTTAACACCTTCACCTAGGAGAGGAGGTATATTATCTGTCGCGGATGCAGAGTATCGAGTGTATGTTCCGGATATATTAACAAGGAACTTTTAATAAACTTACAGCTGCTATGTAGAAAAAGTTAGACAGTGAGTCATTTCAATTAACGTTCCCCTATTGTCGGTTAGTCGCATGTGGTGCATTTGATATTGCCATTTTAACCGAATGCTTTATTTTAAGAAATGCCTTTTAGGCAGAACACAAATGTGAAAGAAACCAGCGCCTATCAAGTATCAAGCAGAGTTCCTCTTTTGGACAGCATTTTGGATAGCAGAGTTTGTTTTCATATCTCGTGTTTGCTTTGTTTTATTTTGCACTGAATTTCGTACAGTTACGGATCTCTCCCCTGTCCACTATGGGTGTAGTTTCTGCATCATCCGTGAATATAATAATTGTTGTGGGATGAATGGGACCAAAAAAAAAAAAGAAAAAAAAAAGAAAATGTAAACCACCACCGGAGCAACAACAATGAAGGGATATTCAAGATTCAGCTGAAAATAAGCATGCTTTATCAACACATTCTGTCCATGATTAATAAGTAAAATTCAATCATCCGCTATGTGTATTTCTTTGACACAAATACCTCAGATTGCGTTTTATTGAAGTGAAAGAAGGCTTCATAAGGTTATTCGATGATTTAAAAAAAAAATGGTTATGGCGTATATATACATATATATATATATATATATATATATACATGTAATATATATAAATTGTATTTTAAATCACGCATTTTTTTTTCAAATTCTGAGATTGAAAATAAAGTCTTGGAGACGTCTCCGGGAAGTCTCTGAGACGTCGCTGCAACCTTGCGGAGACCAATGGTGACCTACCGGCGGCGTCGATGTGGAGACGTCATGGACACGTCCTTGCAAGTACGAAGACGTCGCGGAGAAGCCCTGCCGCTTCAAATTTGTCACCTTGATTGCACGCGTCTCGGACGTCGCCCTGTAGTCGTCATCTTGGCCAGAGCGCAAGCCATTTTGGGTCTTTCGAGCCACACGGACCCGCCGCAACTGATCAGTCTCGGCAGTCGCGGCGACGTTTCCTCCAGTAAATTAGGGTGCGTTAGAGCGCTCTAAAGCGAACCAAACCGTATCGTACTGAACAAGATTTGGAGCGTTCGAGCGCTCTGTTGAGGAATGATTTTTGTAGGGAGTCACGCAATTTGTAGCAAAAAGGTCATTCATCTGGCGCGCTTACACTACTTACAGAATAATAAAGTCCCGAACAAAGAAAATGAACTCTTTGAATCATGACGTATGTGCATGATACGCGCATTCTTCACAAGCGAACTTTTGGTAGGCTTTTGGCACTCTTTTGAGTACATCGGGAAGTGGTTCACTTGTAGCTCGGTTCAGTACGCTACGGTACAGTTCCCCTTAGGAGAGCGCTCGAACACACCCATAGACCCTATAGTTCGCCATTTCAGGTCGCAAGTCGAGTCACTGTTGGATACTTGTCGAGTCAGTCCATGTGTTGAATCAGTCCAACGTGTGTCAGTTTTGCTTGGTGCTGCTATCTGGCATCGCACAGGATAACTTGAGACCACTTGGTTCTAGGGCTCTTCTGGAATTGATAATACACATGGTGAGCCTAAACGATGCCAGTTTCTGGAGCTTGTCAGCTGCTGCTCAGCTGTCATCGAAACTCATCTGAACGCTGAAGTGTCTACATTTGGGGGATCATTATTAATGAGCCTCCGATGGTCTACTCTGTGAAAGAGGGCATAAGTATCATTTCATCATCACATAATGTACTATTTTTCTCTCCTCCTAAATACTCTTCTTTTTCATTCGCCTTTACTCATTCCTCTCGCTTTCGTCTGCTCGCTCTTTTTTCTCTTTACACATTGCAAAAACACATAGGAGTTCTTGCTTCCTCAATTTTTTTCGTAAGCACCAATAATACAATACGATACAATACAATACAAATAAAGATCGTTATATTTTTTTTTTCTTTACAACAAAGATTTAACGAGACCACATAAGACGGTCCGTTTTAACCCGATTAGTTTTGGACCGCTCCTTGACCTGTGGATTTGAGGAAGAACTTCAGGAGTCTGGTGGGATTGGGAATCTCGTAGTGCTTTTAGTGCACCATGTGGTGGAAGACCGTCTTAAAACGAAGGTGCCTGAAGCTGTAGATAAGGGGGCTAATGCAGGAGTTGGCTATGAAGAGCACACCTGTAGACACGTCTCCTAATGGGAATGGTGAGAATGATAGAATAAGGGAGGATACACACAAAGAAGGAGCGCACCACGCAAAACGGGTTCTTGATGGTCCGAATCTCGCGCTTGATAGCCTTCCTTTCTTTCGTGTAAAGGATCGAGTTCTGTCTTTTCTCTTTAATGATGCCATAGCCGAAGGGTCCAGATTCGTATGTCACCGTCAGATGGATGTTATGGTGCTTGACATGGACATAGATTAGCAGAAGATAATGACAATGAAGGCCACGAGGAATGTGGCGGCAGTCGTTGATGAAGTACAGCGGATGTGCGTCGTGCCAGAGGCACACCTTGTAGAGATGGGAGTATCCGAGGTGACCAATACCGAGTGACGGAGGCAAGGCGAACTCCATGATCGGGTAGAGCCAAGCGAAGAAGATCATCATGCAACATTTGACAGGTGTGAACAACTGGCGGTATTGTCTCCGTAGCTTCTTAATCAAATAGGCGCGATTGAAAGCAGTGAGCGCCAGGCTGACGATGGCGGCGGCTCCCAAAGACACCATGGTCATGATGGTGATCCCACCAGACAGCGTGCAGATGTTCGACGACAGCGGCCAGGAACAGAGACTGCCTTGAAGGAGAGAAAGAGGCAGGCAAGGAAGTCGACGCAGGCGGCGTTGCCGCCTTCCGCCTGCTCCAATGTGGAGTATACCCCGAATTCAATACTTGGTCCCTTACTTCTTTTAATAAAAAATTATATTATTATGTACAGTAAAATATGAATAAAGAGTTCGTTATTCTGAAGATTCGACGATGCGAAAATTAGACAAGGTTCCTTATTCCAAAGTGCCGAAAAAAAAAACAACAACAACCTTCGGAATAACGATTCAAATACGACAATTCACAGATTTTTTTTTTTTTTTTTTTTTGTTGTCCCTTACCTTAGTTTGTTAATTAATACCTGCATGAAGAAGTCTATAAAGTTTTCATTCTTATATGAAATATGGAATATTATTCAAATAACACATAGCCTACCATCAGGGACTTAGATTCTCCGGGATACATTGCCTGAAGCAAAGGGGGAAAAGAGTGAAATAAATGGTTTGCATCCGTCGATCGGGACTCGCCATACACTTGTCATCGGCGATGCGTGGAGGCGCTCTGCGCCACTAGACACCGGCGGATTAGAAACGAGCGAGTGGGTGTGAAGTGATATACTTTGAAGTGAGAACAAGATGACTCTCGTCCCCTCGAGGTGAGCCAACGACGAGCTGAAAATATTCTACCAAAGTATGATTGACATACTGCCTGCTGGCATCTGTAAGGAATGATGAATATAATATTTTCAAAAAAAAAATATCATGTTATTATATTTGGAGATAATTTTGGCATTATCATTTGTATTTTCTGAAAACCAACCTAAATATATACGAAATAGTGTTCTGAGGTTACCATGTTTACTGCGGAGTGAATTTCCTTCATCAGTCATCAGAGCCCCTCCCCCCCCCCATTAGCTTTTTAAGGACGTCTGAAGTTGAAAGAAAAGCTGTCATTGTCATTGATAAAGTTGTCCCCTACTCTTAATCGTTTCGTCTGAGACTTCACATGGGACTGCGACAAAGTCATGCTAATCCGGCTTAACGCTTTCGGTTACAAATTTGATTTTTTTTTTTCAGATTTCATTTAATGAGAAAATAAATCAAGCCCACCCAACCCCGGTAATTTAGTGATATCAATTATTCCATTTCAATTTCAAAGTTTATTTCATTTTTCAACATAACATACGCATTTCACTTCCTTTGATAACAGAGAATAAGGTAAACAAAACGTTGTAGAATGAGAAGAATATGCAATAATTGAGGAACTTTATAGTAATCATACCTTGTGATAAAAACTGGTCGAATGAAGTATGACATTGCGCAAAGTGCGAAAAATGGAGGGACGCACTAAAAAGGCAGGGCTTGTAGAATGTTGGGCCCTCTTGATCTTGCGAGCGGGTAAATGGTTGACTTGGGAAGCGACCATATCGTCACCTTTTCCAACATTTTTTTGCTTTGTTTTGTTTTCCCCCTTCATTTTATTTATGTTTTGATCCAAAAAAAAAACCCAGCAACAACAACAACCAAAACCCAATAACAACATTCCTGTCACTGGGTTCGTAAGTTGTTGCTGTTTATCAACGTGAGGAGGCGCCCTAGCATATGCTTGCTCATGGCAAGGAGATCTCACCTCCTTGCTCATGACTTCACAATCTTTGCACGATATTATCACGGCAGCTGTGTGATCTAAACCGCCGAAATATTCTTGTCAAGTTTCGTTCCAAGAAGTAATCTTCAAGAAAGAAGCGCTTCAGACAATAATATCGCTTGTCTTGCCTCGTAGACCTGGAATGAAATAACAACTCAACGATTAACGTCTTTAGTTGTGTATTTATCCGAGGTGTCGTTATGGTGGAAGAGAGGACGATTTCAAACATAACTCGTTTGTGGGTTACTTTTTTTTTCCGTTTTGAATTATATTATCCCTCGATCTCCCTAAGACATCCGACTTCATTTTGTTTTGAATAGTTTAAGGATATATTTTATGGGGTGAAATCTCAAATAAATGCCACTTCCTATCACATCAAATAGCTCAAATACGTCATTTCTTGCATATAGGATCGGAGATATCAAACGTGCTTCCCCTAGCAGGGTTAAATCGTTCGTCTGTTAGATTTTATTATCAGCAATTAATGCGCTAAACCACCTCAAGCTATTTGAGACAAAATAACAAGAAAAGCTATTTGTGACGAGTATTTTTTTTTTCTTTTTACCAACTGCCCATGTGTCAAAACTGGGCAGTGCAGAATGCGGAAGTGCAGAAACCAAAATGGGCGTATGATGACTACCCAAGTGACCTTTCTCAACACAGTGAACCCGGTCAGTGACCCGTTCGGCACAATTCAGGTATATCACACGAATTGCCTAATAACTGCCGCCCTTGTTCTCCACGGATCTCCATCTCGACGGGTCATCAGGGGTTGATGGGGGTGGGGGGGGGGGGGGATGGGGGGATCAGCTTTACTTATACTACTAAGTATCCCCAGGCGCTGTGAATATTGAATGGTATGATTTCAAGAGTCATACAGATAACCCAGTGTTCCGATTCCGATCATGGTTAAGAATAGTGGTGGTGCTAATGATGATGATAATGATGGTAGCTCTAACTTTACTCAAGAGCCGCTTATGATGGATACTCCAGCAGAAATATAATATCGGGAGCATGAAAATTGATATATGTCTCTGTCGATATCCTGATTCTGGTGTGTCTGCATAATAAAGTCTAGTGTACATAACGCACGATGGAATAAGAACATTGATTAGTATCATGATTCCAGTTTAAGAGACACGTGTGCGTGTATGTGAGTGTGCTTGTGTGTACTCTTCTGTGTATTTTCACAAATTCATTCCGTTGTTCACACACATAGTTTCTGCGTAACCATGGTAGCTGTGCTTTGCAACGTGGCTTAACCTCCTCTCTTTGTTTCCCTACTGGCATTCACATTTGATACATATTTTGAGATCCCTTTGTCACAATTAGAGGTCTGTCTTTATCATTCATTCATTCTTTTTGCTTATCAAACTGTTACGGTAGAGCCATAAATTTCATAGATCTGATACTTATTTTATATCTATTTTTGTTTTCATTATTGAACTATTCAATAAAAGCGAAAACCACGAAGGACTTTTTGCAGCATAGTAGAGGATGTAGATACAATATCATTACATGATTTTTCTCCTGTAATTCAGTTTCCAACATCATTTTCGACATTATCGATATCATAAGGCGTATGTTCACACTAATGCCTATATCTAATTTGAGAAAAAATGTCCACACTTTCATTAAGAATCATCATAGCACTGTGTTTGATAAAAATTTATAAAGTCCTGTTTACTTGGAGAGAAATACGTCATAAATCCCATGTTTTGGCCATATAAGGATTAAAATAGGCTCAGTTCCATGCAGTATCACACACAGTATCCCTCCAACTATGGAGCTACGTGTTTTGTTGCTGCGTAACCGTCTGGTTATACAATCAGACTCTGTTGGCAACACAATCCTTAAAGGGATATTTTAGGTTTTGGTTGAGATAGGGCATCACGTTTCCAACTTATTTTCTTTTTTTGGTGAGATAATGAGAAACCTCTTACGAAATATGAAAGAGCATATAATTCTAAGAGGAATTCAAAGTTTATTCGATGAAAATTGGTTTTGAAATGCCTGAGATACCCAGAAACAAAGATGTCCTATAGTAATAATAATAATAAAAAAATTAAACCCATCACTATTATAGGACCACTTTGGTTTACTATTTCAGCCACTTCAAACCGATTTTCTTCAAATAACTTTGAATACCTCTTCGATCTTCATGCTCTATTTCATAAGCGGTTTCTAATTATCTTGCAAAAATTCAGATCTGAATCCCCCATCTCAACCAAGACTATACTTTCCCTTTGAGAAGTTGTGATGTTCCATACGGGGAAGTCAAAAGGCGAAATTGTGTACTCGGAATATCCTGTTTTGAAATTTAAAGGGAAAAACAGAAAGGTAGAGGTCATATTATTTAATAACCATATTGGTCTCGCACAGAAACGAAAAGATGCATCAAACAAGCTTGATACACGCATAAACACTCACCCTTACCCACACTTGTATACACAATTATATATACATGTGTGTATATATATATATATATATATATATATATATATATATATGTTGATTAGGTAGTCCACGTGTTGGCAAGATAAAAACATAAATAACAAAACTGGAACAAAGTTCATGCTGTATCACCAACGGTTTATTTCTGCACACAAATTTTCGAGCGTCTCGCCGCCCTTTCTCAAGTATCAACACTTGAGAAAGGGCGGCGAGACGCTCGAAAATTCGTGTGCAGAAATAAACCGTTGGTGAAACACCATGAACTTTGTTCCAGTTTATATATATATATAAAAGCTTGCTTTCAAAAGGCGCTAAATCCATCATTTTTCAATGGATTTAGTGCCTTTTGGAAGCAAGCTCTTCATGTATATATACGTGCAAAAATAAACCGTTGGTGAATACAGCATGAACGTTGTTCCAGTTTTGTTTTTATCTTATATATATATATCATTGTCAATCAAGAGACCAACAGCTCTATCTCTCAACTTTGACATGTACAGTTCTGAAATCACGGGCAAAGACAATTTCTGGAAATATCACACGATTTAAAGGTCAAAGATTATTACTAATCATGCGAGGACTTGCATCAGCCAACCTTTAAAAAAATAATAATATACCAAAAGACAGGTTTCAAATTCGGAGCCCGGAGAGTGGTATGTGATTTCATCGACTCCAAATATAACTCGTGCAAAGCATGGTCCACTTTCCCTTTCGAATAATTTCAATTCGCAGAAAAAAGAAGTAAGTGATCCATGTTTAAAACTACTACTTGTATCCACACAAAGCTAATACTTATTATTTTCGTCTTAAACTGTCTGCTTTTAGTTTCTGCTCATTGGTTAGGTGACATCCGTTTAAGTTTTGAGCCCCGTTTTCCCAAAATGGCATTTGCGGTCAAACGCTTATTGTCGAACATACATCCTCCCATTACCGTCACGATTGTTAATTGGCGAAGAAATTCGATCTGCTTAGCTCGGTTTACGGAAATCAGTAGTGTGGTTTCCAACATGCAGACAACGGCTAGACACTATTACCAATACAACTTGTCTTTTTATTGGCAGCCTTTTGCAGTTCCTCCTGAAAGGATGGATGTTGTCACTATAATGACAGTGAAAAAAAAAACAGTAACAGAATCGGAGTTGCTCTAAATTATTCATTTGCTCTAAATAGCGTCTTTGCATATTCAAAACGAAATGCAGAATACTGAAGCATCAAATTGGTAAAGATTATACACAGTGCGTCCAAAAATGCCGTTTAATATAAAAAAAAAAAACACAACATACATGTACATCCAATGATTCCTGAAAACTTCGCTTTCACAACTTATGACCATGTTTTGATCACATTTCTCTTTGATACTTTTCCGTATTATTTTCTATGTCAATTTTAAACTTCAATAAAGCGTCGCTTCAAAGTTTTGCAATTGAGCTTTACATTAGGGAGCATCAAATTACACCGTATGAACTTTAATGCGACCGTATTATTGAATTGTACTTATCTAGATTTACCTTTTATTGTCCCATTAATTAGAGTTATTCTGTGCATTTAACGACAAAATGTGAACAGAAATGTATTCTAATTCGAACAATTAAATGAAGCAATAACGAAGATCCCTGTTCCAACAACATGGTTCAGATGGCCGCTTTTTCCCGAACCTATTTGACGTGGTCTAGTCACAGAGGAGAGCTGGAAGTAGTGGGGGGGGGGGTACCTGCCGAGCCTGAGTGTGAGAATTTGGTTTGGTTTTATTTTTGCCTTTTTCCAAATCACATAATAATAATAATGATAATGATAATAATGATAACTACATTAATGATGATAATAATAATTTATATGAACTTATATTGCGCTAAATCCACTTAATAGAGTGCTCAAAGCGCTCAAAGCGCTGGGCGTATTACCCCGGTGTCTGGATACATTATTCCTCGCCAGCACTGACAGTGATCACTTTCCATTCCCTGGGGAGCATTCCAGCCAGTCGCCATTTTACAGGCGCGCACATGCTGATCAACCAACATAACATAACAAAAGAAAAGAGGGGGATTTAAATGAATTGATTTTAGAATTAAGCATTTTTAACTATCATAATAACAGGAAACAGGAGACCACGATCATAAGCAGCAGCTTGACATGGATCGAGGCCTCGGGGTAAAATTCGAAACTTAAATCCGATTTACATAACTGTATGACGGACGTGTCTACAAAATAGAATTAATAATGAAATCCAAAATATCGTAGTAATTTTTGAGGCCAAAAATAAGGGAAAATACAAAATAGTTATCGTTTATTTGTTTTCAATAGGTATTGATTGAGAAAGGAATGGTTTCAAATATTTAGCTTTGATAAGCTAGAGTGGGATCGTATGGGTTTGCACACAGATAGCATTGAAATGTTCAACTTCATATCTGCCTATTGAAGAGAGACACTGCAAAGTTAATTGTGACCAATGATGTCATTGTAATCAACAAAATAGGAGAGATTTGAACAATCGTAATGAATATTATAAAAGAATTATTGTGCACGGACTGATAAAAATCTCCCTGTCATGACACCGGATTGACAGGTTTGATTAATTTTATTTTATTGATTCTTTCGACCCCTTTCGGGGTATGAGAATACGATCGAAGGCAATAACAACTGAACACATAACGTAACATTTAAATTAGAATTCGAGTTTAAACTACAGTAAATAGGAGTACTACATTAACAAATAAGTATAGAATACAACATAACTGTAAGATACACCAGAAAATAAATACTGTACCTATAACTCAAAATATAATTTAAAAAAAAAAATTACATATCAAACCTGACGGAAGTTTGAAAGACAGGGATTTACATAAAATCTAAACTGCGCATTAGAAAAAACAACAACAGCAAGGAGATGCAGAGGGAAAACAGATAAGGAAGAAACGACCTAATGACATACGATGCTTTTTAGATCTAGGATGAACGGAAGAGGATAACAACAATCTTCGGTCATATTTACCTACTAAGAGCAGTTGGGGGTTCAGCGGACAAAACCACGGGTCTCTCAATCTTGAGTTCCGTGTTTCGAATCCCCTGGTAGCAAAGCGCTTTCTTGTTGTCTAGTCCTATAGTATACCTTCGGTCATATTTACCTACTAAGAGCAGTTGGGGTTCAACGGACAAAACCGCGGTCTCTCAATCTTGAGTTCCGTGTTTCGAGTCCCTTCTGGTAGCAAAGCGCTTTCTTATTGTCTAGTCCAATAGTCCCTCAAAACCGTAATACACTGCCTCAGAAGCATTATCAAAATACATATTCGTAAACTAAATTCAAACACTCACAGAGTACTAGGCGATCAAAACGTTAACAAAATATTCACATCATATTCAGCTATTTAGTGATGCTTCCGTTTTGCTATTAAGAAAATAATGACATTGCTTTGTAGTAGAAAGGCTGAGATATGTAATGTTTTCATACGATCGTAATCGTGGTAGTAATAATAATGAATTATTTCTTTCACGCAACGTAACATTACATTCAAACGGTAATGACAATGATATTTGTAGTGACAACATTGACAGTAATAAGGGAATGATGTAGAAGAAGAACATAAGAAGAGAGGAATGTCATTCCCATGCATCAAGTCTTGAAGAAGGATCCCAACATAATAAAACCAACAACAAAGAACAAAATTACATTTAATACATAACCGATATCTTCAACCCCTGCTCTTGAATAAAGTCGTTGGATATGCATTTGACTGCTTGGACTGTTTTTTTTTTTTCCGTCAAATTCTAGATGTTTTGATCTCGAAATTGATCTGATCTAACCTAAAGCGAACTGATGGTTGACGGAACGAGCATCTCAGTTCATTGCATTGTTGAAGAGACCACAAGCGGCATGAACTGCGACCAGAGGTCTCCGCGCGAAGAGTGCGTAGAGGGCGCTCTGACTGATTTCTTTTTCTGCAAGATTTATCCTTTGGGTGTCTTCACTCGCTCGTACACAACACTAGAACCAACATTCGTTGCGTTCATGTTATGAACAGACTGTTTTGACCAGATTTTAACAAGGATAGCACTATTTATTTATCCAGCATGTTGCACGCAAACAGACAAATTGAGGTAGACGCAAAATGAAAATGATGACTTTTGTAATATTGTTGATGTCATTCATGATTATGTCATTGACATCACTTTCTACATTGCTGTATAGTATTTTCATGACTTATATTTCTTCTTTTTTTTTCTCAAATTGCTCAACATCATGAGTTGACAAGTAATGTTTAACTTTTCGTTTGATGGAAATAAATTGAATTGTTTTGAATCAAATTGAATACTGGCGCTAACAGTTTGTAATGATTGAAGGTATTGTTAAAGGGTGTGTACAGTTCTGGTCGAGGTGAGGATTTAGCTTTTAACGTTTCAGAAACCACTCTATGAGATGTCAAAGGGCATGCAGTTCTAAGGGGTATCAAAAGTTTATTCGATGAAAATCGGTTTTGAAATGGCTGTGATATCCAAAAACAAGGTGAAACAAAGAGATCCTAATAAAGTTGTGGCATGTCGCCTTTTATTATTAACACTTTTTTGGATATCTCAGCCATTTGAAAACCAATTTTCATCAAATAAACTTTGAATCCTCCTTAAAATCACATGCTCTTTCATATTTCATAAGAGGCTTTTCATTATCTCACTAAGGAATGTTCAAAACATGAATCCCCACCTCAACAAGTACTGTACAGTCCCTTTAACCATTGGGAAAGTGATCAAAAAAAAAATGTTCAAGTTATCACATTTGATGCATATGTGTAGGTCAGTTGTGTCACAAAACATTCTACCTTATAAAAGATTTGCAATGAAGCCTAAAACATAAGGAGATATAACATATCGCTATTTTTTCTCACTAAACAATAATTGTAGACGGTTTAGTCTGGAAACAATGTGTTGTTCACATTTTGTATATCTAATAACGCTTAACAATCATGATAATGAATAAATTTTCTACATCGGTTGTTTGTATCCCAAACTGACATTTTAGAAGTATTTTGAAGCTCTAAAGCTGGGTTTTTGTTTCATCTGCAAATAGTAAATACGGTCTTTAATCGCTACTGCGGTATGTAGGCCTAACGCTCTTTCCTACAGTCAATAGAGAGCTTTAGAGTTTAGAAGTTTTTTATTTTTAGTGAAAAAAAAAAAGAATGGTCTGTGCATGCGCAAAATCGATCATCAAAATCAATCTACTTACATGTACATCTCGCGTTGCCTGATTTTTTCTGGGCTATTTTTCTCTTTTCTCAAATCACCACGCATAGAGCTACATGATGCACTGATCATAATTATGGGGGCGCCATTTTACTTTGTAAAGTATTTTATAGGTTGCGTCCTAGCGTTATCTAAAGTACTTTGCAACACTACACAGAGAGAGACGGGCACGGCGGTACGGTGCAATTAACTCGCCAAAAGCGTATGACCTCGAAGCCTCATTTGCATAAAGTAGACAGCTTGTGTACGCAAAACCGCTGGGGAAGTGTTGCAGGACAGTCGCAATATCTCACCTCAGAAGCCATCAAATGATTAAATCTATACAGCAAACTGAAGAAGAAACTATTCTCTAACTCACAATGTTAGTTATTTTGGGTTTTATTGAGGATAAACCTGTGAAAATAACGTCGAAACTTAGCTTCCAAAACAGAAAATTTGGTCTCAAAACAAGTGTTATTTTTTCACATTTCACTTCATTGCCCTAAAAATGAAACTTCGGTGCATATATGGCTTATGGCAGTATATCCATACTGTGTTCCAAATATCTTTTCTGTATCATTTTGATGGTATTCTTAATAAGTCAGAAACTTAGGAAGTGCCAAGGAAAGACAGAATTGGTATTTTGAAAGTTCTTCCTAGGCACTTCTTAATGCAAATTAGGCCATCCTTATCCCCGCCCACGTCCTTTCTGAAGTCAATACGAAATGGCGTATCATAAGGAGCTAACCAATGACAATCGTATATTACTATGACGTAGTATCAAATACACGTGTGCGCCGCATGTCCCCTTTCTCACATCAAAGTACATGTGCGCGCAGTGAATGACAAGCGCGCCTATCACGATGTTTGCAGCTTGTTATTCTTAACAAAGTACTTAGGACAGGGGTGGAGCTTTCCTAAATATTTTCCTAAAATTCTTTCCGAAGTGCATTCTACAATATCAACTTCTTCCTAAGTCAGAAATTTGCATATTCCCTCCCCCTTCCTATGTTTCTTCCTAAGTTTAGGGAAAAAAACTTAGGAACAGACTTTAATAGGAAGAAACTTATGAAGATTTTCAGAATACCACTTAGGAACAAATCCTGACTTAGGAAGAAATTTCTTCCTAGGAAGGATTTCAGAATACCACCCTTGGCCTCTTATCAGTGAGTTATGTACCATATCGCCGGGGCTGGAGAGGAGAACGGCCAACGCAATCGTCATCTTAAACATCCGTGTCGCAAATCTAAAGCTCCCGAATAACTCTCTATTCTACGACGGTCTGCGACGATTTCGTACCGTATTAGGTCACAGAGAACTGAAGTACTATCGTACTAGACAACATTGTAGACCATTATAGACTGGCCGTTACGTCTTACCGAGGTTTGTACTGCCGGACCCGGCTTTTATGCTCCTTCCCGAACCTCACGTGCTCCGTCAGATGACAGAAGAATTCAGGGCGCAATCAGAATCCTGATAAAATGCGCACTAAGAAATGTTATCTGCGTTTGCACAATATGTCCCAGACCGTGACCACGGCAATCTTGTTTTCCCGAAACGTAGTGCGCCATGGGTAGGAAAGACAATCTCCCTTTTCCCCTCTCAATAGTCTAATCTATTTTGTTCCAGTCCTTACTCTAGTGAACATTTTAGTTGTCAAGCACCTTACTCATTGCTTCTGGTCAGGCTAGACTACACAAAGGCGCGGTCAGACTGGCAAAAGATCGAGAAGTTTAAGATCGCGATCGAAGTTTTGCCAGTGTGACCACAAACTTCCTGCGAAACTTCTTGCGAAACTTCTCGATCTGTTTGCGGGCGGTGTCTCCGAAGCGCGAGACCATTGTCATGTACAGATGTGCATTGTTACGTCATAATCACTAGCCATCGGACGGCGCACTCTTTTTTGCGCGCGTACGAATGGCCCAAACTTCGCGATCTTAAAGAAGACATTTCAGGAAATAATATCATATAAATTGACTGTTTTCCATCATTAAATGTTATTTTGATTAATTTCTGACACAAATCATGCAATGCAAAGTTGTCTCTGCTTTGAAAATAAGAATCTTTATTTTTACTAAATTTGAGCACTGAAAAAAAGTTCGATGCGGCTACGAAAAGTGCCAAATATGCGACGTCAGTAAATATGTATGCAACCCAGTGCGATTTACGTATCTAGAGGCAAACTGTGTGCACTTTTCAGGAAATTGGTGTGTAATTTGTTGCCAATCTAGAATAAATCGTCCGCCAAAACTATATATTCACGTCGTGAAATTGTTTGTTCGTTTGTGTTCATTAGAATCATTTTTTACACCCATAAATTTACAGAAAAGCAAAGTTTTAAAAGCACCGTAAAACCTATCGTCAGCTGTTCCTTCGTACAACCACAATTTGCTGTTATAGCCGTGTTGCCATCCGTTCATTGGTCCGTTAAGGACGTGCGCAGCACGAGTGCGCGGTAGACTGAACGGAGATCATCGGCGTAGAGCCGTAGCAATCACTTCGTCTGTCTAACGCAACGTCATTGGGGTCAACTTGATATGAAAACGATTATAAAGTTCTAAATATTACTGTATCATTCCCAAGGAATCGATTTTCATCAATCTCTTCTTTCAACCACGGTCGCAATCATATGCTAACAGAATGTTAAAAGATAATTCTCAGCATGAAACCATTAGTCGGTCTCCGTACTTCGCCACATACACGTTAGTACGTACGTATATAACACACACGAAGCTTAGATCTGTGAACCAGTCGTTTTCTTTAAATACTCACAGTGCATTTTTCTTTTTTCATGTCGGGCATACTGGGGTGGCAACGCGGCGGTCTCGTTATGTTCTATCTGTCAACGAGATGGCAACTCGGCTGTCTCTTAATCTTACGATCAGTAGAGTGCATTTCTGTCTGTCATTGTAGTACGTTTTGATATGTCATTTTAGTACATTTTCATGGCTGTCTCTTATGAAGTACATTTCTATCTGACATTGCAGATGGCAACACGGCTGTCTCTTGAAGTAAAGTGCATTTCTATCTGACATTGTGGATGGCAACACGGCTGTCTCTTATGAAGTAAAGTGCATTTCTATACTAGTATGTGTCATTCAGATGGCAACACGGCTGTCTCTTATAAAGTAAAGTACATTTCTATACTGTCTCATCTTATGAAGTAAAGTGCATTTCTATACTATAGTATGTGTCATTCAGATGGCAACACGGCTGTCTCTTATGGAATAAAGTGCATTACTGATACTGCAATCACAGGATTTTTGACAGATGAGAACTCCCATGAGTACGTGTCAGCCGTCAGGGTTTTCTCTGAATGGTGCGACTCACACTTCCTACATCTAAACACGTCAAAAACCAAGGAAGTGGTGTTCGACTTTCGAAAGAAAAGGGGACAACATACGCCTCTCGTTATAAATGGTAGCAAGGAGATTGAACAAGTGGAGGAATACACATACTTAGGAACAAAACTCACGGGCACCCTTGATTGGTCTGATAATGTCACAACATTGTGTAAAAAGGGAAATCAGAGGCTTTACTTTCTAAGAATATTAAATAATCTGCATGTTGACCGATCAATCCTGAAATCATTTTACCAGGCCCTCATCCAGAGTGTACTTATTTACAATTTGATATGTTACTATGGAAACACAACACAAAAGAACCAGAATCGCATTGATCGCATAAGACGGGTGGCACAAAGGGTAATAGGCAGGGAACTGCCTGCAATGAAAGACATTTTTGAACAAAGGCTTTTGTCAAAAATCAAAAAGATCGTTGGGGACAAAACGCACCCTCTCAATGTGCACTATGTGTACAATCGCTCCGGAATCAGACTGCGCGTGCCTCGCACAAATCGTGCACGTTTTCGCCAGTCATTCGTGCCAAATTCCATACACACGTTTAATCGCCATGCTGTCAGGGAATTCCGTTCATGAATGAATATCCCAGGTTTGTTCGTTCGTTGTTCGTTTGTGGACTGAATAACCTTCATAGTATTTAAGCGATTAATTTTAAAATTGGTATTTATGATGATTCACAGGTGTAGTTATGTAAGACACTCTTTGTGTTTGTATTTGCCAAAGCGTTGCCATCAGTGGCGGATCCAGAGGGGGCGCAACCGGCGCACGCCCCCCTTTTGATTTTCGTTAAAAACAAAGAAAACAGAAATAGAAAATGAAATGAAACCCGGAAGTGGCACCAGAAATATTAGTCACGCCCCCCCCCCCCTTTACAGAATTCCTGGATCCGCCCCTGGCCATGGTAACCGCATGTTGTTGTTGTTGTTGTTGTTGTTTTTTTTTTTTTTTTTTTTTCTGAAATCTGTGGAGTGAACAACTTCAACAGTTCTGAAGCAATTGAAATTAAATTTGGTAGGTATTATGGTTTTGAGGTATGAGATGTGCAACACATAATTTTTGCCGGGTGTTTGTCGGGCAAAGCATTGTTATGATAATTATAATCTTATTATAATTTTGTGGATTGAATGATTCTCACAGTATTTTAGTAATTATTGAAATTGGTATTATATGATGATTTATAGGTGTAGTTATGCAAGATATATATATATATATTTTTTCTACGGTTTTGAGGCATAATATTTGTGAAAAAAAAATTGATTAGAAGTGAAAGATTTGTTGAAAGTTGAATTCTTGATAATAAGTATAATGATTATAGAATTTATTTAAATGAATGAATTGAAAGAGATATATGTAATATGTATTATGAATAAAATGGTTATTATTTTATTTTTCTGCAACAAGTAATGCAAAACATTTATGTTTAATCTTATTTGTAATCTGTGACGTATATGTTCAATGAACAATTGTTATCTGTTTGTACCTCTTGTGTGTAACGCTGGTGGAAGGCGCATTTCCACTTTCGCATTGTGGACAATAAAGCAATCAATTCAATTCAATTCTATGTGTCTCATTGAGATGGCAACACGGCTGTCTCTTATGGAATAAAGTGCATTTTTTGTGTGTCTCATTGAGA
The DNA here is from genome assembly GCF_964275005.1 of Diadema setosum. Lineage (NCBI taxonomy): Eukaryota > Metazoa > Echinodermata > Echinoidea > Diadematoida > Diadematidae > Diadema > Diadema setosum. The sequence goes on along the minus strand of NC_092704.1, from coordinate 12,336,379 downwards.
TGGCAACACGGGTGTCTCTTATGAAGTAAAGTGCATATGTGTCATTGAGATGGCAACACAGCTGCATAGCTATGAAACAAAGGATGCCCCCGTTCTTTTGAGCTTGTGAGAGGAGGTAATCCCAGTGAGGCAGAAGAGGGATCCTTTAATGACTTGGACAATAGACATAGTACTTGTGGTAAGAAGAATAGGATCCTTATCATAAAGCCTCTCTAAATACTTTATAGAACCAAATCTAATAGTCTGTGAACAGATTGAACTGTTCCCCTAAAAATGTTGCACTTGGACACTCTATAGAAAAGTGTGAAAGGAGAAAAGAGGCTCTGAAGTTACAGGGTCTATTAAAGAACTTAATCTTTACCAAGCAGAGCTAGCTGTGCCATGAAAGGGACAACACATAGGATGTAAAACCACCAGACCAACTTAATAAAGGGATTATCAGATTTAAGGTGCAATTGAGCATGTTCTTTTAACACATTTTGCCCATGATTAATGCTAATTTTCAAAGCAGTAGCCTCATCCTTTCAATACTTATTAGACCCGAGTCCTCACATAAAATCAAGAGGAGCCGCTATTGTTTGTTTTACAATGCACGGTCAGATTTAGTCGATTACATTCAAAAACTCATTGCGTTCAATGCATTGCCTAGTGTATACTCGCATTTGCCAGTATAGACCTGCTGGTCTCTGGTGGTGATTTCAACTGTAGTTACGTATTGCTCAAGCTGTCAATGCTCCCAGGGCAGTGGGAGATCCATCGAACACACTTGCTGATGCAATCTCCTTGTTCAATAGCTGTAAGCTATGTTGAACCAGGAAAAGGCTGGTCAAAAAATACTTTCCCCAATCTAGTCAAGAGAGCTAACAAAATGCAGTATCTATCACATCCAGTATCTTTATGTCATGGTGCTATCCCAATGCATTCAATGTATGTTCCATATGCATTCAAATGCAAGATTATTCAACCCATTTGTAGTTTAGCAGGATTCGCAGTTTCATTAACTGACAGGGACCGCGACGAGAACGCTCCTGCTGTGGCCCCCCAAAAAACTTGTTTCATTACAACAATTCTACATTAACTGTTGTATCTCCTTGCCTATATGAGGTTGTCTGCTATCAATACACCTGACCTCAATATAGGGAAGAAAGACAGAGAAACTCCATACCATTCTTGCCATGCATGCCTTGCACAGCAGAGTTGTTTCATTTCGACAATTGCTACACCAACTGTCACAGCTCCTTGCTATTCGAGGCTGTCTGCAATCACCTGGCCTAAAAAATAAGGAACACAGAGAAACCTTAACTATTCTTGGCTTGCTTAGCAGAGCAAGGCAAGAGAGCCTTCGGTCTAAGAGAGACAATACTGAAACGAATCAGCATGTAACAATAAATAAAAAAAGAATTAATAAAACGCTGCATAACACAGCTGAAGGTTGGGGGTTAACATGCTCTTCCATGAAGTCTCAAGTGGGGGGATAGACCAATGTTGTCACCACACCTGGCCTTGAAGAATAGGGAGAGAGGACTGGTTAAGACTTACAGTTTCCCGCACCAACCTGGTGTCATAATTGGCTGAATAATGAAGAAAGTAAGAAAACAAACAAAAGTTAGTGCATGACAAAAGAATAATATCAAGAAACAATAAAAGTAAGAGCGGTAAAAACCTGCCTCTTACCAGGTTGGGGAACAACCAGCTCTAATCAGTCCCAAAATCGGGATGAGGTTTCCAGCAATCGCAACTCCTTGCCTCTGAGAATTGGGAGGGAGGATTTTTTCAAGACTTATGGTGTTCCGCACCAACCTAGTGTCAACATTGGTGAATAAAGGTCAAATTCGGTGTAAGGCAATGCAACATTGAGACTTTACAACCATGTGAAATTCATTTAAGCATTTCATAATAACAACTGTTGAGACTAAGTACCATAGCAAAAACTGATTTAAGATAAACATTGGCCATGAGACAAAGTATATAATGCTTTATGGTTTCAAGTTTACATGCTGAAAGAAGTTACAATGAAAACATAATCGCAAGTCTTTCCCTTATCGAATAAACAGTGGAAAATATATGACACTTGCATTCACGTTTAAGATCTGATTAGATTTGATTCACAAGCCACAAGCACATTATGCAAATCAGAGTGATTTCATATAGCTGGATGTAACCACAAGCCATTTGTACGGAACATAGCCACTAACTTTAATAAAAGAAACATTCAAGTTAAAGATCTTTTGAATTTCATGGAGATATCTGCCACATGCCACAAGCATAATCATTCAAATCAGAGTTATTTGACATTGCTGAATGTAGCCACAAGCATACAAGCTCTTAGTATGAAACATAGCCATTAATGAAATATATAAACATATCCATTTGGAATAAATAGCATTTAAGATAAAAACTTGGAATAACATTAGTTGTTTTACAGGCTGCAAGCACATCAAGAAATTCAGTGCTTTCATATAGCTGAATGTAGCCACAAGCCTACAAGCTACTTATCAAGCATAGCCATTAACGAAGAATAGCAAAAAGCAACACATCTTAAAGCAAAATTATGTTTATAAATGTTTATAAATAAACGGATAAAATATGATGCTCTCAAATATAAGATAAACGGAGGTACATGTATTATGTAAAGTCATCAATGTGCATATCATTTTTCAATTCATTGTCTAAATTGGCTTTGCTACAGCATATAAGGTGGGGTCGTCCTGGGGTACTCCTTGCTCCATCAAGTCACCTGGCCTCGAAGTATGGGAGGGTTAAGGACTGATGAAGGCTTACAGTTTCCACTCTACCACCAAGCTGCTAACTACTCTATTCTACTCTACAACTATTCTACATCAAGCTACACATCTAAAAAAAAAAATGGGAAAATGCACTTCACTAAAAAGAGACATCCGTGTTGCCATCTCAATGACACACATGGAAATGCACTTTATTCCACAAGAGACAGCCGTGTTGCCATCTGAATGACACATACTAGTATAGAAATGCACTTTATTCCATAAGAGACAGCCGTGTTGCCATCTGAATGACACATACTAGTATAGAAATGCACTTAATTCCATAAGAGACAGCCGTGTTGCCATCTGAAAGAAATTATAGAAATGCACTTTATTCCATAAGAGACAGCCGTGTTGCCATCTCAATGACAATTATAGAAATGCACTTTATTCCATAAGAGACAGCCGTGTTGCCATCTCAATGACAATTATAGAAATGCACTTTATTCCATAAGAGACAGCCGTGTTGCCATCTCAATGTCAGATAGAAATGCACTTTATTCCATAAGAGACAGCCGTGTTGCCATCTACAATGTCAGATAGAAATGTTCTCAATAAGAGACAGCCGTGTTGCCATCTACAATGTCAGATAGAAATGCACTTTATTCCATAAGAGACAGCCGTGTTGCCATCTACAATGTCAGATAGAAATGTTCTCAATAAGAGACAGCCGTGTTGCCATCTACAATGTCAGATAGAAATGCACTTTACTTCATAAGAGACAGCCGTGTTGCCATCTACAATGTCAGATAGAAATACACTTTACTTCAAGAGACAGCCGTGTTGCCATCTACAATGTCAGATAGAAATGTACTTCATAAGAGACAGCCATGTTGCCATCTACAATGTCAGATAGAAATGTTCTCAATAAGAGACAGCCGTGTTGCCATCTCAATAACACATATAGAAATGCACTTTATTCCATAAGAGACAGCCGTGTTGCCATCTACAATGACAGATAGAAATTTACTTTACTTCATAAGAGACAGCCGTGTTGCCATCTTACATGTCAGATAGAAATGCACTTTACTTCATAAGAGACAACCGTGTTGCCATCTACACTGACAGATAGAAATTTACTTTACTTCATAAGAGACAGCCGTGTTGCCATCTGCATGTCAGATAGAAATGCACTTTACTTCATAAGAGACAGCCGTGTTGCCATCTACATGTCAGATAGAAATGCACTTTACTTCATAAGAGACAGCCGTGTTGCCATCTACAATGTCAGATAGAAATACACTTTACTTCAAGAGACAGCCGTGTTGCCATCTACAATGTCAGATAGAAATGTACTTCATAAGAGACAACCATGAAAATGTACTAAAATGACATATCAAAACGTACTATACAATGACAGACAGAAATGCACTCTACTGATCGTAAGATTAAGAGACAGCCGAGTTGCCATCTCGTTGACAGATAGAACATAACGAGACCGCCGCGTTGCCACCCCAGTATGCCTGACATGAAAAAAGAAAAATGCACTGTGAGTATTTAAAGAAAACGACTGGTTCACAGATCTAAGCTTCGTGTGTGTTATGTACGTGTGTGCGTGCGGGTGCGGTGTGTGTGTGGCGAAGTACGGAGACTGACCACAGACCTGCCACAGACTGACTGATGGTTTCATGCTGCGAATTATCTTTTAACATTCTGTTAGCATGTGATTGCGACCGTGGTTGAAAGAAGAGATTGCTGAAAATCGATTCCTTGGGTATGATACAGTGATATTTAGAATTTTATAATCGTTTTCATATCAAGTTGACCCCAATGACGTTGCGTTAGATAGACGAAGTGATTGCTACGGCTCTACGCTGATGATCTCCGTTCAGTCTACCGCGCACACGTGCTGCGCACGTCCTTAACGGACCAATGAACGGATGGCAACACGGCTGGCGCTAGCCGACAGTGTATTATTGACACAACAGATCGAGCGTTGTGGGGGAATTGCGTATAGCTGAGGTAATCTTACATACACGTGAAGGATGATAACTAAGTCAAAGAGCTGCAATTGATTGGAAATCATTTTTACACGCATAAATTTACGGAAATACGACGGTTGAAAAGCATAAAACCTACCGTAATCAGCTCAAGATTCGCGATCGCCGTGATCAGGTGTACGCACAACAGTACCAACAGAATCGGCAGTGAAGAGGTATTCCTTGATGCCGTGATTTCCGCTTGATTCTTCTTCGAAATGGCATGATGGACGTTTGTTAGATAAATGTGACCTTCTTTTTTTACTTGTGTGTTGGTTTAGATTCTAATTTCTACCTCAACTTGCTAAAAAAACAGTCTAACAAAGCGGGAAACTGCAACATTTCCGTGCTGAGCAGCAGTCACGATACACCTGCATGCAAGCATTCACCGCTGCCGCAGCGATCCCCATAGTATAACACGTAGGTTGCTTGTAAACAAAGGGGTCCTCGGCGCAGTTGACAATCGTGAACACGTATTTCGATCACGTGTCTTGGTAACAAGGCTGTTTACGCGTTTGGGAGACGATTTGCATAAACTTACGCATGTTTCAGACGAATTTATGAATGAAAGTGAGTAGCATGACATCATGCCATGACCATATTTGGAATAAGCAGAGGTAGAGCTGTCTGTAGATACCAAATATGTCAGGGTTCAACGCAGAATATCTAAGACACGATCGCCTAAAAGAACAGTCATTTTCGCCGTAAGCGAAGGCGATTTGGTCTTTAGACGTAAGATTTTGGCCAACTTTTAAGATTGACATCCCACTTTTCTCTTCAAAATTCCACATTTTGTAGGTTGTATTTCGAAATGTTGTTGATATCAATCAGAAATTAGAAAATTTCCCCTACAACGTGATACCAAAATGTCAATTTGGTCCCTGAGGTAGGTCATTTTTTGACCTTGTTCGGGCTGTAGCGCGAAATCACATTTGCCGAGAAGTTTCGGGTCGCTCAAATCCGATGTTTCTTGTAGCGAACGGAGCTACGTGGTCATGGAAATTGGGTGTTTTTTCAATCTCAAAAACAGTTTGGGGGTAAAGTTACATCGTCTAAAAGATATCCAGTTTTGTTAACCAGCTTCTTAGCTTTCCGTAGATATCAAACTTGTCATATTTCGAGATTCTCTGTAAATTTCTGCTTTAAACTTTTCGATCTTTTGCCAGTCTGACCGCTCCTTTTTCTCGTTGCGTCCTACTACGGACCGCCATCAAGTTTTGTTACGGCCTTTCATGAGCTGTCACATTTTGTTCTAATCACCCCGTTTTGTTTTGTTTTGTTTTGGCCTACAAGGTCTATCGTTAGCACTGGGACTGGATTTTTTTTTTTTTTTGACAGTATAAAACTCTGACACGGCATCCAACGCAATCACGGCCTGTCACGCCTGCACATCCCATCCCGTCTCACGTCCATCCCGTTTTGACAACAACGGCCTGAAACGGGACTGGCGTGGCCGCCGGGAACATGGTGTAAACGCAGCTGCACAACAGAAAGTTATGTCATTGATTGACATGGATAATCATGTTAAATACGTGTTTCATACACGTTTACTGTTTCATCTCAATTAACGTTAAAGGTAGGAACAGTAAATACTTGATCAGTTCTAGGATACACTACAGTGAAAATGCACACTACCCTAAATGAAAATACTTCCTAAAGAAGATTTTGATGATGTATTATATACTAAGAATTATCACGACACGATTCTGAGCTGATCATATGAAAAAAAAAAGGTGTCAGCTAGTTTCTGGCGCAGCGAAATGCACAAGAAATTAAGCGCATCATTGACAATGTAGCAGTATGAGCCGGGATGCTCTACTATCATTCAATTCACAAGCGATTCTCTGGCCCAAATATGGATGGATTGCTCTTGCCGAGGGGTTTGCCTGTAAATAGTTCTATGAGTGCCCTCCGGAATGACGGCAGGCGTATGCTGTAAATAATTGGATTGATGCTAACTATACACAGCCCTGTCGCTGTACACAAGTGTAAGTCGCGACAGGGCTGTACGGTGTGGACACTCCGTAATCTCTGTATTCCGGGGCGCCGACGCGATTTTGAATTTACTGCACCATATTTGTTACTAAGTCTACATAAGGTGAAAACTTTATCTATTTAGCTACCGTTTTCAGGTATTGATATTGATATACTCATTTTATAACTTACCAAAAATTGCACCTTTTTTTAATCCTGTACGCCGCAGAAATCGTAGAAATTGCAAAAATGATTCGAAATGTCGGCGCAGCACTGGGCAAAGAGGGCGCTGTCGACTTCGCGGGCGTACAAACTCTAGCAGCCCAATTTGCATCGTTCAAAGCTGGGAAAGGTTTATTTTGAATGGCCCCGCGATGATCACAGCATTCCGGGTTAAGATTGGACTTTTTGCTCAGTGTATGTTGCGTGAGGGCTCACTATGGACTGAAATACCATACTCATAGTCTAAGTATCTCAATTCACGTGAGTGATTCGTAAAATTTGTGAAAAGAATGTAGAAATTTTCAATAGTTAGGTGATCCGAGTATCCTCTCGGATCACCTTCTGTATCTGTACGGATTCTTTGTTTTTCTTCTTCTTTATTTCTCCTCAAAAGTTGTGTATCGATTAGCTCAGAAAGTGCTCCTCCTATCAATTTCAAAATTATACCATATATGTATCGTCTCCCAAAGACGGCAATCGAACTAAAATCAAAGTGATCAGTCGACCGTGACGTCACTATGACGTCATTATATGAAAACACATTCTCAATCATATCTCATTAATGGAATGGAATTTTTAAATGAAATTTACGTCACATATATTTCAAGTTATGCGCATTCTACTCATATTCTCAAAATTCATATTTTCTCTTAAAACGTGCGCGTACGCGCGCGTTGAAATATTTGTATGCTCAAATCGAGCTCAAGTTTTTTTTGCACACGTTTCAGACCATTTGGAGCATTTTTTGAAAAATTGAAAAAATTGGACGGACGCGTACGCGCGCGCACATATTCGCACACACAGCTCATAAGCAATGAAAATTTCCCGTTTTTTTAGACTTATCGGATGCCTAAAATGTCAATGAATATTTCTACCAAGTTTCAAGTCAATCCGACTCAATATGACGTCATACGGGCCAATCAAAGTTGAAATTCCGCGCGCGCGTCAATGGCGATATACAGTGCAACGATGCCAAAAAAACGCCAATTTTAAATCCGATTTTACTCGTCAGGATGGACGGTGACCCCCCATTTTCTTTACATATTCTGAAAGCTGATGAGTTGGACATGTTATTTCATGGGTTGGCGATGCTGGCAAAATAATTAAAAGATATCAAATTTCTTAATAAAGTAAAAAAAGTAAATTTTCAAAATGACGTCATCAAATTTCAAGTTCACTCGAGCGTATCTCACTTATCCTTTGCCAATTTACACCCAGATTTCAGTATGTTGTAGCTTATTAAATGATCTTTCATTAATATAATTACAACATTTTGATTGGTTGACGGCATCACCTCGTAAAAATGGATTGAAAGAAACATTGTCAAATTTGACCAGTTTACGTGTTATCTCTATGGGAGAGCAGTTTTCCTGGCAGTGAAAATTGACATGACTCTCTTTTTCGAGCACTAGCTCACTTACACTTCGGTGAATTTCTCCCAGATTTTAGTATGTTGTAGCTGAGACTTTGGGCTATCGTGAATGTGCTCTCCATTTTTTCATACGATGTCGGCATCACGTCGAAAAACTTGGTTGAAAATGGCACGAGGCTTTGATGCAGCGTCATTTTGCTTAATACACAGGGCCTATGGAGAATGAAATAGGTCATTGCGTAGCGCATCCGACTCGTAACCCTAAGGTCCCTGGTTCGAGGCTCACCCCTGCCAATATTTTTTTTAAATTTTTTAAAACACTTTTTTCCTTCTTTTTCTTTAGTTAATCTTAATCTCCCTTTCCTTACTTTATCTTTTCCTGATTTTTTTATGCTTCTCCTTGAAATTTCTATAAAATAACATAGTTTTTCTTTATTTTTCTTTCTTTCTACTACTTTCTGTGCAATAGATGAACAACAACAACGGCTATCAATCCCATATTTTGCACATGTTTAGCACATGTCACGTACATTATTTCATAAATAACAACTACTTGATCGGACACCATCTTGGGTATGTAAATTAGGGTCAAAGGTCATAAATGTTTCATCCTGTATCTTGGTGAATACATGTCCTATCTTTCCCATATTTTGCACACGCAAAGACCATGTTACAAGAATCATTTCATAAAATCATCACTTTTTGCTTAGACGCCATCTTGGGTGTGCAAAGTTAGGTCAAAGGTCAAATATACTTCATTCTGTATTTCCGTTAGTGTATACGGAATTCGGTACCAAAGATGGCAGGTCTCACTCCCTTTTCTAAAAGAGAATCCAAACATCACACGGCCAATGTCCCGTCAACACAGATGAAACCTGTATGGCCATGAGTATTTGGATCAGGACTCAAATCATTGATTTTCGAAGAGATCGGATCACCTAATTTGTCAGTGTTGACAAATTCCGGTTCTAGTTTTTTTTTGTTGTGTGGCCGTGTTCGAGGGTTTAGTAGATATGTGTATGGTGTTCCGTAGATATGTGTATCACACACCGTCAGACCCCGTGCTAGCTTAGCGCACGGGGTCTGGTCGGGCTAGATTGATGCAAGAGTTGCAGAATGCAAGCAGCACAAAAGCTTGGTAGATGGAACTCCGCAGAAAAGAATAGAGTAACTGCGTCAGTAAGCGGCCGTGCAGCCGTTCGCGGCAAGTACAACATACACGGTAATATACAGCTAAACCAGGGAGGTGAGCACCTCCCTGGCTAAACACAGCATTGCACTATTACATGCACACTACACATATACTAACACACTAGCAATCAACAAAAACCAACCGATAAAATGGGCACGATCTCTGACGAAAGTGAAATTTTCTCACCTAAATGACAACATATCGCATCCAAAATGAAATTTTCGGTACTTCTTAACATAACAGTTAAGAAACAATGGTCCAAGAAACTGGATTTTTTTCCGTTTTCTCGATGTTCATGGATTTTGAAAACATATCCTCACGTAAAATAGAATTTTCGCGAGCCGATGTGGGCCGCCATTTTTTTCAGAAAGTGGATGTTACCATCGAAAAAAATGAGAAAAACACGAGAAAGACATCAACAACACCGCCAGAAGTGCGATCTTGTTTGCGGCCAATGCATGTGCGCACGCTATTTTCACGTGCTTTCGCAATGGGAATTGGCGCTTACGCAATGTTCGCCAGACATGTGAAGGTGTTCAGCTAAAGATCGCGGAGCACGCGCGTATTGCATAGGGATTGTACATCGTGCCGCAAGCAGAAATACTTAGTCGCATATCGCTCTTATCGGCGAAAATTGTGCCGGGTTTTGCCATGGTAAATCATGAAAACTGCGTTGGTCAATGGTAAATTTCTTTCATGAAAACAATTGCGTTAATGAATAATCTTGTCTATGATATATGAAATGGTTGAAAATAATTTGCCTGATTTGTTTACAAGTTGGAAAAACTCTTAACAATGCTTAAACTGCCGCAAACGGGATATTTTACTCTAGTCGAAAAGACCAAGAGTAAACAATAGGAAGCCGAAGATATCTGGGGACAGACATACTACGTATGCTAAAAGAATGGTGAGGAAAAGCCAGCTTATTTTCTGCCTGACCCTCATGAGGTTTTGAGCAGGAGTTGAACTTTTAGACAGGAGGTCACTCAAACGTGCCGAGTCCTTGCGCAGCGCCCTCGCGACTAAAAGGTGGGTGACGACCATGATGGTTACGGGAACGATAAGCAATGCCAAACACTGAAATTCTTAAGCAAGTGACATTGTAATGGAATGACATTGCTACATTATTGGAATGATAATGTGAGCCTCCGTTATCATCATCCTTGCTCAGTGCGTTATGTTATGGGTTTTTCAGAATATTGATTTATCTGCTTAACTGCTCAAGGACCACATTAAATTCCACAAATCTATACATGGCACTATCGACTTATATGTAGTACATGATGTGAAATCATCATCTGGTACGCCCATTCAAAATAGCAGGGGGAAAAGTTGGGGAAATTAAAAAAATGTGAGTATAAAAAAGTAGTGGGGAACCCCCCCCCCCCCCAAAAAAAAAAAAAAAAAAAAAAAGATTTCAAAAGGTACATTGGTGATCCATTCTTGCTTTCTACAGATTTCCCATTACTGCATTGTATTTTAGAATTATGTGCATAAGTAAAATATAGGCCTACATGCATATAGTTTTGTATGGGGGCGCAATAACGAAATCTTATCATATAAAACCAGAAAAAAATTGAAGTTTTGAAGCTCTACTAATATGAGATTTCCATATAAGGTCAATGTTAACAGGAAGCATTGACGTAAGCATAAACGCTTTGATGACATGACTGTAAGCTGTATCTAATATTCCTCCATCACCTTTAGTGTCCTGTCACTCTCCTGGCGCATTTTAAGATTTTGTAGGAACAACAAAATATCAGTGTAAGCGTTGAGCATGTTTTCAATATTGCGCCAGCCTGCCTCAAACTGGATTGACGTGTCTTCGCTGGAGTTATAATGGCTTAGACATCAATTCATTGAGACTGCCTACCACGTTATTTGAGACTCATTATTTCTATCATTAATAAACAGAGACCGAAATATCAGTCATAAATCAAAATATATATCAAACGCAGGGTTTGCCAGGAACAATCCAAAATCAGTCAACCAGTGTCAACAGAGCGCTGGCCGAAGAATCTCATTATTTTATACATACATGTACATATTTCAAACTGATGGCCTATACACGAATAGAGCGATTTCGTTGATCGAAGTGACTATAAACACAGTACTTTGACTATACTAGTCGAAGTAACTATACGAAGTAACTATACGAAGTAACTACCATTAAGTGAGTAAATTATTCAATGAGAGCGGTGTACAGATTACGTTGCTTTCTACCGTGAATAATAACCAGAATTATCATCTTAGCCATAATGATGATGAACAAGTTCCGCACGCTGACGAGATGGAGTGTCACTTTCTAGGTCTGTGCTCACTTTTTCAGTGCTAACATCTTTGGTAGGAGCCGCTGAAAAGGCTACAGGTGCCTCTTACACTCCCTTGCTCAAAGGCGAGTTAGTATCAGCAAAAAAGAACAAATTGTGATTGCCATTCCCTGTGTGGAAAACAGTATTGCTCCTTAAAATGATGTACGTGTGTGTCTTGTGTGTGTGTTAGAAAAGAGTCGTTTTATTCAATAAAATTATAGCATCACGTCATCTATGTTCCGACATGATTTTATCAATACAGATAGATATATCATTATATCTATCTATCTATCTATCTATCTATCTAGATAGATAGATAGATAGATAGATAGATGTATAGATGGATTGATTGATTGATTGATTGATTGATTGATTGATTGATTGATTGATTGATTGATTGATTAATTGATTGATGGATGGATTGATGGATTGATACATAGATATACGGATAGGCTTTTTCCGAAAAGGTTTTGCTGTAGAAAGGTACTAGTATAATTTGCATGCCCCAGAGGTACCAATACAATGCCACATTAACATAGAGCACCATTTTAGTCACTTTTGTCTGTTCCATGTGTATGGTGTCCTTTAGCAAGTTATGAAGTAGCGAGGAACAATTTAACAGGGAGGTGGGAGGTCCCACCTCCCTGGAGTAACGAAATGTAACCATATACAGGGGTGGCGCTACGTTTTTCAAAAGTGAGCGGGCCGACTTTATGGAAACAGGGACGTCAATTTGTTTTCGGGACATTTTACTGCCACTTGCCTACAAAATTAATCAGCTGACAAGTAAAAAAAAAGAATAAGGTTTTTTTTTTTTTTTTGGGGGGGGGGGGGGCTGCGACTTCTTTACAAATTGGGCTGACAAGCAATCAGAAAAAAACCAGAAAAAACAACAAATTGCAGTTTTGGCTGCCACTGCCGTTCTCTTCAAATCACCAAAATGGAAACTTTTCTATCGCTTACGTTTTTGTTTTGTTTTGTTTTTGTTTTTTTTTGGAATTGATAAGATCATTATGCATAAAAAGAAAAAGCAATCTTGTCAAGTCAGATACACCGTTTCACAGGAGGAACAGTAATAGCCTAAACGTTGCTAAAAGAGTGTAGTCTTTGATACTAGTACGGCTACCACGGCTACTACTAACAAAACTATAGAGTGTTGTTTCTTTAAAGACTACTTTTATTATCAGTACTACCACTACACATAAAGCAAGTACTTCTCATATCCATTTCTACAAAGCAGAACAGTAAAGAATGGTTTGAACACACACACACTTACACACACAGAATGTGACTGGCTGGATAACAGAAGTTTCTTTCCCATGCTGATCACTGATGGTTATAAAGTCTAGTATAACTCGCTACGGATTTTTCATTGTCTGATGCCTTGATGGAGACTACACCGTATATAGTAACATTTGGAACAAAACTGAAGTTTGACAAGCAGGAAAGAAATCAGTGCATAAAGTCTGTCAACTCACTATGCGCAAAGGGGTAGCGACCGTACCCGCATACTTTACAAAGTACAGCGTTCAACTACCAGACTGCCATGGTATCTACTACTACCACTCAATCAATCAATGTGGAGCTTTTGAAGGATACACTGGTATACCCTTTTATCAGCCATGTACCATTTTTTTTTTTTTATTTAATTCGGGGGTGGTCTATCATTTTCCGCAAAGGTTTGCTGTTGAGTTGTTCCAAAATTCCTCACAAGGTCAGTACGCGTCGTGGGATAAAAAAATAGAAGAATAAATGACATACACACAAATCTATTCGTCACTAATATTCTTTCTCAAACTATCATGACGGGAACAAGTATATACAATAAAAAAAATGTTTATTCCTCCCTTTTGTGATTTTGCTTTAATAAAGGGCCCATGGAAAGGCTTCAGGTGCCCCTATGCCTCCTTGCTCAAAAGTCAATTGGTATCAGCATGAACAAAATTTGTGATTATGATTCTTTGTGTGGAATACATCACTGCCTCATTTTGTTCATGTGTGTGTGTGTGTGTGTGTGTGTGTGTGAAAGAGAGAGTGAGAGAGTTTGTGTGTGTGTGTGTGTGTGTGCGTGCATACACAACATGTAGTTAGAATAGAGTCGTTTCATTCCATGTAATTATAGCATCACGTCACTTACGTTCCGACATGATTTTATCAATATAAATACATAGATAAAAAAAAAAATACGCTTTTTCACGAGAAGGCTTTGCTTTAGAAATGGTAGAAAAGTATCAGTTAGACATGCACAGAGAGATACCATACAACGCCACATTAACATAACGCATTGTTTACTCACTTGGTCTGTTCCATGTGTAAAGTGTAATTTATGAAGTAGCAAGGGACATTTTCCGTCGGAGTAACGAAATGTTACAGGGGCGGCGCTACGTTTTCAATGTGAGGGGGCCCGACTTTATGGAAAAGAAATGTCGATTAGTTTTCAGAATGGGAGGGGTACTAGTATATTTTGCTGCCACTTGTCTACAAATCAGCTGATAAGCAAACCCCCCCCCAAAAAAAAAAAAAAAAATTAAGAAAAGAATAAGTCTTCAAAGTTTTTGCTGCGACTTCTCTGAAAATTCAGCTGACAAGCAAAACGAAGAAAAAAAATAAAATAAAATACTAAAGACAGAAGAAAAAAAAATTAAAATTTTCGCTGCCATTCCACATCCCTCCCAAAATCGCCTGACAGTTTTGGCTGCCACTTCTCTACCAACATGCGCTGACAAGCAAAAACAAAAACAAACAAACAAAATAAGACCCTGTATTTTCTGAAAACAAAAGTGGGAGGGCTCGGGCCTCCGCCGGTTGCACCGGCCTCATACCCTGGATATATGCACAAAGACACACCAATACAGCACCACATTTGTACAAAGCAATGCTATAGTGTTACATCGTCTACTTTGGTCATCACTGTCTGTTTCACAGTGTATTTGTAATAATGATGATGAGATGATGATGATGTGATGATGAGATAATATAATAATAATAATAATGATGATAATAATAATAATAATAATAATTATTATTATTATTATTGTAATAATAATAATTGTAATAATAATGATAATAATAATTATAATAATAATAATAATAATAATAATAATAATAATAATAATAATAATAATAATAATAATAATAATAATGATAATAATAATACATTTATAGAGCGCTTAATATCATATTTCTAAGCGCTGGGAAAGTGAAAGCAAAGATAGAGAACGAGTGAAGAAGAAAACAATGAATAAGTACATCCACTTGTGTACAGTAAACAATCATGTATAACGACAATTACAAACACTACTACTCCTACTGACACATATAACACTGCCTGAAGAGATATGTTTTAAGGAGTGACTTGAATAAATCTAAGGTGTCGGCCTGTCGGTTGCGGATGGGGGGATTGTTCCATAGTTTAAGGACAAGAGAGGAAAAGGCACGATCACCATAACGTGTGTTGGTACGAGGTCCGTGTGGAGCCGGGAAATGTGCAAACGCCGGGAAATGTGCAAACGCCTGGAAATGTGCAAACGTCTCGCCGGGAAATGTGCAAACGCCGGGAAATGTGCAAACGTCTTGCCGGGAAATGTGCAAATCTCTAAATTTCATCAACGGGAAATGTGCAAACGTGACGCCGGGAAATGTGCAAATGTTCAATTTGCCGGGAAATGTGCAAAACGTCGCCGGGAAATGTGCAAACCATTCATTTCACCTATATTATGTAGAGATGGAAGAGAAACCCTCAATCAAAGCTGCGCACAAACCATTACCATCTTTACCACCTGTCTTAGCGACCAGCTGTCTTTTTATGCCTTCGCCACGAAGTGGTGCCGGAGGCATTATGTTTTCGGGTTGTCCGTCCGTACGTACGTCCATCCGCTTTCGTTTACGCGATAACTTGAGAAATATTGACTGGAATTTTACCAAATTTGGTCCACGTATAGAGTATGATAGGTTATTATTTGATAAGATTTTGGGTGAAATCGACCGAAGGTCAGAGGTCAAAGGTCAAGGTCAAATCATGAAATTGTATCCGTTTACGCGATAACTCAAGACTGGATCAAGCAAATTTCACCAAACTTTGTCGGAGGATGATGTATGATGGGGCAATTACTTGATTAGTTTTTTAGTGAAATCGGACAGAGGTCAAAGGTCAAATATCAAGGTCAAATCCTAAAATTTATCTGTTTACGTGATAACTCAAAACTGGATGAAGCAGCTTTCACCAAACTTGGTCCAAGGATGATGTATGATAGAACAATTAGTTGAGTAGATTTTAGTGACATTGGCAAGAGGTCGAAGGTCAAAAGGTCTAGGTCAAATGCTAAAAATGTTGCTATTTCCCCCATATCTATGTAATGCCCAAAGATATTTCTTGAAACTTAGTGTAGACATGTACTACTGCGTAAAGATTCTCCAAAGAGAGTTTCATGTCATAAGGTCAAAGGTCAAAAGGTCAAAGGTTAGGTGAAAATGTTGCAATATCACTTTTCTCGCAAATGGTTCAATGTATCTTCATGGAACTTGGTGCACGCATCATAACGCATGTACTGACTGGCAGGGATTATCTAGGGAATTTAGGGGTCGTGGGTCAATAGTCAGGGGGTCAAAAGGTCAAGGTCAACTCCTCAAAATTTTACTATTTCCCTCATATACTAGTATATGCAATGCTTGCATTATTAGTT
This sequence comes from Diadema setosum, assembly GCF_964275005.1. Lineage (NCBI taxonomy): Eukaryota > Metazoa > Echinodermata > Echinoidea > Diadematoida > Diadematidae > Diadema > Diadema setosum. The sequence goes on along the minus strand of NC_092704.1, from coordinate 12,319,863 downwards.
TTAAAACTTAATGTATACGTGCATTACCTGATGGAGATTTTCCGGGAAATTTCCAGCCAGAAGATCAAAGGTCAAAGGTTAAGTGTCAAGGGCCAGGTTTCAATGCCCCCCCCCCCCAAAAAAAAAAACAAACAAACTATTTTGTACTGTAATTACATTCTTTTTTCATACCTTGGAAATTACTCAATGCATAAACTTATAAAAGGGTCCGTCAGAAGTCAAGTAAAAATTCTCATTTCCTAATATGTGTACCTGCACTCTTAGACAATAATTATAGCAAACCCAGTTCAAGGAAAGTGAACATTCAAGATATTTCTGACAAACCTGTCATTATGTGAAACTGTCATCACACATTGTGAAGACATTGTACTATACGCCTATTGGGAGAATCGTGCATTATGGCGGAGGCATCAGTCGCCATAGCGACATTTCTAGTTTTTTATTACATTTTCAGCATTTCCTTGCAAACCCTACAACAATTTTTCACCAGATTTGGCAGACAACATCTAATGGTGATATGATCGTAGTTTGTCAAAATGAGCCCCCCCCCCCCACACCAGTCTAAGGAGGGGGGGTAGGGGGGAGGAGTTGAAGCCTCAGAGTCCCTATACCATGTATAAACGCTTGATTTTTATTTTTTTTTTTCATCTGTCGAACCGAAAAAGAAAGAGCTAAGTTAGTGCTATTAAGACATTAATGACTAAAATTTCATGTTTGATTATGGCGGGCCCAGGGGTGCCCTTATCGGGGGTGAGGGGAGGAGGGGGATTTTCCACATTTTCAGCACATTCTCGAAAAATCTAGGACGGATTTTCACCCAACTTGTCAAATATAGAGACAGTCATATTTATGGTAATATAATCTTGATTTGTTAAAATGCACCCCTCGCCGAAGGGGAGGGGGAATTAAAGCTTCACTTTTAACATCCCAAAAATCTGGATTTTTTTTTTTTTAATCTTCTTCTGTCAAACCGAAAAAGATAGCGTTAGTGCTATGAAGACATTAACGTGATTAATTAATGAAATTTCATGTTTGATTATGGCGGATCAAGGGGTGCCCAGTTCGGGGTAGGGGGGGGGGGAGGGTGATGGGTGGCGGGGGATATGCCACATTTTTAGCATCTTCTTGAAATATCTTCGAGGGATTTTCCCCAAACTTGACAGATAGCAAGATTATGGTATAATATGATCTTAATTGTTCAAATGAGCCCCGTCCCCTTCCTCCACCGCCGAAGGGGGGGGGGGGGGGACTGCGGGGGTTGAAGCTTCAACGTCCCTAAACTCTATACTTCTTCTGTCAAACCGATAAAGATAGAGCTAAGTTAGTGCTATGAAGACACAGCGTTAATGAATGAAATTTCATGTTTGGTTATGGCACGGATCAAGGGGTCTCCAGATCGAGGGGGTGAGGGCAAGGAGAGGAATTTTCCACATTTTCAGCATCTTCTTGAAAAATCTAAGACAGATTTTCACCAAAATTGGCAGATTGCCTCTTTACGGTGATATGCACTTAATTTGTTAAAATGATCCCCCCCCCCCCACACACACACACCACTGCTTAAGGGGGGGGGGGGTTGAAGCCTTGGCGTCCCTAAACTCATTTTTTTTTCTTCTTCTGTCAAACCAGAAAAGAGAGCTTAGTTAGTGCTATGAAGATATTAATGGCTGAAATTTTATTTCACGTTTGATTGTGGCGGATCGAGGGGTGTCTTTATCGGGGGGGGGTTGAGGGGGAGGAGGGGGATTTCACACATTCTGCATCCTCTTGAGATTTCTTTGACGGATTTCCACCGAACGTGGGAGGTAGCATCTCTCATAGGGTAATAGAGTCCCACTTTGTTCGAAGGGGCAACAAGTCCAAGACAGTTGTTCCCCTTCCCCAAAGATATAGGGATAAGACCAGGGTAGCCCCACATCATTTAGTAAGCAGAAGTGAAATTTCATCAAAGTATAGATCTACCTTCTAAAAATGTGATAAGATTGTGTTCTATTACTCTTGGTTGTATAGAAAATTTCTTTAAAAAGTATGTATTCCGGGGTTTTTTTTTTCATATGTACAGGGTTTTCAACAAAATTCTGAATTCCACCCGAACGACCCCACCCCCCTCGTGTTGGTCCCTTTCAAGTTCAAGGGGCGGAGATGAGGTAGGGGGGGGGGCTCCATCTCCTCCCACTTAAGGGGTTGAGGCAGTGCTCATTTAGACAATTGAGGTCATATCACCAGATAAATACGCTACGCTACGTTTCAAGCTTGGCAATATCTATTATAAGGGTTTCAAGAAGAAGCTGAATAAGTGACAAATCCGCCTCCGCCGCACTTAACGTTAATATTCATGAATTAGCTTACCATAACAGGCACCAGCACTCTATTAGCTCCATCATTTTTGTATAGAAGGGTTTTTTTTTTTCTTCTTTTTAAAGCAGATATATAATTTCATTATCCGAGGGATGCGTCTTGAGTTTTCAGGAAAAAGACAAAAATGTGAAAATTAAGCCTCCTTCCTACCCACTCACCTTGTTGGGCATCCCTTCATCTGTCATTGTAAACTTGAGCCTACATCATGCATTAACTGTATTTACAGTACTATCACCATAAAGATGCTATGGCCAAGTTTGGTGAAAATTCGTCATAGATTTTTCAAGAAGATGGAGAAAATTTTGAAAATCCCCCTCCTCCCCCTGGTTACAGCTCGTTATTCCGAAGGATCGTTATTCCGAGGGCTCTTTTATTCCTTAGATTCGTTATTCCGAAGGTTCACTGTTCCGAATTTCATTTACGGATTAACCAGTCTTCGGAATAACGAACCTTCGGAATAAAGCCACAAATTTTCGGATTAACGAACCCTTTTTCATTTTCGGATTAACGAACCTCTAGGTATAGGGACTTTGCGTATTTCGGATTAACGACCCTTTGGAATAACGTACCTTCGGAACAGCGAACCTTCGGAATAACGAACAGCACCCCCTTCCCCTCACCCTCACCTACCCCCGATCAGAGCACGCCTAGACCCGCCATAATCAAACATGAGATTTCGGTCATTAATGTCTTTACAGCACTAACTTTTTCGGTTCGACAGAAGTAAAAAAAAAAAAATCAAGAGAATATTTGGACTCTGAGGTTTCAACCCCCCCCCCTCCTCGTCGGCGGGGGGGGGGGGGGGGGGGATTCAATTTAAGAAATTAAGATCGAATCACCATAAATATACTATCCGCCATGTTTGGTATAAAATCCGTCATATATTTTACAAGACTATGCAGAAAATGTGGAAAATCCCCCTCACACCCCTCATCAGCGCACTCCTGGACCCGTCATTATCAAACCTGAAATTTTAGTAACACACTGTAGTGTCTTCATATAACAGAGTTCCATATTCTTCGGTTCAACAGAAGAAGATTACAGATTCCAGAGTTTAGGGACATAAAACTTCTACTCCTCCTCTTCCCCCCCCCCCCCCCCCCCTTGGCGGTGGGAGGGGATGGTGCTCATTTTACCATATAAGACCATATCACCGTAAAGATGATATCTGCCAAGTTTGGTGAAAATCCTTCTTGGGATTTATCAAGAAGATGCAGTAAATGTGGACAATCCCCCTCCTCTCCATCACTTCCCCTCCCCCCCCCCCACCCCCAATCAGGGAACCCCTGGATCTGCCATAATCAAACATGAAATTTCAGCTCTATCATTTTTTTTTTGTTCGACAGAAAAAGATTTTCAAAAATCCAGAGTTTAGGGAATCTGAGGCTTAAACTCCCCCCCCCCCCCCTTTTCGGCCGGGGGGGGGGGGGGGAGGATTGGGGGCTAATTTAAATTCATAAAGATCATATCACCGTAATGAGGCTATATGACAAGTTTCGTGAAAATCTGTCCTAGACTTTTAAAGAAGATACTGACAATGTAGAAAATCCCTCTCCTCCCCTCACCCCCTCCCCCGCGATCCGGACACCCCTGGATCCGTCATAATCAAACATGCAATTTCAGTCATTAATGTCTTCATAGCACTAGTTTAGGGACTCTGAGGCTTCAATTTGAAGACTCCTCCCCACTTATATGGCCCCGTGCCCTGCATCCCTGGATCTGCCATTAAACGTGAACTCCTGTCATCAATATCTTTAACCCTAAAAGGGCGGGGGGGGGGATTTCCCCCCCCCCCCCGACGTTTCGCGCTACATCTGTAACGCGAGAAGGCCTCGTCGCGAGGTTTCCTGGCCTTTTTTGTTTAAGTCTCGCGCAACTTTCGAGACCAAATTTGCAACGTCCGCGCATACTATTGCGAAGCCACGCCCATTTTTGTAACGGAATGTCGCCCCAAAACGGGCACAATTTTGTGATTTTGTGTATATTTCCTATGGAAAAGAATGTTCTGTCATGAAAGTCATAAGAACCTGATTATTTTTACAATTAATCACTTTCATTTATTAATTTTGTGCTAATTATGGTAGAAGAGTGGTCAGTGACAATTTCCAATGAAAAAAATAAAGAAAAAGCAAAAGGTTAAAAACAAAAAATACATAAGAAATTCTGAAAACAATGAAATACATAAGAATTGAAATGAGTTTTGGAAGTTTTTGTGATGTACAATTGTTGAATATGCAAAAACAGATTTACAGACCAAAAATTAGACTCTCAATGCTTTTAATTAGGCTAAAATATCATCTTGAGCTTAATTTGCATAATTAATTAATTAGAATTAGAAATTGATTGTTTCAAAAAATCTTATGACACAATCTTGTAGATTATGACGTGGGTCTCACGTATGCGAAATTTCATCGCGATCGCACCACCAATGGCCGAGATCTCATGGGGGGGGGGGGGGGGCGGAATCCATTCTCCCCCCCCCCCCCCCCCCCGGTCTGAGCATAGCAAAAAAAGCCCGGCCCCTTTAGGGTTAAAGAACCATCCTAGCTCATTCTTATTTGGTTATATAATACAAGAAGAATTTCGATAATACCGTAGTTTTGGGACATTAAATTGAGCCCCCCTCCCCTTTCTCGGGGGGGGGGGGGTGGCTACTATATAAACAAATTGAGATCCCATTGCCCTAATCGTACTACCTGCCAATTTTGTTGAAAATCTGTCAAGGATTTTATTAGGAAAATCTAAATGGTGGAAGTTCATGGGCAGTTTTGATATGGAGTTTATCTATTATCTTTATACACAATATCGCTAAAGTAAATGATTTGCACATTTCCCGGCGACGTTTTGCACATTTCCCGGCAAAATTGAACTTTTGCACATTTCCCGGCGTCATGTTTGCACATTTCCCGTTGATGAAATTTGCACATTTCCCGGCGAGACGTTTGCACATTTCCCGGCGTTTGCACATTTCCAGGCAAGATGTTTGCACATTTCCCGGCGTTTGCACATTTCCCGGCGAGACGTTTGCACAATTCCCGGCGTTTGCACATTTCCCGGCGTTTGCACATTTCCCGGCTTCACAGTCCGGAGGAAAAATGGAGATTGGCAGTAGTGGCGGAACGTAGACGTCCGGTTGTGGAGGATGTGGATGCAGAGCGGAGAGAAACCAGATCTTGAAGGTAGGGTGGTGCAAGGTTGTGGTTGATTTTGAAGATGAGAAGGAGAACTTTGAAGATAATTCTGTCTTGAATCTGCAGCCAGTGAAGGGACTGTAAGATTGGATTGATATGATGTGACTCTTTAGTTCGAGTGACAATTATTGGAGCAATTTATGGAGCAGCGACGGACATATTAACCATCTGCTGTGCAGGTCATATACCACAGGCGCGAGAAAAATAATATCCCAGGAATAAAGGAGGAAGTGAAGTCATGCTCAATATACAGGAGACTGCGAAATAACTGGCCCCGAAATAACTGCATTTAATTCTTATAAATTATATATATCGTCGGTGAAAAGATGAACCGACGTATCTGAGAAATTTTTTCAATTTTATCGAAAATTAGATTTTTGCCTTATTCCACTGTTCTCACTTGCACCTATCATCGTAGCAAGTTGGGGACTTCAAATTAGAGCCAAAAGCTATGATCTCCGCACACGCCGTACATTATTTTGTCACTGCTGTTGTGGCACTGACTGCATGAAGTGACGCATCCGCATGCGTCTGTTCATGAACTAGCGCGTATTTTGCAAGTGCGTGAATGAACCGACGCATCGCATAGGATCGCACGTTATAACTTCGGGGGAGAAATGCCGGTCCTCTGCTTGTCATCGAATCCTCAGTGAATGGATGAAGTGACGCTCAAGATGACAAACAGGTAAAGAAGAATACATTTCTGTTAAAATTCACTTATGAGGTGTACATCACAGCCTATTTCACATTCACATTTGTTTTTGGAGGCCTATGTCGTGGAAATATAACCAAGTTTGTAATTTTCATAGTTTTATGTAACCTAGTTGCCGTCTCAATTATTGTAGTCCCATTCATCAATAACCGTGTAAGAACAATCAGCAAGAGTTTAATTCTTTGTGTTCATTGTAGCCTTTATCTAACAGATTCTGTATCTGAACACCTCTCACTAAAAACTTATTTTCGCTTTAGAATTCCCTAAAACTCCCCTGTTAATTGCGTGATAGAAAATTTCCGTTCATGTAGATATCTACAAAAGACACATAAACTTATTTTAATTGTACTTTCTGTTTGTATCAATAGGCGTCTACCCTAGATATCAAAACACTGTCCAGCCTAGGCTAGTTGTAGTAGCAGTAGTTCTACTAGGTTGGTAGGAGCCTAGTACTTGTACTACGCCTATGTTATGGCTATGTTTTTTGGGGTTTTTTTTTTTCTCCAAGTCTAAGCCAAAAAAAGGAAAAAATCCACTCATATTAATCAGATTTTAGAACTGAAATGGCTCTTTTGGGACCTTGCCTCAACAAGCAATACAACGAAAAGCTGTCAGTCACGTGGAAATAAACATGGACTCTGATGGAGGCATTTGAAAACATGCAAAGTCTATGGGAGAGTGATTTTTGCGAAGCTGATGTCTGGTGTGTGCAGTACTATACTAACAAGAGAGGGGGAGAGAGAGAGAGAGAGAGAGAACAGTGCGTGTAAAAGAAATGTATCTCTAGTCATGGTGAGTGGTTATTGCAAAAAACGACAACTGCTAAGATTGAGAGACATTGTTCAGATTCTAGAGTTATCAAGCTGTATGAAAAGATATATGGTCTGGTTGGACCCAATCAGGGTATTGTCATTTAACTTGTTTACATTCAAGATCCTACATTTTACAGAGGTCCATTTGAATAAGAAATATGTGGATTACAACTTCAGTGTCATTGTAGTTCATACAGTCAAATAATTTATGTAGGAAACAAATATCAACGATCAGAATTTGGTTTAGTAATGGGTTTTATCTTAATGATGATGTTAGGTATTTATCTTTAGATATCTTGCGCTGTTCTAGTGTCAGTATACTTACGTAAATCGATATAGATTATTACAAAACTTGTACTTTTAGGCCTGAATTCACGAAGGTGGTTTAAATTTAGACCATGGTTTATGCAATTCCCTCTGCGTAAATGCATGTGACAGCTTGCATACGCTGGCAGATGCTCAATAACAATCGCACGTTGATCTGCACTTGTCAAAGGTACACCCATTTTATGCTTATTTTGTACCATGGTCTAAATTTAAACCACCTTAGTGAATTTGGGCCTTAGAGCCGAAAATCAACTTTTCTATCAAAATGAAAGAGCACTGGACTAACCGCTTTCAGAAAGCAGGGGGAATAATTGCTACCCATAACATGTCAGTATCAAGTTGATGGAATGTGTTATTTTCATTTTTTTTAATGAATTTTTGTAGTAGTCCCTTTATTTTTTCTTAATATTGTTATCCACATACATCATAAATTACATGTACACGTATAACATTCAGGCTCTTCTGCATGGGATTATACTATTTGTACAGCTTGTGCAAGCCGAACAGACCAGGGGCAGAGCTGCTGCAGCCAGTCAGAGGCAACAACAGCACCAATCGGCAACTGCCATGGCACTGGTTTTCAAGACCACAGTGCTCCTTCAATACCAACACTTGGTCCACACCGTGATACTTGTCTGCAAGGGCACAGCACCCCGTCAATGGCAGGAACAGTACCACTTGCTCCCTACCATGGTACTCTTCAAGGGCACAGCACCCCTCCACTGGCAGTGACAATGTCACTTGTTCCCAAGCAAGGTACTAGTCTTCAAGGGCAGAGCACCCCTTCAATGACAGCAACAGCATCATCATGTAATTTCCACTATGGCGCTGGTCTACAAGGGCAGAGCACCCCTTCAATTTCAGGAATAGTACCACAAAAGGTATCCACCCAGACTGTATGCCAACGTCTGCAGATAAGGAAAAAAAAAATGGTTTAGTGCTTCAAAAGAATTCTTAAATGTGAGTTAGGGATGAAAATCATGAACATTAAAATGTTTATCTGTATTTATTTCATGTTAAGTATTGGGTATTGTAAAATGTACAAAATATGGACAATAGTTTTGTCAAAATTGTTACTAGAATAAACCATCACTGGAACAATATTGCAAACTATTTAAATGCTAGGGTGTTTTGCAATGCAACTGAAGCATACAAGTGCATCAAATGTGATGATTTTAGCATATTTTTAATCATTGTGCCCAATGTTAAAAAGTGAGTTTAATTGTCCCACTCAAGGTACTGGTCTTCATGTGGAGAGAACCCTTCAATGGCAGCTATAGCACCACTTGGTCCCCACCACGGCACTGGTCTGCAAGGGCAGAGCACCCCTTCAATGGCAGGAACAGTACCACTTGGTATCCACCCAGGTACTGTTTTTTTCAAGTGCAGAGCACCTCTTCAATGGTACTTACAGCAACACTTAAAACACCTTGCTAACATTTGCAGATGAATAAAACAAACTGTTGTCGTGCTTCAAAGTAGTTTCTAACTATGAGTCAGGGAGAAAAAAATCACCAACATGAAAATATTAATCTCTATTCAATCAGTGTTAAGTACAGGGTATTGTAAGATAAACAAACTGTTAACAATAGTTGAATAAAAACTGTTTCTAGAATAAACCGTCACTGTGCAGTTTAATGAGAAAATTAGTACTATCTCCTTATGTTTGTGGTTTTGTTGCAAAATTTTTGTACGCCAAGGTGTTTCGTGACACAAATGAACCATACATGTGCGATAATAAGCATTTCTTTTTGATCACTGCTCCCAATGTTAAAAAAGTGGCTGTAATTGTCCCTCCAAAGGAACTGCAAGGGTACCACTCTACCCAAGGACACCACATTGTCAGGTGTCATATGTTCCTGCATTCACTTTTTTTTTTTCATATTATAGGTCAATTGCAATGGTAGTGAGAATGGACAAATATGACATTGTCAAGATATGATGTGTAGCAGATGTGAACAGCAGGGCTTAATTTGCAGATTCACAAGAATGCACTCATCATGAATCCATGTCAATATTCTTATGATCAATGCAGTGATATTTTTTATTAGCCTTATTCTTCATTCAAATTTTTGTATTTTGTATTTCCCTCACAGCATAAGCATTTTGTTTATCTTCCATAAATCTCAGAAACCAAGAAATAAGTTGAGAATATCAAACCAGCCCTTGAGTTGTCTTTAATCATTCTCATCTTCATCTATTCCATGCCTGTCAATTTACCATTTCAGCATAACACACCTGACTTTTTTCCCCAAATCTCATCCATGCTTTTAATTTCTCATTTGCTGCATAGCTGCCAGCTTTCCAGAATTTTCTTTAATTTGTAGTGTTGAGCCTGGAAATATAATTCTGGTTCTCCTTTACTCTAAATATGATAATGTTGTTTTAAATAGGAAATGTACATTGTAATTGAAAGTGTACAAGAGGATTTCTACCTAGAATTTGGTACAGTGTAGTTTTGATTGGTTCATGTTGACGGCTGTGCTATTGTACAAATGTCAATGTTGCTAAGATACAATATAACCCAACATTCTTGCTTTCCTTTCCTTTCCCTACCCTTGCCTTGTTAAACTTCTTGTGGCTCGTCATGTTTTTTTTTTTATTCATTTTTGTGTGTGTGTGAAATTTCCCTATTCCCCACATGCACACAACCAAATACTAGTAAGGCTAAGAACACACATAAAAGGCATTGCAGCTCAGTACTTTAAAAATTTCTAAGAAATCCATGTAGGAACTAGACTTGGAATTTGTCAAGACTGACAAATTAGGTGATCCGATCTCTTCGGAAATCAATGATTTTAGTCCCGATCCCAATAGGTATGACCAATCAGGTTTCCTCTGTGTTAATAAGGACATTGACCGTGTGATGTTTGGATTCTCATTTAGAAAAGGTAGTCAGACCTGCCATCTATGGTACACAATTCCGTATACACTAAGATACAGAATGAAGTATATTTGATCTTTGACCCCACTTTGCACAGACAAGATGGCATCTGAGCAAAACGTGGTTATTTTGTGAAATGATTCCTGTAATATGGTCTTTACGTGTGTAAAATATGGGAAAGATAGGACATGTATTCACCAAGATATAGGATAAAACATTTATGACCTTTGACCCTAATTTGTATACCCAAGATGGCGTCTAATCAAGTAGTTGTTATTTTATGAAAAAATGTATGTGACATGATCTAAACATGTGCAAAATATGGGGGTGATTGGGTCTGTTTTTCTTGAGTTATTGCAAAGAAAGTTGCAGAAAGAAAGAAATATCTCAATACATCGAAGATAAGCTTTAATTTCAACCAAGTTTTTTGACGTGATCCCGAAACCGTATGAAGAAACAAAGGGCACACTAACGATAGCGCAAAGTCTCAGCTACAACATATTAAAATCTGGGAGAAATTCACCAACGGGTAAGTGAGCTAGTGCTCGATAAAGATAGTCATGTCAATTTTCATTTCCAGAAAAACTGCACTCCCATATGATAACACGTAAACTGGCCAGATTTGACAAGGTTACATTGAATTCATTTTTACGATGTGGTGCCGTCATCTGATCAAAATTTTTTAAATATAATTAGGAAAGAGCATTTAATAAGCTACAACATACTGAAATTTGGGTCAAGATTGGCAAAGGATTAGTGAGATACGCTTGAGTGACCTTGAAATTTGATGACGTCATTTTGAAAATTAACTATCTTTATTTTATCAAGAAATGTGATATCTTTTAATCATTTTTTCAGCATCGCCAACCCATGAAATGACATGTACAACTCATCAGCTTTCAGAATATGTAAAAAAAATGGGGGGTCACCGTCCATCCTGACGAGTAAAATCGGATTTAAAATTGGCGGTTTTTTGGCATAGTTGCACTGTATATCGCCATTGACGCGCGCGCGGAATTTCAACTTTGACGGACCCTTATGACGTCATATTGAGTCGGATTGACTTGAAACTTGGTAGAAATATTCCTTGACATTTCAGACATCCGATCCAAGTGAAAAAACGGGAAATTTCTATTGCATATGAGCTGTGCATGCGTATATGTGCGCGCGCGTACGCGTCCGTCCAATTTTTTCAATTTTTCAAAAAATGCCCCAATTGGTCTGAAACGTATGCAAAAAAATTTTGAGCTCGATTAGAGCATACAAATATTTCAACGCGCGCGTACATGCGCGTCTTAAGCGTTGATATGAATTTTGAGAATATGAGTAGAATGCGCTTGACTTGAAATATATGTGACGTGAATTTCATTGAAAAATTCCGTTCCATTAATGAGATATGAATGAGAATGTGTTTTCATATAATGACGTCATAGTAACGTCACAGTTGACTGATCACTTTGATTTTATTAGATCTGTCGTCCTTGGGACATGATACATATATAGTATAATTTTGACATTGATAGGATGAGGACTTTCTGAGCTAACCTCTACACAACATTTGAGGAGAAAGAACTTTTTTGTGACAACGGGAAGTTTAACACTAGACTTGGAATTTGTCAAGACTGACAAATTAGGTGATCCGATCTCTTCGGAAATCAATGATTTTAGTCCCGATCCCAATAGGTATGACCAAACAGGTTTCATCTGTGTTAATAGGGACATTGACCGTGTGATGTTTGGATTCTCATTTAGAAAAGGGAGTCAGACCTGCCATCTATGGTACACAATTCCGTATACACTAAGATACAGAATGAAGTATATTTGATCTTTGACCCCACTTTGCACAGACAAGATGGCATCTGAGCAAAACGTGGTTATTTTGTGAAATGATCCCTGTAATATGGTCTTTACGTGTGCAAAATATGGGAAAGATAGGACATGTATTCACCAAGATACAGGATAAAACATTTATGACCTTTGACCCTAATTTGTATACCCAAAATGGCGTCTAATCAAGTAGTTGTTATCTTATGAAATAATGTATGTGACATGATCTAAACATGTGCAAAATATGGGGGTGATTGGGTCTGTTTTTCTTGAGTTATTGCAAAGAAAGTTGCAAAAAGAAAGAAATATTTCAATACATCGAAGATAAGCTTTAATTTCAACCAAGTTTTTTGATGTGATCCCGAAACCGTATAAAGAAACAAAGGGCACAATTCCGATAGCGCAAAGTCTCAGCTACAACATATCAAAATCTGGGAGAAATTCACCAAAGGGTAAGTGAGCTAGTGCTTGATAAAGATAGTCATGTCAATTTTCATTTCCAGAAAAACTGCACTCCCATAGAGATAACACGTAAACTGGCCAGATTTGACAAGGTTACATTGAATTCATTTTTACGATGTGATGCCGTCATCTAATCAAAATTTTGTAAACATACCTAGGAAAGAGCATTTAATAAGCTACAACATACTGAAATTTGGGTCAAAATTGGCAAAGGATTAGTGAGATACGCTCGAGTGACCTTGAAATTTCATGACGTCATTTTGAAAATTAACTCTCTTTATTCTATCAAGAAATTTGATATCTTTTAATCATTTTTTCAGCATCGCCACCCCATGAAATGACATGTACAACTCATCAGCTTTCAGAATATGTAAAGAAAATGGGGGGTCACCGTCCATCCTGACGAGTAAAATCGGATTTAAAATTGGCGGTTTTTTGGAATAGTTGCACTGTATATCGCCATTGACGCGCGCGCGGAATTTCAACTTTTATGGGCCCGTATGACGTCATATTGAGTCGGATTGACTTGAAACTTGGTAGAATTATTCATGGACATTTCGGACATCTTATCCGTGTGTAAAAACGGGAAATTTCTATTGCATATCAGCTGTGCGTGCGTATATGCACGTGCGCGTACGCGTCCGTCCGATATTTTCAATTTTTCAAAAAATGCTCCAAATGGTCTGAAACGTGTGCAAAAAAATTTTGAGCTCGATTGGAGCATACAAATATTTCAACGCGCGCGTACGTGCGCGTCTTAAGCGTTAATATGAATTTTGAGAATATGAGTAGAATGCGCTTCACTTGAAATATATGTGACGTGAATTTCATTGAAAAATTCCTTTCCATTAATGAGATATGAATGAGAATGTGTTTTCATATAATGACGTCATAGTAACGTCACGGCTGACTGATCACTATGATTTTATTAGATCTGTCGTCTTTGGGACATGATACATATATAGTATAATTTTGACATTGATAGGATGAGGACTTTCTGAGCTAACCTCTACACAACATTTGAGGAGAAAGAACTTTTTTGTGACAACGGGAAGTTTAACACTAGACTTGGAATTTGTCAACACTGACAAATTAGGTGATCCGATTTTTTTTTTAGTCGATGATTCGAGTCCTGATCGCAATAGGCATGACCACACAGGTTTCATCTGTGTTTAATGACATTGACCGTGTGATGTTTTAATTCTCATTTAGAAAAGAGAGTCAGGTCTGCCATCTTTGGTACCAAATTCCGTTCACACTATAACGAGGATACAGAATGAAGTATATTTGATCATTGAGCCCACTTTGCACAGCCAAGATGGCATCTGAACAAAAAGTGATTACTTTGTGAAATGATCGATGTGACGTGGTCTTTGCGTGTGCAACATATGGGAGAGATAGGACATGTATTGACTAAAATACAGGATGAAACATTTATGATCTTTGACCCTTATTTACATGTCAAGACGGTGTCTGATCAAGTAGTTGTTATTTTATGAAAAAATGTACGTACCATGAACTAAACATGTGCAAAATATGGGGGTGATAGGGGCTATTCTTCTTGAGTTATTGCAAAGAAAATTGGAGAAAGAAAGAAATGTGAAAATACATCGAAGATAACCTTTAATTTTAACCACGTTTTTGGACGTGATCCCGACACCGTTTGAAAAACAAAGGGGACACGTACGATAGCGCAAAGTCTCAGCTACAACATATTAAAATCTGGGAGAAATTCACCGAAGGGTAAGTGAGCTAGTACTCTTTTCGAAAAATCAATGATTTGAGTCCTGATCCCAATAGGCATGACCGTAAAGGTTTCATCTGTGGTTATGGACATTGGCCATGTGATATTTGGATTCTCATTCAGAAAAGAGAGTCAGGTCTGCCATCTGTAGTACGAAAGTCGGTATACACTATAACGAAGATACATAATGAAGTATATTTGACCATTGACCCCACTTTGCACAGCTAAAATGGCATCTAAGAAAAAACTGGATATTTTGTGAAATGATCTTGGTACCGTGGTCTTTGTGTGTGCGAAATATTGGAAAGATAGGACATGTATTCACCAAGATACAGGGTGATAAATTTATGACCTTTGACCCTAATTTACCTACCCAAGATGGTGTTCGATCAAGTAGTTGTAACCTTATAAAATAATGTACGTCACATGAACTAAACATGTTCAAAATATGGGGGTACTAGGGAATGTCTTTCATGTGTTATTGCAAAGAAATGTGCAAAAAGAAAGAAATATGAAAATACATCGAAGCTAAGCTTTAATTTAAGCAAAGTTTTTCGACGTGATTTCGACGTCGTATGAAAAAAAAAAAAACGGAGGACACATTACCGATAGCGCAAAGTCTCAGCTAACACATTAAAATCTGGGAGAAATTCACCGTAGGATAAGTTAGATAGTGCTCGATAAAGACAGTCATGTTGATTTTCATTTCAAGAAAAACTGCACTCCTATAGAGATAACTCGCAAATGGATCAAATTTGACAAGGTTACATTCAATCTATTTTTACGAGGTGAAGACTTCCTCCAGCGAAATTTTGGATTGATTAAAACTGATAGAGTATCAAATAAGCTACAGCATACTGAAATCTGGGTGAAAATTGACTAAGGATAAGTGAGATACGCTCGAGTAAACTTGAAATTTGATGACGTCATTTTGAAAATTTACTTGTTTTGATTTATTAAGAAATTTGATATCTTTTCATCATTTTTCCAGCATTGCCAACCCATGAAATGACATGTACAACTCATCAGCTTTCAGAATATGTAAAGAAAATGGGGGGTCACCGTCCATCCTGACGAGTAAAATCGGATTTAAAATTGGCGGTTTTTTGGCATTGTTGTACTGTATATCGCCATTGACGCGCGCGCGGAATTTCAACTTTGACGGGCCCGTATGACGTCATTTTGAGTGGGATTGACTTGAAACTTGGTAGAAATATTCCTTGACATTTCAGACATCCGATCAAAGTGAAAAAACGGGAAATTTTCATTGCATATGAGCTGTGCGTGCGTATATGTGCGCGCGCGTACGCGTCCGTCCGATTTTTTCAATTTTTCAAAAAATGCTCCAAATGGTCTGAAACGTGTGCAAAAAAATTTTGAGCTCGATTTGAGGATACAAATATTTCAACGCGCGCGTACGCGCACGTTTTAAGAGAAAATATGAATTTTGAGAATATGAGTAGAATGCGCATAACTTGAAATATATGTGACGTAAATTTCATTGAAAAACTCTATTCCATTAGTGAGATATGATTGAGAATGTGTTTTCATATAATGACGTCACAGTGACGTCACGGTCGACTGATCACTATTATACATTAGATCTGTCGTCTTTGGGACATGATACATATATGGTATAATTTTGAAATTGATAGGAAGAGGACTTTCTGAGCTAACCTCTACACAAATTTTGTCCAGAAATAAAGAAGAAGAAGAAGAAGAAGAAGAACCAACAAAGAATCCGTACAGATACAGAAGGTGATCCGAGAGGATACTCGGATCACCTAATGAAGCTAAGCTTTGATTACTTAAGCCGAGTTTTTCGACGTGCTTTTGACGTCGTATGAAAAAACGGAGGACACATTACGATAGCGCAAAGTCTCAGCTACAACATATTAAAATCTGGGAGAAATTCATCGAAGGGTGAGTGAGCTAGTGCTCGATAAAGACAATCATGTCAATTTTCACATCTAGAAAAAAATCCCTCCCATAGAGATAACACGTCATAATGACGATAAAGAAAGAAGTACATATGACCTTTGACCCCACTTTGCAAAGACAAGATGTCATCTGAGCAAAAAGTGGTTATTTTGTGATATGATCCTTGTCACATGGTCTTTACGTGTGCAAAATATGGGAAAGATAGGAGATGTATTCACCAAGATACAGGATGAAACATTTATGACCTTTGACCCTACTTTACATAACCAAGATGGCATCTGATCAAATAGTTGTTATTTTATGAAATAATGAACGTGACATGAACTAAGCATGTACAAAATATGGTGTTGATAGGGTATGTTTTTCTTGAGTTATTGCAAAGAAAGTTGCAGAAAGAAAGAAATATTTCAATACAACGAATATAAGCTTTAATTTCAACCACGTTTATTGACGTGATCCCGACATCGTATGAAAAAACAAAATGCACATTAACGATAGCCCAAGGTCTCAGCTACAACATATTAAAATCTGGGAGAAATTCACCGAAGCATAAGTGAGCTAGTGCTCGAAAAAGACAGTCATGTCAATTTTCATTTCCAGAAAAACTGCACTCCCATAGAGATAACACGTAAACTGGTCAAATTCGACAAGGTTACTTTCAATTCATTTTTATGAGGTCATGCTGTCATTCAATCAAAATTGTGTTATTACATAACTGATAGAGTATTAAATAAGCTACAGCATACTGAAATCTGGGTGAAAATTGACTAAGGATAAGTGAGATACGCTCGAGTAAACTTGAAATTTGATGACGTCATTTTGAAAATTTACTTGTTTTGATTTATTAAGAAATTTGATATCTTTTCATCATTTTTCCAGCATTGCCAACCCATGAAATGACATGTACAACTCATCAGCTTTCAGAATATGTAAAGAAAATGGGGGGTCACCGTCCATCCTGACGAGTAAAATCGGATTTAAAATTGGCGGTTTTTTGGCATTGTTGTACTGTATATCGCCATTGACGCGCGCGCGGAATTTCAACTTTGACGGGCCCGTATGACGTCATTTTGAGTGGGATTGACTTGAAACTTGGTAGAAATATTCCTTGACATTTCAGACATCCGATCAAAGTGAAAAAACGGGAAATTTTCATTGCATATGAGCTGTGCGTGCGTATATGTGCGCGCGCGTACGCGTCCGTCCGATTTTTTCAATTTTTCAAAAAATGCTCCAAATGGTCTGAAACGTGTGCAAAAAAATTTTGAGCTCGATTTGAGGATACAAATATTTCAACGCGCGCGTACGCGCACGTTTTAAGAGAAAATATGAATTTTGAGAATATGAGTAGAATGCGCATAACTTGAAATATATGTGACGTAAATTTCATTGAAAAACTCTATTCCATTAGTGAGATATGATTGAGAATGTGTTTTCATATAATGACGTCACAGTGACGTCACGGTCGACTGATCACTATTATACATTAGATCTGTCGTCTTTGGGACATGATACATATATGGTATAATTTTGAAATTGATAGGAAGAGGACTTTCTGAGCTAACCTCTACACAAATTTTGTCCAGAAATAAAGAAGAAGAAGAAGAAGAAGAAGAAGAACCAACAAAGAATCCGTACAGATACAGAAGGTGATCCGAGAGGATACTCGGATCACCTAACTAGACTTGGAATTTGTCAACACTGACAAATTAGGTGATCCGATCTTTTCGAAAATCAATGATTTGAGTTCTGATCCCAATATAGGCATGACCATACAGGTTTCATCTGTGTTTAGGAACATTGGCCGTGTGATGTTTGGATTCTCATTTAGAAAAGGGAGTCAGGTCTGCCATCTTTGGTACCAAATTCCGTATACACTATAACGAAGATACAAAATGAAGTACATATAACCTTTGACCCCACTTTGCACAGCCAAGATGGCATCTGAGCAAAAAGTGGTTATTTTGTGAAATGATCCTTGTAACATGGTCTTTACGTGTGCAAAATATGGAAAAGATAAGACATGTATTCACCAAGATACAAGATGATACATTTATGACCTTTGACCCTAATTTACATACCCAAGATGACGTCTGATCAAGTAGTTGTTATTTTATGAAATAATGTACGTGACATGAACTAAGCATGTGCAAAATATGGGGATGATAAAGGGTGTTTTTCTTGAGTTATTGCAGAGAAAGTTGCAGAAAGAAAGAAATATCTCAATACATCGAAGATAAGTTTGATTTCAACCAAGTTTTTTTGACGTAATCTCGGCGTCGTATGAAAAAAATAGAGAGAACCTCGACTACAGCTCAAAGTCTCAGCTACATCATACTAAAATCTGGGAGAAATTCACCGAAGAGTAAGTGAGCTAGTGCTCGATAAAGACCGTCATGTCAATTTTCATTTCCAGAAAAATTCCCTCCCATAGAGATAACACGTAAACTTGTTAAATTTGACAAGGTTACATTATATCAATTTTCACGAGGTGAAGACATCATCCGATTAAAACTTTGATTAAGAAAACTTAAAGAGTATTACATTGGCTACAACATACTAAAATCTGGAAGAAATTCACCGAAGGGTAATTGAGCTAGTCGTCGATAAAGACAATCATGTCAATTTTCACATCTAGAAAAATTCCCTCCCATAGAGATAACACGTGATAATGAAGATAAAGAAAGAAGTACATATGACCTTTGACCCTACTTTGCACAGACAAGATGGCGTCTGAGCAAAAAGTGGTTATTTTGTGAAATGATTCTTGTAACATGTTCTTTACGTATGCAAAATATGGGAAAGATAAGACATGTATTCACCAAGATACAGGATGAAACATTTTTGACCTTTGACCCTAATTTACATACCCAAGAAGGTGTCCGATCAAGTAGTTGTTATTTTATGAAATAATGTACGTGACATAAACTAAACATGTGCAAAATATTGGGCTGATAGAGCTTGTTTTTCTTGAGTTATTGCAAAGAAAGTTGCAGAAAGAAAGGAATATGAAAATACATGGAAGATAAGCTTTAATTTCAACCAAGTTTTTGGGCATGATGCCGACTCCGTATGAAAAAACGAAGGGCACACTTACGATAGCCCAAAGTCTCAGCTACAACATACTAAAATATGGGAGAAATTCACCGAAGCATAAGTGAGCTAGTGCTCGATAAAGATAGTCATGTCAGTTTTCATTTCCAGAAAAACTGCACTCCCATAGAGATAACACGTAAACTGGTCAAATTTAACAATGTTACCTTTAATCCATTTTTACGAGATGATGCCGTCATCCAATCAAAATGTTGTTATTATATTACCGAAAGAGCATTTAATAAGCTACAACATACTGAAATCTAGGTGAAAATTGGCTAAGGATTAGTGAGATACGCTCGAATGAACTTAAAATTTGATGACGTCATTTTGAAAATTTACTTTTTTTACTTTATTAAGAAATTTGATATCTTTTAATCATTTTTTCAGCATCGTCAACCCATGAAATGACATGTACAACTCATCAGCTTTCAGAATATGTAAAGAAAATGGGGGGTCACCGTCCATCCTGACGAGTAAAATCGGATTTGAAATTGGCGGTTTTTTGGCATTGTTGGACTGTATATCGCCATTGACGCGCGCGCGGAATTTCAAATTTGACGGGTCTGTATGACGTCATATTGAGTCGGATTGACTTGAAACTTGGTAGAAATATTCCTTGACATTTCAGGCATCCGATAAGTGTGAAAAAACGGGAAATTTCTATTGCATATGAGCTGTGCGTGCGTATATATGCGCGCGCGTACGCGTCCGTCCAATTTTTTCAATTTTTCAAAAAATGCTCCAAATGGTCTGAAACGTGTGCAAAAAAATTTTGAGCTCGATTTGAGCATACAAATATTTCAACGCCCGCGTACGCGCACGTTTTAAGAGAAAATATGAATTTTGAGAATATGAGTAGAATCCGCATAACTTGAAATATATGTGACGTAAATTTCATTGAAAAACTCCATTCCATTAATGAGATATGAATGAAAATGTGTTTTCATATAATGACGTCATAGTGACGTCACGGTCGACTGATCACTATGATTTTATTTGACCCGTCGTCTTTGGGACATGATACATATATGGTATAATTTTGACATTGATAGGAAGAACACTTTCTGAGCTAATCGATACACAAATTTTGTCCAGAAATAAAGAAAGAAGAAGAAGAAGAAGAAGAAGACCCAACAAAGAATCCGTACAGATACAGAAGGTGATCCGAGAGGATACTCGGATCACCTAACTAGACTTGGAATTTGTCAAGACTGACAAATTAGGTGATCCGATTTTTTTTAATCAATGATTCGAGTCCTGATCGCAATAGGCATGACCATATAGGTTTCATCTGTGTTTAGAGACATTGGACGTGTGATATTAAAATCTGGGAGAAATTTACAGAAGAGTAAGTGAGGTAGTGCTCGATAAAGACCGTCATGTCAATTTTCATTTCCAGAAAAATTCCCTCCCATAGAGATAACACGTAAACTGGTTAAATTTGACAAGGTTACATTATATCCATTTTCACGTGGTGAAGACATCATCCGATTAAATTTTTGATTAACAAAACTTAAAGAGTATTACATTGGCTACAACATACTAAAATCTGGAAGAAATTCACCGAAGGGTAATTGAGCTAGTCGTCGATAAAGACAATCATGTCAATTTTCACATCTAGAAAAATTCCCTCCCATAGATATAACACGTCATAATGAAGATAAAGAAAGAAGTACATATGACCTTTGACCCTACTTTGCACAGACAAGATGGCGTCTGAGCAAAAAGTGGTTATTTTGTGAAATGATTCTTGTAACATGGTCTTTACGTATGCAAAATATGGAAAAGATAAGACATGTATTCACCAAGACACAGGATGAAACATTTTTGACCTTTGACCCTAATTTACATACCCAAGAAGGTGCCCGATCAAGTAGTTGTTATTTTATGAAATAATGTACGTGACATAAACTAAACATGTGCAAAATATTGGGCTGATAGAGCTTGCTTTTCTTGAGTTATTGCAAAGAAAGTTGCAGAAAGAAAGGAATATGAAAATACATGGAAGATAAGCTTTAATTTCAACCAAGTTTTTGGGCATGATGCCGACTCCGTATGAAAAAACGAAGGGCACATTCACGATAGCCCAAAGTCTCAGCTACAACATACTAAAATATGGGAGAAATTCACCGAAGCATAAGTGAGCTAGTGCTCGATAAAGATAGTCATGTCAGTTTTCATTTCCAGAAAAATTGCACTCCCATAGAGATAACACGTAAACTGGTCATATTTAACAATGTTACT
The DNA here is from genome assembly GCF_964275005.1 of Diadema setosum. Lineage (NCBI taxonomy): Eukaryota > Metazoa > Echinodermata > Echinoidea > Diadematoida > Diadematidae > Diadema > Diadema setosum. Next base: position 12,298,268 of record NC_092704.1, on the reverse strand, counting down.
TTTAATCCCTTTTTACGAGGTGATGCCGTCATCCAATCAAATTGTTGTTATTATATATCTGAAAGACCATTTAATAAGCTACAACATATTGAAATTTGGACGAAAATCAACTAACGAATAAGTGAGATATGCTTGAATGAACTTGAAATTTGATGACGTCATTTTGAAAATTTACTTTTTTAACTTTATTAAGAAATTTGATATATTTTAGTCATTTTTCCAGCATTGCCAACCCATGAAATGACATGTACAACTCATCAGCTTTCAGAATATGTAAAGAAAATGGGAGGTCACCGTCCATCCTGACGAGTAAAATCGGATCTAAAATTGGCAGTTTTTTGGCATTGTTGCACTGTATATCGCCATTGACGCGCGCGCGGAATTTCAACTTTGACGGACCCGTATGACGTCATTTTGAGTGGGATTGACTTGAAACTTGGTACAAATATTCCTTGACATTTCAGACATCCGATCAAAGTAAAAAAACGGGAAATTTTCATTGCATATGAGCTGTGCGTGCGTATATGTGCGCGCGCGTACGCGTCCGTCCGATTTTTTCAATTTTTCAAAAAATGCTCTAAATGGTCTGAAACGTGTGCAAAAAAATTTTGAGCTCCATTTGAGCATACAAATATTTCAACGCGCGCGTACGCGCACGTTTTAAGGATATAGACAAATTTTGAGAACATGAGTAGAATCAAGTTGACTTGAACTATATGAGACGTAAATTTCATTGAAAAATTCCATTCCATTAATGAGATATTATTGAGAATGTGTTTTCATATAATGACGTCATAGTGACGTCACGGTCGACTGATCACAATGATTTTACTTGATGGGTCGTCTTTGGGACACGATACATATATGGTATGATTTTGACATTGATAGGAAGAGGACTTTCTGAGCTAACCGATACACAAATTTTGTCCAGAAATAAAGAAGAAGAATAAAGAATCCGTACAGATACAGAAGGTGATCCGAGAGGATTCTCGGATCACCTAACTAGACTTGGAATTTGTCAACACTGACAAATTAGGTGATCCGATTTTTTTTAATCGATGATTCGAGTCCTGATCGCAATAGGCATGACCATACAGGTTTCATCTGTGTTTAATGACATTGACCGTGCGATGTTTTAATTCTCATTTAGAAAAGAGAGTCAGGTCTGCCATCTTTGGTACCAAATTCGGTATACAATATAACGAAGGTACAGAATGAAACATTTATGACCTTTGACCCTAATTTACCTACCCTAGATGGTGTTCGATCAAGTAGTTGTTATCTTATAATAATGTACGTGACATGAACTAAACATGTGCAAAATATGGGGGTAATAGGGAATGTCTTTCTTGAGTTATTGCAAAGAAAGTTGCAGAAAGAAAGTAACATGAAAATACATCGAAGCTAAGCTTTAATTTTTGCGAAGTTTTTCGACGTGATTTCGATGTCGCATGAAAAAGAGTGGGCAAAGAAACGATAGCGCAAAGTCTCAGCTACAACATATTAAAATCTGGGAGAAATTCACAGAAGAGTAAGTGAGCTAGTGTTCGATAAAGACTGTCATGTCAATTTTCATTTCCAGAAAAATTCCCTCCCATAGAGATAACACGTAAACTGGTTAAATTTGACAAGGTTACATTATATCTATTTTCACGAGGTGAAGACATCATCCGATTAAAACTTTGATTGAAGAAAACTTAAAGAGTATTACATTGGCTACAACATACTAAAATCTGGAAGAAATTCACCGAAGGGTAATTGAGCTAGTCGTCGATAAAGACAATCATGTCAATTTTCACATCTAGAAAAATTCCCTCCCATAGAGATAACACGTCATAATGAAGATAAAGAAAGAAGTACATATGACCTTTGACCCTACTTTGCACAGACAAGATGGCGTCTGAGCAAAAAGTGGTTATTTTGTGAAATGATTCTTGTAACATGGTCTTTACGTATGCAAAATATGGGAAAGATAAGACATGTATTCACCAAGATACAGGATGAAACATTTTTGACCTTTGACCCTAATTTACATACCCAAGAAGGTGCCCGATCAAGTAGTTGTTATTTTATGAAATAATGTACGTGACATAAACTAAACATGTGCAAAATATTGGGCTGATAGAGTTTGTTTTTCTTGAGTTATTGCAAAGAAAGTTGCAGAAAGAAAGGAATATGAAAATACATGGAAGATAAGCTTTAATTTCAACCGAGTTTTTGGGCATGATGCCGACTCCGTATGAAAAAACGAAGGGCACATTAACGATAGCCCAAAGTCTCAGCTACAACATACTAAAATATGGGAGAAATTCACCGAAGCATAAGTGAGCTAGTGCTCGATAAAGATAGTCATGTCAGTTTTCATTTCCAGAAAAACTGCACTCCCATAGAGATAACACGTAAACTGGTCAAATTCGACAAGGTTACTTTCAATTCATTTTTATGAGGTCATGCTGTCATTCAATCAAAATTGTGTTATTACAAAACTGATAGAGTATTAAATAAGCTACAACATACTGAAATCTGGGTGAAAATTGACTAAGGATAAGTGAGATACGCTCGAGTAAACTTGAAATTTGATGACGTCATTTTGAAAATTTACTTTTTTAACTTTATTAAGAAATTTGATATATTTTCATCATTTTTCCAGCATTGCCAACCCATGATATGACATGTACGACTCATCAGCTTTCAGAATATGTAAAGAAAATGGGGGGGTCACAGTCCATCCTGACGAGTAAAATCGGATTTAAAATTGGCAGTTTTTTGGCATTGTTGCACTGTATATCGCCATTGACGCGCCCGCGGAATTTCAACTTTGACGGACCCGTATGACGTCATTTTGAGTGGGATTGACTTGAAACTTGGTAGAAATATTCCTTGACATTTCAGACATCCGATCAAAGTGAAAAAACGGGAAATTTTCATTGCATATGAGCTGTGCGTGCGTATATGTGCGCGCGCGTACGCGTCCGTCCGATTTTTTCAATTTTTCAAAAAATGCTCTAAATGGTCTGAAACGTGTGCAAAAAAATTTTGAGCTCGATTTGAGCATACAAATATTTCAACGCGCGCGTACGCGCACGTTTTAAAAGTACAGATGAATTTTGAGAACATGAGTAGAATCAACTTGATTCGAACTATATGTGAGGTCAAGTTCATAGAAAAATTCCATTCCATTAATGAGATATGAATGACAATGTGTTTTCATATAATGACGTCATAGTGACGTCACGGTCGACTGATCACTTTGTTTTTATTAGATCTGTCGTCTTTGGGACATGATACATATATGGTATAATTTTGACATTGATAGGATGAGGACTTTCTGAGCTAACCTCTACACAACATTTGAGGAGAAAGAACTTTTTTGTGACAACGGGAAGTTTAACACTAGAGATTGTAATTTGTCATCACTGACAAATTAAGGTGATCCGATTTCTTTTTTAATCAATGATTCGAATCGTGATAGTGCAAAGTCTCAGCTACAACATAGTAAAATCTGAGAGAAATTCACCGAAGCATAAGTAAGATAGTGCTCGATAAAGAGAGTCATGTCAATTTTCACATCTAAAAAAAAAATCCCTCCCATAGAGATAACACGTCATAGCGAAAATAGAAAAAGAAGTACATATGACCTTTGACCCCACTTTGCACAGACAAGATGGCATCTGAGCAAAAAGTGGTTATTTTATGAAATGATCCCTGTAACATGGTCTTTATGTGTGCAAAATATGGGAAAGATAGGACACGTATTCACCAAGATACAGGATGAAACATCTATGACCTTTGACCCTAATTTACATACCCAAGATGGCGTCTGATCAAGTCGTTGTTATTTTATGAAATAATGTTCGTGACATGAACTAAATATGTGCAAAATATGGTGGTGATAGGGAATGTTTTTCTTGAGTTATTGCACATAACGTTGCAAAAAGAAAGAAATATTTCAATACATCGAAGATAAACTTTAATTTCAAGTAAGTTTTTTGACGTGATCCCGACATCGTATTAAAAAACGGAGGGCACATTACGATAGCCCAAAGTCTCAGCTACAACATATTAAAATCTTAGAGAAATTCACCGAAGCATAAGTGAGCTAGTGCTCGAAAAAGATAGTCATGTCAATTTTCACTTCCAGAAAAACTGCTCTCCCATAGAGATAAAACGTAAACTGATCAAATTTTAGAAGGATACTTTCAATCCATTTTTACGAGGTGATGACGTCATCCAATCAAAAGTTTGTAAAATAAATATGAAAGAACATTAAATAAGCTACAACATACTGAAAGTTAGGTGAAAATCTTCAAAGGATAAGTGAGATACGCTCGACTTAACTTGAATTTTGATGATGTCATTTTGAAAATTTACTTTTTTTACTTTACTAAGAAATTTGATATCTTTTAATCATTTTTTCAGTATCGCCAACCCATGAAATGATATGTACAACTCATCAGCTTTCAAAATATGTAAAGAAAATGGGGGGTCACCGTCCATCCTGACGAGTAAAATCGGATTTAAATTTGGCGGTTTTTTGGCATTGTTGCACTGTATATCGCCATTGACGCGCGCGCGGAATTTCAACTTTGACGGGCCCGTATGACGTCATATTGAGTCGAATTGACTTGAAACTTGGTAGAAACATTCTTTGACATTTCAGACATCCGATACGTGTGAAAAAACGGGAAATTTCTATTGCATATGAGCTGTGCGTGCGTATATGCGCGCGCGCGTACGCGTCCGTCGATTTTTTCTGAAATACTCCAAATGACCTGAAACGTGTGCAAAACAATTTTGAGCTCGATTGGAGCATGTTAAAATTTCAACGCGCGCGTACGCGCTCGTTTACTATGAACGTGACTAAATTTTATGAAATATATCAATAGAGCTTGACTTGAACTATATGATATGTAAATTTCATTGATAAAATCCATTCCATTAATGAGATACGAATGTGAACGTGTTTTCAGATAATGACGTCATAGTGACGTCATGGTTGACTGATCACAGTGATACATTAGATCTGTCTTCCTTATGACGTGATACATATATGGTATCAGTTTAGAAGTGATAGGTGAATTACTTTTTGAGTTAACCTCTGCACAACATTTGAGGAGAAAGAAATAAAGAAGAAGAAAGAATCCGTACAGATACAATAGGTGATCCGAGAGGATACTCGGATCACCTAAATATTGGCAAGGGTGAGGCTCGAACCAGGGACCTTAGGATTACGAGTCGGATGCGCTATGCAATGACCTATTTCATGCTCCATAGGCCCTGTGTATTAAGCAGAATGACGCTGCATCGAAGCCACGTGCCATTTTCAACCAAGTTTTTCGACGTGATGCCGGCCTCGTATGAAAAAATGGAGGGCACACCTACGATAGCCCAAAGTCTCAGCTACAACATACTAAAATTTGGGAAAAATTCACCGAAGCATATGTGAGCCAATGCTCGAAAAAGATAGTCATGTCAATTTTCACTGCCAGAAAAACTGCTCTCCCATAGAGATAACACGTAAACTGGTCAAATTTGACAAGATTACTTTTAATCCATTTTTACGAGGTGATGCCGCCATCCAATCAAAATGTTGTAATTACATTAATGAAAGAACATTCAATAAGCTACAACATACTGAAATCTGAGTGAAAATTGGCAGAGGATAAGTGAGATACGCCCAAGTAAACTTGAAAATTGATGACGTCATTTTGAAAATTTACTTTTTTTACTTTATTAAGAAATTTGATATCTTTTAATCACTTTTTCAGTATCGCCAACCCATAAACTGACATGTACAACTCATCAGCTTTCAGAATATGTAAAGAAAATGGGGGGTCACCGTCCATCCTGACGAGTAAAATCGGATTTAAAATTGGCGGTTTTTGGGCATTGTTGTACTGTATATCGCCATTGACGCGCGCGCGGAATTTCAACTTTGACAGTCCCGTATGACGTCATATTGAGTCGGATTGACTTGAAACTTGCTAGAAATGTTCCTTGACTTTTCAGACATCCGATAAATGTAAAAAATCGGGAAATTTCTGTTGCATATGAGCTGTACGTGCGTATATGTGCGCGCGCGTACGCGTCCGTCCAATTTTTTCAATTTTTCAAAAAATGCTGCAAATGGTCTGAAACGTGTGCAAAAAAAATTTGAGCTCGATTTGAGCATACAAATATTTCAACGCGCGCGTACGCGCACGTTTTAAGAGAAAATATGAATTTTGAGAATATGAGTAGAATGCGCATAACTTGAAATATATGTGACGTAAATTTCATTGAAAAACTCTATTCCATTAGTGAGATATGATTGAGAATGTGTTTTCATATAATGACGTCACAGTGACGTCACGGTCGACTGATCACTATTATACATTAGATCTGTCGTCTTTGGGACATGATACATATATGGTATAATTTTGAAATTGATAGGAAGAGGACTTTCTGAGCTAACCTCTACACAAATTTTGTCCAGAAATAAAGAAGAAGAAGAAGAAGAAGAAGAAGAAGAAGAACCAACAAAGAATCCGTACAGATACAGAAGGTGATCCGAGAGGATTCTCGGATCACCTAATTAAAAGCTTTAGTAATTCATTTCTTGTGACTCTGTGGCTATCAAGGAATACATTCCACTGGTGGATTTCAGTTGAGTGCATTATGTTCTCTTAAAAGATTTGTGTGTTATCAAATTCATTCTGGAAGGGAAGGTAGTGTGTTTTTGCTCCCTGGACATGAATGCACTAATTATCAGAAGTGGTTGTTGTTGTTGTTGTTTTTGTTGTTTTTGTCTTGCCTGCGTAGCAGAAGGAAGACATAGGTGTTACTTTTCAGTCGTTGTTTTCATCGTCGTCCGTGGTCAACTCATTAAAGGTCAAAGGTCCATAAACTTATGTTGAAATGTACTCAACTCACAAACTGCCGTATGCAGGTGAGATGTTGCTTGACATTTGCCTTTTTATTTTTTTTAGTCAAAATATGCCATGATACCACATGCTAAAATGGACACTTCTATTTGACTATACTGCATGCTTTTGTTGTGACATGCTGTTGTACTGTGGCTAAGACTTGATTTTGCAATGCAATGATGCTGCATTTGCTGGATTTCTACTGCTTGACAGAGTTATTGCACATTTTCCTTATTTTAAATGCAGTTGTGATTTTCTCCATTTTTTCTACTTTGCTTGTCATACTCTTTGCTACTGTATTCGTTTTAGCTAATGTAACAATAGATACATGCTGCTCACACTATTGCTATCTCATGTTAATGGTAATGTTTTTAGATTACGAACATAATCACGTTATATCATCACTCTTGTTTGTACAAATTAGTTTGTCATGTATTTGTGCAGTAAGCTCATAGTAGTGTCCTCTAACAAAATTCTGTTTATACTTCATCTACCAACTTATATTTTATATTCAATTGAAGGTCTGTCATGTTTCTGTATTGTATGTTCTGATGATAGTAAGTCCCGAGTAATATTGTTGACGCACAATTTGTACTATGTATACAACTATGTATTAGTATCTACCGGCTACTGTTAATAAAGGTGTTCATAACAAGAAAAGAATTGTACAGTGTTTCATGTGTGAAGATGTGTGTGATGAATGAGCGCACATATTGTCATGTGGAGATTTTATTCTCATTTCGATTCACTAATATCCAGATTGCTAGATAAACAATAAGACAGTTTCAGTATTGCAAACTGGTAGTAAATCTTGATTTGTCAGAGGCATCATCTTGTTTAAAGATGAGATCAAGTAATACATATCTTGACCACTATAAGTGTTTGATGTGAATTGATTTTGAATGTAAAAAAAAAAATTGAGTTTGCTTTTGTGTTGTCTCTATCAATTTTCCATATTGTTAGCAGTTATAACGTACAAGAGATCAGTTAAAAAAAAATGAAGTAAATGGTGTGGCAACTGAATGCTCACCATAACTTGTAAGCATTATACAGGCTTTCAAGTGGCCCTACTTTTCCTACTTTTTCCTACTTTTTTACTGCTGTCCCTACTTTTCCTATTTTTTTGCTCAAAATCCTACTTTTTCCTACTTTTTCCTACTTTTTTGGTGAAAAATCCCGCCAAAAAAAAAAAAAAAAAAATGTGCAAGGCTACCCGGTACTTGAATAGTTTATATTCAGAAATGATGAGTAGACTCTAGTTGCAGATTCTTACTGGTGGGGAGAGCCTCTTCAGCATGAAAGGGGGATAACACAAACCAATCAACCACAAGACTGCTGCCAGCCTCAGTTTTTGCTCCTGTGCAGATGTGATTGATCCCACTTATATTGCAGCCTAGGACTTGGAGCAGCGCTCAACAAGCTCTCATCATCGCTCAAAATTACCAGGTAAGCTTGCCATGTACTTAAAAGTAGAATTTGACATGTGACTTCCAAAGAATACAACTGAGGGAAAAATGCTGCCTACAGCCAGTTTTAATGGATGTAGAGTTCAAGCATATCATGTCTAATGCATGTGCTGGAATGCAAATCCTCAGAAACCAGAAATTTCCTTTGCTAAAATATGGTTTACTACGTAAATCGTAAAGGTCATGTCAAAACAAGAAATGACACCTTCAGATCCCCTTTGCCTGAAATCCTTCAATAATATATGTTTTGATAATAATTAACAGAGATTGCAATATGAAAAACTTAATATAAAAGTACGTGTTTCACCACAGAAACTAGATCTGGTTGATGTGAGGATGAGTTATTCCCAAGAAAGCATGGATTGGTAGGGACCCATTTGTATGAAACTTGCATATTACTGAGGCTAAATCAAAAGCACTGCTCCCAAAGGTAAACTGGACCTTTAACATGAGACATATGACTTGTGATATCTATTTGTATCATGGGCAGAGGGTAGATATGACTACTAAAAACCTTAATTCATCTGAAGGTAAACAGCTGAGGAAAGTTAGTTGCTGAAAAATCAGATGAACAAAAAAGAAATGTTTAATTAACAGATCCCACAAATTGTTAACAAGGAGTGAGAACAACAGTAATTACTTTAGCCATCGTGAAAGATAAAGACTAATAGAGCAGAAACCTCTTTATGGACAATCTTAAAAGTTGATGGCGTGTATACATCTTGCAAGTATTGTTTAAGAGGTTGAATTGCATCATAGGTAAGACATATACATTACCTCGAAGAACTTAAAAGAAAGTAGGAAATGGAGGAACTTCACAGAAAACGAACACAAAAATAATAATTCAGTAACGTTTAAAGATTGATTGAAGTTTAAACCATGAGACTTTGAAGTTCACTTCCTGACGACACTTACAAACTATCAGGAATATGTAGAGAGAAAAACCATCTAGAGCATTTAGGAAAGATAATGAATGCATATTCCACAAATAAGAGCAAGTGTGTGGATGTTTTAAGTTGAACCGCCAAGAACAGTTTGTTAAGTTCGGAGGAAACAACTTGCAGAAAAAGTAGAAGCCATGATGTCTTTTTATTCCACAGATCTTGCAAATTTTAGTTAACGCTGAACATCTTTTTATTACCCAGCTAGTTTGAACAAGATGTGAGAAAATGGTAGAACAGAAATCTCGTAATGAAAGTAGTCAAAGTGTGATGAGTCACTTGAAGTGACATATCCAAAATATTGAACCGTCTGAAAGAGTCTTGGTAAAATGTGAGACAGGGAAACTTTTTAAAGAAGAAAAAAGTGAATGGATGGATGTGTATGCCAATTGTGTCAACATACAAAACTGTAAGTTGAAGGTGAAAACCAACAGAACAGTGGAGAGTATCAAAATTGAAAGGGCACAAATACACTGTATTTAAGGGGGGGGGGGGAATGGGAACTGCATGGTAAATATACAGATTTTCTAGAGTGTATTTGCTCTCAAACAACCAGAGAAATCAGAGAAGCTAGCAAGGACTAAAATGATAATGACAGTCACTGTTTATTTATTCTCCAGATCTTGCAAAGAGTAGTTTATAAGATTAACATGCTGAAATACTGAGCCAGCAAAATACCTGGAGAATGAAAAGCAGAATCTCAACCATGCAAAATTTCAAAGGCGGAAGGATGTAATATTCTCAAAATATATGAAGAAGTTTGATTTCAAGAATATTGAATGAACTTAAAAGTGCCTGGAATAATTGCAAAATGGAGAATCTTCTTGAAAAGGTCAAATAGCTGTATGTGTATTCAACAAAAAGGGTCATGATGAGCTGAAAAAACAGTTGAATGTAAAGAACTATTAACTATCTCCAGTAAATGTGGCAAATATTGCAAACAGTAGTAAGTCATTGGAAAGTACAGAATGATTATTTTCTACACCTCTTTCTAAATTAACAAATGTAAGTTGATTCAAGAATTGATGGAATCTAGCATCAACACCAAAGAAATGAAAACATATTTATTTGTTATCTACAGAAAATTATCAAAAAATAGAGTCATTTTTGCTCCCTATAAAGTCGGTAAGACTACAGATAGTGAGAAACAAAAAGCAGTATGTACATGTATGCTCCTCACATCTTGTAAAGTGGAGTCATTTTGGTTATATTGCAGTGTTATGTTACTCTACAACGTACATGCAAGAATACTACATTTCCCTGATGCTGAAATGTAAAGTATTTACTTTTTTTCTCTCTCTCTCTTTGGATATTTTGTGTTCTATTGGTTTAAGTGTTTTAAATTGAGCTTGCCTTGTGTTTCCATCTATATCATATGATTATGAAGATAATCTATATCACTTGAAATTCAGTTGTGGACACTGTGCCATAAACTCACAGTATCCGAGTGTGTAGATTTGTAGTGGGCCAGGATTTGCAAAATAAAGATGTCAATGCATTGGTAGATCTTTCACTTCGTAAGGCCTCACTGTCATGAGACAACCCATTCTACATGCATGTCTTGCTAGAAATGTAATATGATAACACATGCTCTCAGAGACTAATACTGAGTGCTACATATAAGTAGTTTAGATTATCCTGTTATTTTGAAATGTTTGAATACATGTTAAGTGCTTACATGTATTTGAAATTGAAAGTCTCTTGGAAAGATATAATTTCACTTCATAAGGCCTCACTGTCATGAGACAACCCATTCTTCATGCATGTCTTGCTAGAAATGTAATATGATAACACATGCTCTCAGAGACTAATACTGAGTGCTACATATAAGTAGTTTACATTATCCTGTTATTTTGAAATGTTTGAACACATGTTAAGTGCTTACATGTATTTGAAATTGAAAGTCTCTTGGAAAGTAAGTATATTTCTTATCTCATGGTCATTCAGCTGGAACTTGAAAGCATACTAAGTTGTTGTGAGCATCACTTAATAGCTTTGTCAAACATCCTTATATCCTTATATCCATTATATCCACACTTTTAAAGGAAACATATCTCCACAACTTCAAATGAATGTAGATAAAAGTGTCATCTTTTTTAAAATTGCTTTTGTCAAATATCCTTATTTCCAATCTTTTTTACATTTTGGAATGAAACACATATCTTCACAACTTCAAAACATTCAAATGAATGTAGATAAAAGATGCCATCTTTTAATTATGGAAGTGTAACATACCTTTGGCATAAATGTATAACTTACACATCATGGAATGTTTATGTCATATTTTGTGGGATGATATGTGACCGTCCATCACAAAACCAACAAAAAGTCGCATGCACTGATTTTGTATTAGGACTGAAAATAGATGATATGGGCCAATCCAGCAAGTCTTGAGTTTTTCATATTTTCTGAAAGGGCAAGTCTTCTTATATATTATAATAAAGTTTGGGATCATAAAGCGAAAAGGAAATTGTGTTTTTTAGCAGTTTTTTTTTTTTTCTGGAACATGCACTTTTTGGTAGAATAATGTGATTAGGTGTTTCTCATAGTCATCTTTTCATTTCTTAAAAACCCTGTCCATACTTTTAACTTTCAACTCCAATAACTTTAGAAAGGACGATGCTTCTGCTTTGAAAGTTGGCATTGATCACCTACAGAATGTGTTAATAAAGCATGCACAGCTTAATCTGATAATCTCTTCATTGTTGTAGCTCCAGTGGTTAACATTCTGTTATTTGTTCCATTCATTGCACAGCTAGCACGGCTTGATAAAGATTGAGCGCTTGAATAAATGCTATACTTCAGGAGCCCCTTTTCTCAGTTCACATTTTCCGGAGTGTGTGCTTTCATTCCAATATTAGGATCGGTTAGGAGAGTCCATTTGAATCGAGATATACATCATTTTCATATTTAAGTTTGTTCTTTCAGAATCTGCTCTTAATTAAAAATCCATGTTTGGCAACTTTTTGTTGGTGTTGCGATGCAGGATCACATATATGGTAGGGTGTTCATGTCAATCACAAAATTATGTCTTTTCTATGTATAAAGTATTGTAATAAGTGATCAAGATTCATACTGACTGTACGGTTGAACATGCATTTGTGCTTGTTACCTGACATTGTTCTAACGAACGTCTGCCTTTGTTGTATTTTTCAGGCTCTCCCAGGAGCAATAGTGAGGCTGAGGCAGCAGGCTTGTGAGTACAAATTAAGATTTACATGTAACATCAAGAGTTCTGGTGAGTATTGACGAAAACTACTCCAAAAAGCCTGCACATGTCCTCATTTATTCCTACTTTTTTTCTTTAATGCCCTACTTTTTTCCTCTCATGTCCTACTTTTTCCTACTTTTTGAAAGATTTTGTTCCTACTTTATTCCTACTTTTTTACGTTATCCTGCTTGAAAGCCTGCATTATACGTGTTTTTTTTAATTTAATTTAATTGTTGTTTAAGAAAAAAAAATGCCACCCCACTTTATCATTATTATTATTATTTCATTTGGACGATGCATAGGAATACCTAGGGTGTCACAACTATGCCCCTACTTTTTTTTTTCTTTTTCTTTTTTTACCACGGTAGTGGAACTAGAAGAAAGATGAACCCAAAAGTATGAGCGTGATAGGTCCTTATTTTCCCCGCTGAAGGCCTTTTGATTATTACTATTATTATTGTTTTTTTGCATGTTAGTTGATGTAACACGGAAGTGGCAACAAAAGAATAAAGTGTCCCCTTTTTGATTTTATTATGATTATTATTATTATTATATATGTATATATATATATTTTTTTTTTGGGGGGGGGGGGGGAGGGGAGCTTGGCACCGGCCATGTAAAATCCCGAAATTGGCGTAATTTGGCACCGGCCATGTAAAATCCCGAAATTGGCGTAATTTGGCACTATTTTACAAGGTTGATAGCAGCAAGAAATAAGAGATGCATAATTTTCTTTACAATGTAGACAAAATTCCAGTACACACTGGTACAAGTCACCTCACATGAGCACTTGAAAAATAAAGATCAATATTGCATAAAGTAAAAGTAATCGTTTGCTTCACTTAGCGATGTCGCTCATTTACATTCGCTTGCCAGAGCAATCTGTCAAATTCTTAGTGTAATTTGTTTGGCACTAAGTGGACTGTTATAAGATATGAAAAGTCATAGGTATATTCACCGTACATTCAAATCACAAACATGCTGAATTTTTCAGTTAGAAAACAGTAAATATTGTAATACGCAAAAACCCAACAAACGTGTGCATTCGAGTCTGCAGAAAAGTTCGTTGACCCATATTGAGCGCCTGTGTAAGCATACCCATATGAGACGGTGCTTGCGCTACGCGTTCACCTACTGTGCGCGGATGAAGCGACGTATCTAAGCGTATACGTCTGTTTACAACCAGACGCGCAATAGACTTGATTGCATGAACCGACGCAAACCTCCTCGCGCGCTGTAACGGGCAGAAAATCACTGTCCGAAATTTCAACCTGATTTTCCCCACGTCAATACTCACTGCATGCAGATAATCATGTTATAAATTTACAATGGTTAGAAAGAACAGGTCTTGGGCGTTCTTGTGGTGTAACGTTTGTCTAGATTAACAGTCGATAACTACGTGATTTCATCCGTTGAAAAAGTCCATATTTTCAAACGCGTTTTTCTCCGATTCACATTTGCGCACTTGCCGGTCGGAAACGTCGGTTCATGTTTTCACCGACGATATATATATATATATTTATTCAGTTCAGTTCACTTCAAATTTATTTCATATTTCCACTTTCTCGATGAATTTACAAAATGATTGGCAGTAAAACAACAAGTAAGAATACAAAAATATATACAAGCATGTCTTTTGATTGAAAAAAAAAAACAACATACTGAACACAAATGTATATGGCCATATCATGATATAAGGATGTCACAAGGAAATAACAGAAATATGATGGGGCCTACATAAAAGCTATAGGTTCCCAAATTCATAGGCGTGGAATCATAAGGAGAACGGACATGTTTATCTTGACCAACTAAAATTACACCAGTACAAAAATCAATACAAAGAATAAACTAATAGATCACATGAATACTGCTCAAACCAGAATGTACGGATCTCGCCACGTTTGAAAAAGAATGCTATATAATTTATGTTTATCATATCATTACCATTAAGTAACTTAGGCTGCGGATAAAGACAAAAGACTGGAGGCATTAAAAACGTTGCTCAAAGCCTGGTAGAGTGTATCCACCAAGTGATAACTGTTTTAATTTGCGTTTGAAGGTGAATAGGGATAAGGAAGAAGTAATATCTTGAGGGAGGTCATTCCAGTATCTGGGTCCAGTAAACAATATTGTTTTCTTTGCAAAAAATAGTGCGAGTACGGGAAAGGTGCCTCACTCTGGCGAGTGGGATAACAGTGAAGGGAACGATTTCTTCTGAACATGTGTATAAAAACAGGTGGTAATTCATTAGTTGTTAGCCTATGCATAAAAATTCCGACATTATAATGAAATAGGTCTGGAATTTTCAGAATTCTGGGGTTTTTTGGGGGGAAAAAACCCAATGAGTATGAGCAAAATATCCGTCGTGGTTTATTATTCTTACACAATAATAACAATTTGCTGAGGGTAGGTGGCAAATTACATAGAGGAGTCAGAAACACCGGAATAACAATTCTTTTTTTTTTTTAATTTCTGAGAGGAGTCGGAATCACCGTGGAAAAACATCCTTAGATATACAATAACAAATAGCTGAGAACAGGTAGCAAATTGATTTGAGCGGTCAAAAACACCGGAATATATATATATATATATTTTTTTTTTGTTTCTTTCTTTTTTGCATACACAAGGACGACATATTGCTGAGAGCTGATAACAAATTAGTGGGAGCGGTCGAGTTCACCGGCATATAAACGCATTTTTGCATTCGCGATAGGAAGTTCATTTACACTGTTTTGTAAATTTTTGTGAATTTCGCCTTTCGCCAGGAAAGACAGCACAGTGAGCGTGAATAGAGCAATGTAGAAAGGTAATACCGAGTACTGGTATTTACATAACGACTATGACAATACAGTTCTCTGTTCAAGTCTTAGCATACATGTGGTTATGCGAACGTTTGTTCCGACAAAAATTGTCGCCCCGGCACAAATTGTCGCCCCGGCAGCGAAATTATTTTTCCCACATAAGTTCCGGACCCCAAGTCTACATGATATGAATATTCATGACTTACGTCTTCGGAATAAGCGCGTGGAATTTGTTTGTTTGTTTGTTTGTTTTTTTTATTGCGGCGAGGAAAAGAGAAAATGAATAAGAGTATACGCATGAGTACAAGCAAAGATGCATACCATCAATCAGAGCTCATCTTGTCGCTCGTTATCAAACTAATTTTTAGTAAAGGGTAATTAAAATTGTATTGAGACACTATTGACATAAAAATACTTATTTTCAATTTAAAGATTTATTTAATTCGGGAGTGATTTTTACTAAGCTTTTAAAGCTTGTTAGGTTTAATCAGAATGGCACTGGCATTTTCGGTATCGACATTTCATATTAAGACATTGACGTTTTGGTGATGGTGGTGGTAGCAGTGATGATGTGCATGACATTGATATTAAAGGCATTGGTTAATATTGTGCTCATTTTAACCCATTCACGTATGGGCCTCCATGTAATCTGTAATTTCGTGCCTGTCTAGTAAGTTGGCAGTGAACTTGGGCGCTATCTTCCCTACGGCGAGATCTACGCGCGAAGAGCATTCATACGTGTCACTGAAAAACTGACTGTGTGCCAATCCCACTAGGCAGGAGGGTTGATGCGTGTACACTCATGCAAATGTACACTTAGTTACCTCAATACAGCACTAGTTTATGTGAATTTTATGAAAGGAAATAATAAACTGTGAATAAATTATGAAAAAAACATTATGCTTTTGGGTATTTTATTCATAAATCCTCTTCATTTCAACCCATTTGTAATCACATCTTACCCACTTGCAAATCGACGTGTCCATAACGTCCTCGAGCCCCCGAGATAGCTCTGGGACATTCCATTCAATGACGGGGTTTTTATTTTGCAACGTTATCAAATAACTCTCATGTAAGCAAGTTCTTGCTATGGCTAATCTATTTTATAATGTATCATAATCTATCTATGATTAGATAACCTGATTCAAATTTGCAGAGACAAAGAAAAGGATTTGTTTTACAATCGTGATACGTTCAACTACTCATTTACCCTGTGCTATCGCTCAAACTTCGATCGCGATGCGATGGCTTGTGTGTGGTACTATGGTACGTGTGGGGAAGCATTGGGCTGAAAAAACACGCAGCACGTGGCATGGTACAAACGAATCGGACGTAAGAAGTCGTACATTCAAGAGCTAAAGCAGACAAATAGCGAAATCAAAGTCCACTGAAAAGGTCTTGACACTGTAATGTATGTTCCAAAATCATGTTTGGCTTATTATAGTTTTGAGAGGATTTTCTACACTTTGAAGGTTTTCCTCGCACGAGATCAGGAATGAGATCGGTGAACTTGCTATTCATACGTGTACTGTATGTATAGAACATGTGACTGCATGCGGCAAGAACGCTAGGAATGCACCAGGTACGGTGTGCTGCAAATTCTTGGGGCGAAATTAGCCTTCATTGTTCAGCCCGTCTAGTATTTATATTTGTATAATAATTCTATTCTTCATAAAATCACGATAAAAATACTTCATATATTCATTATATATTTCAAAAGTGTAATATGAAATATTTCGGCTTTTTTTCCAGTCCAAGAAAAGAAAATATTTTGAATTAAAAAAGTAATAATAAATAATAGTTCTTGACTCAAGTCTAACTTCCATGCGCCTTCTTGCCGTTACCCCGCAGTTGCCCATGGATACGATGCATAAGTAATCAGCTGTTTACAGAGTTGTACCTACCCTACTGCTCCTGCTAGATTGTAATTGAGAGCGATTGTGATTTTATCGGTGGCGTTTAGTTTTATAACCCTATCCAATTAAAAAAAAACAAACATATTCAAACATCCAATGGTGTGACAGTTTTTGTCAGAATTCCCTATCAATATCACTTGTTGCCACAATAGTTTTCAGATTTCACTTGCTTCATTATCGAAGCTGTTGGACATTATTTTGAAAGAACTGCTTCATAAGAAATCACCTTTGACGTATGATTTATTTTCACAAACAAGAAATTCCATCGCTTACATATTTTTTTTTTATTAGTTTAATGTCATGATATTTCATGATGGTATGTGTTCTGTCTTTACATGGCAAGATGGGATTTTTTTTTTCATCTAGGGTCAAAGAAGAAAGTGACAGAAAGGAAACAAATAGGATAGGGAGGAAATGAAAAGGATAGAATGAAACACCTGCTCAGCAGGCTCTTTTTTATTGATTTAACACAATGTTGAACGCAGTACATCAGAATTTAAGTACAGTTCTAAATAATTTATTAGTTGAAAAATAAGCAAAGGAAATGGGATTTCATCGAGTTCTAAATGAAAACTTTTTAATTAACATCGCCATTTAGATCTAATATCTACTAGAACAGAATAGACCTGACGCAAACTTATTGTCAAGCTTTTGGTTGAGTTTCTTCAGAGACACGAATTTTGGTAGCACTAAACCCGAGTGAACAAGCAAAAGGAAAAAAAAATAAAATACAGGTCTTTAGACCACTCCTGTGCACGAGCGAGCACAGCCCCCATTTCAGTGTCACTCTCGTCATCGGCCTAGGCTACTCGCAGATCGTGTCGTACTCGCCATCGTCAACGTCATGGTCACACAAAATAAATTGCATCATCATAAGGGTTCGTACATCAACATCACCAGAATCATTATCATCATCATCACTATAATCTCAACCACAGCAAAACCCTGAATATCGCTCCCATCACTCCCACGCAGAATACCTAAGACACGATCGCCAAAAGAACAGTCATTTTCGCCGTAAGCGAAGGCGATTTGGTCTTTAGACGTAAGATTTTGGCCAACTTTTGAGATTGACATCCCACTTTTCTCTTCAAAATTCCACATTTTGTAGGTTGCATTTCGAAATGTTGTTGATATCAATCAGAAATTAGAAAATTTCCCCTACAACGTGATACCAAAATGTCAATTTGGTCCCTGAGGTAGGTCATTTTTGACCTTTTTCGGGCTGTAGCGCGAAATCACATTTGCCGAGAAGTTTCGGGTTTTGCCAGAGCGGGTCTCATACGGCAAATCAGCTCATACACATTTGGTGACGTCGCTCAAATCCGATGTTTCTTGTAGCGAACGGAGCTACGTGGTCATGGAAATTGGGTGTTTTTTCAATCTCAAAAACAGTTTGGGGGTAAAGTTACATCGTCTAAAAGATATCCAGTTTTTTTAACTAGCTTCTTAGCTTTCCGTAGATATCAAACTTGTCATATTTCGAGATTCTCTGTTAATTTCTGCTTTAAACTTCTCGATCTTTTGCCAGTCTGACCGCGCCTTTTTCTCGTTGCGTCCTACTACGGACCGCCACCAAGTTTTGTTACGGCCTTTTATGAGCTGTCACATTTTGCTGCAATCACCCCGTTTTGTTTTGTTTTGTTTTGGCCTACAAGGTCTATCGTTAGCACTGGGACTGGATTTTTTTTTTTTTTTTTTTTTGACAGTATAAACTCTGACACGGCATCCAACGCAATCACGGCCTGTCACGCCTGCACATCCCATCCCGTCTCACGTCCATCCCGTTTTGACAACAATGGCCTAAAACGGGACTGGCGTGGCCGCCGGGAACATGGTGTAAACGCAGCTGCACAACAGAAAGTTATGTCATTGATTGACAAGATATAATCATGTTAAATACGTGTTTCATACACGTTTACTGTTTCATCTCAATTAACCTTAAAGGTAGGAACAGCAAATACTTGATCAGTTCTAGGATACACTGTTGATTGCGATATTTTTAACATACGTTTTCCAAATGCACACTACAGTGAAAATGCACACTACCCTAAATGAAAATACTTCCTAAAGAAGATTTTGATGATGTATTATATACTAAGAATTATTACGACACGATTCTGAGCTGATCATATAAAAAATGTGTCAGCTAGTTTCTGGCGCAGCGAAATGCACAAGAAATTAAGCGCATCATTGAGAATGTAGCAGTATGAGCCGGGATGCCCTACTATCATTCAATTTACAAGCGATTCTCTGGCCCAAATATGGATGGATTGCTCTTGCCGGGGGGTTTGCCTGTAAATAGTTCTATGAGTGCCCTCCGGAATGACGGCAGGCGTATGCTGTAAATAATTGGATTGATGCAAGAGTTGCAGAATGCAAGCAGCACAAAAGCGTGGTAGATGGAACTCCGCAGAAAAGAATAGTCGAAAAGACCAAGAGTAAACAATAGGAAGCCGAAGATATCTGGGGACAGACATACTACATATGCTAAGAGAATGGTGAGGAAAAGCCAGCTTATTTTCTGCCTGACCCTCATGAGGTTTTGAGCAGGAGTTGAACTTTTAGACAGGAGGTCACTCAAACGTGCCGAGTCTTTGCGCAGCGCCCTCGCGACTAAAAGGTGGGTGACGACCATGATGGTTACGGGAACGATAAGCAATGCCAAACACTCCACCACGCCAAAGATCCCCTGCAGCCAAAGTTGCAGGAGCTGAAGCTCACAGCGACACGTGCTCTGGTTCACAACACTCGTGACCGTAATGTGGCTGGCCCTCACCGCCGAAAACACCCATATGGCGACTATCCACCCTTTCGCCCTCCGATGGTTCATCCAGCTTTTCAGCCGGAAGGGATGAACCACCGCGATGTATCGCTCTACGGCTATGAGTGTCAATGTGGCGACGGAAACCCCAACACACCGACTCCAGTATCTTGCATGCTGCGTGTCCTAAAAATGTGTTCGGAACTACACGCGGGATTGGGACGGGCACCATAAAGACTGACGTCAGGAAGTCTGCAGCAGCCAGCCCGCCGACGAGAGTATCAGTTAGCGTTGCTGCCTTTCTTCTCTGGATGAGAACCGCCATGACGAGAAAGTTGCCGACTATTCCCAATAGAGAGAGAATGCACTGTATTGTCGCCCGCGAGGACCACACCACCGGTTCCCAGACCCATTCTCCATCAGAACAACTTCCATCTCCAGACAACACTCCATCAGCGTTGTCCCCGTTGTAGAGTTCTGGCGTTGTTGCGTTTGCGTTGCTTACAGAGTTCAGTATTGTGCTTATGATGTCTGTTTCTGAACGTGATTGAAATGTAGCATTTGTAGCCGGCATACTGAGGGTACGATTTAGATTGACGGAGAACCACTTCTTCTTGCGTCAACCTGTCCAGACAAACAGAAAGCGACTTTGTGTAGCATATGAATTCGTCCCAGTCAACAGTCCAACATCCAGTTGCCTTAAGCGCATAAAATTCAATTACTTTATGTTGCACTATATAATTTAAATCAATTTCATTAACCGCATTAGGCAATAATTTAATGATTTAACAAGCACCTGATGCAATCGACAGACAAATCATTAAAACAACCCCACATGCATAGAAAAATTGCAATCATCCAAGTAGAAGTTGAACAGCCGTGTAAAATGAGAATCATCACAATAGGAATAAAAAATGTGTGTATGTATATATGTATGTTGATGTAAAAAAAAAAACTTACATAGGCAATATATTCAATCAATTAATGTGATTAGCAAATGAATACCACAACTGTGTGAACATTAAATATGAGGAAGGAGTGTCAAAAACAAAGTCGAGCTCTCAGTCAACTTGCCCAGGAAAACTCACTACAAACATGCTGCAAACGATCACATGGCAAAGACGGATAGTTCGATAATTCTCGGAAACTGAAATGATAATTTACCAATTGAAATCAGAAGTCAAATTGCAGCTGCACACCCCGGTTCGACTCTAGCTCTTGCATGGATGAGCGCAAGACCTTCTTCGAGACGATCGCCGCTGTCGTTAAAAATGCCACTCTGCCAATAATGCTTGAATAAGTTATATCGTAATAACCCGTGATTGACTTTGAACGTTCGCGGCAAATCTGGGGCAATACTAGAGAAGTGTTTTAATCTAACAGTGAATGATAAAGCAAATATGCTCATTCGAAGAGTCAAGCCCGAATGTAAGAATAAATCCTTGTCAGCAGACCAATTATCTACGACCTAATATGCGCAGACATACATTATAATCTCCATCGCATCTCAAACTGTCACTCTCTACCGCAGTGATGTATGGTTTTAGGGTTTCCGCTTCATTTAATTTGTAACCCGTCCCCCTTTATCTTTCCTTATTCCCCAACTGACCACAGGTTGCCTAATATCACAGGGAAATGATCATTGTCCTACTATTAAAGTTGATGGATTACCATCAGCAACAGTGACGTGTGTCATTTTGAGCAGCGGGTTAGGTGGAGAGTTTATGCCATAATTATTATTATCATGATATGCTTAATGAACTGAAGGTATTGCAGGCAGCGCATTAGCTGCCAGCCAGTGCAAATATATATATACACATCGTCAAAATGTACAATTCGACAGATCGCCTATATATAATATACATATAAATATGAATATAATATGTCTGTATGTGTGTGTGTGTGTGTGTGTGTGTGTGTGTAGAGAGAGAGAGAGAGAGAGATTGATAAACGCACATGTGCAAGGTTTTGATATCAGGCCTAATATTGATATGAAATAAGAAACAGACATCTTACCTCCAGATGACTTTCAGACATCTGTAGTTAATAAACATCTATAAATATTGGTTACACTAGACACAGAGTTTTATAATTTACAGTGATTAATCACTGTGATGAAGAATGGGAATGTTTACAAAATTAGTAAAAAAAAAAACCACAATGAACGAGGATAATGTTGTAGTAGCTTCGCATAAGAGTGTAGGATATAGGGTGCTTAAGAGAGCAGAACAGAAGAAGAAAGTATGCATATAATCTAAACAGGTGAAATTCTTAAGCAAGTGACATTGTAATGGAATGACATTGCTACATTATTGGAATGATAATGTGAGCCTCCGTTATCATCATCCTTGCTCAGTGCGTTATGTTATGGGTTTTTCAGAATATTGATTTATCTGCTTAACTGCTCAAGGACCACATTAAATTCCACAAATCTATACATGGCACTATCGACTTATGTAGTACATGATGTGAAATCATCATCTGGTACGCCCATTCAAAATAGCAGGGGGAAAAGATAGGGAAATTAAAAAAATGTGAGTATAAAAAAGTAGTGGGGAACCCCCCCCCCCCCCAAAGATTTCAAAAGGTACATTGGTGATCCATTCTTGTTTTCTACAGATTTCCCATTACTGCATTGTATTTTAGAATTATGTGCATAAGTAAAATATAGGCCTACATGCATATAGTTTTGTATGGGGGCGCAATTCCGAAATCTTATCATATAAACCCAGAAAATTTTGAAGTTTTGAAGCTCTACTAATATGAGATTTCCATATAAGGTCAATGTTAACAGGAAGCATTGACGTAAGCATAAACGCTTTGATGACATGACTGTAAGCTGTATCTAATATTCCTCCATCACCTTTAGTGTCCTGTCACTCTCCTGGCGCATTTTAAGACTTTGTAGGAACAACAAAATATCAGTGTAAGCGTCGAGCATGTTTTCAATATTGCGCCAGCCTGCCTCAAACTGGATTGACGTGTCTTCGCTGGAGATATAATGGCTTAGACATCAATTCATTGAGACTGCCTACCACGTTATTTGAGACTCATTATTAATAAACAGAGACCGAAATATCAGTCATAAATCAAAATATATATCAAACGCAGGGTTTGCCAGGAACAATCCAAAATCAGTCAACCAGTGTCAACAGAGCGCTGGCCGAAGAATCTCATTATTTTATACATACATATTTCAAACTGATGGCCTATACACGAATAGAGCAATTTCGTTGATCGAAGTGACTATATAGTACTTTGACTATACTAGTCGAAGTAACTATACGAAGTAACTATACGAAGTAACTACCATTAAGTGAGTAAATTATCCAATGGGAGCGGTGTACAGATTACGTTGCTTTCTGCCGTGAATAATAACCAGAATTATCATCTTAGCCATAATGATGATGAACAAGCTCCGCACGCTGACGAGATGGAGTGTCACTTTCTAGGTCTGTGCTCACTTTTTCAGTGCTAACATCTTTGGTAAGAGCCGCTGAAAAAGCTACAGGTGCCTCTTATACTCCCTTGCTCAAAGGCGAGTTAGTATCAGCAAAAAAGAACAAATTGTGACAGCTGACAAGTCCAAAAAAAAAAAAGAAAGAACAATAAGTTTTTTTTTTTTTTTTTTTTTTTTGGCTGCGACTTCTTTACAAATTGGGCTGACAAGCAATCAGAAAAATGATACAAAATACAAAAAAAAAAAACAGAAAAAAAAACCAAATTGCAGTTTTCGCTGCCACTGCCGTTCTCTTCAAATCACCCAAATTGAAACCTTTCTATCACTTACGGTTTTTTTTTTTTTTTTGGAAATGATAAGATAATTACGCATAAAAAGAAAAAGCAATCTTGTCAAGTCAGATACACCGTTTCACAGGAGGAACAGCAATAGCCTGAACGTTGCTAAAAGAATGTAGTCTTTGATACTAGTACGGCTACCACGGCTACTACTAACAAAACTATAGAGTGTTGTTTCTTTAAAGACTACTCTTATCAGTATTACCACTACACATAAAGCTAGTACTTTTCATATCCACTTCTACAAAGCAGAACAGCAAAGGGTGGTTTGAACACGCACACACACACACACACACACACACACACACACACACACACATACACACACAGAATGTGACTGGCTGGATAACAGAAGTTTCTTTCCCATGCTGATCACGATGGTTATAAAGTCTAGTATAACTCGCTACGGATTTTTTATTGTCTGATGCCTTGATGGAGACTACACCGTATAACAGTTGGAACAAAATTGAAATTTGACAAGCAGAAAGAAATCAATGCATAAAGTCTGTCAACTCACTATGCGCAAAGGGGTAGCAACCATTACAAAGTACAGCGTTCAAGTACCAGACTGCCATGGTATCTACTACTACCACTCAATCAATCAATTTGGAGCTCAGCACTCGTGAAGTGTTGGAAACATTCTGATCAACAACCGTCTTTTGAAGGATACACTGGTATACCCTTTTATCAGCCATGTACCTTTTTTTTTTTTCATTTAATTCGGGGGTGGTCTATCATTTTCCGCAAAGGTTTGCTGTTGAGTTGTTCCAAAATTCCTCACAAGGTCAGTACACGTCGTGGGATAAAAAAATAGAAGAATAAATGACATACACACAAATCTATTCGTCACTAACATTCTTTCTCAAACTATCATGACGGGAACAAGTATATACAATAAAAAAATGTTTATTCCTCCCTTTTGTGATTTTGCTTTAATAAAGGGCCCATGAAAAGGCTTCAGGTGCCCCTATACCTCCTTGCTCAAAAGTCAATTGGTATCAGCATGAACAAAATTGTGATTATGATTCTTTGTGTGGAATACATCACTGCCTCATTTTGTTCATGTGTGTGTGTGTGTGTGTGTGTGTGTGTGTGTGTGTGTGCGTGTGTGCGTGTGTGTGTGAACGTTAAAGGACAAGTCCACCTTCATATACATGTGGATTGAGTGAATGCAACTATATTAGTAGAACACATCAGTGAAAGTTTTGGGGAAATCGGACAATCCGTTCAAAAGTTATGAATTTTTAAAGTATCTGCACAGCCACTGCTGGATGAGAAGACTGCTGCAGTGTATGATGTCATATGCGTACAACGATATAAGGAAAATAAAAAGAGAATTTCATGAAACATCACTTTTTGAATAAAGTGCACATATCTTCGACTTGTTACTGACATATTATGTTAAGGGTAATATTATTCCCCTGCCCTCTGAAAGAGAGAAGTCAGGACTGGTGTTCTTTTGTTATGCCAGAAAAATGAAAATATGTTGAATTTTCTTTATTCTTTCTTCATATCGTTGTACACATGTGACATCACAAGCTATAGTAGTCTTCTCATCCAGCCTTGAGTGAGCAGAAACTTCAAAAATTCATAACTTTTGAACGGATTGTCCGATTTTCCTCAAACTCTCACTGATGTGTTCAACTAATATTGCTGCATTCACTCAACCCACATGTCTATGAAGGTGAACTTGTCCTTTAACTGATGCTATAGATCTGTCTAATTCCTATTTGGGTGATTATGAGTATTACTGCTTGCCTAGACGAAGTGGTCAGAAATTTGGAGGGTTTCATGGCATGTACTAATGAGAAAGCATATTTGTGTGTGTTCAGAAAGATTACGTGAAATCACTTCTCCCTCAGTCATCTGGGTCAAGATAAATAAAGATGTTTTAGGATTTGAGTTTATTTTGGATGCGAGTTGTCTTCCTTGCGACAGCTCAATTTATCACAACTATGAGGTTTTTGATTGTTTAGTACAGGATGTGATAAACATGAAAAGTAAATTTAATGTTCTTTATGGTTTAATTGGGGACTTCAACGCTCGCACGGGGTCACTTGTTGATTATTTAGATAACGATGATGATTTTGTATCTGACCTTCTGGGTTTGAATTATTGTGATGCTTCCAGTCGGTCACCTATCGGTATGTCTTGTGACACGCTCTTGGAACGTAAAAATATGGATGTTAAAGTAGATAAAAATGGTAGTCATTTAATTGATTTGTGTAAAAGTTTGGGTCTTGTTATTGTGAATGGACGGTTGGTAATGATAATGGTATTGGCAATTTCACATGTTTCAACATGAATGGGATATAGTAGCGCAATTGATTATGCAATTGTTTCATGTGAATTGTTTCATAACATCCAAAATTTTCATGTTGACATATTTTGATAGGTGTTTATCGGATGTACACTGCCCCATTACAATGACTCTGCAATCAAAATCTACACGAAATCAACAAAATATAAAGCTGATGTTGAAGTAAGAACGTGTGATACCCCAATCATGATCAGTCATGATTTGTCTCAGTCCAGGTACTTGTCTTTCAAGTGGAATAGTGAACATGCACGAGAATACTTTTATCGGCTACGCGATCTAACCTTGCACTTGTCAGGAATTATGGAAGGTGTTACTGAAGATGAAAGCCAGGAAGCAATAGATCATTGCTACTCTGAAATTTGTAAGTTTTTGCTACGGGCTGCAAAAGATATTGGTGTAAGTGGAAACAGTCAAAGAAGGTTAAAGGGGATAGTATGCACATGGACCATCCAGTGGAAAGGATGTCCTTGGGTGATGTCAATGTGACATTACAAGACGATTGTTTAAATGCACCCATTACACGAGAAGAGGTTGAATTATTGATTAATGACTTGAAAATGCTAAAGCTTGTGGTAATGATTTAGTAAGAAATGAATTTTTGAAAAATATCCCTTTGGAAATGCGCACGATATTTGTTGATTTTCTTCAATTTTGTCCTAAACAGTGGAATTGTACCCGCTAAGTGGTGTATAGGAGTGATTATTCCTATTTTTAAAAATAAAGGTGAAAATACGAATCCGGATAATTACAGAGGAATTACTTTGTTGAGTTGTATTGGTAATCTGTTTCCCATCAGTTCTGAATAATAGACTTTTTAACTTTCGAAAACTTTTTAAAACCAACAGAACGATTAAAAAAAAAAATACTGTGGCGACTGGTTTGCCTCCGCCATATTCCATTATTTCCCCGATAAAACTACAAAACGTTTTATAAGACTACAATTTCACGTGACTGATGATAACCAAAAATAATATATTTAGAAATGTGATTGCACAGCCCCTAAATATATCAACATAGGTGTAAGTGGATGTTCCATTAGATGAAAAGAAATATCCTGCCAGAAACGTCTTCATGACATCTGTACTTATTCTTTAATCTCTCTTATTTAATGTTATTCACTAAATCAGGCCATGTGTAGCTAGTCACGATTAATTCAATATGCATAATAATGGATTGCTTGTTGTTCCAAATATTACGAAAGCATGGGAGATAGGTCGTTTGCACAGGTGGAATCACTTGTCTCTATTCTAGGTAATATTTCGAATGTTTGTATTGTTTCAAATCAGCCTCCTTACCATTTTACTTGAAGCTGCTTTAAGTCTTCTTTCATTAAGAAGAGTTACTACTTAGCATGCTCCTCTCATCTTCCTTCTCTGCTACTTCCTGCCTGACCAGTGCAATTAGCCATGTAAAATTTATGATAGGCCATCGTTATTAAGCTTTAAAATGTACAAAAGATGAATTCTTAACTTTAAATGTATGTCCATGGTTACTAAAACACGCTTGCTCCATGTGTTCACAGACAATTTGTACAAGCGTACGTGTACATGACTGTGACAACACAAATAAGTACACATACACACACGTACATATTATACACACAAACACCTGCTTCCTTTTGCCAAATTATTTATATTTGCACATAACCTAAAATACTTCGGCAAAAGGAAGTAAGTGACATCCTTAGATATGATTGTAACATGCTTCCTTTTGCCAGATTTTTCGTGTTTGCTGCGAATCTATAATCCTGTGGTAAAGGAGGAAGCAAGTTACATAATAATGAGTTTCTATGGGAATACCAAAATTCTTCGAATTGTCATAATTGCATCACCATATAACTTGCACGAATACCGACATTATTTCTTATCACAAATTTCAATGTTGAATTGCCTACCCACAAACATATTTTCTTCATTTGTAACATGTATAGTCGATATCACTTGCTTCCTTTTGCCAAAGTAGGGCAGTATAGACGAACTTTGCAGTTACGGCTCGCGGGACAGGGTCTCGAGATGGGATCCCGTTGACCTGGCCGGAAGCAGCGTTGGGGTTGTCGCGTCGGGGGAGCCGGTGAACGTTCACGATGGCGATGTTGGCGGCATTGTCGGCGTCTCTCCCGAGGTAGCAAAACGTGTCGCGAAGTTTTCGTTTGGTGTTTGCTTCACTCCGTAAAAGAGCAGGTTTGCGCGACGGCAGTAAATCTCCATTGCCGTGAGCTTGTTTTGGAACTTGGTAATTTCGGCTGCCATCTTACTTTTCATTTCTGGAAGCTTCTTGTTCTCAACCTCAATTATCTTGTCAGAGTTTATGCTTAAGGAGTCTTATCTAGTTCTGACAATTTGGTGTTCAATGAAGCGACCTCTTGCGAAAGAGCATTGAGGTTTGCACAAACTGTAGACGAAGAACGAGTTATACTTTGTTGTATGTCCGCAAAAATCAGGTCACTAGGTGCGCTATCATCGCTCCTCGAGTGAGACTGGCCGGCGTCGGCACGGCTGGGTTGCGGGCTTGTTTGGAGGGAACTGGCCGGCCTTTACTGGTAGCTCGAGTAAGGCGGGTCGCCATTTGCACTGATGATGCGCGTTCAGAAATTTCGAACAAATTCCGAGTTTAATGAATTTCAACGCTTACGTTAAAAAAAAAAAAAATCGTCAAATCAGGTTGAAACCAAAGGGGCTGGAGGTGAAAAGCTATGCAGGAAAAGGCAGAAAATAATCCAAGGAGTGGTTGTGAGGGATTAGGGCCGTGGCTGCAGAACCAAGAGAGCTATCAATGGCGGGTCCGTCTCAATCGAGCGCTAAGTCTTGTGAATATATATATATATATATATATATATATATATATATATATATATACATACATACATATATTCTACTTTGAAGTGTAAGCCCCGTCGTGCAGTCTACCGCACTTAATATACAATAAATACAACAAACGATGTAAAACAGTTTCAAATTCACTGCTAATTCCTATGAATTTGTCTCCATACTAATAATCAGCAATCCAGTGATGATAACTGACTATTGATACCACTGCTGAATATCAATACTGACTAATCTATTGAAATAATAAGAATTATCATTACATAATCATTAGCTTGAAAGAGTCCCTCTGACCGATCAGGGCCCCATTTTATCAAAAGATATAATCGATTATAAATTTCCTTACCACTCAGGCTGTCATAGGCTTATGATAGAAATCAACTATATAATCAATTATAACTCTTCATAAAACGGGGCCCAGTTCTAGTATAATGTGTTTTGTATTATATAAACAGCATGCTTTTTTGTGTGTTTTCATGCTGTATGTTTTAATTGATGCCAGTGAGACGCCACATGGGGGATTAATTGGAGTGTTGGTCGTCATTTTGAAAGTTCGTACATCCGAAAATAAAATAAGCTTCGTTATTCCTTAGCTTCGTTATCACACTAATCACTCTAATTCCCTGTACCTAGAGGTCCGTAAAGCCGAACATGAAATAGGGTTTGTTGATTCGACTATTTTTGTAGGTTCGACATTCCGAAGGTTTGTAATCCAAAGATGAAATAAGACTCCTATGGTTCAGCAATCTCAAAACGAAATAAGGTTCGTTACTCCAAAGGTTTGTTAATTTGTATTAATAGAATTAGGTTCTAATCGTATGATTTGGCTTGGTAGATAGTGAATCTGTCTCAAGATCCTATAAGGGCCCGGGCCCTTGGCTCGGTTCTGGGTTTCGAGTCTAACTTAGCATTGTTTTGTGTAATCATGTTACCATTCCCTTTAGTCTGTTAGTAAGAGGGAAATAACTCTATCCCTCTGATAAGACTAGGCAAACAAGACCCACGAGTTCGACAACAAGCAGAAGAGGCCCGCGAGTTCGACACGAAGTAAAAAAGAATCACGAATTCGACGTTACATCACTGGGCTTTACGTCGGTCTCGCGGGCATTGTTTGTTTTATCAATATCAAACTTTGGGCCTTGTTTTCTCAGTTTCAAACTCATGGGCTGTATGATTCGTGGGCTATATAACTCGTGAACTACATGACTCGTGACGTGCACTCGTAAATATCATCAACACATAGTGTTATATTATGGGAAGAACATGGATAATTATCAAGGATAATTAACATGGCCTTGTATATCAGTTATCAATACTGTGTTTATTGATATATAATTTTTTTTTTACTATATATCAGTAACAACAATATTGTTATTGTTATTATTGTTATCCTGTATCACTTATTATCATCATGATTATAAACGTAATGCTGTAGGTATTGCAGGAAACAAGGCACCATTGCATTCCGTCACGAGTAGCTCTTCTGTACCCTATTGACTCCAAAGCAATGGTATTTATATGTGACCCTGTATCACAAAACCAATAAAGAGTAGCTAGAAATGGATATGAAATGAAGGGCTGATTCTGAAAAAAAAAAGACTTGGAGCTTTAAGATGATTCAATTCAAATGAACTTTCCCAACCAATGCTATTAGAAAGAAAGTAGTAGTCTGGAAAAGTGTATACTGAGAGAAGAGGCTCCGTAGTGTAGGGTCTATTCAAGCGCTTAACCTACTGAAGCCATGCTATAGCTGCACATTGAACGGGGCAAAAACAATAACGGGATAATTATATTAAACTGAAATTAAGCAAGCTTTATCGACATATTCTATCCATTACGAACACCAGCTGTCAAAACAGTAGCCTCTTCATTTCAAAGGTTATTAGAGTTGAAAGTGAAGAGTGTGTAAAGGATTTTCAAGAAATGAAAAGGGGTTACCAAGACACACGTAATCACACTATTCTACAAAAAAAAGTGTTCTAAAAAAACGGCTAAAGAATGTGTAAAGGCATTTCAAGAAATGAATAGGGGTTTCTAAAACACATGTACTCACACTATTCTAAAAAAAAAAGTGTTCTAGAAAAACTGCTAAACACATGATTTCCCATTCGTGTCATGATCCTAAACTTTACAATACTAGTAATGTAGAAGGAGAATGGCGCTTTCACAAAATATGAGAAAACAAACAAACTCAGGATTGATGAAAGAAAGATATTATTCAGAGGGGTGAAGGCTCAGGTTTTTGAGTTTCTTCAGCTTGTCTCCCTCTACAAATGAAAATTTGTTAAGATCGCAACTGCTGATCTGTAAATTAACAAACATGTCGGAAAAAAGGAACCTGTGGGACTCGAACCTGTCATCTACTGTTTCAGTTCCGGGCAGCGACACTACCACCAGGCTGTCCCTGGTTGCCGGCAGTGACACGATGAACATGGAACAAATACCCAAGCTCCGAGATTCCGACATTGTTATGTTAAGTAGTCCAAGGCGGACAAGACATAGGATAAATGAAAGAAAGATATTATTCAGAGGGGTGAAGGCTCAGGTTTTTGAGTTTCTTCAGATCAGCAGATCTGTAAATTAACAAACATGTCGGAAAAAAGGAACCAGTGGGACTCGAACCTGTCATGTACTGCTTTCCGGGCAGCGACACTACCACCAGGCTGTCCCTGGTTGCCGGCAGTGACACGATAAACATGGAACAAACACCCAAGCTCCCAGATTCCCACATTGTTATGTTAAGTAGTCCAAGGCGGACAAGGCATAGGATAAATGAAAGAAAGATAATAAATCAGAGGGGTGAAGGCTCAGGTTTTTGAGTTTCTTCAGTTTGTCTCCCTCTACAAATGAAAATTTGTTAAGATCGCAACTGCTGATCTGTAAATTAACAAACATGTCGGAAAAAAGGAACCAGTGGGACTCGAACCTGTCATGTACTGCTTTCCGGGCGGAACTTATCGACTGGCCGGAACGGATCGCCTGTGACACCGGCAACCAGGGACAGCCTGGTGGTAGCGTCGCTGCCCGGAAAGCAGTACATGACAGGTTCGAGTCCTACTGGTCATTATCTTGTTTACCTTGACCATCATTCTTTCCACGTGTAAATCCTGTACCACTGGCAATTCCAACCCAATGATATTTTGCCACTTTCGCGGTCTATCGATTCTATAGCCTTGTCCTTTTGTGTAAGATTGCCATAAAAACAAATCAAGTTATACATGACAATAGATTGGATAAAGGAATTGTAGAAAAGAACCATCAGTGTTCTATCCAGCCTCAGTTTGCTCAATTATTGCCTGATGATTGAGGATGTATTTCGGACAGCAGCTGGTGACTGCATGCAGCTGTGGAAAAATTATGGAAATGAAATGCCTAATTTCATTACTTTATAATGTGATTTTTTTCATTGCGTTAGGGTGTTACCGATGATGAATCTTTATTTGCTGTAACCTATTATAGATAATGAAAATGTTAAAAAGAGATATCCGAAGAATAAAAAACAATGGTAAGTTGTGATTATTAATTTTATTATTCCATTTGTTAAGTTAATTTCTGATAAGGTGCATTGATTCTTGCAGTGTCTAAACTTGGTCCCAAGTCCAATTTACCCATTGTCTAAAACGAATGATTACTTAGCCATCCATGACCATGTATGCATAAATATCATTTTGAAGAGGAGTTTTTGGTGTATTTATTATTATCATTATTATTATGCTCCCGCATATCCAAAGAGTATAAGAAGGTATACAGGAATTGTGTGTGGTTGGTCGGGCGGTCGGGCGGTTCGTCGCAAAGTTTACGTCGCGAACTTTTCTACAGCTCTGAATTAATTCTGATGAAATCTGGGGTATATGGTGATATTGAGTGATTATCTTTATACTGTTGAAGTAATTGAGTTCAAATTTGGTGATGATGAAAGTGAGGTGTAGATTTGTAGGATATATGTTTCTCGTGTGTGTTTGATACACACACATTGATTTCGGGTTAATGTATTATGTTATTATGGTGCATACGTTACTGTATGTTAATGTGAGTGAGTTTCATTTTGTACTCTATGACATGTCTGATTGCGGTGTACCTGTAATGTATTGGATGTTAATTTTGTTCGATATCCAAAGTATACAAATTTCCAGAGTGGACAATTTGAGTATCTCCTCTTCCGTTTATCCTGTTCAGCGTGTAGGCATTCTCTCTCTCTCTTTCTCTCCTTCTTCCTTTAATTTTGTTTTTGCTCTAATCCTTTCATTCGTATATTCCCCTCAGTTTAGTCATGTCACGTTGTTGTGTCTCTGTTGTTTCATTTTGTCTTATATTTTTTGCATTATGCATAATTACGTACTTGTAATTATAATAATTATTTTCAAAGATATCTTAGAGTGGTCTAAAATCTAGAAGCAATGCTCCTGGTCAGAGAAGAAGAGAAGAAGAGAAGAAGAGACGACAAGTGTATGCAGGGTAGTTCTCATTTTTACCCTGCAAACATAACTTTGTAATTCCAGTATGTCTGCATATCTTTATTAGTTTGTTGATTACCATTGAATGTCATACTTTGTAATGTATGTTTGCTTATGATTGCATTTTTGATTTACTTTGTATTATGTTTTGTTGAAAGAAAGATGAGAATAAAATAAATACATGAAATGAAATCCACATGCATAGCTCCATTTTAGTCCCCTGCATACACATTAACAGTTTGTTTGCAGACTACTAGACCAACATTCTTTTTTGTTTTGAAGTACAGCTGAACAATAATTTTCTTATCAGAACAAAGCTCACCGAAAAAAAACAACAACATGTTCATCCTTGCTGTACCCTACCAGCAAACCTCCCTCTCTCCTCTTTCCCACTTCAAGCAGTCTCTTATAAATGTAGGACCTATAACTATAGTATTATCATGCTCTTTCGTTGAACTGTTCTTTGAAGTTTTGTCTATAAATAAAGGCTAATCGCACACTGTCTGTGCAACGACTCCAGATGATCGACTCGTACGTATTTGTGCATGCTACTTAGCTAATACATTGGAAGCCCTACAGTGATTTCATTTCTTCGCGCCACTTGTACGAGGCTAAAATATGATTCATTTCAAGGGAAATTATCAGAACGTAAAAACAGGTTTGTCCTTGATATCATTTCAAAAATGAAGAAATAGCTTTCTTAGATTTTTGGCTTTGGTATAGGCATCCACAATAAACAGATATTATTTTGTTTTTAATGAGGCCTACTCGCACAACCCGGATAGGATCGGCGGTTGCGGAACGTTTCTGCGTACTGCCTATTGTGCGGTATATTCGTTCCGCGGAACTAATCGACTGGATTCAGCCAGTATATCGGTTCCCCCGGAACCCGGAACGGATCGACTGTGACACCGGCAGTGACACGATGAACATGGAACAAATACCCAAGCTCCGAGATTCCGACATTGTTCGTCCAAGGCGGACAAGGCATAGGATAAATGAATAGAAAGAAAGATATTCAGAGGGGTGAAGGCTCAGGTTTTTTCATTTGTAGAGGGAGACAAACTGAAGAAACTCAAAAAACTGAAACTCAGGATTGACTAGATTGATCCGTTTCACCTATGCCGAGTCCTCATGCCAAATCAGGGCCTGCGACCTTCCGTTGGTTTTGTGAAGCACGGGTAAACTACACGGTACACAATATATTGCTATACAGGTTTAACACATCTTTATGAAACCATTGTCGTGTCGTATTAGCTTTCAGGAGATCGGGTGATCCAATGAGTTCTTATCTGTTACAGTCTCTAGGCAGTCTATGCTATCAATTCACAACCACTCAACTAAAGATGACATTACATATCATTTTGTCGCTCTTGTCACGTTACTTGTTGTTCCTGTGGTTAAAAAAAAAAACGAAAAAAGAAAAAAATAATGAACTTGTGACACTGAAAATAACAAATTTGATTTATCAAGGTCAGTGTTACCATGGAACATGTGACATGCCTGTATCCTGTCTGTGGTAGCTGTTCCAAGAACTCCTTCATATCGTTTGGTTTTTGCTTTTTTTTTGTTATTCATTTTCGAACTGACAAGATGGCTGCATATCCCATGCTCTGCTACACTAGCTGGTCTTCTGTAGGATCCAGGCAGCGCGGCAAGCAGATATAAGATTAGCGTCAAGTTAGAGATTCCTTGTTACTTGCATCATTCCATAGATGCTAGTTGGGCCAACTCTCATACCTCCTTGGTTGGGCATCACCGATTTCAGTCCGTGGCTCCGTATAGAACATTCCTAGTTACAAAGGGTTCCAGTAACAGACTGTGTCGCGATGGGCTTGGATTGGGCGGTCGCGTGTTTTTTGCTCACATCTTGGAACATTGCCTCTGCACAAACCGAGTAAGACTCTTGATCTTTGCTCATATCTTGAACATTTCATTTGTAATCGTGTCAGCAGATGACAACTTAGATAACATTTCTGTTCCTGTTAATAGTTTTATCCAAATCAAATACTACCGTGACAGTTAAACAATGAACATCGTTATTTTCTTTGTCATTATAAAAACAAGCTATGAAAATGCATATTCATATAATGCAATTTGTACAATACATGCAATCTCTTGCAGTTGTTATCTAATGTTGGACAACATTACCAGTTAATCGAAGTTTAATGTCGTATTTCACTTTGATAACGTACCTTCAAATATTGTATTTCCTTAGAGATTCAGGACAAATGTCTTACAATACATTTTACCGAGACATATCAATGCAAACCAGCAAAAATGATAGGAATAAGGAATTATGCTTTCATTTGCCTATAAACAATGTATCACCCAGTCTTGTCAAGACGATATTTTTGGGATGAAAATGTGAATTAATCATTGTTTTCGTGTTTTTCGCAATTAAAACGCAACCGACCCATAACTTTTATAAGTTAACATCACATCTCATGAGGTCCATAGCTTCTGTTTGATTTTCTCTCCACCTGTATTTCAGTTATGTGCTATGCGGGGGGCGTGGGTATAGTCACACAGCTGGAAGTTCATGTGGACAAACATGTATCACAAAATTCAAATCGTAAATTATTGTTTTGATATTCATGTGTCTTTAAATTCCGCGCTGTGATTCCTATTAATTATAATTGTGATGACAAAGATGACAATTGATATAACAAAGTTAAGGAAGTTAAAATAAGGTACGCTGGACAGAACTTCAGGTCCTCAATAAGTGCCCCAATTTATTTACAAAACTAAAGAATCAAAAAATAGAACCATGCAGGCAATTATTACGAATTTTATATAAATGATATATATATATATATATATATATATATATATGTATATATATATATATATATATATATATATATATATATATATATTTATGTATATGGGTATATATATATATATTATATATATCAAAGTCA
This sequence comes from Diadema setosum, assembly GCF_964275005.1. Classification (NCBI taxonomy): domain Eukaryota; kingdom Metazoa; phylum Echinodermata; class Echinoidea; order Diadematoida; family Diadematidae; genus Diadema; species Diadema setosum. The sequence goes on along the minus strand of NC_092704.1, from coordinate 12,261,946 downwards.
CGATAGATAAATGTATTAAATGCCAATTAGTTTTTATTCAAAATCCATTAATGTCATTGTGAAAATGCATAAGCACTTTCATCTCTGATGAAGGGGGAGGCCCCCGAAAATTGGATTTTGAATAAAAACTAATTGCCATTTAGTGCATTCTTCTATCGTGACTTTACTATTCATATATCTATAGATATCTACGAATAGATTATATGAGACGTAATTTCCCCCAATAATTTCTTCTCTGTTATCGGAAGATTACCTTCTTTGGCAACTTATAGACATTGCTATTTATTTTTATGGAGAACAGAATGTTAATATTATATGTTTATAATACTATAATATTTCCACATTTGAATTATTGTAACATTGCCTGGAGTAATTCAACTGATTATTGTATGAATAGATTGTTAGTATTAAAAAAAGAGAGCCATTCGAGTACTTTCTAGTTCATACTTTTTAGCCTCTTTTAAACAAATTGAAAAATTAAAATATATTTAATTTAAATTATTACAGTATTGCAATTTTTATATTTTTGTGTTTTAAGAATGTAATACCTCGTCACATATCTTTGAATTTTCACGTCAATTGTGATATACATAACCGTTATACTAGATTATCTTTTGAATTCCATATTCCTTTTGTAAGAACTGATGTTTCATTTTTGTTTAGAAGGGCCCAGTTATATGGAATGATTTGAGTGATATAATAATTTGTAGCACTTCACTTGTATTTTCAAAGCACAGATTAAAAGCATATATGCTATGTATATTTCTTCATGATCTATGAACTTATTTATTCCCTTTACACAGAATTTTATTCTGTGCATATAGCTTTAATATTATATTATGTTAATGATATGTGATCCTGCACCTCAAAACCAACAAACAGTCGCCATGGATTTTTAGTTACGGACAGATTCTGGAAGAGTAGACTCTAAGCTTTAAACTTAATGATGTATGAAACTCAATTCGAATGGATTCTCCTAACCTATATAAATATTGGAAAGAAAGCCACACTCTGGAAAAGTTTGAAGTGAGAAAGAAGTCTTTGAAGAAAAGGATCTATTCAAGCACTTAATCTTTACTAAGCCGTGCTACCTGTGCCATGAATGGGACAACAACATGAAGTAAACCACTGTTGCAAGAACAATAAAGGGATTATTAGATTAAGCTGAAATTGAGCATGCTTTATCAATACGTTCTGTTTATGATAAATGTAAACTCTCAAAACAGTAGCATTACCCTTTTAAAAGTTATTAGAGATGAAAGTGAAGAGTGTGCAATGTATTTTCAGGAAATGAAAAGGGACCGCTAGGAAAACCTGATCACGCTATTCTACCAAAAAAAAAAAAAAAAAAAGGGGGGGGGGTAGTAGAAAAACTGCTGAAAAAACACTTTCCCATTCAATCTATGATCCCAAATTTAAGAATAATGTAGACGAAGAATAGCTCTTTCAGAAAATATGAACAATTCAAAATGTACTTGGTTGACCCATTTCACCTTCATATTTTCTGAAAGAGCTACCCTTCTTCTACATTATTCTTAAGTTAAGGATCATAAAACAAATGGAAACGTTCCTTTTTAGCAGTTTTTCTACAACCTTTTTTAGTGAGGTCAGGTATGTCTTTAGAGGCCCCATTTCATTTCTTGATAACCCTTCGCACACTCTTCATTTTCAAGTCTAGTAACTTTTGAAAGGAAAATGCTACTATTTTGAAAGTTGATACTAATCATGGACGGAATGTGTTCATATACCATGCTTAATTTCAGCTTAATCTAATAATCCCTTCATTGTTGTTACTCCGGTGGTTTACACCCTGTCTTTTGACCCATCCATCGCACAGCTAGCACGGTTTGGTGAAGATTAGGCGCTTGAATAAACCCTGTACTTCAGTGCCCCTTTCCTCGGTTCACACTTTTCCAGAGTGTGTGCTTTCTTTCCAATATTTAGGTAGGTTGGGAGAGTCCATTTCAATTGAGCTATACATCGTTTTAAAGCTTAGAATCTGCTCTTTTAGAATCTGCCCATAACTAAAAATCCTTGTCTTGGCGACTTTTAGCTGGTTTTGTGATGCAGAGTCACATACTGTATGTATATGTATAACAGCTTCGAAATTTTGGATATCGCCAGGACTGCAGGATACTAACCATGCAAAGATACCACGCAATTCGATAAAGCAAAAGCTACATATTTGTAGGATGACAAAAAAGTAGGATCTCAGACTTAGAAGTTGAAGCAATTAAGAAGAAATAAAGATTTGTGACTTTTGATTTGATATTCTTTCTTTAAACATTTTCAGCAATACCACCTTTGCGAGCAGGGTTCTTGACTTTCACGTCCAATCTTGTTAGGGTATCACGATAACTGTTCAGTATCAGTATCATTCGACACATTTTGTAACTTTATTTTTACTGTTTTTTTTAAGAGTACAATGAAACATGATAACTATCTCCGCTACTTTCCTTTGTTCCTCATCAAGGCATAAGTGCCCGACATACGAAAACGTCGAAATAGAATGCCCCAATCCTCAACAGCTTGGCGAGATGTGCATAGACAGACGGTAAGTCAATAAATATGTCTGAAAAATGCGAAAGTATAAATAACATTTTTTTTTCAATGAAGGTTATCATGTCTTGCAAACATCTATTTTATTTGTCTACATCAATAAACTCTAAAGGGATATTGTTAAAATGAAGTCAATAAATTTGCAGAATGTAACTTTACAAAGTCCTAACGTTGCCTTTATGTCTATAGTTAGGAGTTTTTCTTTTTTTCAACTGCTACCGTGCTTATATAGATCTATTAACATGGTTAATTCATCAAGTCTTGGACTAAATCCTCCCGAAAATCAAAAGGATCTTATTTTCTCTTCCAACTATGCAGACATTAAAAACTTTCCAAAAGAAACCTCCTACAAATTATGTGTTACTGTCAGTTTCAGAACAAAATTGTCCATATATCAGTAGCCAGAAAGGAGGAGAATAATACACTTTATTTTTTCCACATTTCCAAGTATCATTTGACGACTTTCGATTTCCCATAAAAACTTAATTTATATTTGTTTTGATTATTGCCTTTATATTTCACACTCTTATTTTCCCCAGCTTTAGTCGTTATAAACCATTTATCTCTAAATCCACGTTATAAACGCATGTCCCTTTTTAATAATAAAAAAAGATGTCCATCAAACAGTACATTTCAGCACTTTGTATGCCTTCCCAACAAGCAAACGTTAAAAAAAAAATTGTGTCACTATATTATCAAAGGAACATTAACTAGTAGAAGATTAAAAACACTTTAAGATTAAATTACTGAAAACATCTATTTTGTTTTTATTTGTTTCTCTGAGGTTTCTTGATAATACTTCTTCCCAATAAACATTTAAATTTATGACTTTTTCCCAGTGAATCTGACTTTCAGCAAAAAACAAACAAACAAACAAAAGAGAACAAAAAAGCTTTTTGGGGGAGCGGGTGGAATTTTTTTTTTTTTTTATAATTCCAACAGATAATTATTAATTGTGATTCTGACAAATTTATTCTATTAAGTTTGTTCAACTCCCCACCGCAAACATTCAAATCTTTCAATGACGTGTTTTTGGTTTCTTTGATTGTTCTTTTTTTTTATGTAGTAGTAGTAGTAATATCCAAGAACACAGAGCAGTGCTTTTATGTAGTCTTATTGATTGTAATGCTGTTTGTTTCTGTTATATGTTTATTTTTATGGAAGTGTTAAATAAACCTGAAACCTATTACCTGTGGTGAGTGCTCATGGTAATACCTAAACATGTTTCCGCCTGGCTATAACAAAGGGAACACTGCACACATTTTTTTATTTCAAACATATTTCCAAAAAGATGAGACCAGTTGAACTGGTTTCAGTTGAGACCATATAAAGACTGGGACTACTCAGATACAAACGAAAGCTGCGCATTAACAACGTGCTCACGAATAATGTAATCATAAACATCACAAACACGCATGTTGGTTGTGATAAACAAATTGGTGCATACACACAAAGGCACTTTCTGACGCAGTGTGTTACACATGAAACCAAAGTCTGTTTTTATTTTCCAGCAGGTAAAAGTACATATTTTGTTTCAGCTCTCTTGTACTTACATATAATTACATAAACTTGAGTTGTAAAACGGGGCTATTCCTAATATCGCACGGACGAACATTTCACAGCTTTTGATTAACTGTAAAAAGAAAGGGATATTATTGAAGCTATTTTCCCTCACCAAAATACCTGTATGAAAAGAAAACATCGACACATAATTTTTGGGCAACACCCTTTCTGTGACCTTGGAAAAATTGGAAAACGTCCTCTGGTTGGACGTACGCAGAGAGAATCTTTTTTCCAGCATCTCATTTTCAATTTAGAATTTATGTGATTTATTCAGATTTTTTTCTTTAAATTCAGGTATGAGTATAAGAAGAAAATGTCAAATGATAATCAAATACCAAAATTATTTGTTGTTTTTGTTGTTTATACATTCATATGTGACCGTGCATCACAAAACGAACAAAAAGTCGCACACACTGATTTCGCGTGAGGACTGAAAATAAGTGAAATGGGTCAACCTAGCCGATCTTGACTTTTTCGCATTTTCTGAAAGAGCAAGTCTTCTTTTACATTATACTAAAATTTGGGGTCATAAAACGGGCAGTTTTAGCAGTTTATCTCGAACATTTTTGATAGAATAGTGTGATTAGATGTGTCTTTAGAGTCCCTTTTTAATTTCTGATAAACCTTGTCCACACTCTTCACTTCAACTCCAATAAGTTTTGAAAGGATAGTGCTGCAGCTTTGAAAGTTGGCATTAATTATGGCCAGAATGTGTTAATGAGGCATGCTTAATTTCAGTTTAATCTAATAATCCCTTCATTGTTGTTGCTCTGGCAGTTTGCTTCCTGTTTTTTTTTTTTTTTGTTTTTTTTTTTTTTGTCCCATTCCCCGCACAGCCAGCACGGTTTGGTAAAGATTAAGTGCTTGAATAGACACTGTACTTCAGAGCCTCTTTTCTCAGTTCACACTTTTTCTGAGTTTGTGCTTTCTTTCAAATATTTAGATAGGTTAGGAGAGTCCATTTGATTTGAGTTATACATCATTTTAAAGCTTAAAGTCTGCTCTTTCAGAATATGGTCTTAACTGAAAATTCATGTCTGGCGACTTTTTGTTTGTTTTGTGGTGCAGGGTCACATATGGAGATATTCTATGTTTTAGTATCATGACGGACGTACACGGTTGGACGTAGGTACAATTTGATGTACATTGGCCCTAAACATATAGGAGTAGAGCATTTTCATTAATTCTTAACCACAATATTCATTATTCCAATCTAGAATATGATATAGCATTTAATCAGAATAATCAACCTAATTATGTTTTCTTTGCATTTCCATGTTTTTCATTTAAGTATTGTATTTCTTTACAAGTTTTGACAAACTATACAGTTCTGTGGATTATTTCAACTTCAATATACAGTAAGCCAATCGTTAAAAATTCAACAATATTCCCTATGTCCCATTAGACAAGACCTGAATTAAAACAAATAAGGGGGGGGGGGAACAAGACAGACATACATTGTAATAGGGTCTACATGTACATGATACAATTATGAATATCTGGAACCACACTACTGCTGCCTGACAGTTTAACATTTATCAAACATTGAAAAAATGGCTGCAAAAGAAAATGAAAAGGAACAGAAGGTACATGCAGCAAAGAATAAAAATTTCACCAAAAAAAAAAACATGGCAAAAAAGTCACATAAATACATGTGAAATTAAGCTTAACTATACATGTCTAGGTATGTAGATGTAACATAAAGTTTTTCCCGCATAGGCGACGCCTTTCTCCGTTTCACTAACCCTGGGCCACACGGCAAATCGATGGCGGGGGGGGGGGGGGGGTAGTCTACTGGTAAATCCGCATGTGAGCTTTCCGAACTCATTTCATAAATGCTGAGCTCCTGCAAGAAGGCAGTATATGTAGGTAATGTCTTTAGTATGACTCGGCAGATCGTGAGGCAGAGGTGTAACCATTGAGCTACCTCGCCGGTGCTATGTGTGTATAAATGCACTTGATGTATCTGTACACTTTCATAATAAACACGAGACTTATAATGGAAGCTGTACAGAAACGTGTACTAATTGAAAAATCTACAGGGACAGTGTGTATATGATATAAATTATACTAAAGTTAAGCTTGAATACTCTAGTATTGCATTAAAAACAACAAGAGAATAATTTAAAATAAAAGAAAACTACGGAATAACATAAGGAGCTCTGTGTGTTAACTTTTTAAAAAATTACAGCCATTCTTGCTTCTCTCTCAATTTTGAATTTTCGTCTTTAGCATTTTTGAGGGGGTGGGGAGGTCTATTTTTTATGAAAGGAGCTCCTTGAATGAATGTGGAAATGTTATTTACCTGCAAAATGTACTTGGAGTTGTACCTGTTTATTTATGATAAAGGGGTTTGGTTAGGAAACACCACACCAAATGAATATTCATTAGTATTACTTTCGTTACTCAAGTTTGCAATGTTATAACCTATTAAACCATTCAGCATTACCCATATTACCCGTCATCACTCTGTTGTAACTCGGTAAAATGTTGGTTTCAACACGGTAATAACAGTAATTTGTGGAACTTGAAAATTTTGCTGGGATTGCTGCGAGATTACTGTTATTACTCAAGTTTGCAAAGTTATAACCAATTAAAGCCATGTAACATTACCCATATTACCCCTAATCACTCTGTTGTAACTCGGTAAAATGTTGAATTCAACACGGTGATAACAGTGATTTGTGGAACTTGAAAATTTTGCTGGGATTGCTGCGAGATTACTGTTATTACTCAAGTTTGCAATGTTATAACCAATTAAAGGCATTTAAGATTACCTATATTTTTACCTCTCATCGCCCTGTTGTAACCCGGTAAAATGTTGGTTTCAACAGGGTGATAACAGTATTTTGGGGGACTTGAAAATGTCGCTGGGATTGCTATTCAACATTACCCATTTTACCCCTCATCACCCTGCTGCAACTCGGTAAAATGACGGTTTCAACAGGGGGATCCTCTGAAATTTGGTGTCGAGTGCGATCTTTTCATATCGACCTTATGTAAAAGTCTCTTTCGAGAACAAACCTTGTCTGATTAACAACATTCTGGACGGTCTGATTTGTAGAGTGTTTTTACGCGATTTGCTTTAACGTTTTTATTACTCATTTTATTAAAAAAAGGTGCGCTTTTTTTCTCTCATAATAAAATGAGAAGGGGATGGTCACCGTATTCAAACGACGAGTTTGAATGAATGAGGAAACTCAGGAGTATTCATATATATACATATATATATATATATATATACTATATGTATATATATATATATATATATATACTATATATACATATATATGTATGTATATATATATATATATATATATATATGTATATATATATACATATATTCTCTCCGATATCTTGACATGCTGACAGCACACACACAAAAAAAAAAAAAAACAGTAAATAGAACAATAAAGATTACTAAAAACATATAAACCTGCAAGTGAAGTTCGGTTAATGTTTCATCTTTTTGCTAATGACACACAGCCCATGATAAACGCCGTGATACAAAAAAAAAAAAAAAAAAAATCTCAATTATTTTGTTACAACGAATAGATTGGTTCCTAATACGGAGAACAACTGCTGTGAAGGATGGACAGGACCGAACTGCAACACCTGTAAGTGACGTGACATTTCTGTAATCATTATTACTATTTAAACATATGTTTATATGCATAATTTATCATGTATACATGTATACTCTGAAAAATGAAGTGGTTAATCAACATTCTCAATGTCGTTATCCCTCGAACATTTTTTTTTTTCATATACTAGTATTGAATTTAACATTCAAATTGACTGATATGCAATTTTGGAAATGGTGGCTCCAAATTTTGAGTGTCAAAGTGTAAAAGGTTTGAGGAGTGACAACATTTAAAATTTTAATTTGGCACTTCATTTTTTTAGAGTGTATAGATACTGCAAATAACTTCTACTGTGACGTCATTGTGCATCCTGCAAAGCCAGATTGAACACCATACACCAGCCTTCTCAGGCACATTCCTTCCTCTCAGAGTGAATATCTATTCCCTTTATTTTTTCATTTATATACATTGTTGTATGCAGATGACACTCTTATTTTAGCCGACAGTGCAGAAGAGCTTCAGTTGGCTTTGAATGCATCGCAACGATATTGTAAAGATTGGAAGTTAAGTGTCAATACTACAAAAACTAAGGTCCTGATTTTTTCAAGAGGCAAAGTACGTAACTTTCCATTGTTCAGTTTTGGTGAAGACAAACTTGATGTAGTGGATGATTTTGTTTATTTAGGTATTCAATTTAATTACAATGGAAGTTTTAAGAAGGCTATTTCTAAGCAGGTGTCACAGGCAAGGAAAGCACTTTTTTATGTCATTAAAGGTTCAGAAACTCAAGCTTCCTGTGGATATTCAATGCGAACTGTTTGATCAGTTAGTGTTACCAATACTATTGTATGGTTGTGAAGTTTGGGGTTTTGAGGATTTGAGTCAAATCGAAATTTTTCATAGGAAATTCTTGAAATCCTTGTTATGTGTAAATAAATTTACACCAGATTGTATGGTATATGCAGAAACCGGGAGAACACGACTGGCTAATACTGTTAAATATCGTATGGTTAGCTTCTGGCTGAGGATTCTTCTGCTAAATATTCATTCAGGTTTTATACACTCCAAAGATTAATAAGTCAACAGGACACGACCTTTGTATTTAAGTGGATATCCTATATTGAGGAAATTTTAAACCATGCTGGTCTTGGTGTTGTATGGCTAAGAAAAGGGGAAGGATTTAGTTATAGCTGGATATTGAGCACCTCGAAGCTGAGATTAAGTGATATGTCTAAAGAGGATTTGATGGCAAATGTTTGGTCAAATAGAGTATGTTTAAATTATAGGATTTTTAGACGAATAGTCTCTTTGAAAGGTATTTAGTCCAGTTGAATAAGATGGATAGAATTTCATTGAGCCGTTTTAGATGTAGGTCAAATCAGTTGCCAGTTAATAATAGAAGATTTGTACAGTCATTTGATGAAAGGGATGTTCAATGCCCTTGTTGTGATAGACATGAAACAGGTGATGAATTTCACTATGTTTTCGTATGCCCCTTCTTTGAAAAGGAAAGACAGTTATATTTAAGCAATCATTATTTGGTTGAACGTCCTTGCTCAGTACACATGTCCAGATTATTTTCATGTTCGCATTTAGGACAGCTTAAAAGATTAGTATTATTTGTGAAGCTGATCATGTCATATTTTGCAAATTTGCAGAAGCCTGAGCAAGTTGAGTGTACTTTAGTCAAGAAAGAAAATATTGTAACTCGTAGTGGTAGAAAAATTAATCATCCAGTGATACTCGATCTATAGTAGTTGTATGTTACGATTGTTTGGTCGTATGGTTCATACGATTAGTTAACCTTACTTGCCAATGTGTATATCACTGTATATATGTTTAGTAGGTATAGACTATTTTATATACATCATTGTAATATATCACAAACATGTATTCTTTGATATTGTAATGACCATATCTTGTATTTATGTGTTGTACTCTCATACCCCGGAATGGGGTCGGAAGAGTCAATAAAATCTAAAATCTATTATTTTGTACTTCATTTTTCCGTAATTTTTGTATGCTTGCAAGTAGAGAGAAAGGGAAAGGGGGCGGGGATGAGCGATGGGACGTAATGTTAAGCATTCCCATCGAGTTTCCCGACCTTTACCCCATGCATCTGCAATCTTAATGACAGTCAGATAGGAGAGATTATTATAATACATTATCGATTTCGGTCTTCATTGAGAACTAGAAGGACCAGTTGATACAAATACATACCTCCAATGCACATCCAGTGTTTTTAATCGCTTGACGTTTCTTTGCATGTATCTTTACCATTATGGACTGCACTTGCTCGAATGCGTATGGCAGATATTGCTCAACAAAATTTTCGTTTTCTTTTATCGTAAACAACGTTTCTGTTTCGATATCACATAAATAAGCATTCATTTCCATTTAATGTATTTCATTTTGTTTGGTTGTTTGTGCATGTGTGTGTGTGTGTGTAATGTTACAGCATTGAGCTACAATTTTTAGTAGTGGGGAGGTGTTTTCAATGTAAGAAAAAGTTCATCAGTCTGTAAGATTTTGCTGATTTCTGTCAGTCAATAAATAATTATACAAGGCTTAGAGAAACGTAAAAATGGTAGAGGCTTTCGGACTGCCAGCAACAATGATAATGATGATAGCATTGAACTATCATTTTTCATTACCATCATCATATTTATGATTGTTAGCACTTCTATCATTATTATTATCAGTAGTAGTATCATTATAAGTAGCAGTAAAAGTAGTAGTAGTAGTAGTAGTATGGGTATTAGTATCAGTAGAACGTTTTTATCACCAAAAGTATAGCAAGGTGAGCTCACTGGACGGTCCTGCGAACGCATAGTATTCGGCAAATGCGGCAACTCAGTGCCGACGCTGGGGGGGGGGGGGGCGCATTTTGTGGAAGAGACTACAGTTGGCCAAGGGTTTGAAAACCACACTTTCAAGGGGGTAGTGAAAGTAAACTTGTGACCAGTAATACTTACCACCCGAATGTAAGCTATACAACTCCATCGGGAGCTAGCAGACACAACAGAACAATTATACTCACAATGATTATGAGCGCAATTGAACCTTACAGATCAACAGAAGTCGATACACAAAGAAATGATTTGTCTGATATTCAGAGGGCTTATTCAAGCATGGTGGAGTGATTGTTTCTGTAGTAGTTACGTTAAGACAGTTACCTCGAGGACAAGTTCTATTGGGCGCTTGGTGTCGCATGTTCGATTTTGTAACGAAATCGACCGTGCGACCCTTGGCGCCCCATATCCTCGAGGTAACGTATCCTCCAAATTTCACTGTAAACGCCGTGTCACACCTTTAAGGGCAAGCCTTGCGTGCGACTTGCAAAGAACAATTTTTACAACCCGGAGGTCCCTGTAGTTTACAAGCGATTTATGGGTACTGAGAAGTACCTGCATTGGAGTTGCCTGCGAGGTGATACCAGTAAGGGTCTCCTACTGGTGTTCTGCGTGTACCTCTGCCAGCGAACCCCCACATCTCACTCAGAACAAGTTTTGAGCATGCCCAAGGCCTTGTCATAACGTATCTGGGGAAGTTTTGCGGCTTGACTTGCGGGGAAACAAATTTGCTGCCCGGAGCTCTCCGCAGTTGGTCCGCACCTAACAGTACCTATCACGTATCTCGCCTGTAGTTGCCCGGAGATGCGCACGCAAGTCAGATTTAACCGCAGCCAAGTTTTGAGCATGACCAAAACTTTTTTTCCGAGTGAGTCGCGGGGAAGCCCGGAGAACGCCAGTAGGAGGCCCTTAGCGGTAGCACTTCGCAGGCAACTCCCACGCAGGTACTTCACAGTCCCCGTATGCAGCCAAAAAAATTACATTCCGTGGGACTTTTGCCATTCCTTCAGAGCATTCCTTCAGAGGAATTCCTTCACTGAGTTGTCAGCCGCCACGCGACTGATACACAGGTCACACAATATACCCGCGAGTAGAATTTAAGTAGGACGCGTCCAGCAAGTAAGACGCATGCACTGACTCGCCCAAATCCTTGTCCGCCCTCAGAAATTGTCCCGTATGCTGGAAAATCCCTACACATAACAAGCCCGCGTAGCTTGCCCGGAAAGGTGTGACAGGGCCTAAACATGGTTGCGGGTAAAAAGATTTGCGTGCGCACCTACGGGCCACTACGGGTGAGATACGTGCTAGGTACTGTCATTTGCGGGTCATCTGCGGGGACCTCCGGGTAGTAAAAATTGTTCTTTGCAAGTCGCACGCAAGGCTTGCCCGGAAAGGTGTGACACGGCCTTAACAGAAAACGGATCGGTTTTAAAGCTCTCACGCAGGTCACACGGAATGCACGCAAGTAGAAGCAGGGAAGTAGCACGCATCTAGTAGGTAAGAAACAAGTTCGAAACTTGCAAACATTCTTGCTCGCCCACGGAAAATCTCCTTCGTGCTGGAAAATACCTCCTCGCCACAAGCCCGCGTAGCTTGCCCGAAAAGGTGTGACATGGCCTTTAGGATCGACGTCTGAACGTAACTATTCAATTCAATTTCAATTCATTTTCATATTTCTCGATGAAAAAATACATCAAATATAACAAAATTAAATGAAGTACATGATATCAAGCTGGAGACATACATAGAATATTGCAAATATATAAAACATATAGTGGTCGATCTATGAGGTTTGGAATCTGTGAATGAATGCAAAAGAAATATGAAGGAACCTACTTAATAGCGAGCTTGTTGAGCGTAGGTTCCAATTAAAATCGAGTTAAAGATTAAGATGGGGAGCACGGGTACAACAATGACCGAAACATAGAGAAAAAAAAAAGTACAATTATACAGTTATATAGCAAAATTCTTCTCTAATGCAAATTTGGGGTCGGATAAGCCACATATATATAGGGGGATGAACCATTGTCGTTCTGGCAATAATAACAATATAACTCAATATATAATAACAATGATACGGTTTAGAAAGTATTAGAAATTTATACATTGCGTGCATTAAGGAGGGAACATATGCACCTGCAAACCCCCCCCCCAAAAAAAAAAAGACATTCAACAACCAGTTACAGGGCAGAGAAAATTAAAATACCAGCTGTTACCTCGCCCCAACTGTCTTAAAGAAGGAAGAATATACAATAGGTCGTAAACACAGTGACAGAATTTGAGGGCACAAACAGCTGGTTTAACATGACAACTACCCTGGAGTACAGTACAGCGGGATGCGAAATTATTTTTCCCGCATAAGTTCCGGACCCCAAGTCTCAAAACTTCCAATTTATTGACGGAATAAACGGCAATATAATGTGAGATACTATTTGTATTACATGAAATACTTTCTGTGTGTTGAAAATTTTACAAGTTCAATAATTCAATTAAGAAATGTAGTACCCCCCCCCCAAAAAAAAAAAGAGCAAAAGGTGGGATTTGAAGCAAAAGGTGGGACTTGAACCTGGGACCTCTAGTGTATGAGTCTGAACGTATACCATTTGCCACACGAGATATCGCTGCGAGCAGACGTTCTTTTTCCATTCTTACAGCGTCTTGTTAATGATTATGTCATACGGTCTAATGAATATTCATACATTCTCTCACGGGGTCCGGAACTTATGTGGGAAAGATAATTTAGCCAGCGGCGTAGTCCTGTACAGCACGTAAAACAGATTTCAATGAGCTGAATTAATGTAATTTTTCAATAAATACTGTCTTAATTTGCATTTAAAGGATGATAGTGAAAAACAACCTGTGAGTTCAGAGGGGAGATCGTTCCAGTATACATAATTGTTTTCATCGCGAAAATTGTTCGAGTACGTGGAAGGTGATAAGCGTCCCGTTGGCGGGTGGGATAATTGTGAACTGAATAGTTTCTTTTGAACATGTGAAGAAAAACATCAGGAAGATCATTCGTGGAGTATTTATACATAAAAATTGTCTTGCAATTGTCTTGCAATAGATCGCTTCTGAAATTTATTACAATTAATATGGATTTTTCCAACAGCCTAATAACGAAGCATTTCTTTCAGCTGCTCTGCTCCCTTCAGGCAGGAATATTCGCCTAGCTGTTGGTAGGTTGGGTTAGCCTCCGGCAAGCTTTTCGGTTGTTAAGGGCTACTTTTGTGAACAAAGCATGCATAGAATCTGAATATATTACAGAGCCGGTCTGTTCACGGACCCCGCTTCTTTTCCTCACGCCTATCAGTGTTTTCTTTTGTTTTTGTCTTTATCTGTTCCCTTAGTTTCTTAGGCAAGAATTTATAAGTTGTTGTTAGGAAGGGCAAGGAGGTTTTATACATGGAGTTCCAACTGGCTGTAATTATTCAAACAGTTGTCAGATTTCTATTGCAGTACAAAAGAATTCCACAGGTGCACTTGTGCCTTTGATGATCGATGATCGCCGTCTTGCTGATCAATCTGAAGATTATTTTGAAGGTTATCATAACGTTGGCCATATTTTGCTATTTATCTATTAAATGAAATGAAATTTCACTTAATGATAAAGCATGTGAAACAAAAGTCAATCCCGTCCAGAAATTTGTTCAAAAGTGTATATCAGAGCTGTATCATGTGAAAATTTTTAAAACTGTACCATCCTGGAAAGCTGGTTTTATCACTTTTACGCTTAATTTCCTCAAATGAAACTAATATAGAATAATCTTCATGTATAATTCTTTATTGATAGGTATATCAGATAAGTGCCCGGGTATGCCCAGTCGAGTAATTTTCATCTTTATTTCGGCATTTTTTGCTCAATTTCTATTCGCGCATCCTCGTGTCTGTACTACCTACCTTTTAAGAGAAGGGATAGCGAAAAGTGATTACCATCACAAAGACATATCTTCCTTTGAAAGTGGTTGGTGATTATGCAATGAGACACGAGTCAATTGTCTTCGTATCTGCGCGGCAGATCCTGCTTGGCACATGCTTCAAATATTTTTGAGCGGCGGCTTCGAACATCTAGCAAAGGAAATAAGACGGTTATGACTCCATTCTCTAGGACCCCGTTTACAGTGCGGGGCTCGGCCGCGGCCGAGCCCGCCTTCATTTCAGTGTTAACGCGCAAAAGGCCAAATGCGGGGCCATAATTGGCCGCGCATTTGGCCACGCTCTGGAGGTGGTCTCGGCCCCGGCCGAGCCGCGGCCGAGCACGGCCTTTTCTCAGTGTAAAAGCAAACTGGGCCAAATGCGCGGCCAATTTTAGTCTGGCTTCCAGACCCTCTGCCCGTACTATTTCGCTATTCAGGATAGTAACCCCCTCAACGTCGAAAACTAGTATAGTTTAAGGTGGTTTTGTCCTGCAAAGGATTTTTCCTTCGGCAAAGGCCTTTGCCCGAACGGCGACTTCGTTGCCACGGAATCCAGTTGGCAAAGGGTCTGAAAACCAGACTATACCAATTGTTTACAAGCAGAGCGCCACTCCGACAAAATATTGAAAGGTGCGGCCGAGCCCGGCAGTGTAAACGGACAAAATTGCGGGGCTCGGCCGCGGCTCGGCCCAGCCCCGCACTGTATACGGGGTCTAGAACCTCCTTGGGAAGGGTAACCCTCTGGCAAGATTCGTGGTTATTCATAAGCAATGTTTGTAAACAAAATATGATGCATACAATTAGATTACACTACAGAACGGTCTATTGATTGAAACTGGATGCGTTAAAAAATTGCATGTAAGACGGTTAGAAGAACACAAACTGGAAATCGCTGTATATAAAGTTATAGTTTATAATGTGTATTTTTCAGGGATTTTGTACTATGTTTCATCTTACTATTTACTGCAGAGCTGAATTTCTTTCTTTTTTTCTCCGAGACGCTTAGCGCTTAGAAACGTTGTAATAAGCGTTTTAAAATAATATTTATATTATTATTATTATTATTATTATTATTATTATTATTATTATTATTATTATTTTACGTGAATAGACCAATTCGGTTTGGGTAATGTTTTTTTTTTTATGGTATTTTTTTTTTTAAACTAGGGGCTTCAAGTATGCCTGACAAAAGATAATTTATGCACCGACATACAACGCACCTGGCTCACTGCATAAACCAGTAAACCCATAAATAGAAGTGTTTTTGTTCTTCTTCGGAGGCCCCCAGTTATGGCCATCATACGTTACAATGCTCTGAAGTCGGATTCATCTATACCTCTGTGCCTTTCAGCCATTAGTTGCGCCGTCCCGCCCTTGCACGAAGGCCTGCAGTCGAGGTTCTGCGTCGAGGGCCAAACGGTAGGTTATAACGACCAATGCGTCTTCAGCTGCGACGAAGGTTACTCGCTGGTAGGCTCCAGCACCGTGATCTGCTCCTCTCAAAGCGAGTTCAACCGGAACATGCCAACCTGCGAAAGTAAGTAATTTCTCCTCCGCTCCTACTCCTATTCATTCGTCTTAATTTTTACTTTCCACTTTCCACTTATACCTGTTGTCCTCCTTTTTTTTTTTTCCTTTTCTTAAGTCATGGTTAATGATGAATAACTGTCCACAGCCGCAAAAAGCTACGCAGGATTTAAAACTCTTTACGCTTTCCTTGATAACTGTCATTTCTTACATACCCAGGGCGTTGCTGTGTTCCTTTCAGAGTTGGCATTGCTCTTCGATCGACATAGTCCATATTCTGGACGTTTTTTATCATTACGCATCCACCTCAGTGCGCCGCTCCATAGCTTATCGCGCTATCCCCTGTAACCGCTCAATGCCAACAAACCTGTCTGTACGCCCGAAAAAACAAAAAACGTCCAGAATGGTTTGACAGTGCGTAGGTTCAAAAGTTCACATTAGGTATGCTGACGTAATGCCCTATCTCTCGCAAGCTTGTAGTCTAGCGGGCGACGTATTTTTACCCTGAATCAGTCCTTGATTGGCAGTCAATAGAGGGCGCGACGATGTGGAAGTCAAGTTGACTAAAAATACGTCTAGCAAGAAACCTCCGAATAGAGGCGTGGAACAGGGCGTGGCATGAGAGTTGCCAGTCTTCAATATCCAGGTTTCGTTGGCTGAGCACCAATGTCAATCAAACCATATTGCAGAACCCAAAGGTGTTCTAGTCTACTCTCCTAGGTATAATGCATATTGTCTTTCAGTGAAAACACAATTTCCCTGTCTCTTTCACACTATCATAGTATTTTGCCATTCTTTCCCATTCATTTTGATGTGTATAACATCTTACCTTACTTCAAATAAGAGAATGATAGCAGTAAATGACCACATGCATTTGAAAATTCATGAGGGTTCTGCACTTGGAAACTACTCCAAAATTACTGCCGAATGCAAACCTCTCACTGTTGTAAAGTCTACGAGATATTCACTGTCATTGTCAGTTTTGAAAGTGTGATTTATGAATATTTCCCATTGGCATTTCTTTATTCTAAAATACTTTATATTATTTTCATATCAAATCTATTAAGATAGTTGCTCAACATCAATTAAATCTGCCATCGAGATAGCTAATCACTATTGCCAAGCACATCTACATTAAACAGGCATTTCGTGGGTGATCACACTGTCATGGGAAAATCCGTCCGTGGTACATTTTATGTGAAAGGAGAAAGAAAGGACCTGCGACACAAAAGGATTCCTGCAAAGCCAAAGTGCCAGGGAAATATGGTGCATTCTTTGCAATCATGAAATTACGAGACGCCAGTCTCACAGAAGACTTGTAAGTACTGATTAACATTTTCAACTCAAATGTAGACAAGGGCATCTCTCCTGGCAATTCGAAATGCATGCGTATGGTAGAAAATGTGAAGCTGAAAAAATGAAATAACATTAAAGGAGACCTCCGGATGATTTTCAAATTTTTACATTTGAACATATATAAATTAGTTATACTGGGTACAGAGTTTCAGGATTTGTAATGATTGGGATGAAAAATAAGAATGTTTTCGAAGTTTATAACAAATTGCAATGAACAAGGATGATGACATGGCAGCCTCACCATAAGAATGCATGAGATGTGGCTCAAGGAAGCAACACAAAAGAAGAAGGCATGCATAGATTACACACAGGTGAGCTTGCAAGCATGCGGTATTGTAATGGAATGACACTGCTACATTTCTGAGATATGTGAGGCTCCTATGTCATCATCTTTGTTCAGTGTTATTTGTTTAAGGTTTTTGAAAGTACTGTTTCTCTGCTCAAGAACCACAATAAATTCTACAAATCTATACATGAAGCTGTTGATTTACGTACTACATGATGTGAAATTATGAAAATCGTCCGGAATGCCCCTTTAACGAGCTAACCTATGTGGATGGTGTACACACACACAGCACACACACACAATGGGCAGAAACACGATATGTTACGAAACTAGAGCACAACGCACAAAATCCATGACCACGTCAAAAGCGCCAGAAAAGACCCATGTGGCTCAAATGAAGTGTCTGATACCATTTTCAAGAGAAACATCTCGTTTAGAAGAAACCCATGAATTGTTTATTACGTATATTATACAAATTAGTTTAGATCTGTCTGAGATAAACACTGTCTGCCTTTTATGCCAAGATTCTAGAATTGTGAATTAAGAATTGTGTTCCTTGATGTCCTTTCCGAAGTTGTTCGAAGGATCGTTGATCCGAAGACAAAATAGGGTTCGTAATTCCGATGATGAAGTAAACTAAGCTGTCTCTAGTGAAAAAATGTGGCGATATAACAAAGTAGTAGGATATTACGCAGTGAAAATTGAACAAAAACATGCACAATTCCCCCCCCCCCACACACACACACATACGCATACACACACGCACACGTACTTAAAAACATACAAACACTACCGATACATACACTCACTGGCGAACCGGAATACGATCGTAATTTGTAAATTGTATTATCAATAAAAAAAAAAAAAAAATAGGTACTTTTTTCCCTCTCCTCTGTATACTCATAATCAGGACGAGCCATATGTGACGAAGAAACAATAATTGCACTAAGAGGCCACTCAAAACAAAACAAAACAAAACAAAACACACACACACACACACACACACACACATAGACACACACGCATAGAAATGCCGCTATGACGACTGGTATGTTTCCGCCATAATGCATGGTTCACCTTGTAGGTTTATAGTACAATGTCTTGACGTGTGATGACAGTTTCACATAATACTTATCAGAAAAATATTAAAATGACAGGTTTGTGCTGAATGCTCACTTTCGTTAAAGTAGGTTTAATTGGGTGAATGACTATATTGTCTAAAAGTGCGTGTATTTGAAGATTTGAGGATTTTTACTTAACTTTTGACCCTTTCATAAGTTAAGGGAAGAAGTGAAATTTAGTACTTTCACTAGACCTTGAACCTTTTGACCTTTGACCTCATGGCAAGGTACTTCCAAAAGAATCTCATTGGGTAATACTTGCATACATTAAGTTTCAAGAAAAATTCTGCAAGCATCGCATCTAGATAAGAAGAAAATAGTGAAATTTGGAGTATTTGACCTTGACCTTTGATCCATGACCCATGCATTCCCTATATCACTGCCAGTCAGTGCACGCATATGTACTAAGTTCCATGGAGATATTTTGAACTATTTGTGAGATATGTGAGATTTGTGAGATAGTAACACTTATTTGATTTGATCTTTTTTCGTTTTAATCGGATCCCCCAGTTATAGTATGGTCTAAAAAATATCTGTACTTATGATTCCCCTGATCTGATTTTATCACGGGACCTGCGGCTCTATATAAGCTTGCTTTCCCGCAGGCCCCATCATATTTTTCGCATTATATGCTCAGTTTAACTCGCATATTTATATACAGATCTTATGTATACCAAGACAAACTTTGAACATTCCGGTGAAGTTCTATTTTGTACTGTGTTCTGTATAAATTTCGTATCAATTTACTTTATATTGTGATATATGTGAGAAATATGAAAATAAATTGAAATGAATGAAATGAAATATGGAGAGAAAGTAAAATTCAACATTTTCACTTGAACTTTGACCTTTGACCTCACGACACAAAACTCTCTCTGAAGAATCTTCATTTGGTATAGTTCATGTATACAAAGTTTCAAGAAATACCTTCAGGCATTGCGTAGATATGGGGGAAATAGTGAAATTTTGGACATTTGACCTTTTTGACCTTTTGACTTTGAGCATGTGTGCCCAAAAGTTGACAGTTGATAGGCATAACATCACCAACTCGTACATATACATGGCTGCCAAGTTTCATTAAAGGCATAATTTACCATTTGCAGATGAAAAAATAACCTAGCATTAGTGCTTAAAATAGTTCTAGAATGTGAGTTAGGGATAGAAACAACGACAGTAAAAATTTGAATCAGTAAAATCGAAGTTAAGTACTGTTAAATATACGAAACGTGAACAGTAGTTATAATATAAATGTTTCCAGACTTTAGGAGAAATTTTCCGAAGAATAATGTTTCCCAGAATATGGCGAAATAAAGGATTATTGTCATACCTCCAAGGATGTACGGTTTTGAATAGGTAATAATAAGAAATAATCTCCATTCGATAAATCATTTCATCAACGCTCAGAATTGACAGTTCCCATTGGGTAGCAGAAGGTCTTGCAGCTTTAGACTTTCGAGAGCAGGCCGGCAAGGATGACGAAAGCAGTTTCGCCCTTTATATTGGTGCACTAACATTTATATCAGATTTCCACTCTTCCTAATGAGCGATGGTAACAAATAACCTCGAATTAACATGAAATTTATGTTACGCATCTGACGTCACCGTTTTCACCTTTTTCGTGTCTCATGCATTTGATTCCTCTCACCCATAACACAAGTCTCTTGGTGGAAACTTCGTGATATCGCTCATTGAGAACGTGCAATAATTAACTGGTATGCAAGTTATATTACTTGAGCATTGTTCTAGACCAAATCAATGTCGTAAAAGTATACTTTTGGGATCTTACCCTGTTTGAACTCAAACCCTGCACATAAGGCTGACAAAATCAGTTTCATCCAGAATATTGCTGTAATAAAGGGTCTATAGACCATTTCGATATTCCGAAAATGAAATAAGGCTCATAATTCCTAAAGTTTGTTGATGGCCTGAAAATGAAATCGCGTTCGTTTTCTCGAAGGTTCGTTAATACGAAAATGAAACAAGGTCCTGTTTTCAAGTGATTCATTAATTCAACATGTAATAAGGTTTGTTAATCCCAGCATGAATCAAGCTTCGTCAATCCAACAATGAAGGTTCGTTAATCCGAACACTATTTCTATTCGTGGAGAAGCTGGTACTGTCGAGAAGAGGGATGGTCATCGTTTCTGTAGATTAGTTATAATGATGGAAAGGGGTGATAATGATCAAGGGTGCACACAGCATTCTTTCAGAGGGTATCATCAGTACACGCATGCATGACTTTTTTTTTTTTTTTTGGGGGGGGGGGGGCCCTAAGGTGGCCTCTTGTAATATTTGTTCTACGTCATGCATGGCCCATCATAATGATGCCATAGATGACTATGGGAGCATTCGGCGGAGAGGGAGAAATTGTTCATGTTTCCATGAAAAATGCAATTTGCAAATAATTATTGTACGATTGCATTCCAGTTCGCCAGTGAGTGTATTGGGGAGTTTGTGTATTTTCCACATTCCTCTCTCTCTCTCTCTCTCTCTCTCTGTGTTCTCGTTCAATTTTCATTGCGTAATAGGCCTATCATACCTTTTGTTACGTTCAAATTAATTCAAGTTTTATTTCGTTTTTTCGAAAAGAAAAAAAAACATTTCACTTTTTTGCTAACAGAAAATAAGGTTGCATAATCAAAACAAAGTAAATTGAGAAATATAATTTTGGAACCTTGGAGTAACAATAACAACATATTACAGTCTTTTGTCTCTAAAACAAGTTCACTTCATTTTCGGAATTTGAACTTTATTTCGTTGTCGAATTACCGATCCTTCGAATACTTTCGACAAAGAAAATGAAAGAACACAGTATTAATAAAATCATGTCGAGAAAGATGGGAAAAGTTTATTTCTGACAGATCTAAACAAAAATGTCTCTACGTAATCAACGATAGATTTCCTCTAAACGAGATATTTCTGATGAAAAAGGTGCCAAACGCTTCAGTTGAGCTACACGGATCTTGACGGGTGCTTTGGACTCACTTTCCCAACATGTCGTTTTTTGTGCATCATCCACAAACTTGTTGGTGTTACTCAATTTAGCTTTACGTTTTTCTGCATAAGCATGCATTCCGAATGGACAAAAAGAGATGTCCTCATCTCCATAATTATTTGTGTAGAGAATGTCAATCAGCATCGACTTCCCTTCACAAGTACACCTGTACCGCCATCTCAGACTGGCGTCTCGTAATTACGGATTGCAAAGAATGCACTATGTTTCCCCGGGCCTTTGGCTTTGCAGGAATCCTTTTGTGTCGCACATCTTCTCTTTTACCTTTCACAGGAAATGTACCACGGACGGATTTTCCTATGACAGTGTGATCACCCACGAAATGTCTGTTTAATGTAGATGGCGCTTGTCAATAGAGATTGTTATCTTGGCGGCATACTTAATTGATATTTGTCAAATATCTTAGTAGATTTAATATGAAAATATTAAGTACTTTAAAGTGAAAAACATACCAAAACATAACAATGGGAAAATTCATAAATCACATTTTCAAAACCGACAATGACAGTGAATATCTCGTAGACTTTACAACAACAGTGAGAGGTTTGCATTCGGCAGTAATTTTGGAGTAGTTTCCATGTGCAGAACCCTCATGAATTTTCAAATGCATGTGGTCATTGACTGCTATCATTCTCTTATTTGAAGTAAGGTAAGATGTTATACACATCAAAATGAATGGGAAAGAATGGCAAAATACTATGATAGTGTGAAAGAGACAGGGAAATTCTATTTTCACTGAAAGACAATATGTATTATACCTAGGAAAGTAGACTAGAATTCCTTTGGGTTCTGCAATGTGTTTTGATTGACATTGGTGCTCAGCCAATGAAACTTCGATATTGAAGACTGGCAACTGTCGTGCCACGCCCGCTTCCACGCCTCTATTCGGAGGTTTCTTGCTAGACGTATTTTTAGTCAACTTGACTTCCACATCGTCGCGCCCTCTATTGACTGCCAATCAAGGACTGATTCAGGCTAAAAATACGTCGCCCGCTAGACTAGCAAGCTTGACGTAATGTCCTATCTCTCGCAAGCTGTGTGCATTGCACCGTGAATACAGTGCGATCTACAACATGTAAAATGTACCATAATTATGTACCATAATATGTGCACAGAGATGCCTGTATTTCTACACAATACACCTTATCACAATAAAAGAATGTACAGTCGTACGCTCTGTGAACACAATGCAATGCGATACTTCAGTGACTCTGTATGCATTGTTGCACAGCTGATTCGTACAACGTTTTTGACTGGCTGAAAGTTATGTTTGGAGTCATCATTCTGTAGGACCTACTTTCACGTGGTGTTTTGGACTTTGTTGTGCCCAGATTCTATGATGACTTGAATATTATTCTTGAGATTGAAAATGGCGAGCTACAAATCGCCAGCTCGCTAATGTATGATTTGTGATGTGCCGCTTCTAACGTCCAAACACTACATAAAACTGCAATGAACTCTGTTAAGGTCGTGAGATGTGGACTTAAAGAAAAGTTGAAAGATTTGTTTGGCGATGTTATTGTTGGTCAAGGGGATCAATATGTTGTTGTTGTTGTGTTGTTGTTTTTTTTTTTGGGGGGGGGATTGTGCCAATCATGTTCATCAAAGGGAGTAATTTGGTCATCAATTATTCTTCATAATATTGTATGATGAAAGATTCAGAAATTAAAGAAATTCTTTAATTGACATAGGTACAGTACTTGTATGCATCTTTTTTCACTATTATCTGGCCCACTAAATAACAATGTAATTTTGTACTGTAAGCTCAGGGCTGTGGGATGTGGGTTCTATGAACCGGTACTTAGCTATAGTGTACAAGATATCAAGCATATTCAAGGGTGGTGGAGGTGAAGGGGATACATTACACAATTTGTAGTGCAAAGTTTTGAATAACATTTAAGGAACCGGGAAGTGCCTTTTTTTTTGTTCTTTTCCCCAAATGTTAGTAGAGAGCAGTCTTAATGTAAAGAATTGCGCTAAGTTTGTACAACTTTTATTATTAATTTTTATTTCCACTTCATGTACTGGGCAGTTACACCGAAACTATTCACTTTGATAATGCCTTTAACAGAGACAATCAGATCAATATCTCTGTTGTAAGAATACCCTGTCACTCAGTCTTTCGTTTATTAGTCTTCATGATAATAAAGCTAAAGTAAACCAAGATGAAGACGCTTAAGGGTATTTTTGCTACAGAGATATTGGTCAATTTGTCTCTGGCATTACAGAAGTGAACAGTTTTGGTTGAATTGCCCTTCTGCATATAAATATTCTTTCTTTTAAACCATACCTGTATTTGCTCAAAATAGTAGCTACATGTATACGTTATTATAACTAAGTATTCATATCAAAAGACAGTCTGAAAGAGCAACTTGTTTGTTTCTAATTCACAAATATTTAAGGGAGATATCAGCATGAAATTATGCTTGGGAAATGTGTGGGCAACACAACACACACAAACGCATACACGCATGTGCACACACACACACACACACACACACTCACATGTTAGCCATTTAATTAAGCCCCCTATTAAACCAGTATTAGTACACATCACATCCAAATTGAAACACTGTACTTGTACTTTGTACACATACAGTGTACAGCTGTACAGTGTAGTAGACTTTACTTTTTTCCACGTTTATGGCAGCTGATTATTGGTAAATAAGATTTGATTTTTTTTTTTTTGCAGTGTTGAGGTGTGGTCAGGAAATGCATCATTAATTTTTCACTATTGTACTTTGAAATATACAATGTACAGTGTACATATACATTGTATAATGTGCAATACATGTACTGTCACTGTGTAGTCCTCATCATTTCATGCACAGTAAGTGCAGACAGTGAAAACAAAATGGACTTCGGATAGTGTAATTTGAACATATGTATAATTTGTACATTTTTAAATCACATTATTTCTTACGCCTTTATTATAAAAATTTGGCCATGATGGTAAAACTGTTAATGTTGTACCAACTACCAAGGAAGTTTCAAAGCTAGCATCTCACTCCCAACTGTCAATAATGAATTCAAAAAGTTGTCACTCTGGGAAGGACGTTCAAAATAATTCCTCAGGTGTATTAGTGTCTTTAAAGTTGGATATTCTATGACACCAAATACTCATAAGGAACTGAAATTAAATTTTCTATAGTCAATGAAATATTAGGCATATTTCAGTTGTTTCTCCATGCTCTTGAAACTCCTTCATTATACACTTTCATTGGTACATTGTCACAAATGTACACACAAGTAGTTATGTACATGTATCAAGGCTGTATGCATGGTTGTTTTAATGTGTATGTACACAGGTGGACCAGAATAATGGAGAACATTCTATATGATATAGATATAGTACATACAGGCTGACCAGATCAGTGGAGAATTTTCTACGTGGTGTAAAATGTAGCTACAGTACATGTATGCATGTGACAGGAAATACATTATAGCTCACTCAATCTAGAATGATTTAACCCATTCCAGAATATTCTGGGAAGTGCTTACATATTTGGCTGAGTGAGGCACTGCCCCTGTAGCCCAATGTGATTGGTAGTTAATTTTGGCAATGATGTTATGCACATAGTTAGGCAGTGAGTCATCCAGGATTCCTGGAATTTGGACTTGCTAGTATGTTCAGGTATGTGGCCCCAGGTTGGAGAAAATTACAGAATGTACTAGAAAGAGGTGAATGGATAGTATATAAGCTGGAGAAATTCTGCAGTAGGCAGAGTACCCAACACCTGTGCTCTGAGAGTTACGTCACTTCTGGCTCTGAAGCGACTTGTTATAGTCAGTCCTGTGTTACCTGCTGACCTGCTTTACAAACTGTGTTTGTGGAGATAAGGCCTGGGAGACATTTTGCCTGCAGAGAATTAATTTGCCTACATTGGAGAGAGACTCCATATTTTAGTGTCAATGGACATTATTACGGCAAAGCTGTGACGGGCTGGATTCCTTGCTGGACATTATAAAGTGAATCATCATTCAACGCATCAACTGGACGTGGTCGTCATAACATTTGGATTCTGCCCGTTTCCTGTGGATTCTGCACGTTTCGCTGTGGACGTATATCGTGGATTTTACCCCGGATTTATACTATGGATTAATGCAACCTGTGCCTCTGGAGTTACGTCGGAGGAACCATTCATCGGCACGTCAAGGATTATTCATTTGTGCATCGAACATTGCATTTGGACCTTTTCAATTAAAGGATTACCTGATATCAGATGCGTGTAAGTGATTCCACTACTAATTTATAATTGTTTTATTGATCATTATTGTACTGATGTGAAAACCGATTACGAGTCTGTACCCACAATATCACTGTTAATAAACCGCCTGAACATTAGTTGATTGTTTCTTTTGTGCGATCATTCTCAGAGTGATTTTGGTCGTAACAACATGTACAAGTACATTGTACTGTATTATACAATACATTTACTGTATATTCATGATAGTTCATGATCATTGTTAAAAAACAGTGCATTATTTCAAACAAAATACATTGTAAACTGTTTGACTCTGAATTTTGATGTCAGAGAAATGATTTGATATGTCACATTTCAGTCTGATTACCATGTGTAGTAGACTCTCATTACACATCAAAAACACAGGATTAACACAAACTGGTTACAATGTATGATAAAGAAATCTTCCTGGTCCCAATGTAGATTTTGTCTTTTTAATTTGTTGTCTTTTACAACAATTCTTGGTCAAAAAAAAAAAATTGCTTCGAAGTTCAAAAAAAAAGAAAGAAAGAAAATAAATTCATTGCTTCATATTTCAAACTACAGGTACAAAATGTTCATGTGCATAAACAGAACTAGTTTTATATTTATCAAAATGGGCCAAAGAACATTAACTGTACTTCTCATGAATGACTTTGTATGTAAAGAAAGTCTATGTAAACAAATTCTTGGTAGTTGTACAACTCAAAAACATACTCTACACATGTGTACACTTGTATGTATGCATAGATGAACATGCGATGTACAATTACATGTGCTTACTAAGCTACAGTATGTGCAGACAAACAACATAACAGTTCAATTTTCAAACACCCGGAGTGCACCCAAACACCCAAAACACACAGCCCATTCCCACTTGGCATAACTGTCCCTGTATGTAGGCCTACATATAATTCACTTCATCACAAAAACACAACCTTGAACTAAAATATTTTAACTTTTCCATAATTTTATCACAATTACGATATGTACCCATCAGCATGTCCAATGAAATGAAAATATTCACGCCTAAAAAACAAATTACAGTATGAAAAGTACGTGTGTACATTGTATTTGCTCCTATGAACAAGAGCAAGGTACAGTAATTGCAGTGATGAAAGGAAGATTATTGTACATAATAAGCATGGAACTGCAAAAATTTAGGTACACCAGGAACCAATGTACCAACCACTCACCATTACAAACCTTAAGGAGGAAAAACACTCACAGTGGATTCTTAATTGTTTTAAAACAATCATATGAATTCTCTAACAAACAATTTTCAAAGCCCAAAGGTACAAGCTACATGTATACGTAACATTTTTCAGTTAAAAAAAAAAAAAAAATCTGAGCTACGCTGTACAGCTTTACATGATTCTTCATGTTACCAGTACATCTGATAAGGCCTGAAAATTGAGTACTTTTAAAAAGTGGATATAATCGTCTAGATCACTTGGGCATCCACACAAAACCGTACTGTGTACGTTGCTTACATCAACGCCCAGGCGATACGCAATGGTTGCTATCAGAACTCTGATTTCACCATCTGGTGCCGACATGCTGTCCACATTTTTTTTTTTTTTTTGATATCAGTTTCCGTGTTCCGGTGGTACATATACACTTATCAACATACCTGTGGCAACGTTCTGGAAGCAGTGCCATAAAGGTCGCGTACACATCACTACACATTTTTCTTATCATCCTTTCACAACATGCACCATGGATGTTCAAGTCATCTGCCAACCACTTGAATATTTATCTAAATCTCTTGTAGCAGACTTGACAACATGTTTTATGTTTTGCTTGTCCGGCAACTGATTTACCCACACATAATTGCGAAGACCAATTAAGTTTTCGATGATACCGCTGCGCACATCTTTGGTTGCAGTGGCTGTCAGGGCAACAGCGGCAACTGACGACTTGAGCTTCGATCGTAATTCGCCCAATTTTCCATACGCTGCTCGAAATGCTTAGGTGTCTCCAGATGCAGTCCCCCTATATGAAAAATAAGAGAAAAAAAAAACAGTAAGATAAAAAAAAATTACATTGCACATGTGATTTTAATAATGCCTGCAGTCTCTACAATGCATATCGCATAGCCATAAGACTGCATAATTTTAATCTATAGATGAACAAGTATGAGTACATTTGCATACTTAAGCATGTTCCTATTTGAGTTTTTTCTCAATGTATGCACATGAAGAATTAGTTTGTGGGCCACAGCGTGTGTTTCGGTCGCTCCTCTGTGTAGAGGAGCATAGCCACCAAGACACAGGCTGTGGCTCACAGACTAAGGCAGTAGGCCTATGTGTAATTGCATTTGTATGCGAGAAAGTTACAGCAGTTACTGTACTGTACAAAACAATTAAACCAGTGCAGTTACGGTGTTAACGATTTATCACAATTACACAGGATTTAACTCAGTACACCTATTTATGTAGGAACACTGACAAGAGCAGAGTATAGAAGCCTGACATGTGTTTGTACCCCACCCCGCCCAGAGGCCAGACATTTAACTACATTTAGTTTTACAATCTTTTTTTTTTTTTTTAATTCAACTAGGGGTCTACAGTTACAGTTAGTAATTCAAGACAAGAGACACTCAATGAAAGTTGTCTTGACAAATCATTTTTAGAAACTGTATTAATGATTAGCTTACCACTTTGTCACGCAGACCAAGATCCATAGCCCTGCTCATCTGGTCCGAAATTAAAGACTTCAAAGGCATGACAACAAGAGCCACAGCTTTCGGAGAGTCTGGTCCATCATGTAGATCTAGTTTGCGAAGAAAATCAACGCATAACAGTGCAGCTTGGAACACCACACTATTGCCAAAACCAGTCGGCAGAGAGATAAACAAAATCATGACCATGCACGGATGAACGAGTGTATAGGGACTTCTGGGGGGGAATTTCATGAAGCATTTTGTCCGACAACTTGTCGGACAATTTGCTCTCAGCCAATCAGATGCATGGATTTCAGTTTGTCAGACGAAATATCCGACAAAACGCTTCATGAAATGCCCCCCTGGTTCTGCTGCTGCCCCCTGAAACCGTCAACAAATCCAAGCTTCTCAGCAGCACATTGAATGCTCTTCTCAATATCACTGTCAGAAAAGCGACGCGGAGACGCTGATGTTGACATCGTTGATCATGTAAACAAAATTTGGAGGAAATATTTGAAATGCTGCACAGATTTTGGTCGGAAAACGCAAGACTCGGAATTAATACGAAAAGCACATTGCACAAGCTGTACACGCGATCCGGGGATCCCCGATCGAGAAGTATTAAGCCACCTCGAAATTGACATGTACGATAGTTCACGGTGCTTTAAATTGGCGAATATCTGTTTTATTCATATTTATCAGATTTTTCATTTGTAATTTCTAAATTATTTTTTTTTGCTGAAAAATAGATTTAAAATGTTAATATCTGTGATATTTATATTTCAATTCATAACAGTTATGGAACGAGTATAAGTTAGTCTGAATTTTACGCACGGTTTATGCACGTTCTAAGTTCATTCTCTTCTTATGATCTCTAAGATATATCATTTGAGCAATTTTTAATCAAAAGAAATATAATTTGGAAATTCCATTAATCTATGTTGAGATTGATACAAATATTGGCGTAAAGTACGTATGTTACCTTGCTAAATGCAATGTACTTGTTTTGCAATAAGACTACAAGATTAGAGATCGATCGACTTTTTTCGATCCCGCAAATTGCCTGGTGAAAATGATTGACGCGATCTCATCGACCAATCAGGATGCTCGAAATGAATGTAGGCGGAGCCAACTCTCCCCGAAATTTTTCGGGGAGACTCGAAGCATTTGGCAAACCAGACTGGACTGTTTTGGAGGTCGAGATGCGCCGTGCGTGCGCGGCAAAATAATACACGAGCGTACGGTGGGGCATACGCGTGCTGTAGCGGTGTGTGCGCGCGGTAAAATGATCACACAAAACAGTCCAGGCAGTGGACTATGTACGATCGACACTGAGACTGTAACTGCCCTTCACTCGGCATTAAAGTGAAGCCAGCTTTTAATATACTCTACGTGTAAAGTGATAAATGCACTCATTTTGGATTCGAACTTAGGACCTGTAGTTCGCAAGTATGGTCTTAATCTTATACCACTTTCGTCCCTGGCAAAGTTTTCTCTCTCTGCTCGTCTTCGGGCAGGGATCCAGCTGCCAGAAAACATATGTTCCATCGTCAAAGGTCATCACTACAAGCGACTAGGAGCCGAAGACTACGACTACTTCCCCGGCCAGTGCTCCTACTACCTAGCAACTATCGCGCTTACAAGTACCGGTTCGGAGGCAGTGGAGTTCATCATCAACACGGCTTCCGGGGAAACTGATAATGGAGAGGTTGTTGATGAGGTCTCTATCACTTACATGTAAGCGCAAGGAGAATGTCAGAAGTATCCTCAAAGCAGGACGCTCAAAACACATAATTAAGTTTTGTTTGTCTGCTTGTTTGTTTGATCGTTCCTTCTTGTTCTTGTTTCTTTTTTCAGAGGAAAAAGCAACGTTCTATAAAGTTTGTTTTGCATTGAACCAATTTAAAGTGAAATTTACCTCTTATAGCCATACTATGAATTCAGTGGTGCCGAAATATTGGTAGTACATGCTAGCAAAGTTTTGGGGAAAGCATGCACTGAATCAGTTATCAACTTTTGAAGTTTGGTGAACTTGAGCCCATGTTCTGTCATCACTAGATGAAAAGATTATCATTGGACTTGTTACTGACATAAGGGTAATCTCTTCTCAAGTACTTTATAAAAAGAGGTATCTGATTTTATGCTAGAAAGACAGAGGATATCTTAAATTATATTTGTAAGAGCAAACCATTGAACAAAATAAAATGAATTCTACATGAGATTAAGAACCTTGTGTGAATGATGAAATTGTCATAACATCCCCTTTTTGTGTTGTTTTTTTTTTCGGTGAAAAAATCATGTAAAACATTGCAATTTTATAATTTTCTCATCTCGTGCCCTTTCCTTCAGTGCACTGGAGTCTGCTGAGGTCAAGGCCCGGGTCACCTTGACCCCCAACGGTGTCTTCCCAGGCAACCAAAGCGCGCTGAGAAACACCCAGTTTAGCGTGGTCGAGAGAGGGTCCTATTACATTTTGCGAGACATCCATGGTAATCTATGTTCTCATTAACGCAGTTGATAATGGAACATCTATGCTTATAACAAGAATCCAGAGACAAAACAACAATACAACAATATGACATAATGGAACCAAAAAAAAAAAAAAGAAAGCACTGTGTGATGGTTCAAATGAAAATGTCATTTTTTGGGTTTGTATCTACCCGCCGAACACATGACATTGTGAAAATCAGCTGTGTAAATACAATTATTACCATGATTGATTTCAATGAAATTTCAATAAACATTTCTACAAAAAAAACAAACAAACAAACACGTCCGTGTAAGGGTGTATGTGTGTGTTTGTGTGCAGTGGCGTATCTAGGGAAAACGGCGCCCGGGGCAAGCACGAAAATTGCGCCCCTAATTTCTGAAAAAGTGTTCAACCCCAACCCAATCCCGGTATAGGACTTTAAACAAAGTCCACATGATGCTTTTTCGAGCACTTAAAAGGGATCTTTTGAGGATGATTTAAATGTAATGAATTTTGATAGATTTTGGCGAGCGAGCCGAAAATTTTTGTATTTCAGCTTGCAAAACATGGAATTCTTGTCATTTTTTTGCTTACCAAATCTTACAATTCTAATCAAGATATAGTGATAGCCTTATAGATATCGATTTATACCAAAAACTGAGGACTTTAAAAAATACTCTAGATTAGTGCGCGCGAGTGAGCTGAAATTTGTAAATGTCCTCGTCATCATCACGTATTGTTCTCATCCTTTTTTTTATATATATAAATTTTGGCGAGCGAGCGAGCCGAAAATTTTTTGTATTTCAGCGTACAAAACATGGAATTCTTGTCATTTTTTGCTTATCAAATCTCACAATTATAGTGACGACCTTATATATAACGATTTATACCAACAAACTGAGGACTAGAACAAATACTCTAAATTACGAGCGAGAGAGCCGAAATTTGTATATATCTGCGTCATCATTACGTTTTTTTCTTATCTTTTTTGATTTTTTTTTTTGCGCCCCCTCCCCCGTATGTTCGAAACCATTGGCGTCCTCTTTTGATCCAATCGGCGATCGCTTCAGAACGAATGAAATTGCAGTCGCTGCTCCGTGTAACATTTTTCCTGCTAAATATAAAATGACATGAGTGACCACAATAGACATTGTCATTAATTTTTGTCCACGTCATCGTCACGTTTTGTTCTTATCTTCTTCTCTTTTTTTATACAAATTTTGGCGAGCGAGCGCAGCGAGCGAGCCGAAAATTTTTGTATTTCAGCTTACAAATCATGAAACTCTTGTCAAATCTTACAATTCTAATCAAGATATAGTGACGGCCTTATAGATAACGATTTATACCAATAAACTGAGGACTTGAAAAAATACTCTAAATTAGTACGAGCGAGTGAGCCGAAATTTGTATATTTCCGCGTCATCATTACGTTTTGTTCTTATCTTGTTTGATTTGTTGTTGTTTTTTGCGCCCCCCCCCCGTATGTTCGAAACCGTTGACGCCCTCTTTTGATCTAATTGGCGATCGCTTCAGAACGAATGAAATTGCAGCCGCTGTGAAACATTTTGCCTGCTAAATATAAAATGACATGCGTGAACACAATAGACACTGTCATTTTGTCATCATCACGTTTTGTTCTTACCTTCTTTTTTATATAAATTTTGGCGAGCGAGCGAAGCGAGCGAGCCGAAAATTTTTGTATTTCAGCTCACAACATGCAAGGAATTTTTGTGTGAACACAATAAACATTGTCATTTTGTCCGCGTCATCATCATGTTTTGTTTTTATCTTGTTTGATTTGGTTTTCTGCCCCCCCCCCCCCCCAACCATTCTCCATCCCCCTTCCGGGCGAGGTTTTTTTTTTTTCTTCTTCTTCTTCTTCTTCTTCTTCTTCTTTTTCTTCTTCTTTTCTTTTTTCTTCTTCTTCTTCGTTTTTTTGCGTTTTTTTGCGCCCCCAAGGAGTGGCGCCCGGGGCACGTGCCCCCCTTGCCCTCCCCCCCCCCCCCCTAGATACGCCACTGTTTGTGTGTGTAAGAATTCGTCAGTTTGTGCATCCGGGTGTATGTGTTGGTGAGCTTTGTGCTATTGTAGTTCGTGCTCTCTTTTCTTGGCATGGGTTTCTAAGTCGATGGTTACCATGCTTACTGGAACGTTATTTTTCTCTCTACAACTCGTAGACTTGCGTGTGGAGTATGCATCAGGAGAAAGAATATATCTGTACATCCCGGACCAGTTTGTCAATGAGGTAAGCATTAAGTACCATAAGTTTACATTTACTTTTTGTGTGGCACGTTTACACGCCCAACTCAGTGGACGCTTGCAAACTACGCAAAAACTCGCACAATTCGATCGATAAATCGCTATGTGCCACTGTAAATTGAAAGTGTCGAAGTCAAAGCACTGTCATCAAAATGTACTTCACAGCAAAGCTTACAATTTTCTCTTAAACATTGCCCAATTGGATGTCTAGGACAAATGATTCTATATAAAGTTCAAAGAATGTAAGAATGCTATCTAAAAGTGCTAATGGATTGTGCTTTCAAAATAATGAGGCACGCAGTAGGGTGACGTTGTGGAACACAAAAAACTAAACGGTCTGCTCGTATACACATGATTTCATTGACATCGGCTCAACTTTCATGAGAGCAACAGATTTCAGTTGGATGTAGAATTGTGAGTAGCTTCACATTCACTATCGGTTATGATACAAAAACGTCGCTCAGCATCAGGTAGGTGGACAGGATTATCACTTCGGCAAAGACCCCGCCAACCCTTGTATCGAATGATTCTTCCATTTATTATTGTCATGGACATGATGAATTTTTCTTGAATGTGATAAAAAAAAAACCATATCGATCATGAAATGTGCGTATCATGATAATAATACATTTACAATAATAATATTTCTTTTTTTTTTACGTTTTACCCACCAGACACCTCACTGAGAGATCGTATCTGATGTTATTATATGCCTCCAATTTCCATATTGTCCTCAGGTCTACGGACTATGTGCCACGGATGCACTGCTGACAGGAGGGAACGATATTTCATTCATCTCGAGAGGCAACGCCCTGCAACTCCAAGGCGTGAGTTGCCCAACCGTGAGCGAATCGTTGCCCGCCATTCCGGACAGCCCCGCGTGTCGGGTCCGTTTTCAGGACGCAAGTTTCCCCCGTTGCGGGCTGAACGCCACCTGCTTCGAGAATCTGTGCGCCAACGAGGTCGGTGTGTCTCCCAACCCGCAGGAGAGCATCTGCCTCGCCATGGCGGAACACTTCCGAATGTGCGCCCTGCTCAATCCACCTACTGTCATCGGTTGGAGGGAGCAATATGGATGTAGTGAGTTCGCAGCCAGAGCTTGTCGTTCTATGCCTATATTTTCCATTCTACGAGATTCCATTGATTTGTAGGGTACCCTTTATAACTGTACGAAGCGTTCTAACCAATGCTGACAGTGTGTTTCATGACATTTTCTTTTTCACTATAGTTGCAAGCAGTCATACTCAGGAGAAATCATTGCACGGAATCTCCATTACTGCAAATAAGGTGCTGAACAAAATATATTGAGCTTTTGGTTGGTTCGCCACTCGGTTAAAAGTTGTAATTGGCACCACCACTAAGAGATACATGTACGAAAAAGAAACAGTTATGAAAGTCAATACAAGTAATATCCATTTCTCTTGGTTTTCTGTCTCACTTTAAATCTCATTTCATTTCACCAGTCTTTCTAACTTTCTAGATTTCTCTTTTTCTGTCGTTGTCGTTTTTCAGCTTTGACATGTCCGAGCAACAAGGAGTATAATGAAAGGGGGACTGTATGTCCAAGAACATGTGAGCAGAGCTTCCTGGGTGAATCATGCCAGACGGATGAAGTCATAGACGGATGCCATTGCCCTGCCGGTGCTTACTCCTTAATGAACTTTTTCAAAAGAAAACTCTGGTCTGTGCTGAACCTAACCGTGATAAATACTGCTAACAGCACACACAGCGCGGATTCTTTTAACGCGGACACAAAATGGAGAGGTTTTTTTTTTTTTTTTTTTTAGATCAATATGCTCACTATTTGTTCATGTTTGATTTTAATCTGTTGGAGTTTGCAACTTATCATATAAGTATTCGTTGCTGCACTCGAGTGCCCGCAATTTTTAGGTAAGACTTAAATCCCTTCCAGTCACTGACATTTCGGCAACTCTTCATTTTTTCCGAAGGTTCGTTAATCCAACGGTTTATTAATCCGAAACCAAATTAAGTTTGTAATTCCAAAGATTCGTTAGTAAGCACAGTCTTTACATTATTTTGCGGATTAACGAATCCCTCTTAGTTTAGGGAATTGTGTATTTCGGAATGAAGAACATTCGGAATAACGAACATCGATCCGAGGATTCTGACTGAGGGAATATCATGGCATGTGTTGTGACTTCGAGATACAATATCTCTCGCAGCATTGGTAAGGTTTACAACCGATTACCGTCCAAGCAGTAATTAAGTAATTTTGATTTAGCTCGCGATCGTTAAGGTGATCCAGCACAGTAACAGGAACCATACTCTTCAATTATTGCCACATGCATTCTCAGTCCCTAAATCTCCTCCTCTTTTGACGGGCTCTCTCTTTTCCGATTCTTTTGGATGTAGCGAGTGTCTGAAAATATTTTTCTTTCGCGATTCTCTCTTTGTTGGTCATCTTATCTTTGTAGAGTACACCCATGCCTTGAACGATGCATTTTCAATACAATTGTCATGAATATAACGTTTATGTGTCTAGTCCTTTCTCTATTTATTCATCTCTGTCATTCTTTTTTTCATCAGATACATACTGGAACGCCCAGAGTGGCTCCTGCGTTTCACGGGCAAACTGCTTCTGCGTTCATCAAGGGTCATCGTATGCGAATGGAGAAGGAATTAGTATAGACTGCAGTATGTGGTGGGTACACGTCTATGTACATGCTGAATGATAATTGCGAAACATGTTCGATTTGCTCCTTATTGGTAGGGCTTATGTCTCAATCTTGCGCTGGCTTTACTTTGAAACAGATGTTATGCATTTCATGTGTTACCAGCGGGTACATCTTATCAGCACGTCCTGGTTTTCAAGTACAGGGGGGCATTTCATGAAGGAACTTGTCGGATAAAATATCTGACAAGTCAATTATATCCGACAAGTTCAGAGAAATCAGCCAATCAGACTAAAGAATTTCTCAAAACTTGTCGGATATAATTGACTCGTCAGATATTTTATCCGACAAGTTCCTTCATGAAACGCCCCCCAGATGTAGATCAGATCAGCGGACGGTAAGAATACTGCAATGTATGTACAATGTCCGGCCACGATTTGCGATTTTTTTTTTTTTTTATATCCGACGTGTTTCACAAGAAGTGGATTAGAAAACTAAATATTCTCAAATTTGTCTACTTGTACATGTAGTAAAAATTATGACAGCAGACTGACTCAATGGAAGGTAGGAAAGGAGCGGTCATGTGACCCATTATATTCAAATACTAAACGTCAAGATCGCACCAAACTAACGAGTCGTGTTTGTTTGTTTGTTTGTTTTAATTTAATTAGCACCACCGAACAAAGCAACATAAGCAAAGCAACATAAGCAAAGCAAACAGGAAGCGTGACCCTTGCCAGCACTAGCAATTTTCTGCCTTCAAAAGGGTCGCCAATGATAAAGACAAATCAACCACAATGAAAACGCGATTTGTAAATGTGTGGATTCGCCACCGCTCCTTTTACATGCACACGGTCATGGCATGTGAATGCCATTGCGTAATGCGTGCACCATACACATGTACATGTACACCATACGTGCAATTATCGTATTCGCCATCTTGAAAGACGTACTGGTAAACAAACCCGAGCGAAATACATTGTTTTTCGGCTCCATACGCTGAGCTCCGAGGAAGGTGCTCGGGAAATTTGACTCTCTCAGTGACAATCTATTGCTCTTAAACCATGTAGATAAATTCGGCAATTCAGTATTAAGAGTTCTTACAAGCGACTGAAAATTAGAATTGGAACAAAATACACTGGTGTCATCGGCGAATAGAATATATTGCAGTAACTTAGAGGAATTTCTAATATCATTTATATACACTAGAAATAGTAGTTTTCCAATATGGATCCTTGTGGGACGCCACAATGTATGGGTAAAACTTCAGAATTTACCGATTCATAGTATAACGACCGCCCACACCACGCGGCACTTCCCCGTACTTCACCAGTCAGAACATGCACAGCCACGCCGTCCACAAGCATTCATGGGACTGACACACAAAGATTCTTGAATTCAGATCAATTTAACGTCAATATCTCAATTCTTTATTGATCAACAGTCTCACATGTCACCAAATAATCAAATAATCACAATCGACTTGTCATGCAAACCAGATTCGCGTAGATTTATCCCGATTATCACAGCTCAATCTCTGTCTCGATTGCCTGTCCTAGTTTGTCACCCAGCCACTCTCCTAACGTAGGCGGCAGCAAACTACCAACCCGTTACACTACCCCCCTCTTAAGAACAAACTCGTCCTCGAGTGCACTATTCCAAAAAAAAAAAAGAACAACAACAACAACTGATGTCCCTTCTTATTGTTTCAGTACGCCTTCTTTACCGACAACCTCTGGTTATTTTCTTCTTTAACCTTAACTTCAACTTTGAACAAACAACTTGTATTTAATGCAACATATACTTCCGCAACTGTTGTTTAACTAAAGTAACACAAACAACTCTGGAAACGTTAATCAAATCTTCGCGGTAGCTCAAATCACTAGTCCCATTCTTCAGTTTCGAGTCTGTACACCCTTCCATCTGGATAAACCACAGTCTCAGTTGTGCGACGGTAATGCTCTCCCACAGACTCCCTCTGGCGTCTCCCCCTCAAACCCTGCTTCTCCTTGTCAGCCTTTGCTTGTATCACCACCGAGCGTACGCTGGGCTCTGGCGATCCTGCGTAGATTGATAACGGTGTCTGTGCCCGGGTCTCCCATGGGGACAGCTCTCGTTGGGTTTTTCGTCCTTCTCCCTTGCTAGAGGATCCCGGGTCAGGAGTTTGGGACTTTGGCCTTTTCGAAGAACCACTGCTCAGCCGTCGCGACTGCTCTCCCGCTGTGGCGTTTGCCGATCTCTATTTCGTTGGTCTCTCCAACGGCGTTCTAGACCTTGACCTTTTTGCGTCACCGCGATGCATCTTACTATGATGCCGCTCAAGGTCGTATCTCCGATTTGTGCTGTAGGAGTTTGCCGAACTGTTGATGGCACTGAGTGCATCTCATCCATTACTGCCCCCCCCCCCCCCAAGGAAAAACGCAGTATCTACATCCAGCTCCATTTCTCAACAACCGAGATATTCACCATTTTATGTTTTTGCCAAAGCCCCTGGAAAATATACTCTTTTGAAAAATTCCTTCATTGTGGAATTTCAGTCTATCTAGCTACCAATTTTCCTGGAAAATATCATTTTGTGTTTTTGTTTCGTTTTTAAGTTATTAATGAACATGTAGATACTTTGGGGAAACCCCATGCAATTGACTGATTTCCCCAAGGAAAAACGCAGTATCTACAATGGAACAAATTTCCCCAAGGAAAAACGCAGTATCTACAGCGGAATGACTAGGGCTGTAATGTGATGCTACATGGCCTAGCCGCTAACTAGCATCTAGAATACTGAATCTAGATCTGTACAGTTTAGGCTAGAGTCTGTCTAGACCAAAATAAATCTAAATCGGATGTCTGGACCTAGATCGATCTAGACTAGCTCTAGTTTTTATATCGTTTATTCTAGGCTGGCTACGTAGCAGGCTACACGAGTCTACAGCCTCAGGCTATGCACGATACTCACAGAAAAAAAAAATAGCCTAACGTTAGAACTGCAGAAGGTTTAGTCTAAGCCCTACACGAGACAGGACTCTTTAATTACAAAAAAAAATAAATCTAGAACCGGTCTAGATCGAAGAGACATCCGCTCTCTAGGCCTATTCATTCTGGATTGAACCTAAGTTTGTTATGTCATGTAAATTTGTAATGTAACTTTTTTACTTGTAACGCTAAGTTGTAGAATGCAGCATGGAATCATGCATGCATTTTACGCAACCCAGTCTCACTAGGGTCTAGACACTGTCTAGATCCGATAAGAATTAAAATACAACTTATTCTTAACTGTCTCTATTTTGTGCATTTACCGTGGGTAGGCCCCTACCTATTTTTCACATAGGCCTAGGCCTAATCTATGGTTTATTTTCAACTAGATCGCTGTCTATGTAATTATAAGACAGTATGGTATGGAGTAGATAATTGAACATTGACACTTCACTAGCGGTGTTAGGGTTAGGAATAGGATTCTGAGTGGT
Organism: Diadema setosum; assembly: GCF_964275005.1. Classification (NCBI taxonomy): domain Eukaryota; kingdom Metazoa; phylum Echinodermata; class Echinoidea; order Diadematoida; family Diadematidae; genus Diadema; species Diadema setosum. The sequence continues at coordinate 12,222,457 of NC_092704.1, read as the reverse complement.
TAAGTTTTAGTCTTAGACTTCTTTCTTAGTTTTATAAACAGGCCTGCCCTAGAGTAGGCCTATTCTAGTCCTACACTACATCTTTCTTTAGACTTTCGGAATACGGACCCTGAAAGTTCTGATTAACGTTAGGTCTAACGTTAGAAAAGAGACGCAAGACTCAAACGTTACTGTGTAGACAAGTCTTAGACTTGGACTTAGATCTAAATAGAGTCTATAGGGTCTAACAATAACATGTAGTATAACGCGACGTTTATCCGATACAACACAAATAGATCTAGGCCTAGGTCTATTGCCTTTCGACGAAACTTTCAGATTTGGAGCCATAGGAATTTTGACAAGGGTCTAGGCCTATCAAAGTTACTTCACAACAAGTTAATATTGAAATAGTACGGAAGATGTTCATCATCGAGGTAGAATATGAAAGAAAAGCTGATCGTTAATCACACGAAGCGAGGTAAACATGCGTTTGTGTTTAGAACTCTAACGTTACCTCGCTTCGTGTGACAAACATGCATTTGTGTTTACCTCGCTTCGTGTGACAAACGATCAGCTTTATTCTTTCAATATTGAAATAGTTTTGAATTACTTTACTCATTATCTGCAGATACATTTTTCTTGAGGGCTAGGCTCACGAGTAATTTTCCCCGCGACAACATTTTGTTTTAATCCAAGACAAGTACACACTCACACTGTATGCTGACTAGCCGGCCGGGCCCTGTGCTGACTGCATGCTCAGTGCAGCTAATCTATATGCAAGCTGTCAGTGCTGTGCTGTATTGTTTAATTTGCACTCGGTTAGTCTTAATCTCACACTGTGTTTTATATTAGGATCACGATCTCATCAAAATATTTACTAATCAGTATTGTTTCGGTTAGATATTTTGAACATTATGTTTTATCATTGAGCAAGTATATCTAAAGAAAGTAATTTACGTTCAAATTACAGAACAACCGGCAAAGTATTCACATATATAAATAACAGTGTCTGGTAATTAAGACTAGCTTTGTAGATACTGCGTTTTTTCTTGGGGAAATATTCATCATGTAGATACTGCGTTTTTCCTTAGGGAAAGTGCAAGTTAAGTGTACATACTGCGTTTGGCAGTTACGGAAAAGTAGCTTTCCAAACATTTTTTCAAAAATCTGAATATGTCATATGAAGAAGGATTGCCCACTGACTATATTTATGCAAAAAAGTGAAAATCGCCAAAAATGTTAGATACTGCGTTTTTCCTTGGGGGGGGGGGGGGGGGCAGCATACGTCTATCTTCTTATCAGCTTCATTCGGCATGGTAGCTTCTCGGCCCCCTGTAGAAAAGTGTTAAAACAGCAAAAATGAAGTGACATGATGAACATAATGGATAAAATACGTTCTTGCATTTTTATGAGATAAAGTAACTCGGAGGACGTCGGATACGTTTACTACGCCGGGGAAGTAATTCATCATCTGTGCGTTGCGGTTTGGCCATGGCAGTGTGAGATTCTCTAATGTTCTTAGAATTGGAACGAGCCACCACTTCCGCGTACGGTGTTTTTGGACTCCCGGTCAATGACTGGTGCTCCTGGTTGAACTGCCGAGATATATCATTATCCTCATTGGCAGTCGATGTGGTTGTGTCTTCTGTCATTGTCTCACTAGCTCCGCTCATAGTTCCGCTGCATTCCTCTGTTTGGTTGCCCTGGCTGAACTGTCGAGATGTACCATCATCTTCATTGGCAGTCAATGTGGTCTCGTCTTGAGACGCATCTCTCACGATTTCCGTTGTGCTGTTATGGTTCTCAGTTTTCTTAGAGATCCAGTCGGGCGGTTGGGAGCCATGAAAGGGCTTTAGTCTGTTGAAGTGGACCACTCTGGGCTTCGACCTGGGACCCTCTTGTATGCGATATACGGCGTCACATAGTACATTGACAATGTAAAATGGGCCATGCCAACTCTTCTGTAGTTTTGGCGACATTCCTTTCTTCCGTCGTTTGGTGTGCAGCCATACAGCATCACCTACTTTGTGGGTCTTGCCAGTTACATGTGCATCATAGCCACGCTTGTTCTTTTCAGCACCTCCTTTCAAATGACTCCGCGTGAGTTCATGAGTATATGCCATGTGGTCGAGTAGACGTTCGGTATACTCTGGATAGGTGGCTTCATCAGGAGTGGCTGTACGGCCCATCAGTAAATCCAAAGGGAGCAGCACTTGCCTGCCCATCATCAGTTCACAGGGTGGGTATCCGGTTGACTCGTGTAGTGAAGAACGGTAAGCCATCAATACGAATGGAAGGCATTCATCCCAGTCACGCTGGTTATCAGCAACTGTTTTTGCCAGGAGGTCCTCAAGTGTTCGGTTGAAGCGCTCCACCATTCCATCACTTTGGGGATGGAATGGGGTCGTCCTCGTCTTTGAGGAACCCATGACTTTGCACATGCTCTGGAACAGTGCAGCCTCAAAATTTCTGCCCTGGTCAGTGTGCACTTGAAGGGGGACCCCATACCTGCACACAAATTCCTCCACGAATACCCTTGCGACTGTCATAGCTTCCTGATTTGGGAGGGCATAGGCCTCCACCCATTTCGTGAAATAGTCCGCCACGACTAACACGTACTTATTGCCCCGAGATGATTCCGGTAGGGGACCCATGACATCAAGGGCGACCCGTTCCATGGGAGCGCCGACATTGTAGATTTGAAGTGGTGCCCTAGGGTGCTTGGGGGGATTCTTTCTCGCTTCACAAACAACACATAGACGGCACCACAGTTCCACATCACTCTGCATGTGTGGCCAATAACATCGTCGTCTAATTCTATCCAAAGTCCTCTTTGCCCCCATGTGAGCAGCAAACTTGGTATCATGTGCTTCCTGAAACACCTTCTTGCGCAGAGCCTTGGGCAAGATCAGTTGGAAGAGTGTTTCTCTGCCACTGTCCGATTCCCAGCGGCGGTAGAGGACACCCATTCTCACTTCAATTCTATTCCACTGACTCCAGAGAGACTCATGCCGTCAATCTCTCGTTTGAGGCGAGACCCCAGCCGAATTTTTCCACAGTGGGGTGCGTTTATTTGTCGTTTGAGAGTTGGGAGTCGAAGTACTTGTCCATTGCAAATAAACTTTCTGCTCGGCGTGACAAACCTGGAGGCCAAGCCAGGGTTTGATGACTCCAGCAGCTGTCGTATTACGTAAGAGCATGATAAGGATATCTGCCTGTGGCAGACCATTCAAAGTGAACTCAATTTTCTCTATCCTTTCTAAAGTTTTCAATTTTATATTCTATTGAGAAATTCTATGGTCATCCATTTTACATTTCGAACGAAAAAAATTGACCCGTAAATAACGAAAATACAGGAATAAGAAGGAGAGCATTGCCAGTTTGCCGGTGCTATTTAGCAGTGAGTTACAACGGGGAGGTGAGACTACTCCCTGGTTACAATCAGCCTGCTGACTGGATCGCTGAGAAAGCAGCTGTCGTATTACGTAAGAGCATGATAAGGATATCTGCCTGTGGCAGACCATTCAAAGTGAACTCAATTTTCTCTATCCTTTCTAAAGTTTTCAATTTTATATTCTACTGAGAAATTCTATGGTCATCCATTTTACATTTCGAACGAAAAAAATTGACCCGTAAATAACGAAAATACAGGAATAAGAAGGAGAGCATTGCCAGTTTGCCGGTGCTGACAATGTGCTATTTGGCAGTGAGTTACAACGGGGAGGTGAGACTACCTCCCTGGTTACAATCAGCCTGCTGACTGGATCATTGAGAAAGAGAGAGAGAGAGGGAGAGAGAGAGAGAGAGAGAGGGAGAGCGAGGGGGAGAGAGGGAGGGAGAGGGGGGAGAGATGGGGGAGGAAGAAGGGGAGAGCAAAATGGAATGACAATAGTTCCGGTCACTACAGTACAGGCATGCTCTGTCTGCATACGCTGAATGTCTACACTCACACACACACACGCACACACACACGCACCATGGAGCTACATGGCCCATGCCAAAACCAAAACAATCTCCTCCTCTCGCGGTGCCCCCCCCCCCCCCCGTGGCGCTGTGGCGATGACTGATGCTTAGATTAGGCCAGGGTCAAGAAACAGGTGTTTTATATCTTTGACTTTAAGTCATTGATTGCCAAGATATGCACTGGCATTATTTACTGGGGTGTAGCCTCTTCAAACGAGAGATTTGCGTCATGTCACCCTGGGACTATGGCACGCCACATCATTCCACGAGGGACGTCTTCCGTCTTCTTTCCACTTCAACACAATTCTCAGCTCAGGGTCCTGGCTCTGTGTAGTTCTGAGATATGAAGGTGTCCACTCTTGCTCCTCTTCCTCTAGCGCCTTGGCCGGACTGATGTCTACCTCTTCTCCTCCCACCGCTTCGCAATCGATGGCAGCAACACGGACCCTGTCATTGACTACACTCCGGTCTTCTGTATTAGTACCAACTGATACGAAGGAGGTCTGGGCCACATCTTTCTCCTCAAGGCGCTGACAGCCTGCACAATCAACGCAAGGTCTTCTAGAAAGACTGTCGGCATTGCAATGAACCTGACCAGCTCTGTGTTCAATTACGAAGTCATAGGTTCCCAAAATTTCCAACCATCGTGCAACTTGGCCTTCGGGGTTTCGAAAGTTAGTCAGCCATCGGAGTGCTCCATAATCAGACCGAATGGTAAATTTCCGCCCATAGAGGTAATGATGAAAATGCTTGACACCACTCACTACTGCCAGCAGTTCTTTGCGAGTAATACAATATCGCCTCTCCACCTTAGTCATTGATTTACTGTAGTAGGCTATGACTCGTTCCTCTCCTCCTTGCACTTGTGAGAGAACTGCTCCAAGGCCATTAGCACTGGCGTCAGTGTCTAGGATAAATGGATCCTCCACTGTAGGGTAGGACAGTATGGGGGCACTTGTCAGTACGTGTTTCAATCTTGCGAAGGATTCCTCGCACTCCTCAGTCCAAACGAAGGACTTGTCTTTCTCTGTTAGTCGGTGGAGAGGACGAGCAATGTCTCCAAAACCCTTCACAAACTTCCTGTAATATGAACACAGACCTAGGACACACCTGACATCATGTACACTCTTTGGAGTAGGCCACCTGGCGACAGAGTCGACTTTGGCAGGGTCTGTTGCCACACCATCTGCTGAGACTACATGGCCCAAGAAAGGGACCTGTTTTTGTAGGAGGATGCACTTCGATGGGTTGAGTTTCAAACCGGCGTGGTGGAGTCTTTCGAAAATCGTGTCGAGTCTGCTGAGCTGGTCAGCAATGCTTGTGCTGTACACTATCACATCGTCGAGGTACACCAGGCAAATTTTTCCTATCTGATCATCCAGTACTTTGGTCATCAAACGCTCAAAGGTGGCCGGCGCATTGCACAGTCCGAATGGCATCACTCGAAATTGATAGAGACCATATGCTGTAGTAAATGCAGTCTTTTCACGATCTTTTGCTGTCATCTCTACCTGCCAGTATCCACTTTGCAAGTCAAGAGTTGAAAACCACTTGGACCCGGACAACCTATCCAATGAGTCATCAATACGTGGAAGGGGAAAGGCATCTTTTGTTGTCACTGCATTTAATTTCCTGAAGTCCACACAGAACCTGGTAGAACCGTCTTTCTTTTTCACCAACATTATTGGTGAGGCCCATGGGCTCTCCGACGGCTCAATGACACCACGTCCTGCCATGTCTTCGATCTGCCTTGACTCCTCCTCGCGCTGGTGTACTGGAAGCCTTCTTGCTCGTTGACGAATGGGCGGAGAAAGTCCAGTGTCGATTTGATGCTGAACCACGTTCGTTCTTCCAAGATCACTTTTGGAACTAGAAAACACATCTGCATGCTTATTCAATAATTCCGCGAGTAATTGCTTCTCCTCTTGATTGAGATGTGTGATAGTCTTGTTCCACACGTCCTCCAGATGCCTAGGTACTTTGAATCCTTCTTTCTCGACGTGACTCGCGACGCTGCTTCCTTCATCTGACTCATCCCTGCACAATTGGACATCGCCAACTCCTTCACATTTTCCTAGCTTCATCCCTTTGTAAAGTTTCACTGAACTACTAGACAAATTCAGAAGACGGACAGGAAAGTCTCTATCAGCTGATTTTGCAACAACTGGATCGACTACAAGTTTGCCTTCACCCTTCCATGTGTTAGACGGTTCTAACATGAGGTTTGTGTCAGGCAACTCACTTTCCATCTCTCCTTTGACAACCATTGCGCTCAGTGGAGGCAATATCACAGTTTCGCTCAGATTCACTCTGCAACAAAGGGGGAAAGATGGCAATCCCTGACATCGCACAAAGTGCCCGTTCACTACCATTCCGGTCCTGAAGAAGTCAATTTGGCACTTCCACTTCTCTAGGAAATCACATCCAAGTATCCCTTCTGTGGTAACATCAGCAAACCATATCATCTGTTTGTCCACTGTATCTCCGATGCAAACTTCAAGCTCTCCCTGCCCTCTGAAGGGTACAACATGTCCATCAGCTGCCGTCATTTCAATGCCAACATCGGTCATGAGCTTGTGACCATTCATCTTATCAATGAAACGACTATTGACAACCGTTACAGATGCTCCACTATCTACTAGCATCGTTATCTGACATCCGCCAATCGTTGCTTGAGCATAGAGGCCATTATCTTTGGTTGTTGATGTTCCCACAGTAAAATCTCGAACCTGCTCAGTTATGTTGGGTCCTTCCCTTTCCCCTACTAGCCCCTGACCCACAGGACTAGTACCACTTAGTTTCCCTGGTCGGGTTCCTGATTTGTCACTTTCTCTCCTTTGGATGGGCATTGCCGCCTGATGTGGCCCTCAACTCCACATGCCCAACATGTGATCGGTCTGTGATCTGTGGAGCCCTCTTCTTCCTGTTGGCGTCCTTGTTCATTGCTGTTTGGCTGCTGACTTGATTTTTTCTTTAAATCAGTGAGGTTCTCTCGAAGATCATGCATCATTTTGGTCAGCTGCTGCAAAACATCTTGTATGCCAGAATCCCGGACAATCGAAGGGTATTCCTCTTTGTGAATGGCCCTCATTACGTGACCCGGACCACTCCTCAACCTCTCAGCAAGTTTCAGGTCATCCATCCGAGCGGCTACTTTGAAGGCGTCGTCGACCGTCTCGGGTTGTGCTTTGAGAACTTCAAACCTTACATCTGGGTCGGATAGGGCATCAACAAAACAATCCCTTGCAACAACTCGGAAAAGCCTGTCTTGCTAGGCGCTTAATGCTGTGCGTCAGTTCCACTAAGGATTCTCCTTTCCTTTGGCGTCTGTTCTTAACCTGAAGGCGAAGCATTTCAAGCTGTTTGTCAGGATCAAACCGTGCTCTTAGGGCAGAGACCAGTTCCACAAAGTCATTGCGCTGAACATCAGAAAGTTCACTGAGAACGCTTTGGGCCTCACCCCTCAAACTAGCGGCCAGAAACAGGACCTTTTCTCGAGCATTCCATCCATTAATCTCGGCCGCCACTTCGAAATGATGGAGGTAAGATTCAAGTGGTTCCTGTGCAGTGAAATTGCCTGGTTTGTACACAGATCTATTACAAGCACCAGCCGTTAGAGTTTTCTCAGGGAGGAAGGGTGTCCGTTCGTCTCGTGCATGTCCCATTGACATATTAATCCTTGGAGTCGACTCCCTTTCTTGCATCATGATGCCCCTATGACCGGAAGACACAAAGCGTGAATTTCTCACCGGAGAAAGAGATGACGCACAGTGCGTCATGCATCCACGCTGGAAACAGGCTCCATCGTGATTTAGGGCCTGTCCTTGTTCTTCTTGTGTAGCGTTGAGTTGTTCTCGCGAACCTATCTGGGAGGGCAGATCGGGAATTGGATTTTGCTCGTCACTCTTGTGGAACGTAATATGCGTTGGATCGTGCGCATCGTTTTCATGAAGTGCACTGTGCGTCGAGTTTGAGGTATCGTGAGTGAGGAACGCCTTAAGCGTCGAGCTTTGCGCACCGTGCGTTGAGAACGCTTTCTCCATTGGTTTTTGCGTAGCACTCTCGAGTAACGCATTGTGCGTTGGTCTTGGCGTGGCATTCTCGCGTAATATCTCGTCCGTTAGTCTAGGCGTAGCGCGTTTCCGGAGGAACGCATCGTGCGTTGGCCCTGGCGCAACACTCTCCAGTGACGCATCACGTATCGGTCTTCGCGCAACGCTCGCGAGCAACGCATCATGTGTCAGTCCTCGCGTAGCAGTCTCAGTTGACGTCCCGTGCGTCCGTCTGTGCGTAGGGATGTGGATGAACGCATCATGCGTTGGTCCTTGCGTAGCGGTCTCGTTTGATGTCTCGTGCGTCCGTCTTTGCGTAGGGATGTGGATGAACGCATCATGCGTTGGTCTTTGCGCAATGCTCGTGAGGAACGCATCATTCGCCGGTCCTTGCGTAGCGCTCTCGTTTGATGTCTCGTGCGTCCGTCTTTGCATAGGGAGGTGGATGAACGCATCATGCGTTGGTCTTTGCGCAATGCTCGTGAGGAACGCATCATTCGCCGGTCCTTTCGTAGCGCTCTCGTTTGATGTCTCGTGCGTCCGTCTTTGCGTAGGGATGTGGATGAACGCATCATGCGTTGTTCTTTGCGCAATGCTCGTGAGGAACGCATCATTCGCCGGTCCTTTCATAGCGGTCTCGTTTGATGTCTCGTGCGTCCGTCTTTGCGTAGGGATGTGGATGAACGCATCATGCGTTGGTCTTTGCGCAATGCTCGTGAGGAACGCATCATTCGCCGGTCCTTGCGTAGCGCTCTCGTTTGATGTCTCGTGCGTCCGTCTTTGCGTAGGGATGTGGGTGAACGCATCATGCGTTGTTCTTTGCGCAATGCTCGTGAGGAACGCATCATTCGCCGGTCCTTTCATAGTGGTCTCGTTTGATGTCTCGTGCGTCCGTCTTTGCGTAGGGATGTGGATGAACGCATCATGCATTGGTCTTGGTGTAGCGTTCTTCTGGATGAACGCATCGTGCGTGGATCTTCCCGTAGCGCTCTCGAGAAATCCATCGTGCGTCGGCCTAGGCGTATGGTTCGGGATAAATACATTGTGCGTAGGTCTTCGTGTGCGCTGTTCAAATGTAGGGGTGATCTCCTCGTGCGCATATGCATGTGCACGCATACCGACTGGCTCCTGTGCTTGTGTTGTCTCCCTCTCGTGCGTCCCAATGCTTCCTTTCGCATCAGCACTGGTGAACGAATTCTGCCTTGAAAATCCCTCGCCATGCTCAACCTTGTTCAACATTGTGCTTGGAGGTAGCATGTCAAGCGAATACCGATATTCTTCAGGCCTATAAATGCGAGGATTTGGGCTAGTGGGTAGTCCATTCCTTTCATTCACATATGGGATGCTCATGCTTACGTATTCATCCACGGTAATTAGTGACTCATCATCGATATCACTGTAATGATGCACAACTTGAGCAGCCATATCCCCTGCCAATTGAGTCAAACAATCCCCTTCTTCTATATCTATGGCAACATGTTCCAAACGGCCTAACGGAGAAGCCATTGTGGGCTAGTTATATACCTGGGTTCAATCGAGCTCGTTACCAATCAAAACTCAATTCCGCAGCTGCCACCAATGTAACGACCGCCCACACCACGCGGCACTTCCCCGTACTTCACCAGTCAGAACATGCACAGCCACGCCGTCCACAAGCATTCATGGGACTGACACACAAAGATTCTTGAATTCAGATCAATTTAACGTCAATATCTCAATTCTTTATTGATCAACAGTCTCACATGTCACCAAATAATCAAATAATCACAATGGACTTGTCATACAAACCAGATTCGCGTAGATTTATCCCGATTATCACAGCTCAATCTCTGTCTCGATTGCCTGTCCTAGTTTGTCACCCAGCCGCTCTCCTAACGTAGGCGGCAGCAAACTACCAACCCGTTACAATAGTATACGTATTGCTGTCTATTTGATAAATAATCTTCAAACCATTCCAGTGGAATGCCACGAACTCCATAACAAAATTAGGTCACATTAAATCATTTGGGTTGGGAGAGCCGAAAAAAAGGTAATCTAGACAAGGTTAAAAAATAGATTATACAAATCTAAAATTACCTGATTAAAACGGAGTTTGGAAAATCATATGATCAATGTTTGAAGGAATCTATTTAACTGGGTTTCACACCTGAGATTGATTGGGAGGCTGTTATAGACTTTAGACGCTGCATACAATGTGTTGTTTCTCTTGAAATTAGTGTTTGTAGGGAAACTTTGAATTCGTTATATCTCAGTTGGTAACGTGATAATTTTGTTGTTAATTTAGCAGAAATCTCCCTAGAAACAAGTTTGCGTAGTAGTTTGAAAACCAATATGGCCAGATCTTTTTTTCCAACTCCACATTCTGACAGTCTATAATAAAATGTAATGTTGCCTACAGTAGCTTTCTACTATACGTAAAAAGCAGGATTATTCTCAGTGCCCTGTTCTAAACTACCTGGAGTTTCTGTGTGGCGGTGGAATTTGAATTCATCCTAATTGTATTACAGTAATCAAATTGGGTTGTATCATGTTTTGTACAACCTGGCGGTATCTAGGTCAATGAATGACCGTGTGCGTCTTAAGGGGATGATACAGTATTGGTGGAGCTGAGGATTTAGCTTTTAACTCTTTGCGAGATACCAAGAAACCACTTATGAAAATTGTACAGAGCATGGCATTCTAAGAGGAATTCAAAGTTCATTTGATGAAAATCGGTTTTGGAATGGCTGAGACATCCAAAAACAAATCAAAACAAAGCGATCATAATAAAATGTGGGTCCCACATTATTAGTATTGCTCTGTTTTGGGTATCTCTGCCATTTCATAACCACTTTTCATCAAATAAACGTTGAATTCCTCTTGGAATTACATGCTCTTTCACATTTCATATGTGACCCTGCACCTCAAAACAAACAAAAAGTCGCCAGACATGATTTTTTAGTTAAGACCGTATTCTGAAAGAGCAGACTTTAAGCTTTAAAATGATGTATAACTGAAATCAAATGGACTCTCCTAACCTATCTAAATATTGGAAAGAAAGCACAAACTCAGGAAAAGTTTGAACTGAGAAAAGAGGCTCTGAAGTACAGTGTCCATTCAAGCGCTTAATCTTTACCAAACCGTGCTGGCTTTGCGATGAATGGGACAAAAAACAGGAAGTAAACCACCAGAGTAAAAACAATGAAGGGATTATCAAATTAAACTGAAATTAAGCATGCCTCATTAACACATTCTGTCCATAATTAATGCCAACTTTCAAAGCAGTAGCAGTATCTTTTCAAAAGTTATTAGAGTTAAAAGTGAAGAGTGTGGACAAGGTTTTTCAGAAATGAAAAAGGGATTCTAAAGACACACCTAATCACACTATTCTACCAAAAATGTTCGAGATCAACTGCTAAAAAAACACACTTTCCTGCCCGTTTTATGATACCAAATTTTATCATGATGTAAAAGAAGACTCGCTCTTTCAGAAAATATGAAAAAGTCAAGTTCGGCTAGGTTGACTCATTTCACTTATTTTCAGCCCTCACGCATTATCAGTGTGTGCGACGTTTTGCTCGTTTTGAGGTGCACGGTCACATATGAGGTTTCTCATTATCTCACCAAAAAAAAAAAATGTTAAAAACTTGAAGTTAGGTCTCAACAAAAACTATACGAGCCCTTTAACATATGTAAACTACGTAATTTTTTTTTTTATTTACTTTACATGACTTATTTGTGGAACCCTGGACAAATGACTATCGAGAATGACGCCAAGGTATTTATATTCCGAGACAAACTCCAGCTCTCAATTTTCAATAAAGAAGGATACGTTACGAAAACGGGATAACCTCATTCGTGATCCCATCAGCATAGCTTTATATTTTTTTTTTACACTCAAAAAGTAACTCGTTATGGCTCAAAAGTTCACTACTGAGGCTAAGTAATCGTTCACCATTCTTTCGAGCTCATAGGGGTCTTTAGTTGCTACTTTTTAACAAGTATCGTCTGCGTACAATGACATAGTACAATGATGGGCAACATGAGGTAGATCGTTCATGTATAGAATGAATAACAATGGTCCTAGTATACTGCCTTGGGGCATCCCAGGTGTGACAAATGATGTGGTCGACGTATGTCCATTTATAACAGTTACTTGCTTACGGAGAGAAAAATAACATTTGAACCATTTTAATACACCATCACTGAAACCGTACAATTTTAATTTCCTGAGCAAAATATCATGGGAAATCATATCAAATGTTTTTTTCTAAGGCCAAGGTTACCAAACCCACAACATACCGATGGTCTATTAATAGTAGACCAGCCAAACCTCAAAAAAGGCTCTAGATAAGGATTCGACGGCATTTTTTGTTAATGCTCCGTTCTCATGATGAAAGTCTTGCAAAAATACTAAGGAATAGCGTACGGCCGGATGTCAAGCGTATTTTTGCCGAAAAATGTCATTTTTAGCTCAAAATTCAGAAGCATATCAAAAATCACGATTTTTATTTTTTTCTTGCATTCAATTCATATTTGAAAGATCTTGAGTTTCAGTTGTCCCTTTTCATGAAATTGCAATTTAAATGTGTTTCCTTAGCATCTTAAAAGGTCATTTTGTACAGCCATATATGGGGCTCTCAAATGTTTGGGTGTTGTTTTCTCGAAATAATATTCACAGATTAATTAACGTTCTGCAAAGTTTGTTTTTCCAAGCTAATTAGATGATCTTCCAAAAGTAATTTAATGTTTTATAAAACTACAAATGCTTCTTTAATTGAATATGTCAATATTATTTCTAGTTTTCTTGAAGAAATTTTTACTTTTAATAAAATCTCTGAACATGTAGGAACTCAGAAAATGCATTTTCGAGCATTTTCCAGTAGCCCCGCGCTGCTTGTGTGCGCGCAAATGCTGAATACGTGTGCGTAGGTAAAGTCTCTCGCGGGACTAGAGCTAGCTGCATATGTTTCAGTCGTTGAGCTGGAACCGTGGTGACTGAAAAAGGGACTATATTTCCTTTGAATGTAAGTAAATTAGTAAATAAATACATAGTTCTTTATTGCACTGCATATGGGAAGTTTAAAATCTGTTTTGATCTAACAGTTAGATATACAACTTTGATCTGAGACTTGGTAAATATCAAGGTTCAAGCGCTAGTAGAATCTAACGTTAGGCCGATGTCTTGTGACTGTATTTCGCACCGATCCCGTGGGCATGCCTACCAACCCCCGGGCCGCCACCCGACAGTGCCGGCGGTGCTTGTTAGTGGAACACCGATTATTCCGCAAGGCACGTCTTGACACGGTGCGAAAAGAGGTCTACACATTTATAGGTCTAGGCCTACGTCTAGATTTAGGTGTCTTGTTCGTTCTATCGAGGTTTCTAATCTATGGCCTCATCACATGCAGTTAGACTGAATCCTCGTCTAACGTTAGGTCTAATCTATACGGTTACACTCTCTCCGAGTCTAACTGTCGACATTAGCTATCGTTAGGGGTTACTGTTATGTACGGATAGCCTACGCCTGTTAATGCCAAAACAATTATTCAATCGGGCTAGGCCCTAATCACAATGAACTTTACCGTTAGCACATTAGCAGAACACTTTGTATAACGTAGTCACGTAGACAGTACAGGCCCACTACTACTAACGTTAGATGTATTTGTAGGGCTAGAGCCAGGTCCAGGGCAAGGGACTGTAATCTATACAGAAGTCTAGATCTATAGAGTCTAATCAAATACTAGACCTGTATAAAATCTAGCGGGTCTGAAGTATAAATAGCTGGCGTCTAGAATTAGGAATAGGATCTAACCTTAGTCAAGATCTGGGACACTGATTCTACCTAACGTTAGAGGTTTCTAATTCTAGTAACCTACTAGATATCTACTAGGCAGTTTTGTTGTAAAGACCCAGCTAACAAGGCCTAGCTAGACCTAAGTTTAGACATCTAGAGGTTCTAAAATCGATGCATATATTATATATCTAACGTTGGGCTAACTTTGATCTAAGTAAAAGTTCACGTTAATTAGATCCAACATTTCTATCTTGATCTAACATTAGAATATCCTAACATTAGCTCTAACGTTAGCAGTCTCTACAGCAGAGGTCTGAGGTTGACTCGATCCACTCTTTATGGTACTGTAGACCTACATGGGTTTAGAAAAAGAGTCTAGGATTTAGGCCTAGGTGTTTTATAAAAGTGAGTCTACAACCAAGTGATCTTTCCATTCGAATATGCCCGAAAGAGAGAGAGAGAAAGTGTTCAGTCCTGACTGCCAACCTCTCCTAATCTGTGAATCATTGTACTCTTCTACTAGTTTACAAATAAGGTAGATAGTCAAAAAGGAACTCTTTAGAAATGTCCTTACTCATATAAAGTACCAACTTCTTATGTTAATGTCTCATAGAATAAAGGTTCATTTGAAAAAAAAATGTAAATATTACATTTTTAATGGATCATTTATACCGACTCACTGAAACCTGAATATCTTTCTTCTTCTTTTTTTAAATTTTCAAAAAGCTAAAAAAAAAAAAAAAAATCGCATCTCAGTAAAAGAGATACAGTATATATCTATTGTTATAATTGATTTGCATGGGGAATAAAGAAAATTATGTCAATGCCAAGATGCCTTTTCAAAACAAATTTCAAATTGATTTTTTTTTTGTTCACTGTTAGCTTATAATGCTCTGCTTTAAAGATGGAAAAAAAATTATTTGAGTCATGTTGATTTCTGTTTTCAGCTAGATGTACCAACAAGTGGACAGACTGAGTCTTGTCTTCAAACTTCGCCAGAGAGAGACATATCCCGACTTGCCAAAATCTAATTGTAAAGTCTGAACTCTTTCTACCTACAACAAAGTGCAGAACAACCAGATGGTAAGAAACGATAAATGTCTGAAATACATTATGGCGGTCTAATTTCAAACATATTTTAAATACGAAGTTACTAAGTGCTTCATTATCAAATGTATCAGTTAAGTGCTCAGTTGAAAATAATGACAAATCTAAATACATTGAGTATTAAGTATTCCTATTCCATTTGAATAAGTTGAAACAAGCATGTTTTCACTTTGACAGTTGCATTACAATACAATGTACAAGTACTTTGCAAACAAAGAGAGGAGAAGAATTTTATATCTCCATTTATATACAAAGGGGAGCAAATCTATGATCAAGTGTGTATTCTTGGTTTTTTTTTTTTTTTGGTATATTCATTGCATGTTCTATTGTAGAGGATCATATGAAAGAATGGTATTCTATCCACTGAAGAGGAGATGATATAAAAATCAAACATAAATGTAATCAAGTAAGATATTATATGTAATGAAATATTTCTCAACCATGTCAAATGGAAATGGCCGTGGCACAAGTGTTTAATGTGTGCACAGATGAAAATACGTCTGTAGTCTCAAATCAATTTACTTTCCATTATTATTATGTTGCGTTAAGTATGATGTAAGGGTAATATGCTGTGATGTATTGTTCTTTATTTTTATCAAGGTGTCAGCAACAAATGAAGAGCTTGTTTGCAAAAACCGATAAGTCCATTTTTGAAGATTTTGAAGTAGGGTCTCTATCAAAAAATATAAAATAATACCTTTAAAATGATATATTGGTCACCACATATAAAGGTACATTTTTGAAGTTATGGTCAAAAGAAGCAAAAAATTTCTTATTATTCTCTTTATTTTTCTTGACCTTTAATCGCAAATATCTCCATTTGACAAATATGGACTTATCGGTTTTTGCAAACAAACTCTTCAAATGGACATGCTGAGTTTGAGATCACATCCACTAGAGTGAGGGGGAGATAGAAAGATGTCTTGACTGCGATGAGCTCACAAGTAAGTGTCAACGATTTGAAATTAGGAATATTATCTCATGAATACAAACCGATTTATGCAAGGAAATCATATCCTAATCCAAATACAAATGAGAGCATGATAAAATCAAATATTTGTGCACAGGAATTATAGGTGTCAAGATGACTTCCATCCTATATAATTAATTTTCAGTAAGATATGGCTTCAGAGCATCAAAGATGATAATAACAATGACAAGATTAATGTATTACATGTAATACAAATTAATGTTGACAGTGACCTGAAGATCCAAAATCTCATACTAAGGGATTCATGAGATCGTGATGATTAATTCTAATTCATAATGAATGTGTTTGTTTTTTGTTGCAGTATAAGTATCCTGTTTCACTCATAAAAATGATAAATTATTTAAGTTTTTGTTAATTATATTTTCGACCAGAATTAGCACAAAGTGGACAAAATGGACCCTGCAAACCACAGCCAACTACGGACAAGAGAGAAGCAGAAAGAGACAGATGTCCTGACTACCAATTTCTAATCTGTGCATCCTGTACCCTATTTCGAAAGGAAATACGGGAGGTAAGCAATAATGCATGTAAAATGTAAACCCCAAATAGGTTGGAATATTTTGTCAAGCCTTTGACATCTTGACCAAATTTTTGACTGTCGATCGTTCATTGGGCAGAAAATTAATGCATGATTTGCTAAATGAATGCAGTACTGCATATGCATGTAGTCAATCACTCCAACAACCAAGATTCACATGAATTAGCTGATTTTTTTTTTTGAGCCTCTGTCAAAGATGATTGCAGGAGTCTTTATGTTGTTGCAGTCATCCATTCACACCGTGGCACATCTGTCCTATAGATTCTCGTCTTGCAGTAACTTAACATGTACTCAGCAGATCATCTTCAAATTTGGTTTTATACAGAAGAGATGATTACCTGGGCCTTGTAGCATTTTAGTTTCTGTTGTGATTTTGCCGCTGATTGTAAATTACATGGAAACCCTGATTTCTATTGACTGTAGAGCATTGCTACCATGGTATTGTATTTACCTTTGGATGGCAAAGTTACCATAACCTCTAAGCAATTTGACTTTGATTAGGTATGAGAGTATTGATGTGAAAGGTCACCGGGTTATCATATGCACGAAAGTGTTGAATGTATCCAGTTGCAGTATCAGGCAAGCACTACCTTGAAATTCTTCTGAATGGAATAAAAAGTTTAATGGACAGAATTGGATATTTGGATCATGAACGTTTCCTACATTTTATATTTCATTGTGTACTCACGGTTAAATTGATGTAACAATGTAGACAGATGTAACACCATTCTTTTCTCTCTCTCTCTCTCTCTCCAGAAACAACCCTGCTAGGCTATCCGGTCCGCATCCAGATTCCGTATGAAGGATGTCATTAGAACCTGAACTTCCATGTGGAATGCATCCATCTAAACTTCTCAAATGTAATCACAATGTGCTTTCAGGACTATCATATAAGTTGAATACAGCTATATATATATACATATATATATATATATATATATATATATATATATATATGTACATGAAAGACATGTGTATATATTAGGAATTTCTACTAATCCAGATTAAATGCTTCTTTTCTAACCATTTTTGTTCTTTTTTTTTCTTAGTGATGAAGTAAAACAAGGTCTGATATCAAAATGTGCTCAACAGTACTTGGCAAACAGAATTTACAATATGATTTGATACAGATCTACTTCCAATTTTGATTGCAGCATTAAAGGGATGAGGGATGGTCTACTTTTGGTTGAGATGGGGGCTGAGATGGAGATTTTGTGAAATAATGAGAACCCTGTTATGAAATATTAAAGAGTAAACAATACCAAGAGGAATTCCAAATTTATTTGTTAAAAATTGGTTTTGAAAAGGCTGAGATGTACGAAAACAAAGAGGTCCTAATAAAAGGTGGCACCCACTTTTAATTATTATTCTGTGTCACTTTCTTAAAAATTTCTCGGCCATTTCAAAACCAACAACTTTAATCAAACAAACTTCAGATTACTCTAAGAATTTGATGCTCTTTCATATTTCATAAGTTGTTTTTAATTTGCTTGCAAAAAGTTAAAGTCTGAATCTCCATCTCAACCAAAACTATACCATGCCTTTGAGACTCACGGTTACAAGCCGCATACTAGTAGTTCATGGAAATTGATCCTCTTATTTCCTTTGAAGCCCAAACGCCAACATTTTAATCCTGTCAGATTGGAATGTCTATTGTTTTTGGTTTTATGGGGGGAGTCAACAAAAGGGAAGTGAACTTTGCCTTTCTTCATCAGATGGAGGAAAATATATGACATGTTGGCCAGAAAAGAAAAAGAAAACTGCATATTGAAGTGCTTAAAAAGAGAAATCTTCACAAAGGAACAGTTCGTGAATCTGAAGGGAAATAGCACAGAGCATGTTTTTTTCTAGTTTAAGATATGAAAGACATAAGTAAAAGGTTCCAATCCAAACACCAAGTACAAGAAGTAGTGAAAAGGAATATGATCTGGTCAAGATGTATGTTTTGCCAGTTGTTTTTTTTTTTTCACATGTGCCGTAATTGTCATGATGTTGGTAATACTGCAATATATGTTAGCTATTCAGGGCCCCAGCAATGTATACTGGTACTTAGAATAAGGGAAAGTATTAGAGGGTAGCAATACCCACGTATTTTGGAGAGGTGATTTCTTTTTTTTTTTTCTTCTTCTTCACGGAGAGACAAATACTCAGTACAGATATCTTATCACACTGGTCTGCGGAACACAAAAATGATATCAGACTAAAAGCAGAATCTTAAAAATTTGGCAGTCACCATTCTAATTTAGTTGTACAGTGACGAAAGTTCAATGCAACAGCGTACAGTCATAATTAGCTAGGATATGTAACCACAAACTGTGAAAAAGATAGAGATATTGAAATATTGCCTAAAGAGAAAGTTTTGCTTTTCTTACTGGTGTAACGTTTGTGATGGTGGACACATAGTATATGTCACATTAAAAAAATGAGTTTATCAATGCAGTTAATGTAGTCAGTGCAATTTGTATTGTTGATTTTCAAAGTCTTTGGATGTATGTCACAGAGATTTGTTCATGATAAAAATTTTCACAGAGGACTCATTCTCTTTTAATGCTTTTAATCATTAAGAAGATTGCTTTCAGATGGAATTTGTGTTTTTGTTTTTAGATGTCCACAAATCGAGACTGAGGTTCTTATTTATATTTTGCAGGATTCAAGCATGTTCTTACTGTGTATGGTATTTCTATCAGAATTTTGGTAACCAGCAACATTGATGTCAAGTGCTGCTATTCTAGTAAATGTACGCTAATGGCAAATCATTATTTAAAAAAAGAGAAATTGTCCCGTTTACTGTTTACTGTATTTCATTGTGTGTTGATATAGTCCGTGAACGCTGTTTGAGACGGTGGTTGCGGGCGTGGTGTGCACATTGTGTAGTACGTTTTGTTGGTTGACTGGGAATATAGAGTGTTGGTGATAACTGAAATGATTTTTTTTTCACAAAGATGTGATAATATAGAAAAAAAAATCGAATTGCAAACAAACAATTTGTTACATGTCTGCTCCAAGGACATAGAACTTGGCTAAGGATAAATATAATCTGTACTATAGACTAGATAATTTAACCGACTTAATGATGGGAAGGGGAAATGAGGCTGTTATTGCATTGTACGCATTTCAATTCTAGTTCTTTTTTACTTCTTGTTTTCTTTTTTGAGGGTGATATTTGCCTTACTTTTTCACACAAGTATCTGGGGTACATTTATAATATTCTTATGTCGCCGAATAAGTGTGCGTTCCAAACAACGTTCATGTAAACAATCAACCATCATAAAAGAAACATTTAGTAAGTCTTCGGGAGGATAGATCAAAATAAAATGCAAACACCTCGCCTTAGAACATTACAAAAGTAAAAGTGATTTCGTGCCTATCCCTTGCAGGGCTGCGTTTCAGGGCCTGAGAATGCAAACTATATAGCATTGTATTGATAACCATGAATTCCCAAGCATTCTCGGGGGAAGGGGTGAGTATGCAGGATGGGAGATTTGGTATCGTAATTTTTCCCAGTAAAACGTGATTTGTTATCACGGTTTCCATGACAACCATTTCCAAACAGAGTAAACAATTCATATATAACTCTTAGGTTTCATTGTTAAACATAGATTAGTTAGATTGATACATTTTTCACACACACACACACACACACACAAAAAAAAATGTTTCAACACTTGTACGTTTTATAATCATGAATATTTGAAATTTTCAGGGAGTGACCTAATAATGATCAGTTGCCATGGTAACAACACTAATGACCACCCCTCTTTGTATTTTTTTTTTGTGTGCAAAGAAGCACATTTCAGTCATATCAAGGTGCCACAAAGGGTTTTTGCAGTCAGCTATTCAACCTGTCCATTGACGTCGCCGATTATGTAAGAATATACTTACACGCACTATACCATACACAATATATATGGGCCTACGCTATACATTCGATTTTTCATTCAAAATGCGCGTCCAGTAAAAATACATCGTCCCATTTAGGATAACATAAAACGAGTTATCTTTCGCCTTATCTTATAATTTCTTTGCTGCATAACATATCAGAACATATATTATATTTCGAAAAAATAAAAACTTTTGAATAGATTGATTTAGGTAGTGTAAAAAAACTTTGAAGTATTGGTAGATTTTACAAAGTACAATTTTGAGTAAATCACGGTTTATATTTCATTGCGCCATATATGTGCGTGTAATATTCTACATTCAAATGTATATTAGTCAGGTTCTAAACTTGAAATGGAAGATAACACATTTCTAGTTTGAAAGGTACTTATCAACCATTACTTATTTCGATAAAAAAATAAAAATCGTGATTTTTGACATTCTTTCAAATTTTGGGCTAAAAAAGGCATTTTTTGGCAAAAACGCGCTTGACATCCGGCCGTACGCTAAAATTCAGTATTTTTGCAAGACTTTCAGCTGGGAAACTTAGCATTAACAAATTTTGCCGTCCAAAGTAAAAAAAATCGTCTTGGCTGGCCTACTATAATGGCGGTGCGTTTATTTTTCAGTGAGTTCTAAGAGTGCAAGGCTTGTCGAGTGGTTTGGCGTCAAACCAAATTGATTCCGACACAAGATATTGTTCTTCATGAGATATGTGTAAGTCTGCTTAAAAACAACTTTTTCCATTGCCTTCGATAGGACGGGTAACACAGAAATCGACCTATAGTTGCGGGGATCGCAAACATCTCCATTTTTAAACACGGGAGTTATCTGAGCTAATTTCCATTCATCAGGAATATGACCTTCTATCACTGACAGATTTAATATATGTGTCAACGATATACCAATGCATTCAACTGAGTCCTTAATTACACTACAAGGAATATAATCAAGTCCTGTTGTTTTATTGCTGGGTATTTCCTTTACTATCTTCAACAAATCCTTCTCAGTAACGGGAGTGAAATAAAACAAGACATCAGGTGACATTTGGTTTAGAAATTGATCAGGATTTGCCTGGAAATCAATCAATGCTTCTCTACATCTCACAACATCAGCATAATGGTTATTAAACACATTTGCTATAATTTTACCATCTGTTATTTCTTCACCATTAAATTTTACCTTTTGAATATTGGATGTCTTCTTGCCTAGTATCAAAAATCGTACTAATTTTTATATAACACTGGAATTTCCCTTATTCTTAGAAATACTGTCTACAACATACGCACGTTTTGCTGAACGAATCAAAGAAGTTACGCGGTTTTTAGGTTTTTTATATCGCTGCCAATCAGCAGGAAATCTGCATTCTTTGGGTTTGTTTTTAATATTATCTCTTTCTCGCATGGTTTCCAGTATTTTTTATTCATCCATGGAGACTTCTGTTTTTCTCACTCTTTTCCTTTTAACAGGCTTTAAATCTTTTAACCCATTTCTCACAGGCTTTTTCAGATAATCATTCATTTCAAGGACATCATTCACGGAATGTTCCTGCAGATATTTTATCAATGTATTAACATCAATTTTCTTAACATTACGTGAATAGATATAACATTTTCCCCACGTCACTGCAATCAAATAATGATCACTCAAACTGACTGGAATAGCATAACAATGTAAGATTTTATTACATGACGTGGGTGCGAGATCTATTTTTGTTGCAGTGTTTTCAATCACACGTGTGGCCTCATAACATATTGCTTCAAACTATAATCTTTAATCAATTCAAGAAAACGTTTACTACTGTGTGATAGTTTTCCTGATCTTGATCACAATTGAGATTTCCAATCAAAATATATTCAATTTGTTGCACTTCGACAGTCTGCAAAACTGTTTCAAACGAATCGAATACAAGAGCATATGAGTCAGAATAACTGCACCATAACTCTAATCCTCCGATGTGCAAATCTTCTGTATTGATGAAGTTTAAGGTCTCACAAATATACACGATTACACCACCGCCTTGTCTATTTCTGTCTCTCCTGGCTATCCTAAAGCCCGGTATTCCTATCTCTTCGTCAGTAATTGAATCATCTAGCCTGGTTTCACATAGAGTTAATAATTTACATGAACATGTGATTTTGCATTGTGAGTCGAATTTCATCTATATTTTTGACGAGAGTACGCATCTATATTAAGATGTGCGATATTTATACCAGAATAAGTTTTTAGAGCGTTCAGTAAATCATACGACACTTTAACTTGATTGAGCTTATTATTTTGACACTGACGCATACTTTTACAATCTTGACTGTCATTTACGCTGAATGGCAAGTCATCATATAAACACATATCACAAAACCAGTCTGAGCTGGAGAGAACAAAAAAAAATTAAGATCCAAAGTCGAACACTTCAAGTGAATCCTACTCTTAAACATTAAACACATAACTGCATTTTTATTTGATGTAACTGTTGTATCAAATGAGATATATGGGTATTTTAAGACCAGGTTAAGTCCTTCAACTGTTTAAGTGTTCGACACAAGTTTGAGAAGAAAACTTAGTCTTTCAAGTTTCTCGAGGTCTTTTTCACTGTGTATGGCTACTTTCTTCATGCTTTTCGTGAGGGCTGTGATCCTTCCGTCGTACGTCCACGTTCTCAGAACGTTGGTGTGGCGCAGAGCCTTGTTGAGGTGTTGCTGTCTGTACGCTGTGAGGGATTCGTTGACGCAGAATGGCATTCCCTTCAGTTTGGCCTTGGCTTTGTGCACACACACACACACACACACACACACACTCTCTCTCTCTCTCTCCGGTGTTGTACGTCGAGAAGCGGACGATGATCGCGTTCGGTTTTCCATGATTCTCTTCTCGACTGCTCTTCCGCAGCTAGGCTGCCCACGCAAGCGTTGTGTCGATTTCGCTTCGGTTTGAGACTGGTGGCCATCGGCATTGCAGACCCTCAAAATGTCATGAATTCTGAAGAATTCCAGATGAAATGTACTCTATGAGTCGATTCAGTCGTTGAGGGTACAAACGTGTATCTGCTATCTATGGTACATCAAAGTCAATAGACGAAATTCAGGGTCAGAAACCAATTCAATTATAGCAGAAGAAGCTGCGAAGCTACGTGCTGTGCACAGGCATCAAGCGTTTTTTGTTTCGTTTTGTTTTGTTGTTGTTGGTTTTTTTTTAGTGCGAGCAAGAGTCATGTTATACATATTATGAAATTCAAGTGGAAGAGTAAGGGAATATTGTCATATCATTTTCAGAAAATCTTCCTCCCCGACTTTCGGATCCTTTTGTTGTAGCGGATCACAAATGAATGCACGCAGTTATTTTCTATGATACTCTTTAGCACGTGCACTAACGGAACATGGGACTGCGTGAGAAATTCGACTCTCTGTGGGGCTTTGTGCAGCGTCACGGGAAGTTATCTTAATATCTTCAGAACATTCGACGGATTGATTTACAGCATCAACCAGGTAGGATGAGACGAGAGTTGGTCAGTGGATCACTCCATCTGTCGTGATGATGATGATGATGCTTTCCATCATTGTGGCAGTGTACATACGTTAATGATTTAATCCCTGAACTGCAATTCTCAACTTAGTCGGAATCCTTTCTATGATCGGAATCTAGATGCCTATATAGGGTACTTCATTTTATGTATGATATCTCAAATAAGTTCATTTCATCATTGCGTCTGAATGTTGATATATTTTTAAAGAATTATTTCGTCACCTTTCTCTCAGTTGATTCTCTCATAGTCCTTGTCAGGTTTTCAGGTTTATCTTCCTCATTCTTCTGTATTTCTTTGTAAAGCAATTACTTTATCTGTAGTGCCCTTGAAACTGAAACTAAGTGCGCAAACTCTAACGTAATCTATCTCGCAAAAGTAGATTAAGTTCATCGTGATACATGTGGGTATCTTAACCTTTCTTTAACTTCTCTCGAGGCCTGTGAGCACCTGTTGGTAGAACCTCGCGACGATATGGACTACAGAGGACTTACCTTCAACCTTCGTCTGGGATACAACTGCTACCTCGCAAACACTGCCTGCGACCCGTACGTGAAACTTTCCGTGATAAAGTTCGACAACACCACCGAAACTCTGTTGTAAGTACAGGGCCCTGTTTCACAAAGCTGTTCGTAAAGGTACGCATGACATTACGAACGACTGGAATATGAAGTGCCATTATGTGCGCCCATTTTAACCTAAAATGTGTGGTAACATGTAAGAATAATCATTATCATCTGCAAATTTCACTCTAGCTATTGAAATAAAAATGATTGGGAAACGCACTTGGCTTGCAATATTAAAGTCGTTCGTAAAGTCATGCGTAACTTTATGAACAGCTTTATAAAACAGGGTCCAGATAGTAGATCGGGGCGACGACAGACCGGGAGGTGAAAAAGGGTCCCTGTGCACGTTTCCTCTAAAACTCACAATTTAGAAAAGACAGATTCTCAAAGGCAATGGGTTGATATACAAATGATGCACGGGATAGCTCTAGTGCGTTAGTGTAGGCGTAGCGCACTCGAGGGTATTTACAATTGTGAAACATGCACGAGGCGAAGCCGAGTGCATGTTGCACTACATTGTAGATACCCGAGAGTGAGCTGCGTCTCCACTAACGCCACGAAATAATCCTGTGCATCATTTGTTTTATAAAATGGGTCGAAAACTAACAACATTTTTCACGTACCTTTGTGGATCAAGATGTCCGAAGATGTTCGTTCCAAACACGTCGCACTCGGAAATCTCGCACATATAAGTACTGTACGTATAAGAGTATACGTATGCCACACATGTTATGCACACAAGAAAGGCCGGCCGGCAGCCCGAACTAGAAGTTGTTTACAGGATTGACAGCGCGTATAGTAGCGCGCGACGCACTTGTAACAACTAATTGAGTGCGCACTGCGAGTGCAAACATTGTGACGTCGGCCGTGGATCCGGATGTTAGTGAGAAATTAATACAAGCACGCGTGACTCATTTCAGCGCTTCCAATTGGCTACATTCTTGAACCCATTTTATAATTCCCGTTATTACCACCTTCTCCACCATTGCTAATATCTAATATCAAATGGGTTAGTCAAATACCGGTTAGTGATTGCCTAAACACAGTCACGTGATGGAGGTACATTCGTTATGTTCGCCCATGGGCGAACATTCTTGTAATGTTCTCCCATGGGAAAACATTTTCACGTAACATTTAATGACAGAAGGCCTAGGACCGCGCGCGTATACGCGTACAGTGAATTTGGCTGAGAGGTTCTATAATGTAATAGAGCGCGCGCTCGCATATAGAAGCGGGGCTAATTGAACAACCCGCCGCCATTAGCAAAGAGGTCGACTGCCAGAAGCCTGAACCCGGAAGTGCCTATAGTAATACACGTAAAGTACAGCTTCGAAGATGGGGTTGCATTGGAAAAATCATTCTAATTTTAAGGAAAATCAATATTTTTCCATATACCTCCGGATTTTATAAGAGAGATACATTCTCAACACAGTATATGTGTTTTGATGAAAAAAGGACTTGCTCTAATGTGTCAAATATGTGCCTTAACATGAAGCCAAAATTGCCAAACAGGCATTCATGCGTTCATACTGCATAAAAAGATTGCAGAAAGGTACAGTGTATACTCTTTGGTATGGGAGTACTGATTTCACATAATATAATGTCACTTAGAAACATCAGACACACATACAACACACACTCCCACACACACCCACAACAAACACACACACACACACACACACGCAAACACACGTACACACCAAACCACTTTTTTTTTCAAATTCCAACACACACACACACACACAACACACACACACACACACACACAATGCATGTCTTGAGTCCAGACCATGCGCATAACTCATGTGTTGTATGTGTGTGGGAGTGTGTGTTCAGTTGTATGTGGTGTGTCTGATGTTTCTAAGTGACATATATTATGTGAAATCAGTACTTCCATACCAAAGAGTATACACTGTACCTTTCTGCATGCAATCTTTATGTAGTATGAATGCCTGTTTGGCAATTTTGGCTTCATAAGGCACATATTTGACACATTAGAGCAAGTCCTTTTTTCATCAAAATACGTATACTGTGTTGAGAATGTATCTCTCTTATAAAATCCGGAGGCATATGGACAAATATTGATTTTCCTTAAAATTAAAATGATTTCTCCAACCCAACCCCATCTTCGCAGCTGTACTTTACGTGTATTACTATAGGCACTTCCGGGTTCAGGCTTCCGGTAGTCGACCTCTTTCGTGCGCGCTCGCCACCGGCCCCGTTTTCATTTTGTGCGCACTGAATGGTGAGCGCTTACTCTATTACATATAGAACCTCTTTGATTTGGCACTGCTGCGCGAGCGATCTGCGCGAGCGATCGAGTGCGTTGTGCTGGTGGTTGACGTTGACGTACTAGTATTTGACTAACCCATATAATATAACAGATGATGACTTTTGTTGTCGGGAACATGTACCGAACGTTCCACCCTCAGGGTTTGAAATGCTATTTCGGGAGGCCATAAGTCCCTCGACTTCGTCTCGGGATTCATAACCTCCCACAATAGCATTTCAAACCCTTCGGGTGGAATATTCGGTATGTTCCCTCCCCGCCAGTCATCATCTATATAATGTCATCATCTCCACAGTGCAAACCTACTCTACGCAACTGTAAGAGACGAAGTAAATCATGTTTGGCGTCTCTTTACGGAAAGCACATGGCTTTGAGACATTTCATTTCATTTTATTTTATTTCAATTTAGTGTCATATTTCTCACATATATCACAATACATACGAAAATTATACAAAACATAAATTAGATGAGACTTCATCGGAATGTACAAAAGTTTGTTTTGGTATAAACACAAGGTCTGTATACATACGCGAATTGAACTGTGGTCATGATGCGACATAAATGTATACATGGCTGCATTCAATTCATTTTTTTTTCTCAATTCAATTCAATTTCAACACGATTTTCCCCATCCAATAGATACCCAACAGAGAGTAAACAAATACTAAGCATGCATTAAACAATCATATCATTTGATCAATTAAAAAAAAATACATAACGAAATGTGAATCGTACAGTATAATCATAACATGATAAGATACGATATGTACATTATGTAGAATAACTGAGAATATGCTTTAGTGGGGGGCGCAAGGGATTTTTGGTTCAAATTTTTCCAAAAGCACCAAAATTTGGCACACATGTAGCCCAAACCATACTATTTCGATTTTTGATGGGCGCCAAGAAGGGTGCCCTCAAAGAGATTTTCCCCAGTGACTGCTAGAGTGCGGAGTCTTCATACGCCCTGTACTATTGTTTTGTGAGCGCAAGGGGAGCATTGGATGACAACGAGGAGGTACAACGGTAGGCTCACCCCTCGTGCTAACACGCTAGCAAAGGAGCAACCGAGGAGCAGCCAAAATCAAGAGCGTACTCGCGTAAAAGTTCAGAAGTTCGCGTAATACGCGCTGTAGAAATGTATACATAGTACGCAAAGTCCGCCATTGTTAAGTGAGCTATGGCGGCCCCCATGAAATCACTGACTCCATTGTAGAGTCCGCCCTCTAGTGGTGGGGAGGAGAAAAATCTCTTTGGGTGCCCTCTGGGACGGCCATATTGGCAAAATCCAATATGGCCGCCATATAGGTTTAAAGGTCACTTGCATTTGAAAACATAAAAGGGTTACAATCATTTAAAAAGTCAGGCTAAGACGTTTTCTGGGTCAAGGAATTCGAATCTGAAGTTGTTTTTATGGTCTGAAGTCAATTTTTCCTTATATTAAGGTCACCTTAAGGTCATTTAGGGGTCAAGCCATTGTATTCATAACAGTTTATTGAAAAAAAAATGGCTTGCCCATGCATAGACAATATTTCAGAAATGCCAGCCTTAGTAATAGAATTGCAGTTGTCGACGGCTGAAAAAGGCGTATTTCTTGTGAAGGGCGCCCTCCGGGGCGGCATATTTGCAAAATCCAATATGGCTTCCACCTACGTGGCCAGTATTCAAAACCTTTCAAGTTATACAAAAATTTGAAAAGTCAGCTTTAGAGGTTTTATGGGTCAAGGAATTCGATTCTGAAGTTGTTTTTATGGTCTGATGTCAACTTTTCCTTATAAGGTATCCCTAAAGGTTCTTATAAGGTCTCCCTTTGGAACATCATAGTTCATGTCACAATCATTCCATCAATTATTTTTACATTACAGGCGCTAAGAGGAAATGTCCTCACCGACTGGTCATATTTACGGAATTCAATATATTTGCATTTGCATTAATGACAGCCAAAAGAGCTAGTTAGAATTATGGGTAACGCCCTTTTAAAGAGTTTTCAGGATTTGATCATTGGATTATTATTTTCATCTTCATCTGCAAGGAATGCAATTAAAAACATACATATATGAGAAATAGAATCCTATTGCTACCGAATATATTAATAGTTTAGCAATGGGGGGGGGGGGGGGGGCTACTCTCTATAGTACCAGCGTCCTTGACGCTGCCACTAAAAAGAGAAGTGTTTTTATTTCTCTGTTGCAGTTCAGGGATCCTCAGTCACAATAGATATTCATAAATTCAATGGAATAATAATTATGAAGATCACTCCTAATCTGGATGAAAAAAGAAAAAAAAATCTGTCGTGTTTAAGAGAGTTTTTAGTACATCAGGTTGGTATCAATTTGCTATTTTCGAACTTGTGTATCAAAGTTCGATTCTGAAGTCCTTATAGGAATTTTTATGTGCCTCCACAGCTAAATATGCCGTTCAGAGAACACAACGGTCCTGGTGACGCCATGTAGGGAACAAGCATATTTCACAGGTGCCACAGTGACACCATTAACAGGGTACAGATTAGATATGCTATAGTACAACTTTCATGACACCTTCTAAGGTCTATTAAGATTCTATCCAAAGTGCTTGGACGCAAATTGGTATGATATCACAAGACTTTATAAGTTGGTATCTCGTTGGTCTGAACACTATAGGTTGCAACTCTACTCTCCGCAACATCTCTACGACGCACGTCTCCTGGAGACGAGCCCAATCTCCAGGATTCGCAGGAGAATCGAACATTTTCGATTTTTGAAGAGACTATTTCCGTCTTCCAGCTTGTCTCCGAGACGTCTCTGCGAAGTCTCCATCACTGTGGCCATGTCGTGGGGACTAAATTTGTCTGCAACATCTTCGAGATGTCCCCGCATCTTGTGGAGACCGTAATAACAGAATGGCGACGAAAGGGAGAAGTCGCTGAGAAAAGACGTCTCTGATAAGTCCCTGCGACTGCAAAAGCCGTGCCAACATCCCCGTGACTTCCAAGCAAATAAGTTGTCCCTTTGTTTGAAGACGTCTTGGACGTCGCCCTGGAAATTGCATTAGTTGTGACAGCGAAAATAACTTCTTCGAGACGCTGGCATTGCGACAATGTCTCCTCCCGTCAGATAGGCCCTCAATCCCCTCCCCCCCCCCCCTTTAATTTTGCAGCAATATCAAACTACTGACCATGGCTCGTCTGACACCTGCTCTACATTGTGCATTTTCACCTTCATTCATCCATTCATTCATTCATTCATTCATTCATTCATTCATTCATTCATTCATTCATTTCATTATTTTTTTTTCATTTCCATGTTTTCCACCTCCCAATGCATGCCTTGAAACAGCTGTGGTGCAGAAGAATGAAATCTGGTACTGACTGAAGCATTGCGGAGGGTGGCTGATAGTACTAGTAATTGCCCTGTACCTGTGCCATCTTTCCTCCAACTCCACTCCCTGAAGTCAGGGATCACATCATGACCCATGCCGTCATGATTCCAGTAGAAACTCACTTGCAGCAGCACTCATCTTCGAAATGTTGATACAGCGCCGCTAGAGCAGATAGGGTAGTTTCTGATGATCTGCTCCCACGTTATGACGAGATGATGCCTACCCTCGTTGACGCCGGCTACCCCATAAACCTTGTTGTTCATCAGTCCTTGCTGGACATGAGCACGATTATTAAAGTAGTTAATGTGTCAGTGAGCTCTGGTTTGCTGATCCATACTGCTTAGGCATTTTGCGTGCCACATCAAAGCAAGTCTGAAGTAATGTCGCACCCTGTCAGTGCCTGATGTTGGGCTCTGGAAGAGAGGTATGCTGTACAGCAAAGAGCTGAAAAGGCCTTTATCTTTTCAATACTACGACCCACCCGTAACTCCCTCAGATCAAAGGGATTAAAAAAAGCACACTACCGAAAATGTGATGTTATGCTCATTCGTGCGATTGTATACTGTTTTCAGAAAATGCTTTCAGAAAACATTATGTCATCCTTTGTAAGGATATCTTTGCGGAGATCGCATCTAAGTTGTTGGACTGAAGGATTGTGAGATCACAATTCCTGTTGGATATTTCCGTCTCGAATCAGGTGCTCAGGATGAGTTGTCCGTCCCATTTATTCTTGGATATCTGTGCGCTGGTAATGAGGGCAGTTCTTAATTATTCAATCTTAATTTTCAGCAAGCCGCTACGCTCTTCCAATCATAATTTGAGATTTGAGTGGTGCCACCACCACCTCTTGTCAGAGGACTGCACAGTGGTGCTGCGCAAAAATGTTAAGATTATTTTCTTCAGGATCAGTATCCCATACACCATCAATAGGTGTTCAGTTTCCCTAGTCATTTGCGCTTTCAGTAAAGAAACGGTTTCGTTTGATAAAAAGAGAATTAAAAAAAAAAGATAAGAAAAAACCTTCAGCTGAATTGTCTTCACCTACTCTGATAAGATACTGCCATTAAAGGACTTTAATGATCAAATTTAGTTTACTGCCCCTAGAAAACTGGTCTGACCTGGATTGAGGAACTCGATTCCCTGGAAGCTTCGGCCATTGCTTCCTTCACTGAAGAAGCAGACGCTGTCTTGCCAAGGGAGGGCAGGCATACACCAATTGCAGCAGGAGGAGAATCATATCGC
Source organism: Diadema setosum (assembly GCF_964275005.1). Taxonomy (NCBI): domain Eukaryota; kingdom Metazoa; phylum Echinodermata; class Echinoidea; order Diadematoida; family Diadematidae; genus Diadema; species Diadema setosum. The sequence goes on along the minus strand of NC_092704.1, from coordinate 12,191,202 downwards.
TTGCCAGCTGGAAAGTTATATAATTGACCATGAAAGGTGACGAGGTGGCTCAGTCGGTAGCATATGGCTTGCGGTCTAGGGACTTGTGTTCCGGCGCGGGTTCGAATCCCACTTATCTCAAGTCTAGCTAAGCAATCATTATTGATATGTAAGGGGATGGAACCGCTCTTGGCCCTAATTGATCATTGAAGAAGTATGGAAGAAATGGCAAATGGGACAAAATAGGTGTACCAGTAAATTCCAGTTGAATGCTCACAGACGCCATTTCCCAAAATGCCCGAAATGCCTGATTTGACCATTATTTGACCTTTAAAGTGACCTTGAGAGGTGATTAGTGACCTTGAATTGCAGAAGTGACATTTAGAATCCCATTCTCTAACCCCGTAAACCCTTCCACATAGGATTCATTACTTTGATCAACCTTTTCAATTTGTAACTGCAGTTGACCTTTAACCCGGATGGCGGCCATATTGGATTTCACCAATATGGCGGCCCCAAGGGTTTTTAGTCTTGATGCCCATCAAAAATCGAAAGAGTATGGTACAAGGGACCTATGAGCCAAATTTGGTGCTTTTGGAAGAATTTGAACCAAACAGCCCATTTTGAGCCCTTAGGCCCCAACTACTTGGAAGGTTAACAGAGAAGTATAAGTATGGAAAAGAGTGGTCCACTAAAAAACAAAAAAAAAAAAAAAAAACAACAACAACAACAACAACAACAATATCTCAATACATCGAAGATAGGGTTTAATTTAAACCAAGTTTTTTAGCATGATCCCGACATGGTATGAAAAAACAAAAGGCACATAACCACATAACGATAGCGCAAAGCCTCAGCTACAACATATTAAAATCGGGGAGAAATTCACCGAAGGGTAAGTGAGCTAGTGCTCGATAAAGACAATCATGTCAATTTTCACATCTAGAAAAATTCCGTCCCATAGAGATAGCACGTCATAACGAAGATACAGAAAGAAGTACACATGACCTTTGACCCCACTTTGCACAGACAAGATGGCATCTGAGCAAAAAGTGGTAACTTTGTGAAATGATTCTTGTAACATGGTCTTTGCGTGTGAAAAATATGGGAGAGATAGGAACGGTATTTACCAAGATACAGGATGAAACATTTATGACCTTTGACCCTTAACTTACATACCCAAGATGGTGTCCGATCAAGTAGTTGCTATTTTATGAAATAATGTACGTGACATGAACTAAACATGTGCAAAATATGAGGGTGATAAGGGCTGTTTTTCTTGAGTTATTGCAAAGAAAGTTGCAGAAAGAAATATCTCAATACATCGAAGATAAGCTTTAATTTCAACCAAGTTTTTCGACGTGATTCCGACGTCACATGAAAAAATGGAGGGTACATTAAGATAGCCCAAAGTCTCAGCTACAACATATTAAAATCTGGGAGAAATTCACCGAAGCATAGGTGAGCTAGTGCTCGATAAAGATAGTCATGTGAATTTTCATTTCCAGAAAAAATGCACTCCCATACAGATAACACGCAAACTGGTCAAATTTGACAAGATTACTTTCAATCCATTTTAACGAGGTGATGCCGTCATCCAATTAAAATTTTGTTATACATTAATGAACATTTAATAAGCTACAACATACTGAAATATGGGTGAAAATCGGCAAAGGATAAGTGAGATACGCTAGAGTGAACTTGAAATTTGATGACGTCATTTTGAAAATTTACTTTTTTTATTTTATTAAGAAATTTGATATATTTTAATCATTTTTACAGCATCGCCAACCCATGAAATGACATGTACTACTCATCAGCTTTCAGAATACGTAAAGAAAATGGGGGGTCACCATCCATCATGACGAGTAAAATCGGATTTAAAATTGGCGGTTTTTTGGCATAGTTGCACTGCAGAAGAGTAAAGAATCAGTAAAGATACAGAAGGTGATCCGAGAGGATACTCGGATCACCTAAAAACCAAGGCTTGTTATACATAGATCACTCCATTCAAACGATCCATCTCCCCTGGCCAGATTCAAACCGGACCGGACCGTTCGTCGCGACCACTTCTTCGTCGACTTCCCCCTCATCCTACCCTACGGCGTGGAAGTGAGGAACATGGCGGGGAACTTCCTTCTCGTCACGGCTGACATAGGATTGAACTTGAAATGGGACTGGGCCTCCAGGTTGGAGATCATCGTCTCGGAGTCGATGAAGGGCCAGGTAATTTCATATCAAATAATGCTAATACGATCCATATGCAAAAACAAACAAACAAACAACAACAAAGGGGGGCGTGTGCTAGTGGTTAGTTGGGTCAAGGGAAATAAAACCTTGCAAACCCAAATTTTGAGCATATCATACACCTGTCACTCCCTCCTCCTCCCCCCCCCCTTTAATTTGTTCGTGCTCTTTACCGCTACAGATTTGGGGGTTATGTGGCATCTATAATGGCGCTATCAACGATGACATGACCATGTCTACCACCAGCCCGAGCAACGATATCGGGGAATTCGTCAACAGTTGGCTCTCCCATCCCTGCTTGGGGAACCCAGTGTTACCGGCATACCCGTCGGATCTTGGTCTTTGCCACGTGGACGTCCAATATAGTGCACGGGCGACTGCGAGATGCTCGGAGATGGCAAGCGCGGAGTTCCACCCCTGTCACGGAGCCGTTGAGCGCGCCATCTACATCCAAGACTGTATGACACTGGCCTGCGAGAGTGGAGCAATCCTGACTGACATGCTCGAAACGAACACATGCCCCTCATTCCTGGCTTACATCAGTGAGTGTGCCCGTGCGGGCGTGACTATCACGTGGTCGGGATACAGCGCATGTGGTAAGTTGCTTTTAGGGCAAGTGTGGTATTAGTAGAGGCTACTATGTAATCCTGTGAGAATTTTGTGCCAAAATTGATTTTTTTTTTTGGCTAACTTTGTCAATTTGAGGGTGCTAAATCCAAAAATCTTTGGTTCCATTTTTTTCGACCACGTCTTCAGCCAAATTCAAAATGGCGGCCGCCATAGCAAACTGTATTTTTATCCATATCTCAATAAGTGAGCATTGTAGAAGCTTCAAATTTGGTGCAAAATGCATGGTTTCGATGTCAGACACTCTGGTATATCTTTTTCTGATATTGCGGATTGTTTTGATACAATTTGTAGGCTGCCATCTTGAATTTGAAAATGGCCGCCATAGCAAACAGTTTTATGAACCATATCTCATACAGTGAGCATTGTAGAAGCTTCAAATTTGGTGCAAAATGCATGATTGTGATGTCAGACACTCTTATATATCATTTTTTGATATTGTGTATTGTTTTGATACAATTTATAGGCTGCCATCTTGAAATTCAAAATGGCCGCCATAACGTTTTTACCCATATCTCATGTTGCAATTATTGTAGGAGCATCAAATTTTCAGTAATGCACATGCTTGTGGTGTCCAACGTTCATGTTCAGGTCACACAGAACGACAGCCATCTCTTAATTCAAAATGGCCGCCATAAATTCAGACGTTAAGGATGAGGTGCCAATGACGTCATCAAGCCATGGGGGGGGGGGGGTCCCATACCACTTCCCATAAGTGTGGGCAAGCTTGTAAGCGTTACAGCCCAGCGGGTATCCCAGGCATCCCATTCACAAGCTTGTGACCACAAAATGAAACAACTCATTAGGGAGCTTTTAATTGCTGGATGTATTTCTGGAATAACACAGAATGAATAAGGAATGTCAGTGAGTAGGTTTTCTCCTGATTGCTCTTGTTTGTGTCATCCTCAATTATCAAGACTTTCAAGATGCTTACTGCTGTACCGCCAATGATTCTAAAACTACAAAGGAGCAATAATAGCTCAGTTCTGTGGTACTTTGGATGCATCAGAATTCCTCAACAATTTTAGAACACCATCACACGAGGGTAATCTCAAAAATTGTCACTGCATTGAAACTGATGAATGTGGTGTTTGGCAATCAGGTATCGGAAACTTTCAAGCAGGATATTCCAGAAAGAGATGAAAGGGAAGTTTTCATGTTCTGTACTAAGAATTCGTATCTGAAAGAATCAAAAAAAAAAAGTCTATCTGGGATAATATGAAAAAGGCCAGAAATCCAGCTCTTGCAATTGAAATACACCTCGTCAGATTCAATCAAAAGTCATTAAGCTTAAGATGAGCACTATACCTTCTTATAACACTTCTACCGGTACAACAGTCTGATAGACCTGTCATTATCCAGTCATTGCTGGACGATACAATTATCGGAAGTTATAAGTTCTACTGTTTTAAGTTATTCTTCAATCACTCTTCATCTCACAATGGCCTTCTCCTCGTTCTCACTAACAAAGGTTCATTTTTCATACCCATGCCTTAGAAACCCACAAAACTGAGCCCAACAATCAGCCTGAAAGTTGAAATACTGATCAGTCAATTCCATCTGACACAGATACCACATCACAGAAAAAAAAAAGAAACAAAGGGTTCATCAAAAATGCCATGGGAACTGTCACCCGTCACAACGAGGAAGCAGATATCCTCATTCCATTGCATATATTAGATGCTACATTAAGAACGACAGTGAATTTCAGAGATATTGATGATTAATACGTATAGACACTGACATCTTCATTCTCCGAAAGGATCTTTGCTTTACTTTTAATACTGCATCGCATGTTGTCTGCTCCATCACTGGAGAAGGAGATGATATAGTACAATTGACATTGTTGAGAGATTATGCTCTGCAAATTGTTGCGAAAAACAAAGGTCTGCTTGGTCATGCCTTTCATGGTGCAGGCTGAAGTTGAAAATTTGAGGATGTCTCAAAGAGCAGATGGATCAAGTGCTGTGACTTCAAAAACACATGCGGGAATGAGCCTAGAAGACATTAACTAAGTTAATATCCCATGAATTTTTTAGTACACGGCTAATATTGTTTATTTAAACTCTGCAACCAAATTATCTAAATGGGGGCATTTAGTCACTCAGAAACATATATTGAGGCACTTTTGAAAGTCATTTGCTTTGACACCAGAATCACATGATTTCCCATTCACAAGTTTTACCCAAATGCAATGCTGTTAAAGGAATGTTTCCCATGGCAGCCATTTTGCATTATTTTCAACATGGCAGTGTACCTACAGGAAGCAGTCCAGCCTATGCAATAATACTACTATTTATTGAAGTGATTGACTTACACATATAGGTCCTACATGAAAGTGCTCCAGCATGCTTGAGTTTGCAGGGTAAAGATCTTACAGCACCAAACAATGGGTCGAAATCCATCTTGAATTTCAAGAGTGGCAGCCAATGTGAATAGTCCATTATTACAGAATGTATATAATTATGTGTGTGTGTGTGTGTGTGTGTGTGTGTTTGTAAAAGAATGTACAATGTTCACCACCATAAACGCTGATATGCCTAAAAGTTGTTTGTAACCACAGATATTAGCTGAAAAGCAGCCATTTTGAATGATAAGATGACAGCCTAAAAAATGATCTGCAATTTTAGGGAGGGGATCAAAGTGCATCTGAATGTTCAACGTCATGAGCCTGCTTTAAGCCCGAAATGTGAACTTTCTGTATTGTTTACAACATGAAATATGGGTCAAATATTTACATTCTGGTATGGCGGCCATTTTGAATTTCAAGATGAGCAACTAAATATCAAAATGGACCATCATTCCAGAAAAAAGATATTTCATAAAGTCTGATAGTATACGCATGCTCTTATTGAATTGCCCCAAGTTAGAACCTTACACAATGCATACGATATGAGATATAGAGCCAATTACATTTGATATGGTGGCCATTTTGAATTTCAAGATGGCTGCCAACCAAAATGATCCATCATCTAAAACAAAATTATTATATTAGCATGTCTGACTTCATAAGCATGCTTTTTGCCCCAAATTTATACTTTCCATAATGCTTATAACCTGAGATACAGGTAAAAATACATTTAGCTATGGCGGCCATTTTGAATTTAAAGATGGCAGCCCTCAAATTTTATTAAAACAATCTACAATATCACAAAATGGTGTATCAGAATGTTTGACATCTTAAACATGCTTTTTGCATCAAATTTGAACCTTCTATGATGCTCATATTATGAGAACTGGGTCAAAATACAGTTTGCTATGTCGGCCATTTTGAAATTCAAAATGGCGGCTGAAGACGTGGTCGAACAAAAATGGAACCAAAGTTTTTTGGATTCAGCACCCCCAAATTGACTAAGTTAGCTGAAAAAGTCAATTTTGGCTCGAAAATCTCACGGGATCCAATATTTCGACATAGCAGACCGTACTATATCCTAAATTGTGCGATTGAGCTGTTTGATTGTTGGTTCAACCTATCCATTGGCTTCTATCAAGTGCGAACGAATCGACGAGCCGCAAGGAAGTTCGCAGCAGTGCATTATTCGGAACGAAGTGGTGAAAAAGAATTCACCGCAAGCATATTATGGTGCCTGCTTCAGACACACACACCCACGCACACACACACACACACACACACACGACACCCCTCAAAACTCTGATGAGTTCTCCGAAAGCGCTTGTTGCCTTGTCATGCTATATCTTGTGGTGAGGCGAGTTTTGAGAAATCGCCTACTCCAGATAATTTATGTTTAAGCTTCGGTAAGAAATAGTATCATTATAGTTAACACCGGAAGGACGTACGACAGTTCAGTATTAATATAGGTTGCCTCAATTTTGCATCCTTTTGATACTCCAACAAACAAATTATGTGAACAAAACACGGCTAATCATCTGAGAGAGTTAAAAAAAAAATTATACACGTACTTTAAAATAGATTAAAGAGGCCTACACATTTTAGATTTCTTTATAAACGTAAAATTTCACACCTACAGGAATTGAGGAGTGCCCAAGTGGCAGGGAATTTCTTCGTTGCCCGCACGTGGACCCGTTATCTTGCAGTCATCAGAGCCGAACGTTTCCTTTCAGTCAGAACATCTGCCACGAGGGCTGCTTTTGCGCCAATAACACGGTAAGGATACCAGTAACCATAACTATTATATGTATATAGCCTTTTTAGAGGTGTAACAAATCACCTGCCAATCCTGCAGTATTTATACCCTCTTTATATACATACACACATACAAACACACACACACACACACACAAACACAGATATATATATATATATATATATATATATATATATAGTGTGTGTGTGTATGTGAGTGTGTATATACATATTTTTCCCGACATTCCCGAGGCACGTAGCTCTGAGGAAAATATGTTTTCTCGAAGGGACATGCGCGTTTGCGCCCCAAACTCCACTAACAACTGTAAATGCCCTCTCCTAAACCGTGCAGATCTATTCGGACACTGCTGATGAGTGCGTGGCGCGAAGTGAGTGCCCGTGCATCGACGAAAAAGGCAGCATACACAAACCTGGCGCTTTTATCGAAAAACCCTGCGAGTTTTGGTAAGTTTGAGACATCGATATAGATCAATTGCTATCTATGTATGTGTGTTTTTTAGTGTGTGTGTGTGTGTGTTTGTGTGTGAGTATGTATGTGTGTACCTGTCATTATAGAACCTGATGAAGTGCACCTCCTTTCAGTACTCTAACTTTTCTCTTAAATTTTGTTTCAAGATGGTATTATGGTAAACCAGAAAAACAAACTCACACACAATATGGGAAATCTCAACCGATATTACTTTCCCCAATAAGTCCTAGAGATGAAAGCTGAAACAATTTTCAATGCAACAAAAACTGAAATAGTTCCTTCCAATCGCTTCAATTGTTGTGTGTGTGTGTTTTTCTATTTCTTTCTATTTCTTTTCTATTTTTCACATTTACTGGAAACGGATTTCGTTTCATAATAGTAGGAAGCAGGAATCACAATAAAACGTATCAAGCATGTTAATGTGCAGTTCCTATCATTAATCATTGGGATATTGGAAAATGGAATGAAATTAGACAAACTTTTATTTGTTCTCATTCTTTGTATGTACTGAAATGTGAAATGGAAGAAGAACAAGATTTAAAACAGTCAAATGGCGAAACCTTAAAAGAGAATATGACATGTCATATTTCTTTTACTTTCAGTACGTGTGAAAGTGGCACTATCTACTGTGAAGAAGTGCCATGCAGAGGTAAGTTGTTTTTCTTTCAATCTCATTCGTGCTTTGGTTGAGGGATAACTGGTGTCTTCGGCACATGATAGTAATGCATCCGTCTGGTAAGCATAACTATGGGTGGGAAAAGCCAGTTCGGAGTTCCACTTTGCGCATGAGCAGAAACAAGGTCATTCGGACCAACAGGCATGCTGGTTTTTAAATTTACTGGGATAAGCATCTGTCATGTAATGATTATTCATGTAATCCTTATAAATGCCGCTTGCCAGCACATCCATCTGACAGCAAAAGTGGTATTTGGCAATATCAATAGAAAGAGATTGTCAATCCATCCAATGCAAAATAATGAAATGGATGCTTTCTCAAGTGTGAATTGACAGATCATTCTGCTCATCTGGTCTACGCAAGTTTATTCTTTGTTTGAACGGAATTGATGAATCCCATAAATTGTTACGTAAAGCTTATGCATTATGTCGCTCTGAAAACGAGTGAAGTGCCCCTAACCAACTGAGAAAAAAGAAAGGTAATTCGTACCAATGTGCCCATGAGCTAACTCCGAACTGGCTTATTCCAGTTGCTGTTAGCTCGACTTGGACGTAATGATATCATTTCTTTGATATAGGGTAGCATCTTCAGTGTTGCCACTGCTCTACCAGCATGGCCAGAGGGCCCCGCCATTATCATTGCCCTAGTATTGCCAGGTGTCTATTTACGGTATACATGTATAGTTGGGTCGAGAGAGAAAATAAAAAAATGGTGGGAAAAAAACGTCTTGTCCAAGGGCGTGGGTACTTGACGTGTTTCAAACTCGGGGCCGCCGATTGGATTTTTATTGAAGCGTCATTTGTGACTGCACACCAGTCCTGTGCGTTTTGTAACAGTTTGTGTTACTTTGGTCACACTACATGTGTGCGTCGTCTATCTATCTACATGTATCTATCTATGTCGGGCACGATTGTCTGCTGCTGCGGTCATGAGCCTCTCCGCCAATTCAGGGTAATACGTCATCTCTTCCGGTCAGCTGCCAGGCCCTCCCAGTATCATACTCTGTTTGTTTATGTACAGGGCCTTCAGGTCTCTCTTCACAGCAGTCTTCTATCGTAGTTCTTGGTTTTGTTTTGTTTTGTTTTGATTTGATTTAATTTGATTAGATATGATATGATACGATTTCATTTGATTTGATTTGGTTTGATTTGATTTGATTTGATTTGATATGATTTCTTGACACCAGTGACAGCGAACTACATGCAATGGTCGCATTATATCCTGCCTTGTATCAGTTGATTAGATGGGGGAGGGGGAAGGGTATCCCGTCGATGCCCGGTGAGTTGCCTGAGGCCTATCTGCTCAAATGCTGCTTACATGTACATGTACAGTGTATACGATATAATAAATCTGTTGTGATATTGTCATACAAATAGATAGATAGATAGATAGATAGATAGATACAGTGAACTCCCGTTTTAACGAAGTCCTCGGGGCCGGCAATTTTCTTTCGGTATATCGAAATTTCGTTATTACTGAACAAATAAACAATAAAAAAAAGAACATAGAGCGGATAACGTTGCGGCCCTAATTTACATTTCGTTGTAACCGGTATTACGTTATAACTGTGTTCGATATATTGGAAATATAATGAATGGAGATTTATAATATATCATGAAAGCATGTGAGTTTCTGCTAACGTGTTTACCTTCCCGTGAATTTGTGGATGTACATGGATTTTCTGTCGTCACAGGATGCAAATACGGGCAGGTGGTCAGCCGGTGCGTGTGTCCCAGGACTTGCAGGAACATCCACTCCCTGGTGTGCGGGGACGACGATTGCGAGGAGGGTTGTCAGTGCCCCGAGGGACAGGTGCTGGACGAGTGGAACGAACGATGTGTGGCTCCGAAGAACTGCCCCTGCGTTATGGACGGCACGCCGTACGCAGTGGGCGTGATTCAAAAATACGGAAGCGATCTCTGGTATCTTAGATTCTTCGCCTTATTACTCCTTCTTGTATTTACTTTTTTTTTTCACTATGGTAAGGTATACATTGCTTTCTCACTATGTAATCATCTATGCATACATTTTCTCTCACACTTTATGACCTGTAATTCTTACAAATATTTTGAAGAAATATTAATTTCAAGATATAAATAGATATAAATTTATATAAAATATAAATTTGTATTATGTATCACTAAGTTGTTGGATGAAAATAAAGAATAACTATATTGAATTGAATCGATCTGGAATAGTATTCCTTTGCTTCATAAATTCTTTTGAAGTTATAATTTCCGCGTATCTAGATATCCTAGGATACCTTTGATAATACATTTACATCGGAAGTGGGTATGGAATCACTGTGACAAATAAAGGATTTTTTTAGTAATCCTTGGATATCAATTCGCTGCAACCAGGTTTTACCATTCGCTACATCTGAGATTGATACAGATCCATTTCCAACAACTTTGTTTTTGTACAGTTATAAAATTCACAGTCTATAATTGTATTTTCGCTTGTCATATGTTCGTAGTATTTTCCTTTATCTCGTAATGTTGCGTTGAATTTGTATGAACACGTATATGTAAATGTTATACTGTAATAATGTTTTTGTATAACTATAATGAAATGAATAAAATAAAACGTGGATTTCATCATTTCCTCAATTACTCTCCTTAGTAAAAGCGTGTAAATTAAATCTGTTCGACTGGACTTACTTGTGAAAATCACAGAGAGAACAGTTTCGTGACTCGTCCGAGTCACTTCTTCAGCTCTGTCTGGCTGGCGAGCATTCACCCGTGGAGGGTGAATGGGCGATGTTACTGCCTTTATTATCCGCACGTCGAGGAATTTTGCGGATCACCGACTTGTATGTTGGTGAAAGGTTGTGTCGGAGTCCCCCTCCCCTGTTGAGAGAAGGATTTTCTGCATTCACATACACAACTTCACGGACTCCTCTTTCAAACCATCTGGTCTCCTTGTCGGTGATGTCGACCTCTTTGTCCTCAAAGTGGTGCCCCGTGTTCTTCAGGTGGGTGAACACAGCCGACTTGTTCCCAGCTGATCCGGATCTGCGATGTTGATAGAGATGTTTGTGGAGAGGCTGTTTGGTTTCACCAATGTAATTGTCTTTACAGTCCTTTCCTTGGCACTGTATCCTATACATTACATTGCTCCGTTTGTTTTCGGGATTTTGTCTTTGGGATGTACCAGTCTCTGTCAAAGAGTGTTGGCAGGTTTGAAGTACACGGGAATCCGGTAGGAGCTAAAAATCCGTTGGATTTTCTCCGACAGTCCTTGGCAGTATGGGACCGACACTCCTTTACCTCGTTGCTGGGTTGTGCTACTGGAAGCCCTCTCTCTGACGTCACGTTTGCGGGGGTGAAGGGCTTTCTCAATGCTCCAGTTCCTGTATCCGCAGTTATTCAGGACCGTGCGCAGGTGTTGGTGTTCCTTTTTCTTCGTTTCTTCAGAAGAAGGGAGGTAGGATGCTCTGTGAAAGAGAGTTCTTACAACTCAAAGGTTGTGGATAAGTGGGTGGTGCGAGTCAAACAACAAGTACTTGTCTGTGTGTGTAGGTTTGCGGTAAACGGACGAACACAACGTGCCGTCCTTGTTGACCGTTATCAAGCAGTCCAGGAAGGGGAGGTTGTTGTCCTTGATGTTCTCCACGGTGAATTTGATGAACGGGTCACAGCTGTTTATGTGCTGAAAGAAACTGTCCAGTTCAGCAGACTGTATCTTGACCCAAGTATCGTCAACGTACCTGTACCAGTGAGAGGGACCTGTTCCACTAAATGAGTCTAGAGTTGATGTCTCAAAGTGCTCCATGTACAGGTTGGCCAGAACTGGAGATATGGGTGAGCCCATTGCACAGCCATGCTTCTGTTTGAAGAAAGCACCGTTGCACACAAAATATGTTGTGGATAAACACAATTCTAACAGCTGGCAAATTTGATCAGGGCTCAGTTTGGTCCTTTGCTGTAGACTTCTGTCACTTCTTTGGCATTCCCTTATTACTTCAATGGCTTTGTCGGGAGGTACACTCGTGAACAGTGCAGACACATCAAAGGAGGCAATGGTCTCATTCTCCTCAACCTTAATGTCCCGCACTTTCTCGATGAGGTCCCTTGAGTTCTGGATGTTGATGTTCCGACAAACCAACTAACGGGCTCAAGATGGATGTTAGTTGTTTGGTGATGTTGTAAGTGACTCTGTTGATACTGCTGACGATGGGTCTGAGGGGTGTATCCGCCTTATGGATCTTTGGGAGTCCATAGAAGGCTGGGATGTCGTCTCCAGGGTAGAGACTATAGTACAGTGGTTTGTCGATGTAACCACCCTTTCCTAGTTGTTGTAGACATTCAAGTGTACGCTTTTATGAAGGCTGCTGACGGATCTCGTTTGAGCCGTTCATAGGTGTTGTTGTCGCTCAACAGGCTGTTTACTTTCTTAGTATATTCATCCTTGTTCAAAACCACGGTATATCTGCCTTTGTCTACTGGTAATATGACAATATCCTTATCCTTTGAAAGTTGATGTAGGGCCTTCTTTTCTTCTTTGGATATATTGGATGTTGGAGGTTTGGCACTAGAAAGACAAGCCGTTACCTTAGCTCTCACTTCCTCGGCTGTAGTCTGGTCGACCTTGTTAGACCTAATGGCCAATTCTGTTGCAGTTATGTAGTCTACGTATGGCACGGAGTCGGGAGAGACAGCAAAATTTAAGCCCCGAGCTAACACTGAAATTTCTGATTTGTTGAGCTGTTTATCTGATAAATTTTTCACCCACACGTCTGTTTGAGAATGGGAATCACGGTTTAACTTACGGTTCCTCCAGTTTGTGTCGGTATCTGCTGAGCGTTGCACACCGCCTTTCTGAGTTAGAAGTCGGGTGTACTTGCGTTGTTGGCGAGCTTTCGAGCGGTCATGTTGCAAAGCTGCACATTTTGTATGAACTTCGACACTCTCTCGAAAACGTCAGCTGGTAATTGTGTATGTAACTGCTGGCGTATATCCTCTAACTTGTTCCGTAAAATGTCGATTGTGAAGTTAGTTTGTCTGACCCTCTCGTTGAGAAGTCTGCGTTGTGCTTTGGCGCGAAATCCTTTCACTGGCGGTCTAATCCATAGGCTGCGCGGTATGGTGTCCGAATGTAGACAGCGTAGATTAAACCGAAGATGGTTGCGATAGTTGGCTACTTTCCTCAACGTCTTTTCATAATCTCGCACAAGCGATTGGCAATCCTTGCCGAAATGATTTTCAATGTATCGATGTAGATTTTGATTCATCCAGGTAATATGCTAAAAGCGTGTAAATTAAATCTGTTCGACTGGACTTGTGAACATCACAGAGAGAACAATTTCGTGACTCGTCCGAGTCACTTCTTCAGCTCTGTCTGGCTGGCGAGCATTCACCTGTGGAGGGTGAATGGGCGATGTTACTGCCTGTATTGTCCGCACGTCGAGGAATTTTGCGGAAGTAAGTTCAGTCGAACAGATTTAATTTACACGCTTTTAGCATACTACCTGGATGAATCAAAATCTACATCGATATACTCTCCTTAGTACTGAGGATTAATGTTATAAAAAGTAGATAAAAAGAACAGTTGTTTGTCACCAATCGTGTATCATGATAATTTTCATTCAAAGCATTTGCCGAGCTGGATCATCCTGGGAATGCGCCTCCACAGTCGACGAAGGTAAGATCCCCCTTCAATTTCGTCTTCCAATAAATCTATTCGTCCCAGTATAGCTGGAATTTTTTAGCAGCGATCAAGTAGCTAGCAGGTCCGACGATGCGTTTTTAAGAGAGCGGGACCCAGTTTATATTTCTGGTGCCACTTTTGGGGTTTCATCAACTGACAAGCAAATTATTTAAAAAAAGGCCTTCACTGCAATTTTCTCGTGTAACTTCCAGTGTTAATCGGCTTACGAGCAAAAGAAAAAAGAGAGGGTTAACCTCTTTTCTCTAGTGCCACTTCAGAGGAAAAAAGTAGGGGGGGGGGGGCTCAAGTGGTTAGACCCTATGTATTCCTATGTATTATGCAAAAAAAAAAGTGAAGGGCCCTTCCCCCCCCCCCCCCTGTTGCAGTGGATTGCCCTGGGTAGAAAACCGATGTGATGATGTGACGAAAATGTCAATTTCAAGTGATGATGACACGTATAAGCAGCCTACTTTGAAATATCATTGCGACCTTCGTTTAGATGTTCATAACAATTGTAATTTTGTTTTCCTCCTTTTTCTCCGGAACTGTTTCCAACAGGATCGTGCTGGGCCTATGGCCTTTCCTCCTTCATCACCTTTGACGACAATTCCTTCAAGCACGATGGTAAAGTGTTGGCAAGATATTATTTTTTCTCCTTTATCTTGTATTCCAGGACAAATATTGTTGTATATCCTCTGTGTGTTTGTGTATGTGTGTGTGTGTATCTGAGTGTATGTGTGTTATAGTTATCTTTATGTGTATGTGTGTACAATGTGTGTGTGAGTTCGCAAGTGTATTTGACACATAGATTCTACATGGCCCATCTCTTTTTTGATGATGATGATGATGATGAACATCATTTGTATAGCGCCATACATCTGTTAAATAGAAACATTCAAAGGCGCAGATTCCTCCAAGACAGTTAGCAATTGAATGCCTGGTGAAAAATGTGAGTTTTGAAAGAGGCTTTGAAGTGATCCAGTTTGTCAATTTCACGGAGAAAAGATGGGAGGGAGTTCCATAGGCGAGGAGCAATAGAGGAAAATGCCCGGTCTCCGTATCCCTTGAGATGTGTGATGGGCACCTGGAGAGTAAGGCCAGATGAACGAAGGCCAGGGCGAGGCTACCGTTGCTCGATTAGGGAGGACAGGTATCGCATGGGGCCAGACCATGAATGGCCTTAAAAGTGAGCAGTAAAATCTTGAAATCAATTCTGTTCTTGATGGGAAGCCCAATGCAGCTCAGCCAGGACAGGGGTGATGTGATCATACTTCCTCAGCCCGGTGAGCAAGCGTGCTGCAGCATTCTGTAGTGCTTGAAGTCTGTTCAAGGTTGCAGATGGAAGGCCAGCTAGAATACTGATACAGAAAGAAAAAAAAAACAGTCTTGATGTTATGAGTAAATGGATGATGCTTTCTGCTGCCGTCCTTGTAAGCAGAGGTCTAATAGCTGCGATGCTACGAAGTTGGAAGTAAGCAGTCTGGCATACCTGCGAGACATGCCTATCCATCCTCATAGACTGGTCAAAGTAGACCCCAAGGTTACGGACGCTATCTGCAGGAGAGACAGACACACCGCCGCCCTGAAACTCCATGGAGACAGTTTTGTTTCTCATTGGTGGAGAAGAAATGATGAGGCATTCAGTCTTGTCGTCATTGAGTTTCATGAAGTTCTTCACCATTCATTGTCGGATATCTGCCAGGCATTCGGTCATCCTCGTAGCTGCTGCGGTTTCTTCAACTGCCACTCCTGGATCGAATGTCACATAAAGTTGAGTGTCATCTGCATAGAAGTGGGGTTTCAAACCATGTTGGCGTGCTATGTTCCCAAGGGGGGGGGGGGGGAGTGTACAGTGTAAGGAGTAAAGGTCGGAGGACTGAACCTTGTGGAATGCCACAGGCCAGGAAGGCCTCCTCTGACACAGTTCCATTGATGTCCACAGACTGACTTTGGCAATGGAGATGAGATCTGAACCATTCAAGGGCAGTGACACCATCTTTGAAATCCTGTTGTAGCCTGTGGATGAGGACTTTGTGATCAATTGTGTCAAATGCAGCTCATAGATCCAAGAGAAGTACCATGGCTGCTTTCTTGTTGTCGACTGCTCGAAAGATGTCATCACCTTTTTTCGGAAGAGCTGTCTCTACGCTGTGGTGTCTCGTATAAGCAGATTGCATCGGCTCATAGAGGTTGTAATCATTAGCGATAATCTCATTGTCCCAGGGGACAGCCGGCTGTTGCACAACTACACACGTCTTTTCAGGAGCATGTTTGTCCAACAATTCCCTCAGAACCACATAATACTGATGAACTGAGTCATTCACAGCGTCACAGATGTTAGAAAACAGACTGGAATGTTTCAGGTCAAACCTAAGCTTAGTGAAATCAATAGTGTTCAACTTACGGTAGGTGATCTTCTTCTTCACAGGCTAAGGTTTCTCGAGTTGAAGGAGACAGTGGACAGAGCTGTGATCTGATAACGAGTCCTGGATACGCACTGAATTTATGCCTTCCGCGTCAATATGGGTGATGACCAGATCTAAAATAAGTCCTGACTCGCGAGTAGGTTCATCCACAATCTGCTATGCAGATTATGATCTAGGAGAAGTCTCTGGAAAGCTTTAGTGTCACCGGAATGTTGGTTTTCCCAGTGGACATTAAGGTCACCAAGAATGAACAATTTCCCAGTGAGCAAGGAATGCTTATCTAACTAAACTGAGAACTCTTGGATGAACCCAGTAAACGTACAACTGTTCTTGCGTGATGGTGGTGGACGGTAGACCACAATTACCTTAATCTTTGCAGTACCATGTGACAGATCAGTTTCCATAAACTCAAATGATTTCGGTTGATTTCGAGCACAGACTTGATTTGTACAAGAGACCTACGCCTCTACACCTGCGATACTTCCGAGGGACATGTAGCAGTCTGTATCCAGAAGGAGTTACTCTCTCCGTACTCCGAGGCTCGCCAGACTTGAACCAAGTTTCAGTCAATGTCAGAACATCAATATCATGGTCTATCAGATGATCCTTAATTCAATCAGATTTATTACATGCTGATTGACAGTTAATCAGACCAAGAGTAAAGAGAGCATGCACAACTACAAGAAGAGTTGAACTCTTCATAGCTTTGGTTTCACTCTCAATAATCTGCTTCTTCTTACCACCACGGCGGCCCCTGTGTCCATTGCGCCTCTTGTGTATTCCCAAGGTCTTCAGTTTTCCATAAGTAAAAGCAGCTAATATGCGTTGGTTAAAGCTCATACCATTCCATGTGCTGTATTGAATAAGTGACATTCCTTTTTTTTTTCCATAAAAGAAATTTTATTCATATAAACATTCAGGTACATAATAAATGTCACATACAATACATAAAGACAAATGATCCAAATTTGACAGGCAACTGCGAAACAACTAAATAATGTAAATGCGATTCCAATTTATATTAGATATAAAACCTTTAGTTTTCTCAGACATATATTCGTCTACTTTCTTCGCTTGCTTTAAAATTGACAAAATTGGCTAAAATGTAACGATTTCCTTTTATTTCTTAAAGAAAATATAAAGTAGTTTGCGTGTAAATAAACCACGTTGTAACATTTTTAGTTTTCTGTAGAACCAAGAACAAAAGCACTGCTAGTAATTTGAGTTTGATTCCGTAACATAATTTCCTGTATTTGAGCAATAAACTTTCGGGTAACATCACATTCCCAAAACAAATGTGCAGTTGTTTCTATGGAGCTCGAACAAAACGTACAGAGGTGTGTGTCAGATAGTCCAATTGCAAAACGTAATTTGTTAACACCAATATTTCTTTGCAGAATTTTATACTGAAACTAATGATGTCTTTGATTCAAAGTAGATGTATAAGGAACATTGTATATTTAAGTCCAATCTAAGTTTTGGTTAAATACTTCTTCCCATATCCTTTCTGATTTAGGTGGTTTAAATATTCAATCACATAACGTTCGATGTATATATCGACATTGTCAGCTCTTGGCTCTGAGTAGTCTGGCTGACGATAGATTAAGTCCTGTTACAGTGGTATAATGGTATAGATTATGAACTCCGAAGAAAAGCGGCGTTGCACAAATGTATTCCGTGAAATAAATTGTTTATTATTGACGAAGCTCGTTGCTTTCCGGCTCGTCAAAATGAAATAAAAATCAAGTCGTACAAAAAATGAACAATTCAAAGGGTTACATAAACGAACAGTAATGCTGCAAAAATTACTATCCTACCAAATCACATTGTGGCAGACATACACACAATCATGGAGTTTAAATGGTTAAATAGCACCTGGAAAAGGGGGGGGGGGGGTGTGCGGGTCGAGCCACCGAGTCCTTCAGTTCACTCGCGTGAAGTTCACAAAGTTGGGGTGTCCAAGGGTCTTACACGCGGGAAAGCGGACGACGGGCAGGTGCATCACCCTGGAGGACGAGGACGGTGAGTGGGTCCGAAGGCGGAGCTCCGAGACCTGACCAGTAACGAACGACGCCGACAGATGCCGAATAATGACGAGTGTTTGGCGAGTGGCGTGATGCCGAGTGCCGGGATGCTGCGTGCTGAATAGCAGCTCGGGATTGATGAGTGCAGGATGTCGCGTTATAATTATAGCGATGCGGGCTGGACGTTTGTCGTGAGCTTTGTCGTGAGCTTTGTCATAAGCTTTGTCATAAGCCCAGCTCATCCCTGAAATAATTAAAATATCGGGTTAAGCAATTAAGGGGTAATTCTAGCTTTCATACCTTTAAACTTCCCTCTGCCATGTGTCTGCCACATTCATCTTATCAACCAAAGGTTTATACCTGTATATATAATCAGTTCAATTACACACTTATCTATTACAACGGATCACCATCTCAATCATACATAATTATGACTTCTATATACTGCAACTTCATAAGCCAACATATAATTACTCGGTTAAAACAATAATTTCCTCACATTCAAACCGCCTCTTCCTGTTATTATTCTCACTCAGAAATGATACATATATGCAACTCGAAATTACTGCGGACGGTAATAATAATACCTCTCAGAACATCAAGTAATTACGTGTAAACAAAATTAATGGTGGTAGCTCACCATAATGTGCGTTTCTTCTGCCTTGATATAAATTAAAACAAAACCTTATCAATAATTGGGATGCAATAAGCAACGCACATCTTTCTCATATTACAACAGTTATCTTCTTTACATTATAAATATCTTCCTTCTTGGAATTCAGTTTCTATACAAAACTTGGAACATTATTATATGAAAATTGATTACACTTCTGCTCGCTGGATATTACAATTCTTCAGACTTTTCAGAAGCAGAAAATTACTTTCACTCAAATAATGCAGGCAATTAGAATTTTCCTCCACTTTCAGTTGGAAATACAAAAATACTTAACAAAATGCAATTAATATAACTACTTACAGTTCATGAAAGGGGTGAGTCGAGCTGGGGGAAGTTGGGGGCTTCTCCTGGCCTGTGCTGCCAAAAGTTGCGCTGAAATGGGCTCCTCCTGGCCTGTGCTGCCAGAAGTCACGCTGCCTGCAAATCTGTGGTTTTGCCAGCCATGCTAAAACCACCTTGCAAATTATAGGGCGTGCCTCAGCCTCAGTGCCTTCCCAATTCCCTATAGCTACACACACATAGGAGCCTGGGTTGCAGTTCCTCAGCTCTTCATCCTTCTGCAAGGAGCTCTTGGTATCTTCTGTCTACTCTCACACCCTCTCTCTCATAACTGGGCTCTCTCATACTCACTTCCATACACAAACACAAAGGATTTTGCATCCTACCCAATTAAACCCACCTGTCTGAACTATGCTAAAACCCTGGGCTATGTGTTATTGACCCGCTAGACAGACTGGTGCCTTATCCTATTCCTTATAATAATCCCTAGCTAATGTGTTCAAAATAAAGCTAAGATGTGAGCATGCATGATCCTAGTGCAAATGAGAGGAGAAGGGGGGGGGGTAAACTGGTCGCATTGTGACAGACATATCTTAATTCTTTTGAACAAATTATATATCGTGTCTTCTTGTTGCTTCGTTATTTCATTATCATTTGCTTATTTCTTTTCAATATATTTTTTCCACTCTAAGGGGATTGCATGAATAACTGAAAAATACTCTAAGAAATTACAACAAACACCGTGTTTTGCCCGAAATTGTTCAAAACTTAAAAAGATGAACCATCATCACTCAATATTTTTTTAATCTTTAATATGCCCCCTTGAAACATTGTTTTCTTGAATACAATCTCATTATTTATGCGAATTGATGAATTAAACGAGATTACCTGGTTTTTCACTTGTTCTACGGATAGATTAGGGGAAGAGGCATACTCACACCAAGCCTTAAGAATTTCACGTATAAAACTGCTTTGAATCAAATTGATTTTCTTTTCTGTTCCGGCCATATTACCATTTCAAATCATATTGCCCCCTAAATCATCTAAATAATATTAAAAAAAGACATTTCCATTTTCCTCTATTTTGATCACTTAATAATCTTTTCACCCAGGTGATTTTAAGTCCAGAAATTACAGATGGAAAATGAAACATCTTTAAACCTCCCTGAAAATAATCTCCAATTATTGTGCGCCGGCAAATTTTATCTGGTTTATCATTCCAGATAAAAGAAAATACTGTTTGTTCTATTTCTTTTATAAACTGTGCTGGTGGAGAAGGTAATACCGAAAACACAAAAATTAATTGGGAAAGAGCCAAAAAATGTAATATAACAATTTTCCCGATCGGGGTTAAATGTCTTCTCGACCAAATTTTCAAAATCTCAAATAGTTTTCTTTCTTAGGTATATAATTCAACTCCAACATATCATTTAAAGTTGTAGTGAACGTCATTCCGAGTAACTTAAACGGTCCACTAGAAAAACTAAAACCGGAGCTGCTTGGTGGATGTGCTTTACAATAATCAAGAGCCGCAATAAGTGACATTCCTGGGTAGAGTCCACTTTGGCAGTGCTATTGACATTGGTGGTGCTGAAAAGAAGCTATACAATAGACCACTGCATGACATCCTATTGTGTGTGATTCCGGTTGGTTGCACAGAAGAAGCACCCAGCTAAAACCCATGAACTTCAGAACAAGACATGAAGAAGCACATAATTATTGGACAGGTAGGCAAGTAAAAGTGAAATAGGACCACAAGCTGAGAAATTGACTCTGCAATTTCTGAGGAGATGAAATTCCATATCGATCAGATAGGTGTCCAGTGGTATCCTGGTATCAAACTGGTCAACTAGAAGCACTCACAAACTCACAAACCACTACAGAAAATGCACAAAGCCAACAAATTGGAGGAGTCAAAAGAGGGGTCGCCATCAAGGGGGCACACACCAAGGTTGCAAAAACACATGATAAAGTTAATGATTCCTAAAGCTGTGAAAAAGTAAAGATTTGAAAAGGAGAAACAAGAAAGAGAAATAAAACGAGGGACAGAGTTTCAGAAGTGTCAACAAATTCTTACTTGTAGTTGAAAATAGATGTTACATTTTTATTCGAGATAACACTGCCTGGCAAATGTGTCATTGTCTGGCAGTGGCTTTGGTCAAAAAAAAAAATATTGTAATGCGTACGCACGAGTGTAAACAAGAATGGTAAACGCAGGACTCCAATATTCAATTCCCTTTGCACAGGTTCCTGTTCATATATGATGGCCACGGACGGCTGTTCGCCAAACACCAACAGAACTTTCAGCGTCATGATCGAGAGCATCGACTGCGCCGAGGGCGGAGCCGCCTGCACAAAGTCCGTCCACATCGAATTCGTCGACATAACCATCGACCTCATCCGCGGCGCCGACCCCAAGGTTCGACCCCCGGAGGCCTGTGCGTGCGTACAAGATATCGGTGGCAGATACACATTAGTGCAACACGAAGGTACGCCAAAATTGTCGCGATTGTAGCCACATCCTTTTTTCCTCACCCATGTTACCGGAATATGTTATGTTATTGTTACTGCTGGTGTTGTTGGTATTGTTGTTGTTGCTGCTGCTGCTGTTGTTGTTGTTGTTGTTGCTATTGCTGTTTTAAATGAAAATTAACCAGTACGGACATGCCTATGCTGGTCCATTCCATTAGAAAACTGTATGTATTATTTGGTCAGACTGAAGTGAAAAGACCTCCAACCCCGTCGTCCCTTATTTCGAGACGTACATTATACTCATCCAGGATGTCTAGAGGAAAGAGGTCGTATACCAGACAGGAAGAAGGAATCAATTCTTACCGCTGCAGTATATATACTGCAGCGGTAAGCGGTATATATAAAAGCAAAGCAGCATTTCTTATTGCCTCATATCACCCAACGTATACGTTGGGTGATATGAGGCAATAAGAAATGCTGCTTTGCTTTTAATAACCGGCTGCTATGCTCAGACAGGCAGATGTATGCAGGAAGGATCCATCTGGACAACCCCGTTTTCTCTGCAGGAGTTTCAGATAGCGGCTGATCATGTGGGAGCAAAATTCACAAAATTAGATGTAGAGCAATGTCATCCCCAACCCCAAAGTCAAAGAAAGGGGGAATACAGGGGGAGACGTTCCGCGAAACCCCCTGAATCCACCCTGAGCCCCCTCAGTTACGGGCCTGCAATAGGTTTGAAAATTGTATTTATCGCGAAGCAAGCGTCATTGATTATCAATTGTATTTAATTTGTATTTGTGTGCATGTAGAGTTTCCATTTTTTAATTTTATCATTGTTTTATATTTACTTGAATGTAAACAGTACATATATTTGATAATTATTCATATTCTCATTTGTATAGTGATCCTTTCAGTCCTTTATTGGGTACTATTGATCAGTCTTTTTATATACCAAGAAATAAATGAATACAATAAAAAATACACCGCTAGAAACAATGAATTTTTGTTCATTTTTGTGCAGATTTCAGGTTTTAATGAATTTGTTAAATGACTGTGAAAATCTAAAGGCAATTTAAAAGGTAAGATATCTTGCAATAGTAAAAAAAGAGAGAAATTAATTAAGAACTAGGTACTTAAATCTCTAAACATTTTTAATTTCATTCCTTCATTCTTCCTTCATTTCCTGTTGCCACATATCTATAAAAAATAGTAATGTTTATTGAAAAACAAATGAGTACAAACAAACGAATAAACAGGTTGAAATGATGAATGAATGAATAAATGCATCAATAAATCAGATTAACGACACGTTCCAGTTAGCTGTCTCGAGGCTAGAAGTAAATTTGACTTGTACCAAGGAGGTTTAGGAGATGGAATTCCAGCTGGCTGTAATCATTCAAACAGTTGTAACTTTTCTATTGATGTACAAAAGAATTCCACAGGTGCATCTGTGCCTTTGATGACGGGGTTTGATGCCGCCGTCTTGCTTAGCAATCTGAAGATTCATTTTGAACGTTAACTTAATGTTGGCTATATTTTGCTTGTTTATCTATTAGATTAAACGAAATCTCACTTAATAATAAAGGACATTAAACAAAGGTCAATCCTTCGAGAAATATGTGCAAAAGCGTAAATCAGAGCTGTATCATGTGAAAGTGTTTAAAACTGCACCCTCCTTGAAATCCGATTTTATCACTTTTCCACTTAATTCCGACAAATAAAACTGATATGGACTAATCTTCAAGTATAATTCTTCTGATATGAGATTAGTGTCTTGGCATGGCCAGTCGAGTTATTTTCATTTTCATTTCATGATTTTTTGCGCAATTTCTATTCGCGCATCTCCGTGTCTCACCTATCTTTTATAAGTAGGGATGGCGAAAAGTAATTTCCACCACAAAGAAATATTTTCCATAGAAAGTGGCTGATGATTATGCAATGAGACATGAGTCAAGTGTCTTCCAATCTGCGCGGCAGATCCAGTTTGCCGCATCCTTCAAATACTTTCGAGTGGCGGCATTGAACATGACTTCGAAGGAAATACGACAATTGTGACTCCATTTTCTTGAACCTCCTTGCTTATACGTAGAGTATAACCTTATTTGATTTTGATTTGATTTGATTTAGTGATTCCTGTATTATCATTGCACATATACATAAATGTACATATTGTATACAAACATTGCTGGTGCCTTACATATATATATATATATATATATATATATATATATATATATATATATAAGGAGAGGTCTGTCTGCTTTCACAAAAGGCTTACACAAAGTTATAAATCACCTGGATCACTGATCAGCAAGGCATGACAAAATAGTTATTTTCTCACCGAGATACAGCTGCACAGGTCATGTCGGTTACGTGATTACGTAATAGATTAAAGGGATGTTATAGTATTGGTGGAGATGAGGATTGGGCTTTTAACTTTTTTGCGAGATACCAAGAAACCACTTATGAAATATTACACAGCATACCATTCTAAAAGAAATTCAAAGTTTATCTTTTTGGTGACAATCCGTTTTACAATGGCTGAATCATCCAAAAACAAAGTAAAACAAAGCGATGATAATCAAAGGTCGGTCCCACCTTTCATTAGGATTGCTCTGTTTTGGAAATCTCAGCCATTTCAAAACCAATTTTCATCACATAAAATGTTGAGTTCGTCTTGGAACTACATGCTTTTCACATTTCATAAGAGGTTTCTTATTATCTCACCAAAAATTTCAGGAACCTGAAGTTATCGATCCCCTTAAAGTGCGGCGATATTTCATGTATAGTACACTTACAATGACATGATAAAATCACTGATATCCAGACAGCAACATTGTTCTTTATATCATGTCTTAGACCCCGTTTACAGTGCGGGGCTGGGCCGAGCCGCGGCCGAGCCCGGCCTCAGTTGCGGTGCCGAGCCCCGCAATTTTGTCCGTTTACACTGCCGGGCTCGGCCCGGGCTTTTAATTCAAACCTTTCACTATTTTGTCGTAGTGGCGCTCTGCTTGTAAACAAACGCAGTTTGGTATAGTCTGGTTTCCAGACCCTTTGCCAACTGGACGAAGTCGCCGCCTTTGCCGAAGGAAAAATTCTTTGCAGGACAAAACCACCTTAAACTATACTAGTTTTCGACGTCGAGGGCGTTAATATCCTGAATAGCGAGATAGTACGGACAGAGGGTCTGGAAGCCAGACTAAATTTGGTACCGCATTTGGCCCAGTTTGCGTTTACACTGAGAAAAGGCCGGGCTCAGCCGCGGCTCGGCCGCGGCCGAGACCTCCTCCAGAGCGTGGCCAAATGCGCGGCCAATTTTGGCCCTGCATTTGACCTCTTGCGCGTTTACACTGAAATGAAGGCGGGCTCGGCCGCGGCCGAGCCGCGGCCCAGCCCCGCACTGTAAACGGGGTCGAAGATTGTTGTGGATGTTACAAGTGTGTCTGACATTTACTCGCAGGCGTGGCGGTCCAATGGGACGGAAGAAACATGGTCACCGTCACTCTCAAAGACGAGTACATGGGACGAGTGTGTGGCTTGTGCGGCGACTTCGACGGCAAGTCCGATGACGATTTTACCAAACAGCAAGGCGATTTCACCCGAGGTAGAAATTATACAATATTTGATATTTTTTAAAGAACTTAATATAAAGAATAAATGAATGAATAAAGAAAGGAACTTAAAAAAAAAACACAATTCGAATGATAATTATTCTTGCATTGCTAATTGATATATCGTGTACTATTTTTGTTTGTATACCTATTTCTACATTTGTGGTTTCGCTAAATTTTAATTTTGCATAATCATATCAATTAACATGCCAGTGGCATGATCAAGAGCTATTTAAAAGCTAAATAATGCCTTATTTGATTTTTTTTACCCCTTATATTCATATATTTCTTACGTGCCGCCATTACTATCTTCGCGACCATAAAATGCAATGTTTTCATTTTTACACTATTCTTACTGAATCCGGATTGTAATAATCTCCAACAATCATTATGTGCCCATTAATTGCAAATGTATCGCTTGATTATTTGTTATGCTATATAGATTTCTTATTTTGCTCGATTACTTTGGATACTTGATTGTTTGATTGCAATTTCCTTTCAACGCATACCAGACGTGAACGAGTTCGTCGAGAGCTGGGCGACGCGTGAATGTCTTCCCTCCAGAGACCTGACACCGGCCTGCGTGAGCGAGGTAGAAGAGAAACGGAGGCCCTGGGCGGAGGGCATGTGTGGCACTATTCTCCAGGAGCCCTTCGCCGAGTGCCATCAGTTCGTGAGTGCATCAGGATTACATGGGTGGATCAAATCTCCTGTTCCTTCATGGCTGCATGTCCACATCACCTCCTGATGAGTTTCAAAATCTCAGCAGAGAGCTTTTCTTTCTCCATTCTTTCCCGCTCCTCTTTCCTCGTTCGTCGTTGTCCAGTAACTGCGTATGCGCATTCTTTTTCATTTCTGTTATTTCGGTGTGTTGTTGTTGTTGTTGTTGTTTTGTTGTGTTTTGGGGGTTTTTGCGTGACCGCTTGTATGTCTTCTCTTTTGGCCACATTTTCCTGGTATACACGGCCAAATAGTGTCATTGCCATAATATTGCTATATGTGACAATATACTAGTATTCTATTTGCATTCTAAAACAAGTATTGTGGAAAGTATGCTTGTAATAATCAGCATCATAACAATGACCAATGTACAATGGTACATTGATGACTTTACCATGCATACATCTTATTGGTATCTTGGTGTTGCTGTTGTTTTCATTGCAGTGTTCCACGTCCTAAAAGCCTGACTTTTTAGTGGAACACTCTTTTCCATCGCTATGATTACTTTTTTTTTGTTACCATGACAAAGTGTGCATTATTCCTTTTTGTGTGTTATGACTCCACTCGTGCATATATTTCATATCGTCCTCAATGAACTGTCCTTTCCAGTTGGATGAAAGTCAAATTAACACATGTACCGCTTTGTATCATGTATTTTTGATGGAAATGAATAAACTATTGAATTGGAAAAAAAATGAAGAGAGGGTGGAGTGAGAAAGAGGAAGGGAAAGAAGGACAGAGAAGGGAGAGAGGAGAGAGATAGAATCAGACGGACTGATAGACAGACAGACAGACAGACATACTGACAGTATTGACCAAGAAATAAATGAAAACCCACACACGTGCGCACCAAAAGGAAAAAAAAATCCCAACAATTACGAAACGTCAGTAACAATCCACATGAGGGACACCACAAAATTAAGGGCGTCATTGTAACCACTTACCTTACATAAAACACAAGAACTACAACCAAAAATATATTGCTAAGGTTTTCTCTCTCTCTCCCTCAATTTCTCTGGGTGCAAAATCTTGTGGTGTGTATGTTTTTAATTTTGTTGTATTTTTTAATCGAAAGGGTTTTTTTTTAAATATATTTACGGTTTTTTTTTTTTTTTTTTGGTTGATTAGGTAAACCCAAGTCGATATTACGAGCACTGTGTCAGCGACAGCATCAAGTGTTACCGAGGAGGCGACTGCGAGTGTTTGTGTGATGCCTTGGCAGCCTACGCGCAAAAGTGCATTGAGAAAGGTGTCTGCGTCAACTGGCGGACCGAAGATTTGTGTCGTAAGGAAGCAGTCTGTTTTTTTGTTTGTTTGTTTGGTTTTTTTTTGCATTTTACCACATTTCCTTTTTTTCGTTCATTATTCTCGCATTCATTCAGTTATACTATTATGTATATAAATGTGAATCAGCTTCCTCTTGGATAAGTCGTTATAGCTGGGAATACTGAAAAGGAAATCCGCAGTATAGGAAAGATGGTCATTTCTTTCTGAGCACTGGATAGTGCAGTGTGGGAGATATGTCTGGATGAAGTAAACATAGACGTATATAGTCCTCTCTCTTATAAAAGCCCAAACAAATAAGCAAGCAAACAAACAAACTTAATTGTAAAAAGCCAAGGAAACACATTAAACATATAACAGTTATAACACAAATAAAACATTACTGGAAACCAACATTGTTTACCCCGAACGCTTTTTTTTTTCCAGGTCAACTGGTAATTGGCACTTGCGACAGTTATCTGGGGCCTGTAATGAATTTGACTGTCACATATAATCATGTGAATTGATTCTTCTTTTTATTACCTTTTTTTGTTTAACAGCCGTACCTTGCCCATGTGACGACCACATGATCTACTACCCATGCCACAACAGCTGCCCGACAGCCTGCAGCGGGTGCGCCAATCAGGGTGAGTGCATCACACCGGAGGTGGAAGGGTGCTTCTGCGAGCCCGGCACGGTGGAGCGAAACGGAACTTGCACTCCAGTACCAACACAACCAACGACCCCTGGAACCACCCTCCTCACGTGGTTCCCATCGACGAGTAAGTTCCAGCCCAGGTTCGAAATATTAAGCACCCCATTGTTCTTCAACTGAGACTGATCTAAAAAAAGTAGGCTGATCGTACTAATGTTGAAAATAATATGAAAAAAGTAACTGCATCGAGCCTACGGATGTTGTCAAAAGTGAACAGTATTAAGAATTCCGTACTGAATAATTTGTTAGCCCAGTGAGTGTGCTTCCATATTTTGGCAATTACTGTATAAGTTGCAGTACCCCTATAACCAGGGAGATGGGCCATCTCTCTGCTATTATTCATTAGTCTTCATACGGAGCGGTTGTGCTTCTTGTATAACTCAAATTACCCTGTGTGGCAGGTTACTGCCTTCTCAATTGAGTTACAATTGTACAAAAGTATTATTATTAGCATTGTTATTATTATCATTATTGTTATTATTATTATTATTAGTAGTAGTAGTAGTAGTAGTAGTAGTAGTACAGTAGTAGTAGTATAGTAGTAGTAGTAGTAGTAGTAGTAGTAGTAGTAGTAGTAGTATAGCTGATATCACGACTGGATATCACGTAATCATCCAAACAGTATATTTTATCTTCAGAACTCTAAACTTCGAAATTATTTCTGACTTGAATAATATTTCAAAGGCAATTTTGACCTTGGGTAATCATGCTATTTGTTTGTTTTTTTTTATTAACGCAAATTATCCTGTGTGGCAGGTTTTCGCCTTCCCCGGCTTTCAGTTGACAACGATGCAAGATTACCTTCGTCAGGAATTCCTGCTCTAAAGATATTTTTCTCTTTGCTTGAAGCAATGTATGAATCCTCTCTGTACGTCTGTACGTGATTGATATCTTTAGGGCCAGAAACCACAACTTCACCCGCCACTACAATGGGACCTCCTCGAACTACCCTTCCCATCACTTCCCCGTCTCTCTCGAGTCAAGCCCCGACCGAAACACTGCCACCGGCAACAGCCACATCGCAGCCTGTAGGCACGACTTTCGTCAAGACTACTCAACCCGCGACAACAGGCACGAGCGAGCGACCTGCAACAACTGCGACAACAACTCCGGTGGTGTCGATATCTTTAGGGCCAGAAACCACAACTTCGCCTGCAACTACGACGGGACCTCCTCGAACTACCCTTCCCACCACTTCTCCGTCTCTCTCGAGTCAAGCTCCGACCGAAACACTGCCACCGGCAACAGCCACATCGCAGCCTGTAGGCACGACTTTCGTCAAGACTACTCAACCCGCGACAACAGGCACTACCGAGCGACCTGCTACAACTGCTCCCCCTCCAACCAGAAAGACACTTCCGCCGGTGTTTACAACTTTACCACCGACTTCCCAGTTCCCTACAACGGCAGCAACATCTGTTCAGACTACCTTTGAGACAACCCCCAAAGCTACACTGCCATCCTTTCACACACTAACGCCACCTCCGCGACCTACCTTTCCTAAAGTAATAACTACTACGCAGTATTCCACAGCCACTCTCTTTACAACCATCACAACTCCGTCTGTAAAGCTTCAGACAACATCAGCAGCTCCAGGCACAACAGGTAGACTAATTCATTGTGTTGTGTCTTCTTTCACGTTATGTTCAGGTTGCAACAGAGTAAAAATAAAAAGGTCTTCTTTATTCATGATAGCCTCTTCAGTGTTGGCACTTCACTACCAGAGGATAACTATACACAGCCCAGTCGCTGTAAAAACGCGACAGGGCTGTACCAGTGAGGTTCAAAAAACAAAGCGAACATGTCGATCGCGTTGAGTTTTGATTCTTGACATCACCTCACCTCAGACCATGCTCATTAAGGACAATCTTCATTAATTAGACTTCATGTTTTTGTTATCGATATTGACATACCCATACACAATTTACAACTTTATACCGAAAACGAAGATTTTTGTGCGAGCGGAAAATCAGTCTTTCACACGGCCATGCAATCGGGAACGCGATCGGAGCTGCATTTTCAAAGGTCACGCTGTCGACCGTGCTGCGACACTAATGGCGCACGCCACAGAACTCTATTGGGCGCACGCACAGATTTTGGTCACGTATTTGCGCACAACTAGTCTAGTTTCCAAACGCTTTGCCAACTGCCCTCCTTTTACAAAATGCGCCCTCCGCGGAGACCAGTGCAAAATAGTACGAGCGGAGGGTCTTAAAGCCAGACTAGCGCACAACTTGCATCCTTCAAATCTGGTACATGTATTTTCATGCCTCCGTCACGAAGTGTCGCCGGAGGCATTATGTTTTCGGGTTGTCCGTACGTCCGTCCGTCCTTCTGTCTGTAATCAATTTTTGCGGACAGCGTAACTAAAAAGTAGTTTAAGATATTCTAACGAAACTTGGCATGTGTGAGTGGGCGCATTTGTGCATCAACTTTTGGGTGCACATGCTCAAGGTCAAACGTCAAAAGGTCAAGGTCAAATGCTCAAAATCTCACTATTTCCCCCATATCTATGCAATGCTTGAAGGTATTTTCTTAAAACGTGGTGTATACATAAACTACCTAATAAAGATTCACCAGAGAGAGTTTTGGGTCATGAGGTCAAAGGTCAAAGGTCAAGTAGAAATGTTTAAATTTCGTGTCATTATTTGTTCCATGGACTTTGCGTGACTATAATGTACAATTCTTGGCGGAACGTATAAATTTTCATTAGTTTTGTAGTTGTGTTTAGGTCGCTGGCGGTTGCAAGGTTTTGGACATGTTCAAATATTGCTGCGACCTCCGGCACTGGTCGGGCAAACTCGCAGGTAGATTGCATAGTGATCGCAGGTCGGGCTGGATCGCTCAGGTGTGTTGTTAATGTTATCTGCGTAGTAGACAATATCACGAA
Organism: Diadema setosum; assembly: GCF_964275005.1. Classification (NCBI taxonomy): domain Eukaryota; kingdom Metazoa; phylum Echinodermata; class Echinoidea; order Diadematoida; family Diadematidae; genus Diadema; species Diadema setosum. The sequence goes on along the minus strand of NC_092704.1, from coordinate 12,160,353 downwards.
TAGAAAGTATTGGATAAAGGGATCAAAAACCTTGTCACAGGGGATAAGCCTATACAATGATGTTAAAGACAACCATTATTGTTGTACAATGCCACATTAATTGATCGACAAAAACAAATTCTTTGTAAGGAATGCCGACATTGATGGTAAATAAAACTTCGTTTCAGTTTATTTTCACACTTCTCAGTCAAAAAACAACAACAAACAAACCCACACAGGTATAACAAAATAGAATGATGTATTGCATCCAGCTTGGAGGCGCAATGTTCTATGAAAGTTTTCATCTATGTAAGAATGCGAGATAAATTCAATGGAACCTAAACATCGGTTCCAATAAAAACCGTGTGTAAAGGTGGAAAGAACAAGATAGTTAAGAAGCACGAATGCAACTAATTAGGACCGAACTAAGGACAAAAATACACCGGTATTGGGGGAGATAGCAAATTCTTCTAAAATATATCATTGTATTATAGGAGAACAAATAAAGCACATTCTGTGATAGCAATGTTGACAGTAGTGTGTGAGTGCGATTGAGACATTTATAAACCTATACAATTTGGGTATCAGAAAATAAAGGGGAAGTATACGGAAAAAGAGGACAAAAATATCAAATTGGTTGACCTGCGTCGCTGAAAACCGGCATCCTTCAGAAAAAAATATCAATATCACATGACGTAAAAAAAAGACAAAGCTGACAAATTCCTGCCGGTGTTTCTCGACAACTACGCATAGGTGGGAAGGGGGGGGGGGGGGAGGGGGAGGCATTTTCCAGGAGATCGCATATGCATTAAAATCGGCCTTACGGCGATCTGGTGCGATTCACAAAGATCCATAGGTCGCTGTTAATTTGCACTAAGTCGCGGGCTCAGATCACACAGTGGGTATTCGGCTTACTTCGATTCCAAAAATAACCCATGGGGTACGCTTTCTCCACAGAGTGCTCGAACGCTCCAAATTTGGCATGTTTTGGTAGAGTATAGTATGTTTTGGTTTGCTTTGGTTCGCTTTTGAGCTCGAATGCGGCTTTTGTACTGAATGATATACTGGAATTTAAAAAAAAAAGACAGCACGTTCATTTCAGGCAGATCGAGTCTACACGCCATTCGAGCTGTTCCAATTTGTTTTTCAACAAGAAGAGTGCAACACCAATTCCTTTGATATCAAATCGAACAACCAAATGTTTCTATAAAAAAATTTTTGCTGTTTTTCTTTAATAATCTTGAAAAGCAACGAAAATGATCAATGTTCCAACTCGTACAACATATCCGTGTTTATCTCTACAAGCGAGTTCTACAATCGATATTACAGGACGCAGTCTCAACCCAGTGAGGACGGTTTGATTTTGCTACAACACGCATTTCCCATTGACGCTTGCCCGAGTATACTCGGGACTCGTCCTCAACGGGTTTAAGTCATAATAGGCAGTTTGGAGAGGGGAGTGCATGTCTGTGCATTATGTCTTTGTGTAATTCTTATTTCAGCCACCGTACTCTTCATTTTTTTTTTTCGTTTCTTTATCAGACACCTTATTGGATGGTTAAAGTTCCTAATGATAATGTACTATAGGCTTGACATTAGTAGGCCTATGTATGTCAGCATATGTGTGTCTCTGCGTTTGCCGTTTGTAGAGGTTGATATTATTGCCTTTGAGTCTTCAACAGCAAATGTCATCAAAATATTAACAAGAAAACCTTCACCCAACTTATGAGCACGTGCAGCTTACGCATTATCATTTTTGTAACTATTAAGTATTGCCCAGGCAATGTTAAATGCCAGGCAATGTTCATGCCACCTACATGAGGCGCAATCATCAGGCAATATACATGCCACCACCATGAGGCGCAATCATCAGGCAATGATTCATTGCCTGATGATTGCGCCTCATGGAGGTGGCATGAAACTCCGAGTAGCAATAAATACGGATGAACCTGCTGTCAACCGAGTGAACTTGTTCCTATGATATTAGCAAGGACATTATATTTTGAGAAATGGTTATTTGCAGTGGTAAATCTTGCCGTGCGATTGATTCTGATTTAAGTTAGCATTGATGATAAAGCTCTCTATATTACGATTGTTGTACACAGGCACAGCTTCGCCATCACCAACAACTGCTGCAACTACTCCAGCTCCAAGCACCACAGGTACGTTATCGTTGGACTTTCTCTAAATAGAGGGGTACGACAACTAAGTAAATTACCTAGTATTGCAAAGAGGCAAAGCCTGCTTGTCATTGTTTAAAAAAAAAACCCAACAATTCCATGTGATTCATGTATTGTTAATAGGAAATCCATGTTTTAACGCTTCTTATACAGCAGGAAACATTTTGTATTTACTATTCTACAGCAATTGCTGACAAACTACATACTTTGCTATCAACGATTTCTCTCTTTTTACGCCGTGATTGTTGTTGTTCACACAGGCACAGCTTCGCCAGCACCAACAACTGTAGCAACGACTCCAGTTCAAAGTACCGTAGGTACGTAAATATTAGACTTTTTCTAGTTCTTGCTCATTAGACATTCAGAAGGATTGTAGTGAGATTTATTTAAACGCAGCAATGACTTAAGATGTAGTTATTTTATTTCCTGATGACCCTTCATCCCTTTTGCATGTAACGGATCCAGAAGTGAGCACATGCACAGTTTTAAACTTGTTATCTATTCAGTACTTCCAGTGTTTCTCCTCACCTTTTGTTTTCAAAGATAACGACATGGCAAAACAATCATTCATTACTTACTATCCTATTTGTTTGTCTCTGCTTTTATTCAGTGACTGTTCCAACGACGACTCTGGTATATTGTAAGTATTGTTTGCTCGCATGATATAGACTTAATGTTGACTTTACAATGCGCAATGATATACACTTGAGTGGTTCAGCCAATATAAATACCAATGTGTGCGCACGAAGCAGATTTGATCACAATTTTCACGAGGCAATCATTATGAATTAGAGGTTTACGGACAGCTACTCTCGAGGGGCATTTCCATGAACCATTGATTAAAAAACAACAACAGTTTGTTTGCTTTAGATTTATTTCACGAGCTCAAACATTTTTGTTATTAACTTTAGGATTTCGATGTTTGTTATCTTGTCTTTTTTATTATTTTTTTTTCATTCTCTCTCTTTGTCGCTATTCCTGATCACATTTATCACTTTCTCCCTCTATCTCATTCTGTCTTCTTTCTGTTGCCATGGTAAAGATGAGTGTGACAAACCCCTCGCTGAGGGTGAAGCCGTTGAACCCATCGTTACCCTGACGCCAAATGGCGGCTCACCAACGCAGGCTGAGACTGTTCCTGTTTTACAAGGATCTCTGAACAGGATCCGGATGTCTTTCACCTCGAATGACACCTCCCGTCCGATCGCAGCCGAAATTTACGCTATTACGGTGTTCACCAACAAACAGCCGGCCCGTCTTCGACAAATTGAGCTCACCGATATCACAGCTGTGGATGGTAGCAAAGCTCCCGACTCTATCATCGTTCCAGCAAGCTCCCCCAGCTCATTTGTGATCGATGAACCGTACAATACATTGCCAATCGTATCGGTGGTGATTAACTTTGATGTTCTGAATGCCACCAGAGCTACCATTTACGTGAGAGGTTGCCTCCGAGTAGGTGAGTGCAGATATGACCAAGTTTTGCCCTTTGCTCTTGATTTTGTTGCCTTTTCTGTCTAATGCATTCTTCTCAATGTGATTAACATACTTCCTCAACATCACTGTCAAGCCGCATTCCTACTAAATTCGGTTCGTAAAGCAGAAAATGCAAGGGAAATAGCTTCCATTTAACTTTAACCCTATAAAGCCCAAGGGGAGGGGGGCACATTGTGCCCCCTACCGTATTTTCGTTTGCCACTCCTATACCATCCTAACCCCTTTTTTTAACCGATTTCAACCAAATTTGGTGACTTTTCCTAAAATCTCATTGCAAACATTTTGGTATATAATTTAGCTATGTTTGGTATTGCTGGTTGCCATGGCAACCGTAAACTGACAACCATGTTCATCAGATTTTGCATGTTTTTCTGTTCCAATTTCAATCAACAATATAATAATGGGTGAAATGTGGGTTTTCTTGGCTGTAATTTGCTGAAGAACCAAAATGTGAGGTAATTATGGCTGTGAATTACCCTGAAATGGTTTTCTTATCATTTCCTTTATTTTTATATGACGTAATAGAAATAATTAAAATACAGCATTTTCCAAAGACTACCCATTTATTTTGTCTTATTTTCACACAAGCTTTGCCTGTAATATCATTTGTTGATCGTATCATCAATCTGCAAACTCAAATTTCCAATATTATGGAAATATTGAATGTGATACCAATATATGTACCTATCTGAAGCAATACATCAGAGTTTTAATATATTTCTATATATTGTAATGAATAGCGCCCCCATATGCTGACCTTGAGAAATTTCAACCATGACAAATAGTGAAGGTTTACTTGCTCTTCCTTTCTCGCAAATATCAAATTGATTGATACAAAATAAAAGCATATATACTGGGGATAAAGAAATATAAAGAAAAAATATGATTTTAACATATTTCCTATGTATTTCTTTATATTTTGGTAAATAGCGCCCTCAATTGGTGACCTTCAGAAATTTCAAATGTTGGGTCATGTAGAGTATGAGTTGCTCTATCCATGTGCCAAATATGACGTGGATATATCATATATTAAAAAAAGTTATATAGGGGGCACAATGTGCCCCCCCCCCCTTGGGCCTGGAAGGGGTCAAAATAGCTTGGGCTTTATAGGGTTAAGAGGCATCAAAATATAATGATTAAAATGATCAAATATGACGATGCCTAACCGGAGTAAAGTAGGCCCTATATAAAAAAAAAAGATAATGAACTATTTTCTTTTATTGTTTGTTTGTTGCTCCGATATGCATCGATACGGGTAGACGCGCTAATTGGGTTGCAGCGAACAACCAAAAGATTCTGAAGTAATGTAATAACACAATGCGCAAAGTTCGCACTGTGCAAGGGAGAGACTCATACACATTCATGAGTTTCCCATGAAACATCACATTTCTCAAATTTTTTTAAAATAAGCAGTTTCTAACGCGGGCAAAGACAGGTGCATTACTTGTTGAAACAAAATATTATTATCTTTTTGGCGTACAATAACATTATAGGTCAGGCATGAATATACGGATTTTTACGATCACTGACTACACAACCAAAATGATGCAAATAACTCACGACATCTGCTGATAACAAACAATCTATCTTTCCTAGTGGGAAATACTTACTACCTAACTCAATTCAATGCCCAAACATTTTGCTGACGAATATCGTATGATTCTTGTGACTTAAACACGCAGGGTCTCCGGCGCCAACAACTGCTGCAACTACTCCAGCGCCCAGCACAACTGGTACGTATATATCGCAATTTCTACACCTGAAAACGTACCATATGTGGTTGAATTTGAAACTTATATTAAAGATAAAACAAAAGAAAAATAAATCGAGTGAAATATTACGTTCATATTGGAGTATATAACCTAATAAAGAATTGAATCATCTAAATCAAGCATACGGTAAAATCTACGGGGAATGGAGTAGTAAGAGACATTCGATATTTGTACAATACTTCCTACAGAGAGAAAAAAAAATGATCCTTATTGTTTAGACGTTGAATTAATCATGTCTCATGTTTACACAATTACAGCTCCCAAACCACCGACGACAGCCGCGACTACGCCAGTTCCAAGCACGATAGGTATAACAATTATGTAGAAATTGACCTTAAATGTAAACGTAAATGCATAAAATGTTCAAGAAAGTCATGCTCACCAAGGTCATCAACTACGTAATGAAATTTGATGACAAGATCATCAGTTATGTAATCATGTTTGATGACAAGAAAAGAAATATATTATTATGTTCCTATCAAGACCTCTTGCCGAAAAGTGTTTCATGTTCATTTTCACCTGCGCCAACAAGTGCATCAACCACCTGAATTTTGAATGGATCATGTTTCTGTACATCTTGCCATGACCTTTTAGTTCTGGCAATCTAGCGATTATTTGGTTCAATATCAAGGATTCCTCGTTCTTTACATTGATTCTTGTTACGTGCACAGGCACAGCTTCGAAAGCACCAACAACTCCTGCAACTACTCCAGCTCCCAGTACCACAGGTACGAAAATATTGCACTTCTAAATATGACGACATACCAAATATTGATTAGGACATCGAAATACACACCGGAGAGATAAAGATTAATTTGCGTACCAAGAGGAATAAACGAACTTCGGACAAGTGTTCCTTTCAATATGACATAATTGATATTTCGATTAACATCATTGACGCATCTTTCTATGAAATGATTGTTATACACAGGCACTGGTTCGCCAGCACCAACAACTGCTGGGAATACTCCAACAGGTACGTTGATGGTGAACCTTTTGATATGAAATGTTTCCACAACTTACTAAAAAACTAAATGTTTCAAGCAGGATGTACCTACTAATCATTCAAAAAGAACAGATCCATGTGACTCTTGAACCATTTATCAGGAAATATTATTTCGGTATTTCTTAAAACGACCAATGACGACCTGGAAAATGAAAGGACTGCACTGGAAATGCATGGACAATTTTACAGCAATTGCTGCAAGCGGCATATTTTGCTATCAACGATTTATGTTTTTTTTTGTCTTTTTTACGCCGTAATCACTTATGTTTGCAGGCACAGCTTCGCCAGCTCCCAGCACCGAAGGTATATAAATATTGCACTTGACATGTTATCCAATCCCGTTTACATTATTTATGTAAAAATGAAGAAAAGAATGTTGTGCAAGACAACAGAAATAAAGAAGCTTCGTTTAATATTACTAGTATAAAAGCTGTATAATGACAAATTTGACATGGATATTTACATCGATGATGCATTTTTTTAATGAAATAAAATTGTTATACACAGCAACTGCTTTCCCGCCACCAACAACTTCTGCAACTCCAGGCCCAAGCACCACTGGGCCCTGTTTTATCAAAAGATACATTTATCGATGATTAACCTCTCAAATCAACTCTAAGTCCTCTTAATCTATGATTAACCTCCAAATCCACTTGAAGTCCGTCTTATCAAGACACCCAGAGTTGACATCAACTCCAACTTCCTAACAAATCAACACATAAGTTTTCTCAACCGCTCCAAATCTATGATTAACTTAACAGGTGATAAATTTATCAACTTTAAGTAGAAACAGTGTAGGTAGACTCAATTGTAAGGCAATTTACAGAAGAAAGATGACTGTCACACTTTCCTAGTCTAGCTGGGGTCTTGTCATAAATGTTTGTCTGTTAAATGCTAACCTTTCTCTAACATTTTGTTGCGTTTCTTTCATGTAATTATGGTCTTTTCCTTGCATGAAATTCACGATCGGCACGCATTGCTTACGCGACTGCTGCACGCAAACACCCTCGACAGCAGTCGCAATCCCAGCCTGCGCGCCCGGCGCCTCGGCACGCCGTCCGCCCGCCAATCAAGCTATCGCCAGCAAGCAAAAAACCCGAGTACAGCACTAGAACTGGAACCGCGTCTGTGTGTAATGCCTATCTTGCCAAAGTAAAGAACCCATATGCGAGGAAACCAGTGATTTCTGACGTGCGTAGGCCTACGTAGAGCTAGTTCGGCAATAGATACTAATTAAGAGTTTAGTAGGCATATGCAGAAAATAAAGAGTTTAATTCTATATAGCACCGAGTACGACACTAACTTGAGATCCAGCTTAACGTTAGGCCCAACTGGTTATAGATAACGTTCAGCGAGTCGTTTGTACTTACCGTAACACGTAGTGGCGTACTGCTGATTAGAGCGTCTAAGTCATTCTAGAATTTCGACATGTTGATGATGTAGACTTGCGATCTATTCTTTACAAAGCCGATCTGCGCCGTAGAGGTAAAAACAAGCTACTGTAATCACCACACTCTCACAAGTTTTCATAATCCTACACGTAATCCTACGTATGTGCGGAATCTTTACGGTACACGCGTACGCAGATTTTCGTTGAGCTCGGGATGTGCTAGATCTATCGACCTACTTTTTTCAATATCACGCAAAACGGCGTATTTTGCGGTTTTGTTGCAAACTTAATACTTCTAATTCAGCGGCTGTCTAGCGCTAATAATACTGCGTCGCACTATAGCAGACTACGAATCCGTGGCCATGACAAACAATCATGTTTTTGTTGTTTGTTTTTCTTAATGTATTGTTTTGTTTTTACGCAGACAGTACCGGAAACCAGCCTCGTCCCGTGTTTTTAGTTTTGACTAAATCAATAATTAAGTCATGGTGATGAGCTATAACTATAATCGACTATCAAGTCTCTTCGTAAAACGGAAACTTGCAGTTGATTTAAAGTTATAGCAGACTTCAAGTTGGATTAAGTTAGCGTTGATATCGCAATCAACGCTAACTTTATCTTGATAAAACAGGGCCCAGGTACGTAAATATTGCACTTGTAAATATGAGGACAAACCAAATCCTGAATAAGATATTGAAATAGAGATAAAGATTAATTTGCATGACAAGAGAAAATTAACAAACTTCGTCCAAGTGTTACTTTCATATGACATAACTGATATTCAGATTAACAGTAATGACGCATCTTTCTATGAAATGATTGTTGTACACAGGCACTGGTTCGCCGGCACCAACAACTGCTGGGACTACTCCAACAGGTACGTTTAAAGGGGACTTTTTGATATGAAATGTTTTCATAACTTACAAAAAATTCAAATGTTTCAAGTAGGATGTACCTACTAATCATTCAAAAAGAACAAATCCCTGTGACTCCTGAAGCATTTATAAGGAAATATCATTTCGGTATTTCTTACAACGACCTGGAGAATTATAGGACTGCACTGGAAATACATGGACTACTTTACAGCAATTGCTGCCAGCGGCATATTTTGCTATCAACGATTTATGGTTTATTTGTCTTTTTTACGCCGTAATTACTTATGTTTCCAGGCACAGCTTCGCCAGCACCGACAACTCCTGCAATTACTCCAGCTCCCAGCACCAAACGTATATAAACATTGCACTTGACATCTTACCCAATACCGTGTACATTATTTATGTAGAAATGAAGAAAAGATTGTTGTGGAAGACAAGAGAAAAAAAGAAACTTTGTTTAATATAACTTGTATAATGACAAATTTGACATTATCTACATCATATGATATCTACATCATATATGATATCTACATCAATGATGCATCTTTTTTTAATGAAATAAAATTGTTGTACACAGCAACTGCTTTCCCGACATTAACAACTTCTGCAACTCCAGGCCCAAGCACACCAGGTACGTAAATATTGCACTTCTAGATATGACGACAAACCAAATCGTGATTAAGATATTGAAATAGAGATAAAGATTAATTTGCATGACCAGAGAAAATTAACAAACTTCGTCCAAGTGTTACTTTCACATGACATAACTGATATTTAGATTAACATTAATGACGCATTTTTCTATGAAATGATTGTTGTACACAGGCACTGGTTCACCGGCACCAACAACTGCTAGGACTATTCCAACAGGTACGTTGATAGTGAACCTTTTGATATGAAATGTTTCCACAACTTACTAAAATACTAAATGTTTCAAGTAGGATATACCTACTAATCATTCGAAATGAACAAATCCATATGTCTCCTGAACCATCTATAAGGAAATATCATTTGGGAATTTCTTACAACGACCTGGAGAATTAAAGGACTGGACTGGAAATACACGGACAATTTTATAGCAATTGCTGCCAGGGGCATATTTTGCTATCAACGATTTATGGTTTATTTTTCTTAAGATCAAAATATTGAAATAGAGATAAAGATTAATTTGCATGACAAGAGAAAATTAACAAACTTTGTCCAAGTGTTACTTTCATATGACATAACTGATATTCAGATTAACAGTAATTACGCACCTTTCTATGAAATGATTGTTGTACACAGGCACTGGTTCGTCAGCACCAACAACTGCTGGGACTACTCTAACAGGTACGTTTATAGGGAAATTTTTGATATGAAATGTTTCAATAACTTACAAAAAATTCAAATGTTATAAGTAGGATGTACCTACTATTTCATTCAAAAAGAACAAATCCATGTGACTCCTGAACCATTTATAAGGAAATATCATTTCGGTATTTCTTACAACGACCTTCGTTCAAGTGTTACTTTCACATGACATAACTGATATTTAGATTAACATTAATGACGCATTTTTCTATAAAATGATTGTTGTACACATGCACTGGTTCACCAGCACCAACAACTGCTGGGACTATTCCAACAGGTACGTTGATAGTGAACCTTTTGATATGAAATGTTTCCACAACTTACTAGAATACTAAATGTTTCAAGTAGGATGTACCTACTAATCATTCAAAAAGAACAAATCCATGTGACTCCTGGGGCCCGTTGCATAAAAGTTACAATTATGGTAACTTTGCCATCCAATGGTAACTGCCATGGAATTCTTGATTTTGATTGGCTGTTGAGTAGTGTTGCCATGGTAGTTACCATTGGATGGCAAAGTTACCATAATTGTAACTTTTATGCAACGGGCCTCTGAACCATTTATAAGGAAATATCATTTCGGTATTTCTTACAACGACCTTCGTCCAAGTGTTACTTTCACATGACATAACTGATATTTAGATTAACATTAATGACGCATTTTTCTATAAAATGATTGTTGTACACAGGCACTGGTTCACCAGCACCAACAACTGCTGGGACTACTCTAACAGGTACGTTGATAGTGAACCTTTTGATGTGAAATGTTTCCACAACTTACTAAAATACTAAATGTTTCAAGTAGGATATACCTACTAATCATTCAAAAAGAAGAAATCCATGTGACTCCTAATATCATTTCGGTACTTCATACAACGACCTTCGTCCAAGTGTTACTTAAACATGACATGACTGATATTTAGATTAACATTATTGACGCATTTTTCTATAAAATGATTGTTGTACACAGGCACTGGTTCACCAGCACCAACAACCACTGGGACTATTCCAACAGGTACGTTGATAGTGAACCTTTTGATATGAAATGTTTCCTAAACTTACTAAAATACTAAATGTTTCAAGTAGGATGTACCTACTATCCATTCGAAAAGAACAAATCCATATGACTCCTGAACCATCTATAAGGAAATATCATTTGGGAATTTCTTACAACGACCTTGAAAATTAAGGACTGGGCTGGAAATACATGGACTATTTTATAGCAATTGCTGCCAGTGGCATATTTCACTATAAACGATTTATGGTTTCTTTTTCTTAAGATTAAGATATTGAAATAGAGATAAAGATTAATTTGCATGACAAGAGAAAATTAACAAACTTCGTCCAAGTGTTACTTTCATATGACATAACTGATATTAAGATTAACAGTAATGACGCATCTTTCCATGAAATGTTTGTTGTACACTGGCACTGGTTCGCCAGCACCAACAACTGCTGGGACTACTCCAACAGGTACGTTTATAGGGAACTTTTTGATATGAAATGTTTCCATAACTACAAAAAATTCAAATGTTTCAAGGAGGATGTACCTACTAATCATTCAAAAAGAACAAATCCATGTGACTCATGAAGCATTTATAAGGAAATATCATTTCGGTATTTCTTACAACGACCTTCGTCCAAGTGTTACTTTCACATGACATAACTGATTTAAATAGATTAACATTAATGACGCATTTTTCTAATGTTTGTTGTACACAGGCACTGGTTCACCAGCACCAACAACTGCTAGGACTATTCCAACAGGTACGGTGATAGTGAACCTTTTGATATGAAATGTTTCCTAAACTTACTAAAATACTAAATGTTTCAAGTAGGATGTACCTACTATCCATTCGAAAAGAACAAATCCATATGACTCCTGAACCATCTATAAGGAAATATCATTTGGGAATTTCTTACAACGACCTTGAAAATTAAGGACTGGGCTGGAAATACATGGACTATTTTATAGCAATTGCTGCCAGTGGCATATTTTGCTATAAACGATTTATGGTTTCTTTTTCTTAAGATTAAGATATTGAAATAGAGATAAAGATTAATTTGCATGACAAGAGAAAATTAACAAACTTCGTCCAAGTGTTACTTTCATATGACATAACTGATATTAAGATTAACAGTAATGACGCATCTTTCCATGAAATGATTGTTGTACACTGGCACTGGTTCGCCAGCACCAACAACTGCTGGGACTACTCCAACAGGTACGTTTATAGGGAACTTTTTGATATGAAATGTTTCCATAACTACAAAAAATTCAAATGTTTCAAGGAGGATGTACCTACTAATCATTCAAAAAGAACAAATCCATGTGACTCATGAAGCATTTATAAGGAAATATCATTTCGGTATTTCTTACAACGACCTTCGTCCAAGTGTTACTTTCACATGACATAACTGATTTAAATAGATTAACATTAATGACGCATTTTTCTAATGTTTGTTGTACACAGGCACTGGTTCACCAGCACCAACAACTGCTAGGACTATTCCAACAGGTACGGTGATAGTGAACCTTTTGATATGAAATGTTTCCACAACTTACTAAATTACTAAATGTTTCAAGTAGGATGTACCTACTAATCATTCGAAAAGAACAAATCCATATGACTCCTGAACCATCTATAAGGAAATATCATTTGAGAATTTCTTACAACGACCTGGAGAATTAAAGGACTGCACTGGAAATACATGGACTATTTTATAGCAGTTGCTGCCAGTGGAATATTTTGCTATCAAGGATTTATGGGTTATTTTTCTTAAGATTAAGATATTGAAATAGAGATAAATATTAATTTGCATGACAAGAGAAAATTAACAAACTTCGTCCAAGTGTTACTTTCATATGACATACCTGATATTCAGATTAACAGTAATGACGCATCTTTCTATGAAATGATTGTTGTACACAGGCACTGGTTCGCCAGCACCAACAACTGCTGGGACTACTCCAACAGGTACGTTTATAGGGAACTTTTGATATGAAATGTTTCCATAACTTACAAAAAATTCAAATGTTTCAAGGAGGATGTACCTACTAATCATTCAAAAAGAACAAATCCATGTGACTCATCTGAAGCATTTATAAGGAAATATCATTTCGGTATTTCTTACAACGACCTTCGTCCAAGTGTTACTTTCACATTACATAACTGATATTTAGATTAACATTAATGACGCATTTCTCTATGAAATGATTGTTGTACACAGGCACTGGTTCACCAGCACCAACTACTGCTAGGACTTTTCCAACAGGTACTTTGATAGTGAACCTTTTGATATGAAATGTTTCCACAACTTACTAAAATACTAAATGTTTCAAGTAGGATGTACCTACGAATCATTCGAAAAGAACAAATCCATATGACTCCTGAACAATCTATAAGGAAATTTCATTTGGGAATTTCTTACAATGACCTGGAGAATTAAAGGACTGCACTGGAAATACATGGACTATTTCAAAGCAATTGCTGCCAGTGGCATATTTTGCTATCAATCATTTATGTTTTATTTTTCTTAAGATTGAGATATTGAAATAGAGATAAAGATTAATTTGCATGACAAAAGAAAATTAACAAACTTCGTCCAAGTGTTACTCTCATATGACATAACTGATATTCAGATTAACAGTAATGACGCATCTTTCTATGAAATGATTGTTGTACACAGGCACTGGTTCGTCAGCACCAACAACTGCTGGGACTACTCCAACAGGTACGTTTATAGGGAACTTTTTTGATATGAAATGTTTCCATAACTTACAAAAAAATTCAAATATTTCAAGGAGGATGTACCTACTAATCATTCAAAAAGAACAAATCCATGTGACTCCTGAACCATTTATAAGGAAATATCATTTCGGTATTTCTTACAACGACCTTCGTCCAAGTGTTACTTTCACAGGACATAACTGATATTTAGATTAACATTAATGACGCATTTTTCTATAAAATGATTGTTGTACACAGGCACTGGTTCACCAGCACCAACAACTGCTAGGACTATTCCAACAGGTACGTTGATAGTGAACCTTTTGATATGAAATGTTTCCACAACTTACTAAAATACTAAATGTCCCTAACAAAAAAGTCCTGTGGTACTCTTTGTGGTACTTGTCGGTACCCCACAATGTACCACACACTTGTAATGTTACCACAGGAACTGTGTGGTACTGTACCACAGGCTTGTAGTGTACTCCTTGTAGTACTTGTCAGTACCACACAATGTACCACATCAATAAATGTTACCACAGGAGCTGTGTGGTACTGTTTTACAGGCTCATGAGGTACTCCCTGTGGTACTGGTTGGTACCACACAATGTACCACACAAATAAAAAAAAAATATGTTAACACAGGAACTGTGTGGTACTGTGTCACAGGCTCGTGTGGTACTCTTGGATGTACCACAGGGCAGTACCACAGGACATTACCAAAGGAAAGTACCACAGGACAGTACGACAAGACAGTATACTCAGAAATTGTCCTGTGGTATTTTGGGACGTATACCACACGACAGTACCACAGGATAGTACCACATGAATTGTCCTGTGGTATTTTGGGACGTACCACAGGAGAGTACAATAGGAAAGTACCACAGGATAGTACCACAGGACAGTACCACAGGAATTGTCCTTTGGTATTTTGGGACGTACCACAGGATAATACCACAGGACAGTACCTCACGACTTGTCCTGTGGTATTTTGGGACATACCACAGGACAGTACCACAGGGCAGTACCACAGGACAGTACAACAGAGCAGTACCACAGGACAGTACCACAGGATAGTACCACAGGACAGTACCACACCACTTGTCCTGTGGTATTTTGGGACATACCACAGGGCAGTACCACAGGAGAGTACCACAGGAAAGTACCACAGGATAGTACCACAGGACAGTACCACACGATTTGTCCTGTGTTATTTTGGGACGTACCACAGGACAGTACCACAGGAAAGTACCACAGGATAGTACCACAGGACAGTACCACACGACTTGTCCTGTGGTATTTTGGGACATACCTACCACAGGACAGTACCACAGGAATTGTCCTGTGGTAATTTGGGACGTACCACAGGACAGTACCACAGGATATTACCACAGGACAGTACCTCACGCTTGTCCTGTGGTATTTTGGGACGTACCACAGGGTAGTACCACAGGACATTACCACAGGATAATACCACAGGACAGTACCACACGACTTGTCCTGTTGTATTTTGGGACGTACCACAGGACAGTACCACAGGGCAGTACCACAGGACAGTACCACAGGAAAGTACCACAGGATAGTACCACAGGACAGTACCACAGGATATTACCACAGGACAGTACCTCACGCTTGTCCTGTGGTATTTTGGGACGTACCACAGGGCAGTACCACAGGACAGTACCACAGGATAATACCACAGGACAGTACCACACGACTTGTCCTGTGGTATTTTGGGACGTACCACAGGACAGTACCACAGGGCAGTACCACAGGACAGTACCACAGGAAAGTACCACAGGATAGTACCACAGGACAGTACCACATGACTTGTCCTGTGGTATTTTGGGACGTACCACAGGACAGTACCACACGAATTGTCCTGTGGAATTTTGGGACGTACCACAGGACAGTACGACAGGAATTCCTGTGGTAATTTTCGATGTATACCACAGGAGAGTACCACAGGAACTGTCCAAAATCCCACAGGAAAATCATAATATGGTGCTATTCCACACAGAAGTACCACACAGTAAATTAAATTCGTAAGTACCACAGAAAAATGCTACAGGATTTCTTTTTTTTTTCTTAACATTTTATACCAGAGGACTATCACATCAGGAGAATATCAAACAGCAGTACCACACAGGAGTACCAAACAGGAAAATTGTAAGGCAGAATCAACTGAAATTTATAACAAAAATACAAACAAAAAGGCACATATTAATATTCCTCAATTAATTGATAGAAGAGTTATACTGTGAATTATAGCAATTGATTTGCCATTACTTATCCTGTCCTATACTCCTACAGTATTACCTATTTAGTGAAAGTGCTGATGTAAAGCATGAGAAATTTCATAAGGACTTCTGTGGTACTCCTGTGGTACTCCTGTCGTACAAATTTTTGCATAGCTCATGAATATTCATAAAAAGCACTCTAGATTTTAGAAAATACATATAAGACTTAAAAAGTCAAAGTATTAATGATTGAATTTACTTTGAACTTTATGAAAGATTGTCTAACTATGTTATGTTATTCCCAATATCATAGATATTGTAATGAAAGTGTAATTTCATATCTTGATAATAAAGTATAATCGAGTTAGTAACCATGCCTTAATGCTTTACGGATAGACGGCCATATATATATGTACTGATAGAGTCGATGGCTACCTAGGAATAGAATATGACTATATAGATCTATTTTAGGACTATGTTTCAATTAGGATGTACCTACTAATCAATCGAAAAGAACAAATTCATATGACTCCTGAACCATCTATAAGAAAATATCATTTGGGAATTTCTTACAACGACCTGGAGAATTAAAGAACTGCACTGGAAAAGCATGGACTATTTCATAGCAATTGCTGCAAGTGGCATATTTTGCTATCAAGGATTTATGGCTTATTTTTCTTAAGATTAAGATATTGAAATAGAGATAAAGAGTAATTTGCATGACAAGAGAAAATTAACAAACTTCGTCCAAGTGTTACTTTCATATGACATAACTGATATTAAGATACTAGTAATGACGCATCTTTCTATGAAATGATTGTTGTACACAGGCACTGGTTCGCCAGCACCAACAACTGCTGGGACTACTCCAACAGGTACGTTTATAGGGAACTTTTTGATATGAAATGTTTCCATAACTTACGAAAAATTTAAATGTTTCAAGTAGGATGTACCTACTAATCATTCAAAAAGAACAAATCCATATGACTCCTGAACCATCTATAAGGAAATATCATTTGGGAATTTCTTACAACGACCTGGAGAATTAAAGGACTGCACTGGAAAAACATGGACTATTTTATAGCAATTGCTGCCAGTGGCATATTTAGCTATCAACAATTTATGGTTTATTTTTCCTAAGATTAAGATATTGAAATAGAGATAAAGATTAATTTGCATGACAAGAGAAAATTAACAAACTTCGTCCAAGTGTTACTTTTATATGACATAACTTATATTCAGATTAACAGTACTGACGCATCTTTCTATGAAATGATTGTTGTGCACAGGCACTGGTTCGCCAGCACCAACAACTGCTGGGACTACTCCAACAGGTACGTTTATAGGGAACTTTTTGATATGAAATGTTTCCATAACTTACAAAAAATTCAAATGTTTCAAGGATGATGTACCTACTAATCATTCAAAAAGAACAAATCCATGTGACTCCTGAAGCATTTATAAGGAAATATCATTTCGGTATTTCTTACAACGACCTTCGTCCAAGTGTTACTTTCACATGACATAACTGATATTTAGATTAACATTAATGACGCTTTTTTCTATGAAATAATTGTTGTACTCAGGCACTGGTTCACCAGCACCAACAACTGCTGGGACTATTCCAACAGGTACGTTGATAGTGGACCTTTTGATATGAAATCTTTCCACAACTTACTAAAATACTAAAATGTTTCAAGTAGGATGTACCTACTAATCATTCGAAAAGAACAAATCCATATGACTCCTGAACCATCTATAAGTAAATATCATTTGGAAATTTCTTACAACGCCCTGGAGAATTAAAGCACTGCACTGGAAATACATGGACTTTTTTATAGCAATTGCTGCCAATGGCATATTTTCCTATCAACGATTTATGGTTGATTTTTCTTAAGATTAAGATATTGAAATACAGATAAAGATTAATTGCATGACAAGAGAAAATTAACAAACTTCGTCCAAGTGTTACTTTCATATGACATAACTTATATTCAGATTAACAGTAATGACACATCTTTCTATGAAATGATTGTTGTACACAGGCACTGGTTCGCCAGCACCAACAACTGCTGGGACTACTCCAACAGGTACGTTTATAGGGAACTTTTTGATATGAAATGTTTCCATAACTTACAAAAAATTCAAATGTTTCAAGTAGGATGTACCTACTAATCATTCAAAAAGAACAAATCCATGTGACTCCTGAAGCATTTATAAGGAAATATCATTTCGGTATTTCTTACAACGACCTTCGTCCAAGTGTTACTTTCACATGACATAACTGATATTTAGATTAACATTAATGACGCATCTTTCTATGAAATGATTGTTGTACACAGGCACTGGTTCGCCAGCACCAACAACTGCTGGGACTACTCCAACAGGTACGTTTATAGGGAACTTTTTGATATGAAATGTTTCCATAACTTACAAAAAATTCAAATGTTTCAAGTAGGATGTACCTACTAATCATTCAAAAAGAACAAATCCATGTGACTCCTGAAGCATTTATAAGGAAATATCATTTCGGTATTTCTTACAACGACCTTCGTCCAAGTGTTACTTTCACATGACATAACTGATATTTAGATTAACATTAATGACGCTTTTTTCTATGAAATAATTGTTGTACTCAGGCACTGGTTCACCAGCACCAACAACTGCTGGGACTATTCCAACAGGTACGTTGATAGTGAACCTTTTGATATGAAATCTTTCCACAACTTACTAAAATACTAAAATGTTTCAAGTAGGATGTACCTACTAATCATTCGAAAAGAACAAATCCATATGACTCCTGAACCATCTATAAGTAAATATCATTTGGAAATTTCTTAAAACGCCCTGGAGAATTAAAGCACTGCACTGGAAATACATGGACTTTTTTATAGCAATTGCTGCCAATGGCATATTTTCCTATCAACGATTTATGGTTGATTTTTCTTAAGATTAAGATATTGAAATAGAGATAAAGATTAATTGCATGACAAGAGAAAATTAACAAACTTCGTCCAAGTGTTACTTTCATATGACATAACTTATATTCAGATTAACAGTAATGACACATCTTTCTATGAAATGATTGTTGTACACAGGCACTGGTTCGCCAGCACCAACAACTGCTGGGACTACTCCAACAGGTACGTTTATAGGGAACTTTTTGATATGAAATGTTTCCATAACTTACAAAAAATTCATATGTTTCAAGTAGGATATACCTACTAATCATTCAAAAAGAACAAATCCATGTGACTCCTGAAGCATTTATAAGGAAATATCATTTCGGTATTTCTTACAACGACCTTCGTCCAAGTGTTACTTTCACATGACATAACTGATATTTAGATTAACATTAATGACGCTTTTTTCTATGAAATAATTGTTGTACTCAGGCACTGGTTCACCAGCACCAACAACTGCTGGGACTATTCCAACAGGTACGTTGATAGTGAACCTTTTGATATGAAATCTTTCCACAACTTACTAAAATACTAAAATGTTTCAAGTAGGATGTACCTACTAATCATTCGAAAAGAACAAATCCATATGACTCCTGAACCATCTATAAGTAAATATCATTTGGAAATTTCTTACAACGCCCTGGAGAATTAAAGCACTGCACTGGAAATACATGGACTTTTTTATAGCAATTGCTGCCAATGGCATATTTTCCTATCAACGATTTATGGTTGATTTTTCTTAAGATTAAGATATTGAAATAGAGATAAAGATTAATTGCATGACAAGAGAAAATTAACAAACTTCGTCCAAGTGTTACTTTCATATGACATAACTTATATTCAGATTAACAGTAATGACACATCTTTCTATGAAATGATTGTTGTACACAGGCACTGGTTCGCCAGCACCAACAACTGCTGGGACTACTCCAACAGGTACGTTTATAGGGAACTTTTTGATATGAAATGTTTCCATAACTTACAAAAAATTCGAATGTTTCAAGTAGGATGTACGTACTAATCATTCAAAAAGAACAAATCCATGTGACTCCTGAAGCATTTATAAGGAAATATCATTTCGGTATTTCTTACAACGACCTTCGTCCGAGTGTTACTTTCACATGACATAACTGATATTTAGATTAACATTACTGACTTATTTTTCTATAAAATAATTGTTTTGCACAGGCACTGGTTCACCAGCACCAACAACTGCTGGGACTATTCCAACAGGTACGTTGATATTGAACCTTTTGATACGAAATCTTTCCACAACTTACTAAAATACTAAAATGTTTCAAGTAGGATGTACCTACTAATCATTCGAAAAAAAAAACAAATCCATATGATTCCTGAACCATCTATAAGGAAATATCATTTGGAAATTTCTTACAACGCCCTGGAGAATTAAAGGACTGCACTGGAAATACATGGACTTTTTCATAGCAATTGCTGCCAGTGGCATATTTTCCTATCAACGATTTATGGTTGATTTTTCTTAAGATTAAGATATTGAAATACAGATAAAGATTAATTGCATGACAAGAGAAAATTAACAAACTTCGTCCAAGTGTTACTTTCATATGACATAACTTATATTCAGATTAACAGTAATGACGCATCTTTCTATGAAATGATTGTTGTACACAGGCACTGGTTCGCCAGCACCAACAACTGCTGGGACTACTCCAACAGGTACGTTCATAGAGAACTTTTTGATATGAAATGTTTCCATAACTTACAAAAAATTCAAATGTTTCAAGTAGGATGTACGTACTAATCATTCAAAAAGAACAAATCCATGTGACTCCTGAAGCATTTATCAGGAAATATCATTTCGGTATTTCTTACAACGACCTTCGTCCAAGTGTTACTTTCACATGACATAACTGATATTTAGATTAACATTAATGACGCTTTTTTCTATGAAATAATTGTTGTACTCAGGCACTGGTTCACCAACACCAACAACTGCTGGGACTATTCCAACAGGTACGTTGATAGTGAACCTTTTGATATGAAATCTTTCCACAACTTACTAAAATACTAAAATGTTTCAAGTAGGATGTACCTACTAATCATTCGAAAAGAACAAATCCATATGCCTCCTGAACCATCTATAAGTAAATATCATTTGGAAATTTCTTACAACGCCCTGGAGAATTAAAGCACTGCACTGGAAATACATTGTCTTTTTTATAGCAATTGCTGCCAATGACATATTTTCCTATCAACGATTTATGGTTGATTTTTCTTAAGATTAAGATATTGAAATAGAGATAAAGATTAATTGCATGACAAGAGAAAATTAACAAACTTCGTCCAAGTGTTACTTCCATATGACATAACTGATATTCAGATTAACAGTAATGACGCATCTTTCTATGGAATGATTGTTGTACACAGGCACTGGTTCGCCAGCACCAACAACTGCTGGGACTACTCCAACAGGTACGTTCATAGGGAACTTTTTGATATGAAATGTTTCCATAACTTACAAAAAATTCAAATGTTTCAAGTAGGATGTACCTACTAATCATTCAAAAAGAACAAATCCATGTGACTCCTGAAGCATTTATAAGGAAATATCATTTCGGTATTTCTTACAACGACCTTCTTCCAAGTGTTACTTTCACATGACATAACTGATATTTAGATTAACATTAATGACGCTTTTTTCTATGAAATAATTGTTGTACTCAGGCACTGGTTCACCAGCACCAACAACTGCTGGGACTATTCCAACAGGTACGTTGATAGTGAACCTTTTGATATGAAATCTTTCCACAACTTACTAAAATACTAAAATGTTTCAAGTAGGATGTACCTACTAATCATTCGAAAAGAACAAATCCATATGACTCCTGAACCCTCTATAAGTAAATATCATTTGGAAATTTCTTACAACGCCCTGGAGAATTAAAGCACTGCACTGGAAATACATGGACTTTTTTATAGCAATTGCTGCCAATGGCATATTTTCCTATCAACGATTTATGGTTGATTTTTCTTAAGATTAAGATATTGAAATAGAGATAAAGATTAATTGCATGACAAGAGAAAATTAACAAACTTCGTCCAAGTGTTACTTTCATATGACATAACTTATATTCAGATTAACAGTAATGACACATCTTTCTATGAAATGATTGTTGTACACAGGCACTGGTTCGCCAGCACCAACAACTGCTGGGACTACTCCAACAGGTACGTTTATAGGGAACTTTTTGATATGAAATGTTTCCATAACTTACAAAAAATTCAAATGTTTCAAGTAGGATGTACGTACTAATCATTCAAAAAGAACAAATCCATGTGACTCCTGAAGCATTTATAAGGAAATATCATTTCGGTATTTCTTACAACGACCTTCGTCCAAGTGTTACTTTCACATGACATAACTGATATTTAGATTAACATTAATGACTTATTTTTCTATAAAATAATTGTTTTGCACAGGCACTGGTTCACCAGCACCAACAACTGCTGGGACTATTCCAACAGGTACGTTGATAGTGAACCTTTTGATACGAAATCTTTCCACAACTTACTAAAATACTAAAATGTTTCAAGTAGGATGTACCTACTAATCATTCGAAAAAAACAAATCCATATCATTCCTGAACCATCTATAAGGAAATATCATTTGGAAATTTCTTACAACGCCCTGGAGAATTAAAGGACTGCACTGGAAATACATGGACTTTTTTATAGCAATTGCTGCCAATGGCATATTTTCCTATCAACGATTTATGGTTGATTTTTCTTAAGATGACGATATTGAAATACAGATAAAGATTAATTGCATGACAAGAGAAAATTAACAAACTTCGTCCAAGTGTTACTTTCATATGACATAACTTATATTCAGATTAACAGTAATGACGCATCTTTCTATGAAATGATTGTTGTACACAGGCACTGGTTCGCCAGCACCAACAACTGCTGGGACTACTCCAACAGGTACGTTTATAGGGAACTTTTTGATATGAAATGTTTCCATAACTTACAAAAAATTCAAATGTTTCAAGTAGGATGTACCTACTAATCATTCAAAAAGAACAAATCCATGTGACTCCTGAAGCATTTATAAGGAAATATCATTTCGGTATTTCTTACAACGACCTTCGTCCAAGTGTTACTTTCACATGACATAACTGATATTTAGATTAACATTAATGACGCTTTTTTCTATGAAATAATTGCTGTACTCAGGCACTGGATCACCAGCACCAACAACTGCTGGGACTATTCCAACAGGTACGTTGATAGTGAACCTTTTGATATGAAATCTTTCCACAACTTACTAAAATACTAAAATGTTTCAAGTAGGATGTACCTACTAATCATTCGAAAAGAACAAATCCATATGACTCCTGAACCATCTATAAGTAAATATCATTTGGAAATTTCTTAAAACGCCCTGGAGAATTAAAGCACTGCACTGGAAATACATGGACTTTTTTATAGCAATTGCTGCCAATGGCATATTTTCCTATCAACGATTTATGGTTGATTTTTCTTAAGATTAAGATATTGAAATAGAGATAAAGATTAATTGCATGACAAGAGAAAATTAACAAACTTCGTCCAAGTGTTACTTTCATATGACATAACTTATATTCAGATTAACAGTAATGACACATCTTTCTATGAAATGATTGTTGTACACAGGCACTGGTTCGCCAGCACCAACAACTGCTGGGACTACTCCAACAGGTACGTTTATAGGGAACTTTTTGATATGAAATGTTTCCATAACTTACAAAAAATTCATATGTTTCAAGTAGGATATACCTACTAATCATTCAAAAAGAACAAATCCATGTGACTCCTGAAGCATTTATAAGGAAATATCATTTCGGTATTTCTTACAACGACCTTCGTCCAAGTGTTACTTTCACATGACATAACTGATATTTAGATTAACATTAATGACGCTTTTTTCTATGAAATAATTGTTTTGCACAGGCACTGGTTCACCAGCACCAACAACTGCTGGGACTATTCCAACAGGTACGTTGATATTGAACCTTTTGATACGAAATCTTTCCACAACTTACTAAAATACTAAAATGTTTCAAGTAGGATGTACCTACTAATCATTCGAAAAAAAAAAACAAATCCATATGATTCCTGAACCATCTATAAGGAAATATCATTTGGAAATTTCTTACAACGCCCTGGAGAATTAAAGGACTGCACTGGAAATACATGGACTTTTTTATAGCAATTGCTGCCAGTGGCATATTTTCCTATCAACGATTTATGGTTGATTTTTCTTAAGATTAAGATATTGAAATACAGATAAAGATTAATTGCATGACAAGAGAAAATTAACAAACTTCGTCCAAGTGTTACTTTCATATGACATAACTTATATTCAGATTAACAGTAATGACGCATCTTTCTATGAAATGATTGTTGTACACAGGCACTGGTTCGCCAGCACCAACAACTGCTGGGACTACTCCAACAGGTACGTTCATAGAGAACTTTTTGATATGAAATGTTTCCATAACTTACAAAAAATTCAAATGTTTCAAGTAGGATGTACGTACTAATCATTCAAAAAGAACAAATCCATGTGACTCCTGAAGCATTTATCAGGAAATATCATTTCGGTATTTCTTACAACGACCTTCGTCCAAGTGTTACTTTCACATGACATAACTGATATTTAGATTAACATTAATGACGCTTTTTTCTATGAAATAATTGTTGTACTCAGGCACTGGTTCACCAACACCAACAACTGCTGGGACTATTCCAACAGGTACGTTGATAGTGAACCTTTTGATATGAAATCTTTCCACAACTTACTAAAATACTAAAATGTTTCAAGTAGGATGTACCTACTAATCATTCGAAAAGAACAAATCCATATGCCTCCTGAACCATCTATAAGTAAATATCCTTTGGAAATTTCTTACAACGCCCTGGAGAATTAAAGCACTGCACTGGAAATACATTGTCTTTTTTATAGCAATTGCTGCCAATGACATATTTTCCTATCAACGATTTATGGTTGATTTTTCTTAAGATTAAGATATTGAAATAGAGATAAAGATTAATTGCATGACAAGAGAAAATTAACAAACTTCGTCCAAGTGTTACTTCCATATGACATAACTGATATTCAGATTAACAGTAATGACGCATCTTTCTATGGAATGATTGTTGTACACAGGCACTGGTTCGCCAGCACCAACAACTGCTGGGACTACTCCAACAGGTACGTTCATAGGGAACTTTTTGATATGAAATGTTTCCATAACTTACAAAAAATTCAAATGTTTCAAGTAGGATGTACCTACTAATCATTCAAAAAGAAGAAATCCATGTGACTCCTGAAGCATTTATAAGGAAATATCATTTCGGTATTTCTTACAACGACCTTCGTCCAAGTGTTACTTTCACATGACATAACTGATATTTAGATTAACATTAATGACGCTTTTTTCTATGAAATAATTGTTGTACTCAGGCACTGGTTCACCAGCACCAACAACTGCTGGGACTATTCCAACAGGTACGTTGATAGTGAACCTTTTGATATGAAATCTTTCCACAACTTACTAAAATACTAAAATGTTTCAAGTAGGATGTACCTACTAATCATTCGAAAAGAACAAATCCATATGACTCCTGAACCCTCTATAAGTAAATATCATTTGGAAATTTCTTACAACGCCCTGGAGAATTAAAGCACTGCACTGGAAATACATGGACTTTTTTATAGCAATTGCTGCCAATGGCATATTTTCCTATCAACGATTTATGGTTGATTTTTCTTAAGATTAAGATATTGAAATAGAGATAAAGATTAATTGCATGACAAGAGAAAATTAACAAACTTCGTCCAAGTGTTACTTTCATATGACATAACTTATATTCAGATTAACAGTAATGACACATCTTTCTATGAAATGATTGTTGTACACAGGCACTGGTTCGCCAGCACCAACAACTGCTGGGACTACTCCAACAGGTACGTTTATAGGGAACTTTTTGATATGAAATGTTTCCATAACTTACAAAAAATTCAAATGTTTCAAGTAGGATGTACGTACTAATCATTCAAAAAGAACAAATCCATGTGACTCCTGAAGCATTTATAAGGAAATATCATTTCGGTATTTCTTACAACGACCTTCGTCCAAGTGTTACTTTCACATGACATAACTGATATTTAGATTAACATTAATGACTTATTTTTCTATAAAATAATTGTTTTGCACAGGCACTGGTTCACCAGCACCAACAACTGCTGGGACTATTCCAACAGGTACGTTGATAGTGAACCTTTTGATACAAAATCTTTCCACAACTTACTAAAATACTAAAATGTTTCAAGTAGGATGTACCTACTAATCATTCGAAAAAAACAAATCCATATGATTCCTGAACCATCTATAAGGAAATATCATTTGGAAATTTCTTACAACGCCCTGGAGAATTAAAGGACTGCACTGGAAATACATGGACTTTTTTATAGCAATTGCTGCCAATGGCATATTTTCCTATCAACGATTTATGGTTGATTTTTCTTAAGATTAAGATATTGAAATACAGATAAAGATTAATTGCATGACAAGAGAAAATTAACAAACTTCGTCCAAGTGTTACTTTCATATGACATAACTTATATTCAGATTAACAGTAATGACGCATCTTTCTATGAAATGATTGTTGTACACAGGCACTGGTTCGCCAGCACCAACAACTGCTGGGACTACTCCAACAGGTACGTTCATAGGGAACTTTTTGATATGAAATGTTTCCATAACTTACAAAAAATTCAAATGTTTCAAGTAGGATGTACCTACTAATCATTCAAAAAGAACAAATCCATGTGACTCCTGAAGCATTTATAAGGAAATATCATTTCGGTATTTCTTACAACGACCTTCGTCCAAGTGTTACTTTCACATGACATAACTGATATTTAGATTAACATTAATGACGCTTTTTTCTATGAAATAATTGCTGTACTCAGGCACTGGATCACCAGCACCAACAACTGCTGGGACTATTCCAACAGGTACGTTGATAGTGAACCTTTTGATATGAAATCTTTCCACAACTTACTAAAATACTAAAATGTTTCAAGTAGGATGTACCTACTAATCATTCGAAAAGAACAAATCCATATGACTCCTGAACCATCTATAAGTAAATATCATTTGGAAATTTCTTAAAACGCCCTGGAGAATTAAAGCACTGCACTGGAAATACATGGACTTTTTTATAGCAATTGCTGCCAATGGCATATTTTCCTATCAACGATTTATGGTTGATTTTTCTTAAGATTAAGATATTGAAATAGAGATAAAGATTAAGTGCATGACAAGAGAAAATTAACAAACTTCGTCCAAGTGTTACTTTCATATGACATAACTTATATTCAGAGTAACAGTAATGACACATCTTTCTATGAAATGATTGTTGTACACAGGCACTGGTTCGCCAGCACCAACAACTGCTGGGACTACTCCAACAGGTACGTTTATAGGGAACTTTTTGATATGAAATGTTTCCATAACTTACAAAAAATTCAAATGTTTCAAGTAGGATGTACGTACTAATCATTCAAAAAGAACAAATCCATGTGACTCCTGAAGCATTTATAAGGAAATATCATTTCGGTATTTCTTACAACGACCTTCGTCCAAGTGTTACTTTCACATGACATAACTGATATTTAGATTAACATTAATGACTTATTTTTCTATAAAATAATTGTTTGCAAAGGCACTGGTTCACCAGCACCAACAACTGCTGGGACTATTCCAACAGGTACGTTGATAGTGAACCTTTTGATACAAAATCTTTCCACAACTTACTAAAATACTAAAATGTTTCAAGTAGGATGTACCTACTAATCATTCGAAAAAAACAAATCCATATGATTCCTGAACCATCTATAAGGAAATATCATTTGGAAATTTCTTACAACGCCCTGGAGAATTAAAGGACTGCACTGGAAATACATGGACTTTTTTATAGCAATTGCTGCCAGTGGCATATTTTCCTATCAACGATTTATGGTTGATTTTTCTTAAGATTAAGATATTGAAATACAGATAAAGATTAATTGCATGACAAGAGAAAATTAACAAACTTCGTCCAAGTGTTACTTTCATATGACATAACTTATATTCAGATTAACAGTAATGACGCATCTTTCTATGAAATGATTGTTGTACACAGGCACTGGTTCGCCAGCACCAACAACTGCTGGGACTACTCCAACAGGTACGTTCATAGGGAACTTTTTGATATGAAATGTTTCCATAACTTACAAAAAATTCAAATGTTTCAAGTAGAATGTACCTACTAATCATTCAAAAAGAACAAATCCATGTGACTCCTGAAGCATTTATAAGGAAATATCATTTCGGTATTTCTTACAACGACCTTCGTCCAAGTGTTACTTTCACATGACATAACTGATATTTAGATTAACATTAATGACGCTTTTTTCTATGAAATAATTGTTGTACTCAGGCACTGGATCACCAGCACCAACAACTGCTGGGACTATTCCAACAGGTACGTTGATAGTGAACCTTTTGATATGAAATCTTTCCACAACTTACTAAAATACTAAAATGTTTCAAGTAGGATGTACCTACTAATCATTCGAAAAGAACAAATCCATATGACTCCTGAACCATCTATAAGTAAATATCATTTGGAAATTTCTTAAAACGCCCTGGAGAATTAAAGCACTGCACTGGAAATACATGGACTTTTTTATATCAATTGCTGCCAATGGCATATTTTCCTATCAACGATTTATGGTTGATTTTTCTTAAGATTAAGATATTGAAATAGAGATAAAGATTAATTGCATGACAAGAGAAAATTAACAAACTTCGTCCAAGTGTTACTCTCATATGACATAACTTATATTCAGATTAACAGTAATGACACATCTTTCTATGAAATGATTGTTGTACACAGGCACTGGTTCGCCAGCACCAACAACTGCTGGGACTACTCCAACAGGTACGTTTATAGGGAACTTTTTGATATGAAATGTTTCCATAACTTACAAAAAATTCATATGTTTCAAGTAGGATATACCTACTAATCATTCAAAAAGAACAAATCCATGTGACTCCTGAAGCATTTATAAGGAAATATCATTTCGGTATTTCTTACAACGACCTTCGTCCAAGTGTTACTTTCACATGACATAACTGATATTTAGATTAATATTAATGACGCTTTTTTCTATGAAATAATTGTTGTACTCAGGCACTGGTTCACCAGCACCAACAACTGCTGGGACTATTCCAACAGGTACGTTGATAGTGAACCTTTTGATATGAAATCTTTCCACAACTTACTAAAATACTAAAATGTTTCAAGTAGGATGTACCTACTAATCATTCGAAAAGAACAAATCCATATGACTCCTGAACCATCTATAAGTAAATATCATTTGGAAATTTCTTACAACGCCCTGGAGAATTAAAGCACTGCACTGGAAATACATGGACTTTTTTATAGCAATTGCTGCCAATGGCATATTTTCCTATCAACGATTTATGGTTGATTTTTCTTAAGATTAAGATATTGAAATAGAGATAAAGATTAATTGCATGACAAGAGAAAATTAACAAACTTCCTCCAAGTGTTACTTTCATATGACATAACTTATATTCAGATTAACAGTAATGACACATCTTTCTATGAAATGATTGTTGTACACAGGCACTGGTTCGCCAGCACCAACAACTGCTGGGACTACTCCAACAGGTACGTTTATAGGGAACTTTTTGATATGAAATGTTTCCATAACTTACAAAAAATTCAAATGTTTCAAGTAGGATGTACCTACTAATCATTCAAAAAGAACAAATCCATGTGACTCCTGAAGCATTTATAAGGAAATATCATTTCGGTATTTCTTACAACGACCTTCGTCCAAGTGTTACTTTCACATGACATAACTGATATTTAGATTAACATTAATGACGCTTTTTTCTATGAAATAATTGTTGTACTCAGGCACTGGTTCACCAGCACCAACAACTGCTGGGACTATTCCAACAGGTACGTTGATAGTGAACCTTTTGATATGAAATCTTTCCACAACTTACTAAAATACTAAAATGTTTCAAGTAGGATGTACCTACTAATCATTCGAAAAGAACAAATCCATATGACTCCTGAACCATCTATAAGTAAATATCATTTGGAAATTTCTTACAACGCCCTGGAGAATTAAAGCACTGCACTGGAAATACATGGACTTTTTTATAGCAATTGCTGCCAATGGCATATTTTCCTATCAACGATTTATGGTTGATTTTTCTTAAGATTAAGATATTGAAATAGAGATAAAGATTAATTGCATGACAAGAGAAAATTAACAAACTTCGTCCAAGTGTTACTTTCATATGACATAACTTATATTCAGATTAACAGTAATGACACATCTTTCTATGAAATGATTGTTGTACACAGGCACTGGTTCGCCAGCACCAACAACTGCTGGGACTACTCCAACAGGTACGTTTATAGGGAACTTTTTGATATGAAATGTTTCCATAACTTACAAAAAATTCAAATGTTTCAAGTAGGATGTACGTACTAATCATTCAAAAAGAACAAATCCATGTGACTCCTGAAGCATTTATAAGGAAATATCATTTCGGTATTTCTTACAACGACCTTCGTCCGAGTGTTACTTTCACATGACATAACTGATATTTAGATTAACATTAATGACTTATTTTTCTATAAAATAATTGTTTTGCACAGGCACTGGTTCACCAGCACCAACAACTGCTGGGACTATTCCAACAGGTACGTTGATAGTGAACCTTTTGATACGAAATCTTTCCACAACTTACTAAAATACTAAAATGTTTCAAGTAGGATGTACCTACTAATCATTCAAAAAAAACAAATCCATATGATTCCTGAACCATCTATAAGGAAATATCATTTGGAAATTTCTTACAACGCCCTGGAGAATTAAAGGACTGCACTGGAAATACATGGACTTTTTTATAGCAATTGCTGCCAGTGGCATATTTTCCTATCAACGATTTATGGTTGATTTTTCTTAAGATTAAGATATTGAAATACAGATAAAGATTAATTGCATGACAAGAGAAAATTAACAAACTTCGTCCAAGTGTTACTTTCATATGACATAACTTATATTCAGATTAACAGTAATGACGCATCTTTCTATGAAATGATTGTTGTACACAGGCACTGGTTCGCCAGCACCAACAGCTGCTGGGACTACTCCAACAGGTACGTTCATAGGGAACTTTTTGATATGAATGTTTCCATAACTTACAAAAAATTCAAATGTTTCAAGTAGGATGTACCTACTAATCATTCAAAAAGAACAAATCCATGTGACTCCTGAAGCATTTATAAGGAAATATCATTTCGGTATTTCTTACAACGACCTTCGTCCAAGTGTTACTTTCACATGACATAACTGATATTTAGATTAACATTAATGACGCTTTTTTCTATGAAATAATTGTTGTACTCAGGCACTGGATCACCAGCACCAACAACTGCTGGGACTATTCCAACAGGTACGTTGATAGTGAACCTTTTGATACGAAATCTTTCCACAACTTACTAAAATACTAAAATGTTTCAAGTAGGATGTACCTACTAATCATTCGAAAAGAACAAATCCATATGACTCCTGAACCATCTATAAGTAAATATCATTTGGAAATTTCTTAAAACGCCCTGGAGAATTAAAGCACTGCACTGGAAATACATGGACTTTTTTATAGCAATTGCTGCCAATGGCATATGGGCAATTCCGCGGTAACGGAATTACAAATCAGAGAATTTTGGCTCATATTCTTTCACCCTGTATACAAGACTGATTACTTTGCCTTCTCTTGATACATTTAAAAGATGCAGAGGTACTCACACTGTCACCCCAAATACAAATTTGTTAAATGTTCTCACTTGGTTGGTTACAAAGGAGGTCTATGTGCGATGGTAACGGAATAACCAGAAAATTTAGTCACAACTTCAACTCTGACTTTGGGAGTTGTTTCTCTGAAATCTATAACACATACACTGTAGGTTGTTGTCTGATTTCATCTTTGATTGTATTGACTTCAATTCAGTTGTATTGTTTTTCAAATATTTCATCACATTTTCAAAGCAGCAGGCTTTTTCCCTATAAAGTCAGTGGTAACGGAATTACACAAAATGGTAACGGAATTACGCCTTCTGAAATACACTGGAAAAAATACACATTCTTGGTACTCGTGTATTCTGAAATGTCTTGATAAAGATTGTGTATGCCTTTAGCTATAATATAACCACTAAATAAGTACTCTCTAGCCTTTGACCTTGAACTGGTACAAGTGTATAGGTGCAAAATGAGTTTTTATTGTCAAAAAACATAAAATGTTCAGGCTAACGACCGTGATTTGAAGTCGTAACTATGTCAATCAAGATCGCGTAACTTCTAAGTACCACATCCATCAAAATTTGTCTACTTTCAAGTTAAGAATTTCACACTCTGCAGGTAAATGACATCTAAGACACATGGTAACGGAATTACGCTAGAATAGCCCTACACAAGTACAATTCTATAAATCCAGTCAACAATACTCAAATTTTCTTGTAGTTCTTTTGTTGATATCATGCAAGACAGATTTCTCTGTTTTCTTCTTCCTAAATATGCCAATAATTGACAATATGTGTGAATTACTTACAAGTATTGTACATATATATTATGTGCACATGCATAAGAAAATAATAAAAAACTGTCCGGAATGACAATGAATTTAAATCTAAATCATAAAGTGCCAATTTACCGTGCAAGAGCACAGTGTGCAGCCCCATCATTGAACACAATGTTTAA
Organism: Diadema setosum; assembly: GCF_964275005.1. Taxonomy (NCBI): domain Eukaryota; kingdom Metazoa; phylum Echinodermata; class Echinoidea; order Diadematoida; family Diadematidae; genus Diadema; species Diadema setosum. Next base: position 12,127,491 of record NC_092704.1, on the reverse strand, counting down.
TATTAAGGATGAACACTAAAGATGCTTGAAACTTTTAATTTGTTAAGTGAAAAGATGCAGTTGTGGTTCAATGACAAATATAACAAATTACAATTCAATCATAAATAGAAAAGAAAATTTTTCTTATATGATTATGGTACTGCACCAGTGCTTAATCATTATTATCTATAGATATATGTTGTGGCATATATTAATCACTAAAAACTTGTGACATTTTGCTAATAGCTGAAGTTGCCCCCTGGCATATAATGTAGTGCATAATTTGATAATTCCCTTACAGTGTAAGTCCTACTTAAGCCCACCAAAATAAAATGAACTAAACTAAAAGGAAATAGAAAACAGCAAAATAACTTTAACAAACTACAACTTTTACAACCATTAGAGTCCACCAAATTCTGTTACAATGTATATAGAAAGGTAAGAGGGCCTCTTTTATCCATCTGCAGCTCACTGTGTTAGAGTTAGATTAATCAACCTGTGAATAATGTTAGTATTTACTTCTGACCACACAAAAATTTCCAAATGACGTCTTCAGAAAAATAATCATGACCAGGCCTATAAATTTCCTACAAGTTTCCTGTCTTGTCTTTCTTCTTTGACTTTGTCTATTTTCTCATCCTGAGTGTTGCCATAAATTTACTCACAAGAAGTGTGCATCTTCTCTTTTACAGTAAGTTGTATTTTGACTGCCTGAAGGCAAATTATAAAATACACTGTAATGCCACTTGTATTAAAGGAAACTGGATTGTACAGCAAATGGTAACATGAAGAGTAAAGGTAGAAGTAGAAGCCTATTGACTTTAATATTTAAAATCTTCTTAGGATGGGAAAGTCTAGGCCTAAATGTTACATTTTTAATATAGAGCTGTATCACAATTACTGACTGGGTAAATATTCATCACAAATGGTGTTTTTGTCTTTATTCCTTCGAAAAAGAAAGGATTAAAGAACAAATTTCAAAGGGTAGCAGATGCTCTGTATCAAATGGGCATGAAAATCAAAATAGTGGAGGAAAGATCTAAGAAACAGATGAAAGAAGGTCATAGTCATACACTTACCATTAAAGATAAAGGACTTGAGGATGAAAACAGGACATGTTCAATAAAAGGTCAGACTATCGACTTGGTGATAATAAAGCCTTTAGCATACAGAAAGATCAAAGGTGTCACATTCAGTGGGCATCCCGTGTCAATTAATGACTTCTATCACATTGTGTATGATCCTTCTCTTAAATTCTTGATCTTTGCTCACAAAAATTATCCTGTTCATTTCTCTCTGTCAGTAGCAGTGCTCTCTTTTCCTTTTAAAGAAATTTTATGTCCTTCCTCTTCTTTGTAACCTTTGTTCAATTTATGCTGCATCACACCCAGTCAATAGTCCCTCATCACTATACTATAGATTTTGTATGAAACCATGAGACTTTGAAGCAAGAAAATATACATTGATATCTCAGAATTCAGTATGATTTTGAACATTTGAGAATGAGTATCTGTAGCAAACCTTATAAAGTTATCAGTTACTACAGTCTCCATGTACACATGTAGTCCTTCTACATGAGAAAAGGTGAAAGAAGGGAGGAGACTTTCAGCACAAGAAGTCTTGTCAAGCGTGTACCCTGATGTCAGGACTCACTGTCAGAGGCATCCAGCTACACTGTATGCTGAGTCATGTCAGTGTATCATACCATACAGTTTCACTCCTTTACTGCCAATCACTAACACTGTTAAGCTCAATAATAATGCCCTGAAGCTATTTCATGAACAGTTCACATACATATTGGCACGAAAGTAGGATATGTCATTCTCTTCCATATTAGATGTGCGTGTATTCCGTTACCATGTAATTCCGTTACCACAATTACAGAAGAACTGAAGGAGATATTTCACAAAATGTTTTGTGACTTTTCAGGGAGTCACATGTAGAGAAAAAATTTACAAGGGGAGAAAAAATCAGTGATTAGTTCGTTCAGGAGAAAACTTTTTCAATTTTATGGTAACGGAATTACGTCAATTTGTCAGTAGATTTTGAAACTTTCTCCAAAAAATATCATAATGAGAGTGACTGAATGCTTCATTACATGTGATTGTTGAAGCATAGGAAGAAAGATGTGGAAGTATGGATAAAGTAGAGAGATATTTAAGTTGTTTCATTTTAAATTTTCTTTTAACATTGTAAAATTTTAGATAAATACAATCAATAGTCTTCCAACTTTAAAAGTGTGTACAACAAAAACGAGGAAAGTTATTAGAAAAGGGTTTTTTGTTTCCGTAAATACAACAATCCATCTGTAAGGGAAACTGAAATTTCTGAGCATTTACTTAACTTTGAATTTTGCTGTTTTTGCCCTTCCCATACGGAATTGCCCATATTTTCCTATCAACGATTTATGGTTGATTTTTCTTAAGATTAAGATATTGAAATAGAGATAAAGATTAAATGCATGACAAGAGAAAATTAACAAACTTCGTCCAAGTGTTACTTTCATATGACATAACTTATATTCAGATTAACAGTAATGACACATCTTTCTATGAAATGATTGTTGTACACAGGCACTGGTTCGCCAGCACCAACAACTGCTGGGACTACTCCAACAGGTACGTTTATAGGGAACTTTTTGATATGAAATGTTTCCATAACTTACAAAAAATTCATATGTTTCAAGTAGGATATACCTACTAATCATTCAAAAAGAACAAATCCATGTGACTCCTGAAGCATTTATAAGGAAATATCATTTCGGTATTTCTTACAACGACCTTCGTCCAAGTGTTACTTTCACATGACATAACTGATATTTAGATTAACATTAATGACGCTTTTTTCTATGAAATAATTGTTGTACTCAGGCACTGGTTCACCAGCACCAACAACTGCTGGGACTATTCCAACAGGTACGTTGATAGTGAACCTTTTGATATGAAATCTTTCCACAACTTACTAAAATACTAAAATGTTTCAAGTAGGATGTACCTACTAATCATTCGAAAAGAACAAATCCATATGACTCCTGAACCATCTATAAGTAAATATCATTTGGAAATTTCTTACAACGCCCTGGAGAATTAAAGCACTGCACTGGAAATACATGGACTTTTTTTATAGCAATTGCTGCCAATGACATATTTTCCTATCAACGATTTATGGTTGATTTTTCTTAAGATTAAGATATTGAAATAGAGATAAAGATTAATTGCATGACAAGAGAAAATTAACAAACTTCCTCCAAGTGTTACTTCCATATGACATAACTGATATTCAGATTAACAGTAATGACGCATCTTTCTATGGAATGATTGTTGTACACAGGCACTGGTTCGCCAGCCCCAACAACTGCTGGGACTACTCCAACAGGTACGTTTATAGGGAACTTTTTGATATGAAATGTTTCCATAACTTACAAAAAATTCAAATGTTTCAAGTAGGATGTACCTACTAATCATTCAAAAAGAACAAATCCCTGTGACTCCTGAAGCATTTATAAGGAAATGTCATTTCGGTATTTCTTACAACGACCTTCGTCCAAGTGTTACTTTCACATGACATAACTGATATTTAGATTAACATTAATGACGCATTTTTCTATAAAATGATTGTTGTACACAGGCTCTGGTCCACCAGCACCAACAACTGCTGGGACTATTCCAACCGGTACGTTGATAGTGAACCTTTTGATACGAAATGTTTCCACAACTTACTAAAATACTAAATGTTTCAAGTAGGATGTACCTACTAATCATTCGAAAAGAACAAATCCATATGACTCCTGAACCATCTATAAGGAAATATCATTTGGGAATTTCTTACAACGACCTGGAGAATGAAAGGACTGCACTGGAAATACATGAACTATTTTATAGCAATTGCTGTCAGTGGCATATTTTGCTATCAAGGATTTATGGTTTATTTTTCTTAAGATTAAGATATTGAAATAGAGATAAAGATTAATTTGCATGACAAGAGAAAATTAACAAACTTCGTCCAAGTGTTACTTTCATATGACATAACTTATATTCAGATTAACAGTAATGACGCATCTTTCTATGAAATGATTGTTGTACACAGGCACTGGTTCGCCAGCACCAACAACTGCTGGGACTACTCCAACAAGTACGTTTGAAGGGAACTTTTTGATATGAAATGTTTCCATAACTTACAAAAAATTCAAATATTTCAAGGAGGATGTACCTACTAATCATTCAAAAAGAACAAATCCATGTGACTCCTGAACCATTTATAAGGAAATATCATTTCGGTATTTCTTACAACGACCTTCGTCCAAGTGTTACATTCACATGACATAACTGATATTTAGATTACCATTAATGACTTATTTTTCTATAAAATAATTGTTTTGCACATTCACTGGTTCACCAGCACCAACAACTGCTGGGACTATTCCAACAGGTACGTTGATAGTGAACCTTTTCATACGAAATCTTTCAACAACTTACTAAAATACTAAAATGTTTCAAGTAGGATGTACCTACTAATCATTCGAAAAAAACAAATCTATATGATTCCTGAACCATCTATAAGGAAATATCATTTGGAAATTTCTTACAACGCCCTGGAGAATTAAAGGACTGCACTGGAAATACATGGACTTTTTTATAGCAATTGCTGCCAGTGGCATATTTTCCTATCAACGATTTATGGTTGATTTTTCTTAAGATTAAGATATTGAAATACAGATAAAGATTAATTGCATGACAAGAGAAAATTAACAAACTTCGTCCAAGTGTTACTTTCATATGACATAACTTATATTTAGATTAACAGTAATGACGCATCTTTCTATGAAATGATTGTTGTACACAGGCACTGGTTCGCCAGCACCAACAACTGCTGGGACTACTCCAACAGGTACGTTCATAGGGAACTTTTTGATATGAAATGTTTCCATAACTTACAAAAAATTCAAATGTTTCAAGTAGGATGTACCTACTAATCATTCAAAAAGAACAAATCCATGTGACTCCTGAAGCATTTATCAGGAAATATCATTTCGGTATTTCTTACAACGACCTTCGTCCAAGTGTTACTTTCACATGACATAACTGATATTTAGATTAACATTAATGACGCTTTTTTCTATGAAATAATTGTTGTACTCAGGCACTGGATCACCAGCACCAACAACTGCTGGGACTATTCCAACAGGTACGTTGATAGTGAACCTTTTGATATGAAATCTTTCCACAACTTACTAAAATACTAAAATGTTTCAAGTAGGATGTACCTACTAATCATTCGAAAAGAACAAATCCATATGCCTCCTGAACCATCTATAAGTAAATATCATTTGGAAATTTCTTACAACGCCCTGGAGAATTAAAGCACTGCACTGGAAATACATTGTCTTTTTTATAGCAATTGCTGCCAATGACATATTTTCCTATCAACGATTTATGGTTGATTTTTCTTAAGATTAAGATATTGAAATAGAGATAAAGATTAATTGCATGACAAGAGAAAATTAACAAACTTCGTCCAAGTGTTACTTCCATATGACATAACTGATATTCAGATTAACAGTAATGACGCATCTTTCTATGGAATGATTGTTGTACACAGGCACTGGTTCGCCAGCCCCAACAACTGCTGGGACTACTCGAACAGGTACGTTTATAGGGAACTTTTTGATATGAAATGTTTCCATAACTTACAAAAAATTCAAATGTTTCAAGTAGGATGTACCTACTAATCATTCAAAAAGAACAAATCCCTGTGACTCCTGAAGCATTTATAAGGAAATATCATTTCGGTATTTCTTACAACGACCTTCGTCCAAGTGTTACTTTCACATGACATAACTGATATTTAGATTAACATTAATGACGCATTTTTCTATAAAATGATTGTTGTACACAGGCTCTGGTCCACCAGCACCAACAACTGCTGGGACTATTCCAACCGGTACGTTGATAGTGAACCTTTTGATACGAAATGTTTCCACAACTTACTAAAATATTAAATGTTTCAAGTAGGATGTACCTACTAATCATTCGAAAAGAACAAATCCATATGACTCCTGAACCATCTATAAGGAAATATCATTTGGGAATTTCTTACAACGACCTGGAGAATGAAAGGACTGCACTGGAAATACATGAACTATTTTATAGCAATTGCTGTCACTGGCATATTTTGCTATCAAGGATTTATGGTTTATTTTTCTTAAGATTAAGATATTGAAATAGAGATAAAGATTAATTTGCATGACGAGAGAAAATTAACAAACTTCGTCCAAGTGTTACTTTCATATGACATAACTGATATTCAGATTAACAGTAATGACGCATCTTTCTATGAAATGATTGTTGTACACAGGCACTGGTTCGCAAGCACCAACAACTGCTGGGACTACTCCAACAAGTACGTTTGTAGGGAACTTTTTGATATGAAATGTTTCCATAACTTACAAAATATGTGACCCTGCACCTCAAAACAACCGAAAAGTCGCCAGACATGAATTTTTAGTTAAGACCATATTCTGAAAGAACAGACTTTAAGCTTTAAAATGATATATAACGCAAATCAAATGGACTCTCCTAACCTATCTAAATATTGGAAAGAAAGCACAAACTCAGGAAAAGTGTGAACTGAGAAAAGAGGCTCTAAAGTACAGTGTCTATTCAAGCGCTTAATCTTGACCAAACCGTGCTGGCTGTGCGATGAATGGGACAAAAAAAACCAAAAAAAAACAAACAGGAAGTAAACCACCAGAGTAACAACAATGAAGGGATTATCAGAATAAACTGAAATTAAGCATACCTCATTAACACATTCTGTCCATAATTAATTCCAGCTTTCAAAGCAGTAGCACTTTCCTTTCAAAAGTTATTAGAGTTGAAAGTGAAGAGTGTGGACAAGTTTTTTCAGAAATGAAGAAGGAATTCTAAAGACACACCTAATCACACTATTCTACCAAAAATGTTCGAGATAAACTGCTAAAAAAAAAAACACACTTTCCTGCCTGTTTTATGATGCCAAATTTTAGCATAATGTGAAAGAAGACCCGCTCTTTCAGAAAATATGAAAATGTCAAGTTCGGCTAGGTTGACCCATTTCACTTATTTTCAGTCCTCACGCAAAATCATTGTGTGCGACTTTATGTTCGTTTTGAGGTGCACGGTCACATATTCAAATATTTCAAGGAGGATGTACCTACTAATCATTCAAAAAGAACAAATCCATGTGACTCCTGAACCATTTATAAGGAAATATCATTTCGGTATTTCTTACGACCTTCGTCCAAGTATTACTTTCACATGACATAACTGAAATTCAGATTAACAGTAATGACGCATCTTTCTATGAAATGATTGTTGTACACAGGCACTGGTTCGCCAGCACCAACAACTGCTGGGACTACTCCAACAAGTACGTTTATAGGGAACTTTTTGATATGAAATATTTTCATACCTTACAAAAAATTCAAATGTTTCAAGTAGGATGTACCTACTAATCATTCAAAAAAAACAAATCCATGTGACTCCTGAAGCATTTATAAGGAAATATCATTTCGGTATTTCTTACAACGACCTTCGTCCAAGTGTTACTTTCACATGACATAACTGATTTTAGATTATTATTAATGACGCATTTTTCTATAAAATGATTGTTGTACACAGGTACTGGTTCACCAGCACCAACAACTCCTGGGACTATTCCAACAGGTACTTTGATAGTGAACCTTTTGATATGAAATGTTTCCACAACTTACTAAAATACTAAATTTTTCAAGTAGGATGTACCTACTAATCATTCGAAAAGAACAAATCCACATGACTCCTGAACCATCTATAAGGAAATTTCATTTGGGAATTTCTTACAACGACCTGGAGAATGAAAGGACTGCACTGGAAATACATGAAATATTTTATAGCAATTGCTGTCACTGGCATATTTTGCTATCAAGGATTTATGGTTTATTTTTCTTAAGATTAAGATATTGAAATAGAGATAAAGATTAATTTGCATGACAAGAGAAAATTAACAAACTTCGTCCAAGTGTTACTTTCATATGACATAACTGATATTCAGATTAACAGTAATGACGCATCTTTCTATGAAATGATTGTTGTACACAGGCACTGGTTCGCCAGCACCAACAACTGCTGGGACTACTCCAACAGGTACGTTTATAGGGAACTTTTTGATATGAAATGTTTCCATAACTTACAAAAAATTCAAGTGTTTCAAGTAGGATGTACCTACTAATCATTCAAAAATAACAAATCCATGTGACTCCTGAAGCATTTATAAGGAAATAACATTTCGTTATATCTTACAACGACCTTCGTCCAAATGTTACTTTCACATGACATAACTGATATTTAGATTAACATTAATGACGCTTTTTTTCTATGAAATAATTGTTGTACTCAGGCACTGGTTCACCAGCACCAACAACTGCTGGGACTATTCCAACAGGTACGTTGATAGTGAACCTTTTGATATGAAATCTTTCCACAACTTACTAAAATACTAAAATGTTTCAAGTAGGATGTACCTACTAATCATTCGAAAAGAACAAATCCATATGACTCCTGAACCATCTATAAGTTAATATCATTTGGAAATTTCTTACAACGCCCTGGAGAATTAAAGCACTGCACTGGAAATACATGGACTTTTTTATAGCAATTGCTGCCAATGGCATATTTTCCTATCAACGATTTATGGTTGATTTTTCTTAAGATTAAGATATTGAAATAGAGATAAAGATTAATTGCATGACAAGAGAAAATTAACAAACTTCGTCCAAGTGTTACTTCCATATGACATAACTTATATTCAGATTAACAGTAATGACGCATCTTTCTATGAAATGATTTTTGTACACAGGCACTGGTTCGCCAGCACCAACAACTGCTGGGACTACTCCAACAGGTACGTTTATAGGGAACTTTTTGATATGAAATGTTTCCATAACTTACAAAAAATTCAAATGTTTCAAGAAGGATGTACCTACTAATCATTCAAAAAGAGCAAATCCATGTGACTCCTGAAGCATTTATGAGGATATATCATTTCGGTATTTCTTACAACGACCTTCGTCCAAGTGTTACTTTCACATGACATAACTGATATTTAGGTTAACATTAATAACTTATTTTTCTATAAAATAATTGTTTTGCACAGGCACTGGTTCACCAGCACCAACAACTGCTGGGACTATTCCAACAGGTACGTTGATAGTGAACCTTTTGATACGAAATCTTTCCACAACTTACTAAAATACTAAAATGTTTCAAGTAGGATGTACCTACTAATCATTCGAAAAGAACAAATCCATATGATTCCTGAACCATCTATAAGGAAATATCATTTTGGAATTTCTTACAACGCCCTGGAGAATTAAAGGACTGCTCTGGAAATACATGGAATTTTTTATAGCAATTGCTGCCAGTGGCATATTTTCCTATCAACGATTTATGGTTGATTTTTCTTAAGATTAAGATATTGAAATAAAGATAAAGATTAATTGCATGACAAGAGAAAATTAACAAACTTCGTCGAAGTGTTACTTTTATATGACATAACTTATATTCAGATTAACAGTAATGACGCATCTTTCTATGAAATGATTGTTGTACACAGGCACTGGTTCGCCAGCACCAACAACTGCTGGGACTACTCCAACAGGTACGTTTATAGGGAACTTTTTGATATGAAATGTTTCCATAACTTACAAAAAATTCAAATGTTTCAAGTAGGATGTACCTACTAATCATTCAAAAAGAACAAATCCATGTGACTCCTGGAGCATTTATAAGGAAATATCATTTCGGTATTTCTTACAACGACCTTCGTCCAAGTGTTACTTTCACATGACATAACTGATATTTAGATTAACATTAATAACTTATTTTTCTATAAAATAATTGTTTTGCACAGGCACAGGCATCTTTCTATGAATTTATTGTTGTACACAGGCACTGGTTCGCCAGCACCAACAACTGCTGGGACTACTCCAACAGGTACGTTTATAGGGAACTTTTTGATATGAAATGTTTCCATAACTTACAAAAAATTCAAATGTTTCAAGTAGGATGTACCTACTAATCATTCAAAAAGAACAAATCCCTGTGACTCCTGAAGCATTTATAAGGAAATATCATTTCGGTATTTCTTACAACGACCTTCGTCCAAGTGTCACTTTCACATGACATAACTGATATTTAGATTAACATTAATGACTTATTTTTCTATAAAATAATTGTTTTGCACAGGCACTGGTTCACCAGCACCAACAACTGCTGGGACTACTCCAACAGGTACGTTCATAGGAAACTTTTTGATATGAAATCTTTCCACAACTTACTAAAATACTAAAATGTTTCAAGTAGGATGTACCTACTAATCATTCAAAAAGAACAAATCCATGTGACTCCTGAAGCATTTATAAGGAAATATCATTTCGGTATTTCTTACAACGACCTTCGTCCAAGTGTTACTTTCACATGACATAACTGATATTTAGATTAACATTAATGACGCTTTTTTCTATGAAATAATTGTTGTACTCAGGCACTGGTTCACCAGCACCAACAACTGCTGGGACTATTCCAACAGGTACGTTCATAGGGAACTTTTTGATATGAAATCTTTCCACAACTTACTAAAATACTAAAATGTTTCAAGTAGGATGTACCTACTAATCATTCGAAAAGAACAAATCCATATGCCTCCTGAACCATCTATAAGTAAATATCATTTGGAAATTTCTTACAACGCCCTGGAGAATTAAAGCACTGCACTGGAAATACATTGTCTTTTTTATAGCAATTGCTGCCAATGACATATTTTCCTATCAACGATGTATGGTTGATTTTTCTTAAGATTAAGATATTGAAATAGAGATAAAGATTAATTGCATGACAAGAGAAAATTAACAAACTTCGTCCAAGTGTTACTTCCATATGACATAACTGATATTCAGATTAACAGTAATGACGCATCTTTCTATGGAATGATTGTTGTACACAGGCACTGGTTCGCCAGCACCAACAACTGCTGGGACTACTCCAACAGGTACGTTTATAGGGAACTTTTTGATATGAAATATTTCCATAACTTACAAAAAATTCAAATGTTTCAAGTAGGATGTACCTACTAATCATTCAAAAAGAACAAATCCCTGTGACTCCTGAACCATCTATAAGGAAATATCATTTGGGAATTTCTTACAACGACCTGGAGAATGAAAGGACTGCACTGGAAATACATGAACTATTTTATAGCAATTGCTGTCAGTGGCATATTTTGCTATCAAGGATTTATGGTTTATTTTTCTTAAGATTAAGATATTGAAATAGAGATAAAGATTAATTTGCATGACAAGAGAAAATTAACAAACTTCGTCCAAGTGTTACTTTCATATGACATAACTGATATTCAGATTGACAGTAATGACGCATCTTTCTATGAAATGATTGTTGTACACAGGCACTGGTTCGCCAGCACCAACAACTGCTGGGACTACTCCAACAAGTACGTTTGTAGGGAACTTTTTGATATGAAATGTTTCCATAACTTACAAAAAATTCAAATATTTCAAGGAGGATGTACCTACTAATCATTCAAAAAGAACAAATCCATGTGACTAATGAACCATTTATAAGGAAATATCATTTCGGTATTTCTTACGACCTTCGTCCAAGTATTACTTTCACATGACATAACTGAAATTCAGATTAACAGTAATGACGCATCTTTCTATGAAATGATTGTTGTACACAGGCACTGGTTCGCCAGCACCAACAACTGCTGGGACTACTCCAACAAGTACGTTTATAGGGAACTTTTTGATATGAAATATTTCCATACCTTACAAAAAATTCAAATGTTTCAAGTAGGATGTACCTACTAATCATTCAAAAAGAACAAATCCATGTGACTCCTGAAGCATTTATAAGGAAATATCATTTCGGTATTTCTTACAACGACCTTCGTCCAAGTGTTACTTTCACATGACATAACTGATTTTAGATTATTGTTAATGACGCATTTTTCTATAAAATGATTGTTGTACACAGGTACTGGTTCACCAGCACCAACAACTCCTGGGACTATTCCAACAGGTACTTTGATAGTGAACCTTTTGATATGAAATGTTTCCACAACTTACTAAAATACTAAATTTTTCAAGTAGGATGTACCTACTAATCATTCGAAAAGAACAAATCCACATGACTCCTGAACCATCTATAAGGAAATTTCATTTGGGAATTTCTTACAACGACATGGAGAGTGAAAGGACTGCACTGGAAATACATGAAATATTTTATAGCAATTGCTGTCACTGGTATATTTTGCTATCAAGGATTTATGGTTTATTTTTCTTAAGATTAAGATATTGAAATAGAGATAAAGATTAATTTGCATGACAAGAGAAAATTAACAAACTTCGTCCAAGTGTTACTTTCATATGACATAACTGATATTCAGATTAACAGTAATGACGCATCTTTCTATGAAATGATTATTGTACACAGGCACTGGTTCGCCAGCACCAACAACTGCTGGGACTACTCCAACAGGTACGTTTATAGGGAACTTTTTGATATGAAATGTTTCCATAACTTACAAAAAAATTCAAATGTTTCAAGTAGGATGTACCTACTAATCATTCAAAACGAACAAATCCCTGTGACTCCTGAAGCATTTATAAGGAAATATCATTTCGGTATTTCTTACAACGACCTTCGTCCAAGTGTTACTTTCACATGACATAACTGATATTTAGATTAACATTAATGACGAATTTTTCTATAAAATGATTGTTGTACACAGGCTCTGGTTCACCAGCACCAACAACTGCTGGGACTATTCCAACAGGTTCGTTGATAGTGAACCTTTTGATACGAAATCTTTCCACAACTTACTAAAATACTAAAATGTTTCAAGTAGGATGTACCTACTAATCATTCGAAAAGAACAAATCCATATGATTCCTGAACCATCTATAAGGAAATATCATTTTGGAATTTCTTACAACGCCCTGGAGAATTAAAGGACTGCACTGGAAATACATGGACTTTTTTACAGCAATTGCTGCCAGTGGCATATTTTCCTATCAACGATTTATGGTTGATTTTTCTTAAGATTAAGATATTGAAATACAGATAAAGATTAATTGCATGACAAGAGAAAATTAACAAACTTCGTCCAAGTGTTACTTTTATATGACATAACTTATATTCAGATTAACAGTAATGACGCATCTTTCTATGAAATGATTGTTGTACACAGGCACTGGTTCGCCAGCACCAACAACTGCTGGGACTACTCCAACAGGTACGTTTAGAGGGAACTTTTTGATATGAAATGTTTCCATAACTTACAAAAAATTCAAATGTTTCAAGTAGGATGTACCTACTAATCATTCAAAAAGAACAAATCCATGTGACTCCTGAAGCATTTATAAGGAAATATCATTTCGGTATTTCTTACAACGACCTTCGTCCAAGTGTTACTTTCACATGACATAACTGATATTTAGATTAACATTAATAACTTATTTTTCTATAAAATAATTGTTTTGCACAGGCACTGGTTCACCAGCACCAACAACTGCTGGGACTATTCCAACAGGTACGTTGATAGTGAACCTTTTGATACGAAATCTTTCCACAACTTACTAAAATACTAAAATGTTTCAAGTAGGATGTACCTACTAATCATTCGAAAAGAACAAATCCTTATGATTCCTGAACCATCTATAAGGAAATGTCATTTTGGAATTTCTTACAACGCCCTGGAGAATTAAAGGACTGCTCTGGAAATACATGGAATTTTTTATAGCAATTGCTGCCAGTGGCATATTTTCCTATCAACGATTTATGGTTGATTTTTCTTAAGATTAAGACATTGAAATACAGATAAAGATTAATTGCATGACAAGAGAAAATTAACAAACTTCGTCCAAGTGTTACTTTCATATGACATAACTTATATTCAGATTAACAGTAATGACGCATCTTTCTATGAAATGATTGTTGTACACAGGCACTGGTTCGCCAGCACCAACAACTGCTGGGACTACTCCAACAGGTACGTTTATAGGGAACTTTTTGATATGAAATGTTTCCATAACTTACAAAAAATTCAAATGTTTCAAGTAGGATGTACCTACTAATCATTCAAAAAGAACAAATCCATGTGACTCCTGGAGCATTTATAAGGAAATATCATTTCGGTATTTCTTACAACGACCTTCGTCCAAGTGTTACTTTCACATGACATAACTGATATTTAGATTAACATTAATAACTTATTTTTCTATAAAATAATTGTTTTGCACAGGCACAGGCATCTTTCTATGAATTTATTGTTGTACACAGGCACTGGTTCGCCAGCACCAACAACTGCTGGGACTACTCCAACAGGTACGTTTATAGGGAACTTTTTGATATGAAATGTTTCCATAACTTACAAAAAATTCAAATGTTTCAAGTAGGATGTACCTACTAATCATTCAAAAAGAACAAATCCCTGTGACTCCTGAAGCATTTATAAGGAAATATCATTTCGGTATTTCTTACAACGACCTTCGTCCAAGTGTTACTTTCACATGACATAACTGATATTTAGATTAACATTAATGACTTATTTTTCTATAAAATAATTGTTTTGCACAGGCACTGGTTCACCAGCACCAACAACTGCTGGGACTACTCCAACAGGTACGTTCATAGGAAACTTTTTGATATGAAATCTTTCCACAACTTACTAAAATACTAAAATGTTTCAAGTAGGATGTACCTACTAATCATTCAAAAAGAACAAATCCATGTGACTCCTGAAGCATTTATAAGGAAATATCATTTCGGTATTTCTTACAACGACCTTCGTCCAAGTGTTACTTTCACATGACATAACTGATATTTAGATTAACATTAATGACGCTTTTTTCTATGAAATAATTGTTGTACTCAGGCACTGGTTCACCAGCACCAACAACTGCTGGGACTATTCCAACAGGTACGTTCATAGGGAACTTTTTGATATGAAATCTTTCCACAACTTACTAAAATACTAAAATGTTTCAAGTAGGATGTACCTACTAATCATTCGAAAAGAACAAATCCATATGCCTCCTGAACCATCTATAAGTAAATATCATTTGGAAATTTCTTACAACGCCCTGGAGAATTAAAGCACTGCACTGGAAATACATTGTCTTTTTTATAGCAATTGCTGCCAATGACATATTTTCCTATCAACGATGTATGGTTGATTTTTCTTAAGATTAAGATATTGAAATAGAGATAAAGATTAATTGCATGACAAGAGAAAATTAACAAACTTCGTCCAAGTGTTACTTTTATATGACATAACTTATATTCAGATTAACAGTAATGACGCATCTTTCTATGAAATGATTGTTGTACACAGGCACTGGTTCGCCAGCACCAACAACTGCTGGGACTACTCCAACAGGTACGTTTAGAGGGAACTTTTTGATATGAAATGTTTCCATAACTTACAAAAAATTCAAATGTTTCAAGTAGGATGTACCTACTAATCATTCAAAAAGAACAAATCCATGTGACTCCTGAAGCATTTATAAGGAAATATCATTTCGGTATTTCTTACAACGACCTTCGTCCAAGTGTTACTTTCACATGACATAACTGATATTTAGATTAACATTAATAACTTATTTTTCTATAAAATAATTGTTTTGCACAGGCACTGGTTCACCAGCACCAACAACTGCTGGGACTATTCCAACAGGTACGTTGATAGTGAACCTTTTGATACGAAATCTTTCCACAACTTACTAAAATACTAAAATGTTTCAAGTAGGATGTACCTACTAATCATTCGAAAAGAACAAATCCTTATGATTCCTGAACCATCTATAAGGAAATATCATTTTGGAATTTCTTACAACGCCCTGGAGAATTAAAGGACTGCTCTGGAAATACATGGAATTTTTTATAGCAATTGCTGCCAGTGGCATATTTTCCTATCAACGATTTATGGTTGATTTTTCTTAAGATTAAGACATTGAAATACAGATAAAGATTAATTGCATGACAAGAGAAAATTAACAAACTTCGTCCAAGTGTTACTTTCATATGACATAACTTATATTCAGATTAACAGTAATGACGCATCTTTCTATGAAATGATTGTTGTACACAGGCACTGGTTCGCCAGCACCAACAACTGCTGGGACTACTCCAACAGGTACGTTTAGAGGGAACTTTTTGATATGAAATGTTTCCATAACTTACAAAAAATTCAAATGTTTCAAGTAGGATGTACCTACTAATCATTCAAAAAGAACAAATCCATGTGACTCCTGAAGCATTTATAAGGAAATATCATTTCGGTATTTCTTACAACGACCTTCGTCCAAGTGTTACTTTCACATGACATAACTGATATTTAGATTAACATTAATAACTTATTTTTCTATGAAATAATTGTTGTACTCAGGCACTGGTTCACCAGCACCAACAACTGCTGGGACTATTCCAACAGGTACGTTCATAGGGAACTTTTTGATATGAAATCTTTCCACAACTTACTAAAATACTAAAATGTTTCAAGTAGGATGTACCTACTAATCATTCGAAAAGAACAAATCCATATGCCTCCTGAACCATCTATAAGTAAATATCATTTGGAAATTTCTTACAACGCCCTGGAGAATTAAAGCACTGCACTGGAAATACATTGTCTTTTTTATAGCAATTGCTGCCAATGACATATTTTCCTATCAACGATGTATGGTTGATTTTTCTTAAGATTAAGATATTGAAATAGAGATAAAGATTAATTGCATGACAAGAGAAAATTAACAAACTTCGTCCAAGTGTTACTTTTATATGACATAACTTATATTCAGATTAACAGTAATGACGCATCTTTCTATGAAATGATTGTTGTACACAGGCACTGGTTCGCCAGCACCAACAACTGCTGGGACTACTCCAACAGGTACGTTTAGAGGGAACTTTTTGATATGAAATGTTTCCATAACTTACAAAAAATTCAAATGTTTCAAGTAGGATGTACCTACTAATCATTCAAAAAGAACAAATCCATGTGACTCCTGAAGCATTTATAAGGAAATATCATTTCGGTATTTCTTACAACGACCTTCGTCCAAGTGTTACTTTCACATGACATAACTGATATTTAGATTAACATTAATAACTTATTTTTCTATAAAATAATTGTTTTGCACAGGCACTGGTTCACCAGCACCAACAACTGCTGGGACTATTCCAACAGGTACGTTGATAGTGAACCTTTTGATACGAAATCTTTCCACAACTTACTAAAATACTAAAATGTTTCAAGTAGGATGTACCTACTAATCATTCGAAAAGAACAAATCCTTATGATTCCTGAACCATCTATAAGGAAATATCATTTTGGAATTTCTTACAACGCCCTGGAGAATTAAAGGACTGCTCTGGAAATACATGGAATTTTTTATAGCAATTGCTGCCAGTGGCATATTTTCCTATCAACGATTTATGGTTGATTTTTCTTAAGATTAAGACATTGAAATACAGATAAAGATTAATTGCATGACAAGAGAAAATTAACAAACTTCGTCCAAGTGTTACTTTCATATGACATAACTTATATTCAGATTAACAGTAATGACGCATCTTTCTATGAAATGATTGTTGTACACAGGCACTGGTTCGCCAGCACCAACAACTGCTGGGACTACTCCAACAGGTACGTTTATAGGGAACTTTTTGATATGAAATGTTTCCATAACTTACAAAAAATTCAAATGTTTCAAGTAGGATGTACCTACTAATCATTCAAAAAGAACAAATCCATGTGACTCCTGGAGCATTTATAAGGAAATATCATTTCGGTATTTCTTACAACGACCTTCGTCCAAGTGTTACTTTCACATGACATAACTGATATTTAGATTAACATTAATAACTTATTTTTCTATAAAATAATTGTTTTGCACAGGCACAGGCATCTTTCTATGAATTTATTGTTGTACACAGGCACTGGTTCGCCAGCACCAACAACTGCTGGGACTACTCCAACAGGTACGTTTATAGGGAACTTTTTGATATGAAATGTTTCCATAACTTACAAAAAATTCAAATGTTTCAAGTAGGATGTACCTACTAATCATTCAAAAAGAACAAATCCCTGTGACTCCTGAAGCATTTATAAGGAAATATCATTTCGGTATTTCTTACAACGACCTTCGTCCAAGTGTTACTTTCACATGACATAACTGATATTTAGATTAACATTAATGACTTATTTTTCTATAAAATAATTGTTTTGCACAGGCACTGGTTCACCAGCACCAACAACTGCTGGGACTACTCCAACAGGTACGTTCATAGGAAACTTTTTGATATGAAATCTTTCCACAACTTACTAAAATACTAAAATGTTTCAAGTAGGATGTACCTACTAATCATTCAAAAAGAACAAATCCATGTGACTCCTGAAGCATTTATAAGGAAATATCATTTCGGTATTTCTTACAACGACCTTCGTCCAAGTGTTACTTTCACATGACATAACTGATATTTAGATTAACATTAATGACGCTTTTTTCTATGAAATAATTGTTGTACTCAGGCACTGGTTCACCAGCACCAACAACTGCTGGGACTATTCCAACAGGTACGTTCATAGGGAACTTTTTGATATGAAATCTTTCCACAACTTACTAAAATACTAAAATGTTTCAAGTAGGATGTACCTACTAATCATTCGAAAAGAACAAATCCATATGCCTCCTGAACCATCTATAAGTAAATATCATTTGGAAATTTCTTACAACGCCCTGGAGAATTAAAGCACTGCACTGGAAATACATTGTCTTTTTTATAGCAATTGCTGCCAATGACATATTTTCCTATCAACGATGTATGGTTGATTTTTCTTAAGGTTAAGATATTGAAATAGAGATAAAGATTAATTGCATGACAAGAGAAAATTAACAAACTTCGTCCAAGTGTTACTTCCATATGACATAACTGATATTCAGATTAACAGTAATGACGCATCTTTCTATGGAATGATTGTTGTACACAGGCACTGGTTCGCCAGCACCAACAACTGCTGGGACTACTCCAACAGGTACGTTTATAGGGAACTTTTTGATATGAAATATTTCCATAACTTACAAAAAATTCAAATGTTTCAAGTAGGATGTACCTACTAATCATTCAAAAAGAACAAATCCCTGTGACTCCTGAAGCATTTATAAGGAAATATCATTTCGGTATTTCTTACAACGACCTTCGTCCAAGTGTTACTTTCACATGACATAACTGATATTTAGATTAACATTAATGACGCATTTTTCTATAAAATGATTGTTGTACACAGGCTCTGGTCCACCAGCACCAACAACTGCTGGGACTATTCCAACCGGTACGTTGATAGTGAACCTTTTGATACGAAATGTTTCCACAACTTACTAAAATACTAAATGTTTCAAGTAGGATGTACCTACTAATCATTCGAAAAGAACAAATCCATATAACTCCTGAACCATCTATAAGGAAATATCATTTGGGAATTTCTTACAACGACCTGGAGAATGAAAGGACTGCACTGGAAATACATGAACTATTTTATAGCAATTGCTGTCAGTGGCATATTTTGCTATCAAGGATTTATGGTTTATTTTTCTTAAGATTAAGATATTGAAATAGAGATAAAGATTAATTTGCATGACAAGAGAAAATTAACAAACTTCGTCCAAGTGTTACTTTCATATGACATAACTGATATTCAGATTGACAGTAATGACGCATCTTTCTATGAAATGATTGTTGTACACAGGCACTGGTTCGCCAGCACCAACAACTGCTGGGACTACTCCAACAAGTACGTTTGTAGGGAACTTTTTGATATGAAATGTTTCCATAACTTACAAAAAATTCAAATATTTCAAGGAGGATGTACCTACTTATCATTCAAAAAGAACAAATCCATGTGACTAATGAACCATTTATAAGGAAATATCATTTCGGTATTTCTTACGACCTTCGTCCAAGTATTACTTTCACATGACATAACTGAAATTCAGATTAACAGTAATGACGCATCTTTCTATGAAATGATTGTTGTACACAGGCACTGGTTCGCCAGCACCAACAACTGCTGGGACTACTCCAACAAGTACGTTTATAGGGAACTTTTTGATATGAAATATTTCCATACCTTACAAAAAATTCAAATGTTTCAAGTAGGATGTACCTACTAATCATTCAAAAAGAACAAATCCATGTGACTCCTGAAGCATTTATAAGGAAATATCATTTCGGTATTTCTTACAACGACCTTCGTCCAAGTGTTACTTTCACATGACATAACTGATTTTAGATTATTGTTAATGACGCATTTTTCTATAAAATGATTGTTGTACACAGGTACTGGTTCACCAGCACCAACAACTCCTGGGACTATTCCAACAGGTACTTTGATAGTGAACCTTTTGATATGAAATGTTTCCACAACTTACTAAAATACTAAATTTTTCAAGTAGGATGTACCTACTAATCATTCGAAAAGAACAAATCCACATGACTCCTGAACCATCTATAAGGAAATTTCATTTGGGAATTTCTTACAACGACATGGAGAGTGAAAGGACTGCACTGGAAATACATGAAATATTTTATAGCAATTGCTGTCACTGGTATATTTTGCTATCAAGGATTTATGGTTTATTTTTCTTAAGATTAAGATATTGAAATAGAGATAAAGATTAATTTGCATGACAAGAGAAAATTAACAAACTTCGTCCAAGTGTTACTTTCATATGACATAACTGATATTCAGATTAACAGTAATGACGCATCTTTCTATGAAATGATTATTGTACACAGGCACTGGTTCGCCAGCACCAACAACTGCTGGGACTACTCCAACAGGTACGTTTATAGGGAACTTTTTGATATGAAATGTTTCCATAACTTACAAAAAAATTCAAATGTTTCAAGTAGGATGTACCTACTAATCATTCAAAACGAACAAATCCCTGTGACTCCTGAAGCATTTATAAGGAAATATCATTTCGGTATTTCTTACAACGACCTTCGTCCAAGTGTTACTTTCACATGACATAACTGATATTTAGATTAACATTAATGACGAATTTTTCTATAAAATGATTGTTGTACACAGGCTCTGGTTCACCAGCACCAACAACTGCTGGGACTATTCCAACAGGTTCGTTGATAGTGAACCTTTTGATACGAAATCTTTCCACAACTTACTAAAATACTAAAATGTTTCAAGTAGGATGTACCTACTAATCATTCGAAAAGAACAAATCCATATGATTCCTGAACCATCTATAAGGAAATATCATTTTGGAATTTCTTACAACGCCCTGGAGAATTAAAGGACTGCACTGGAAATACATGGACTTTTTTACAGCAATTGCTGCCAGTGGCATATTTTCCTATCAACGATTTATGGTTGATTTTTCTTAAGATTAAGATATTGAAATACAGATAAAGATTAATTGCATGACAAGAGAAAATTAACAAACTTCGTCCAAGTGTTACTTTTATATGACATAACTTATATTCAGATTAACAGTAATGACGCATCTTTCTATGAAATGATTGTTGTACACAGGCACTGGTTCGCCAGCACCAACAACTGCTGGGACTACTCCAACAGGTACGTTTAGAGGGAACTTTTTGATATGAAATGTTTCCATAACTTACAAAAAATTCAAATGTTTCAAGTAGGATGTACCTACTAATCATTCAAAAAGAACAAATCCATGTGACTCCTGAAGCATTTATAAGGAAATATCATTTCGGTATTTCTTACAACGACCTTCGTCCAAGTGTTACTTTCACATGACATAACTGATATTTAGATTAACATTAATAACTTATTTTTCTATAAAATAATTGTTTTGCACAGGCACTGGTTCACCAGCACCAACAACTGCTGGGACTATTCCAACAGGTACGTTGATAGTGAACCTTTTGATACGAAATCTTTCCACAACTTACTAAAATACTAAAATGTTTCAAGTAGGATGTACCTACTAATCATTCGAAAAGAACAAATCCTTATGATTCCTGAACCATCTATAAGGAAATATCATTTTGGAATTTCTTACAACGCCCTGGAGAATTAAAGGACTGCTCTGGAAATACATGGAATTTTTTATAGCAATTGCTGCCAGTGGCATATTTTCCTATCAACGATTTATGGTTGATTTTTCTTAAGATTAAGACATTGAAATACAGATAAAGATTAATTGCATGACAAGAGAAAATTAACAAACTTCGTCCAAGTGTTACTTTCATATGACATAACTTATATTCAGATTAACAGTAATGACGCATCTTTCTATGAAATGATTGTTGTACACAGGCACTGGTTCGCCAGCACCAACAACTGCTGGGACTACTCCAACAGGTACGTTTATAGGGAACTTTTTGATATGAAATGTTTCCATAACTTACAAAAAATTCAAATGTTTCAAGTAGGATGTACCTACTAATCATTCAAAAAGAACAAATCCATGTGACTCCTGAAGCATTTATAAGGAAATATCATTTCGGTATTTCTTACAACGACCTTCGTCCAAGTGTTACTTTCACATGACATAACTGATATTTAGATTAACATTAATGACGCTTTTTTCTATGAAATAATTGTTGTACTCAGGCACTGGATCACCAGCACCAACAACTGCTGGGACTATTCCAACAGGTACGTTGATAGTGAACCTTTTGATATGAAATCTTTCCACAACTTACTAAAATACTAAAATGTTTCAAGTAGGATGTACCTACTAATCATTCGAAAAGAACAAATCCATATGCCTCCTGAACCATCTATAAGTAAATATCATTTGGAAATTTCTTACAACGCCCTGGAGAATTAAAGCACTGCACTGGAAATACATTGTCTTTTTTATAGCAATTGCTGCCAATGACATATTTTCCTATCAACGATTTATGGTTGATTTTTCTTAAGATTAAGATATTGAAATAGAGATAAAGATTAATTGCATGACAAGAGAAAATTAACAAACTTCATCCAAGTGTTACTTCCATATGACATAACTGATATTCAGATTAACAGTAATGACGCATCTTTCTATGGAATGATTGTTGTACACAGGCACTGGTTCGCCAGCACCAACAACTGCTGGGACTACTCCAACAGGTACGTTTATAGGGAACTTTTTGATATGAAATGTTTCCATAACTTACAAAAAATTCAAATGTTTCAAGTAGGATGTACCTACTAATCATTCAAAAAGAACAAATCCCTGTGACTCCTGAAGCATTTATAAGGAAATATCTTTTCGGTATTTCTTACAACGACCTTCGTCCAAGTGTTACTTTCACATGACATAACTGATATTTAGATTAACATTAATGACGCATTTTTCTATAAAATGATTGTTGTACACAGGCTCTGGTCCACCAGCACCAACAAGTGCTGGGACTATTCCAACAGGTACGTTGATAGTGAACCTTTTGATACGAAATGTTTCCACAACTTACTAAAATACTAAATGTTTCAAGTAGGATGTACCTACTAATCATTCGAAAAGAACAAATCCATATGACTCCTGAACCATCTATAAGGAAATATCATTTGGGAATTTCTTACAACGAAGTGGAGAATAAAAGGACTGCACTGGAAATACATGAACTATTTTATAGCAATTGCTGTCAGTGGCATATTTTGCTATCAAGGATTTATGGTTTATTTTTCTTAAGATTAAGATATTGAAATAGATATAAAGATTAATTTGCATGACAAGAGAAAATTAACAAACTTCGTCCAAGTGTTACTTTCATATGACATAATTGATATTCAGATTAACAGTAATGACGCATCTTTCTATGAAATGATTGTTGTACACAGGCACTGGTTCGCCAGCACCAACAACTGCTGGGACTACTCCAACAAGTACGTTTGTAGGGAACTTTTTGATATGAAATGTTTCCATAACTTACAAAAAATTCAAATATTTCAAGGAGGATGTACCTACTAATCATTCAAAAAGAACAAATCCATGTGACTCCTGAACCATTTATAAGGAAATATCATTTCGGTATTTCTTACGACCTTCGTCCAAGTATTACTTTCACATGACATAACTGAAATTCAGATTAACAGTAATGACGCATCTTTCTATGAAATGATTGTTGTACACAGGCACTGGTTCGCCAGCACCAACAACTGCTGGGACTACTCCAACAAGTACGTTTATAGGGAACTTTTTGATATGAAATGTTTCCATACCGTACAAAAAATTCAAATGTTTCAATTAGGATGTACCTACTAATCATTCAAAAAGAACAAATCCATATGATTCCTGAACCATCTATAAGGAAATATCATTTTGGAATTTCTTACAACGCCCTGGAGAATTAAAGGACTGCACAGGAAATACATGGACTTTTTTATAGCAATTGCTGCCAGTGGCATATTTTCCTATCAACGATTTATGGTTGATTTTTCTTAAGATTAAGATATTGAAATAGAGCTAAAGATTAATTGCATGACAAGAGAAAATTAACAAACTTCGTCCAAGTGTTACTTTCATATGACATAACTGATATTCAGATTAACAGTAATGACGCATCTTTCTATATGAAATGATCGTTGTACACAGGCACTGGTTCGCCAGCACCAACAACTGCTGGGATTACTCCAACAGGTACGTTGATAGTGAACCTTTTGATATGAAATCTTTCCACAACTTACTAAAATACTAAAAATGTTTCAAGTAGGATGTACCTACTAATCATTCGAAAAGAACAAATCCATATGACTCCTGAACCATCTATAAGTAGATATCATTTGGGAATTTCTTACAACGCCCTGGAGAATTAAAGCACTGCACTGGAAATACATGGACTTTTTTATAGCAATTGCTGCCAATGGCATATTTTCCTATCAACGATTTATGTTTGATTTTTCTTAAGATTAAGATATTGAAATAGAGATAAAGATTAATTGCATGACAAGAGAAAATTAACAAACTTCGTCCAAGTGTTACTTTCATATGACATAACTTATATTCAGATTAACAGTAATGACGCATCTTTCTATGAAATGATTGTTGTACACAGGCACTGGTTCGCCAGCACCAACAACTCCTGGGACTACTCCAACAGGTACGTTTATAGGGAACTTTTTGATATGAAATGTTTCCATAACTTACAAAAAATTCAAATGTTTCAAGTAGGATGTACCTACTAATCATTCAAAAAGAACAAATCCCTGTGACTCCTGAAGCATTTATAAGGAAATATCATTTCGGTATTTCTTACAACGACCTTCGTCCAAGTGTTACTTTCACATGACATAACTGATATTTAGATTAACATTAATGACGCATTTTTCTATAAAATGATTGTTGTACGACAGCCACTGGTTCACCAGCACCAACAACTGCTGGGACTTTTCCAACAGGTACGTTGATAGTGAACCTTTTGATATGAAATCTTTCCACAACTTACTAAAATAATAAATGTTTCAAGTAGGATGTACCTACTAATCATTCGAGAAGAACAAATCCATTTGACTCCTAAACCATCTATAAGGAAATTTCATTTGGGAATTTCTTACAACGACCTGGAGAGTGAAAGGACTGCACTGGAAATACATGAACTATTTTATAGCAATTGCTGTCAGTGGCATATTTTGCTATCAAGGATTTATGGTTTATTTTTCTTAAGATTAAAATATTGAAATAGAGATAAAGATTAATTTGCATTACAAGAGAAAATTAACAAACTTCGTCCAAGTGTTACTTTCATATGACATAACTTATAGTCAGATTAACAGTAATGACGCATCTTTCTATGAAATGATTGTTGTACACAGGCACTGGTTCGCCAGCACCAACAACTGCTGGGACTACTCCAACAGGTACGTTTATAGGGAACTTTTTGATATGAAATGTTTCCATAACTTACAAAAAAATTCAAATGTTTCAAGTAGGATGTACCTACTAATCATTCAAAAAGAACAAATCCCTGTGACTCCTGAAGCATTTATAAGGAAATATCATTTCGGTATTTCTTACAACGACCTTCGTCCAAGTGTTACTTTCACATGACATAACTGATATTTAGATTAACATTAATGACGCATTTTTCTATAAAATGATTGTTGTACACAGGCTCTGGTTCACCAGCACCAACAACTGCTGGGACTATTCCAACAGGTACGTTGATAGTGAACCTTTTGATACGAAATGTTTCCACAACTTACTAAAATACTAAAATGTTTCAAGTAGGATGTACCTACTAATCATTCGAAAAGAACAAATCCATATGATTCCTGAACCATCTATAAGGAAATATCATTTTGGAATTTCTTGCAACGCCCTGGAGAATTAAAGGACTGCACTGGAAATACATGGACTTTTTTACAGCAATTGCTGCCAGTGGCATATTTTCCTATCAACGATTTATGGTTGATTTTTCTTAAGATTAAGATATTGAAGTACAGATAAAGATTAATTGCATGACAAGAGAAAATTAACAAACTTCGTCCAAGTGTTACTTTCATATGACATAACTGATATTCAGATTAACAGTAATGACGCATCTTTCTATGAAATGATTGTTGTACACAGGCACTGGTTCGCCAGCACCAACAACTGCTGGGACTACTCCAACAAGTACGTTTGTAGGGAACTTTTTGATATGAAATGTTTCTATAACTTACAAAAAATTCAAATATTTCAAGGAGAATGTACCTACTAATCATTCAAAAAGAACAAATCCATGTGACTCCTGAAGCATATATAAGGAAATATCATTTCGGTATTTCTTACAACGACCTTCGTCCAAGTGTTACATTCATATGACATAACTGATATTCAGATTAACAGTAATGACGCATCTTTCTATGAAATGATCGTTGTACGCAGGCACTGGTTCGCCAGCACCAACAACTGCTGGGACTACTCCAACAGGTACGTTGATAGTGAACCTTTTGATATGAAATATTTCCACAACTTACTAAAATTTTAAAATGTTTCAAGTAGGATGTACCTACTAATCATTCGAAAAGAACAAATCCATATGACTCCTGAACCATCTATAAGTAAATATCATTTGGAAATTTCTTACAACGCCCTGGAGAATTAAAGCACTGCACTGGAAATACATTGACTTTTTTATAGCAATTGCTGCCAGAGGCATATTTTCCCATCAACGATTTATGGTTTATTTTTCTTATGATTAAGATATTGAAATAGAGATAAAGATTAATTGCATAACAAGAGAAAATTAACAAAATTCGTCCAAGTGTTACTTTCATATGACATAACTTATATTCAGATTAACAGTAATGACGCATCTTTCTATGAAATGATTGTTGTACACAGGCACTGGTTCGCCAGCACCAACAACTGCTGGGACTACTCCAACAGGTACGTTTATAGGGAACTTTTTGATGTGAAATGTTTCCATAACTTACAAAAAATTTAAATGTTTCAAGAGGATGTACCTACTAATCATTCAAAAAGAACAAATCCATGTGACTCCTGAAGCATTTATAAGGAAATATCATTTCGGTATTTCTTACAACGACCTTCGTCCAAGTGTTACTTTCACATGACATAACTGATATTTAGATTAACATTAATGACGCATTTTTCTATAAAATAATTCTTTTGCACAGGCACTGGTTCACCAGCACCAACAACTGCTGGGACTATTCAAACAGGTACGTTGATAGTGAACCTTTTGATACGAAATATTTCCACAACTTACTAAAATACTAAAATGTTTCAAGTAGGATGTACCTACTAATCATTCGAAAAGAACAAATCCATATGACTCCTGAACCATCTATAAGGAAATATCATTTGGGAATTTCTTACAACGCCCTGGAGAATTAAAGGACTGCACTGGAAATACATGGACTTTTCTATAGCAATTGCTGCCAGTGGCATATTTTCCTATCAACGATTTATGGTTTATGTTTCGTAAGATTAAGATATTGAAATAGAGATAAAGATTAATTGCATGACAAGAGAAAATTCACAAACTTCGTCCAAGTGTTACTTTCATATGACATAACTTATATTCGGATTAACAGTAATGACGCATCTTTCTATGAAATGATTGTTGTACACAGGCACTGGTTCGCCAGCACCAACAACTGCTGGGACTACTCCAACAGGTACGTTTATAGGAAACTTTTTGATATGAAATGTTTCCGTAACTTACAAAAAATTCAAATGTTTCAAGTAGGATGTACCTACTAATCATTCAAAAAGAACAAATCCATGTGACTCCTGAAGCATTTATAAGGAAATATCATTTCGGTATTTCTTACAACGACCTTCGTCCAAGTGTTACTTTCACATGACATAACTGCTATTTAGATTAACATTAATGACGCTTTTTTTTCTATGAAATAATTGTTGTACTCAGGCACTGGTTCACCAGCACCAACAACTGCTGGGACTATTCCAACAGGTACGTTGATAGGGAACCTTTTGATATGAAATCTTTCCACAACTTACTAAAATACTAAAATGTTTCAAGTAGGATGTACCTACTAATCATTCGAAAAGAACAAATCCATGTGACTCCTGAAGCATTTATAAGGAAATATCATTTCGGTATTTCTTACAACGACCTTCGTCCAAGTGTTACTTTCACATGACATAACTGATATTTAGATTAACATTAATGACGCTTTTTTTTCTATGAAATAATTGTTGTACTCAGGCACTGGTTCACCAGCACCAACAACTGCTGGGACTATTCCAACAGGTACGTTAATAGGGAACCTTTTGATATGAAATCTTTCCACAACTTACTAAAATACTAAAATGTTTCAAGTAGGATGTACCTACTAATCATTCGAAAAGAACAAATCCATATGACTCCTGAACCATCTATAAGTAAATATCATTTGGAAATTTCTTACAACGCCCTGGAGAATTAAAGCACTGCACTGGAAATACATGGACTTTTTTATAGCAATTGCTGTCACTGGCATATTTTCCTATCAACGATTTATGGTTGATTTTTCTTAAGATTAAGATATTGAAATAGAGATAAAGATTAATTGCATGACAAGAGAAAATTAACAAACTTCGTCCAAGTGTAACTTTCATATGACATAACTTATATTCAGATTAACAGTAATGACGCATCTTTCTATGAAATGATTGTTGTACACAGGCACTGGTTCGCAAGCACCAACAACTGCTGGGACTACTCCAACAAGTACGTTTGTAGGGAACTTTTTGATATGAAATGTTTCCATAACTTACAAAAAATTCAAATATTTCAAGGAGGATGTACCTACTAATCATTCAAAAAGAACAAATCCATGTGACTCCTGAACCATTTATAAGGAAATATCATTTCGGTATTTCTTACAACGACCTTCGTCCAAGTATTACTTTCACATGACATAACTGAAATTCAGATTAACTGTAATGACGCATCTTTCTATGAAATGATTGTTGTACACAGGCACTGGTTCGCCAGCACCAACAACTGCTGGGACTACTCCAACAGGTACGTTTATAGGGAACTTTTTGATATGAAATGTTTCCATACCTTACAAAAAATTCAAATGTTTCAAGTAGGATGTACCTGCTAATCATTCAAAAAGAACAAATCCATGTGACTCCTGAAGCATTTATAAGGAAATATCATTTCCGTATTTCTTACAACGACCTTCGTCCAAGTGTTACTTTCACATGACATAACTGATATTTAGATTATTATTAATGACGCATTTTTCTATAAAATGATTGTTGTACACAGGTACTGGTTCACCAGCACCAACAACTGCTGGGACTATTCCAACAGGTACTTTGATACTGAACCTTTTGATATGAAATGTTTCCACAACTTACTAAAATACTAAATGTTTCAAGTAGGATGTACCTACTAATCATTCGAAAAGAACAAATCCATATGACTCCTGAACCATCTATAAGGAAATTTCATTTGGGAATTTCTTACAACGACCTGGAGAATGAAAGGACTGCACTGGAAATACATGAACTCTTTTATAGCAATTGCTGTCAGTGGCATATTTTGCTATCAAGGATTTATGGTTTATTTTTCTTAAGATTAAGATATTGAAATAGAGATAAAGATTAATTTGCATGACAAGAGAAAATTAACAAATTTCGTCCAAGTGTTACTTTCATATGACATAACTGATATTCAGATTAACAGTAATGACGCATCTTTCTATGAAATGATTGTTGTACACAGGCACTGGTTCGCCAGCACCAACAACTGCTGGGACCACTCCAACAAGTACGTTTGTAGAGAACTTTTTGATATGAAATGTTTCTATAACTTACAAAAAATTCAAATATTTCAAGGAGAATGTACCTACTAATCATTCAAAAAGAACAAATCCATGTGACTCCTGAAGCATTTATAAGGAAATATCATTTCGGTATTTCTTACAACGACCTTCGTCCAAGTGTTACTTTCACATGACATAACTGAAATTCAGATTAACAGTACTGACGCATCTTTCTATGAAATGATTGTTGTACACAGGCACTGGTTCGCCAGCACCAACAACTGCTGGGACTATTCCAACAGGTACGTTGATAGTGAACCTTTTGATATGAAATCTCTCCACAACTTACTAAAATACTAAAATGTTTCAAGTAGGATGTACCTACTAATCATTCGAAAAGAACAAATCCATATGACTCCTGAACCATCTATAAGGAAATATCATTTGGGAATTTCTTACAACGCCCTGGAGAATTAAAGGAATGCACATGAAATACATGGACTTTTTTATAGCAATTGCTGCCAGAGGCATATTTTCCCATCAACGATTTATGGTTTATTTTTCTTAAGATTAAGATATTGAAATAGAGATAAAGATTAATTGCATGACAAGAGAAAATTAACAAACTTCGTCCAAATGTTACTTTCATATGACATAACTGATATCCAGACTAACAGTAATGACGCATCTTTCTATGAAATGATCGTTGTACACAGGCACTGGTTCGCCAGCACCAACAACTGCTGGGACTACTCGAACAGGTACGTTGATAGTGAACCTTTTGATATGAAATCTTTCCACAACTTACTAAAATACTAAAATGTTTCAAGTAGGATGTACCTACTAATCATTCGAAAAGAACAAATCCATATGACTCCTGAACCATCTATAAGTAAATATCATTTGGAAATTTCTTACAACGCCCTGGAGAATTAATGCACTGCACTGGAAATACATTGACTTTTTTATAGCAATTGCTGCCAATGGCATATTTTCCTATCAACGATTTATGGTTGATTTTTCTTAAGATTAAGATATTGAAATAGAGATAAAGATTAATTTGCATGACAACAGAAAATTAACAAACTTCGTCCAAGTGTTACTTTCATATGACATAACTGATATTCAGATTAACAGTAATGACGCATCTTTCTATGAAATGATTGTTGTACACAGGCACTGGTTCGCCAGCACCAACAACTGCTGGGACTACTCCAACAAGTACGTTTGTAGGGAACTTTTTGATATGAAATGTTTCCATAACTTACAAAAAATTCAAATATTTCAAGGAGGATGTACCTACTAATCATTCAAAAAGAACAAATCCATGTGACTCCTGAACCATTTATAAGGAAATATCATTTCGGTATTTCTTACAACGACCTTCGTCCAAGTATTACTTTCACATGACATAACTGGAATTCAGATTAACAGTAATGACGCATCTTTCTATGAAATGATTGTTGTACACAGGCACTGGTTCGCCAGCACCAACAACTGCTGGGACTACTCCAACAGGTACGTTTATAGGGAACTTTTTGATATGAAATGTTTCCCTAACTTACAAAAAATTTAAATGTTTCAAGTAAGATGTACTTACTAATCATTCAAAAAGAACAAATCCCTGTGACTCCTGAAGCATTTATAAGGAAATATCATTTCGGTATTTCTTACAACGACCTTCGTCCAAGTGTTACTTTCACATGACATAACTGATATTTAGATTAACATTAATGACGCATTTTCTATAAAATGATTGTTGTACACAGGCTCTGGTTCACCAGCACCAACAACTGCTGGGACTATTCCAACAGGTACGTTGATAGTGAACCTTTTGATACGAAATGTTTCCACAACTTACTAAAATACTAAATGTTTCAAGTAGGATGTACCTACTAATCATTCGAAAAGAACAAATCCATATGACTCCTGAACCATCTATATATAAGGATATATCATTTGGGAATTTCTTACAACGACCTGGAGAATGAAAGGACTGCACTGGAAGTACATGGACTATTTTATAGCAATTGCTGCCAGTGGCATATTTTGATATCAACGATATATGGTTTCTTTTTCTTAAGATCACGATATTGAAATAGAGATAAAGATTAATTTGCATGACAAGAGAAAATTAACAAACTTCGTCCAAGTGTTACTTTCATATGACATAACTGATATTCAGATTAACAGTAATGACGCATCTTTCTATGAAATGATTGTTGAACACAGGCACTGGTTCGCCAGCACCAACAACTGCTGGGACTACTCCTACAGGTACGTTTATAGGGAACTTTTTGATATGAAATGTTTCCATAACTTACAAAAAATTCATATGTTTCAAGTAGGATATACCTACTAATCATTCAAAAAGAACGAATCCATGTGACTCCTGAAGCATTTATAAGGAAATATCATTTCGGTATTTCTTACAACGACCTTCGTCCAAGTATTACTTTCACATGACATAACTGATATTTAGATAAACATTAATGACGCATTTTTCTATAAAATGATTGTTGTACGACAGGCACTGGTTCACCAGCACCAACAACTGCTGGGACTATTCCAACAGGTACGTTGATAGTGAACCTTTTGATATGAAATGTTTCCACAACTTACTAAAATACTAAATGTTTCAAGTAGGATGTACCCACTAATCATTCGAAAAGAACAAATCCATTTGACTCCTAAACCATCTATGAGGAAATTTCATTTGGGAATTTCTTACAACGACCTGGAGAATGAAAGGACTGCACTGGAAATACATGAACTATTTTATAGCAATTGCTGTCAGTGGGATATTTTGCTATCAAGGATTTATGGTTTATTTTTCTTAAGATTAAGATATTGAAATAGAGATAAAGATTAATTTGCATGACAACAGAAAATTAACAAACTTCGTCCAAGTGTTACTTTCATATGACATAACTGATATTCAGATTAACAGTAATGACGCATCTTTCTATGAAATGATTGTTGTACACAGGCACTGGTTCGCCAGCACCAACATCTGCTGGGACTACTCCAACAAGTACGTTTGTAGGGAACTTTTTGATATGAAGTGTTTCCATAACTTACAAAAAATTCAAATATTTCAAGGAGGATGTACCTACTAATCATTCAAAAAGAACAAATCCATGTGACTCCTGAACCATTTATAAGGAAATATCATTTCGGTATTTCTTACGACCTTCGTCCAAGTATTACTTTCTCATGACATAACTGAAATTCAGATTAACAGCAATGACGCATCTTTCTATGAAATGATTGTTGTACACAGGCACGGGTTCGCCAGCACCAACATCTGCTGGGACTACTCCAACAGGTACGTTTATAGGGAACTTTTTGATATGAAATGTTTCCATACCTTACAAAAAATTCAAATGTTTCAAGTAGGATGTACCTACTAATCACTCAAAAAGAACAAATCCATGTGACTCCTGAAGCATTTATAAGGAAATATCATTTCGGTATTTCTTACAACGACCTTCGTCCAAGTGTTACTTTCACATGACATAACTGAAATTCAGATTAACAGTACTGACGCATCTTTCTATGAAATGATTGTTGTACACAGGCACTGGTTCGCCAGCACCAACAACTGCTGGGACTATTCCAACAGGTACGTTGATAGTGAACCTTTTGATATGAAATCTTTCCACAACTTACTAAAATACTAAATGTTTCAAGTAGGATGTACCTACTAATCATTCGAAAAGAACAAATCCATATGACTCCTGAACCATCTATAAGGAAATTTCATTTGGGAATTTCTTACAACGACCTGGAGAATGAAAGGACTGCACTGGAAATACATGAAATATTTTATAGCAATTGCTGTCACTGGCATATTTTGCTATCAAGGATTTATGGTTTATTTTTCTTAAGATTAAGATATTGAAATAGAGATAAAGATTAATTTGCATGACAAGAGAAAATTAACAAACTTCGTCCAAGTGTTACTTTCATATCACATAACTGATATTCAGATTAACAGTAATGACGCATCTTTCTATGAAATGATTGTTGTACACAGGCACTGGTTCGCAAGCACCAACAACTGCTGGGACTACTCCAACAAGTACGTTTGTAGGGAACTTTTTGATATGAAATGTTTCTATAACTTACAAAAAATTCAAATATTTCAAGGAGAATGTACCTACTAATCATTCAAAAAGAACAAATCCATGTGACTCCTGAAGCATTTATAAGGAAATATCATTTCGGTATTTCTTACAACGACCTTCATCCAAGTGTTACTTTCACATGACATAACTGATATTTAGATTATTATTAATGACGCATTTTTCTATAAAATGATTGTTGTACACAGGTACTGCTTCACAAGCACCAACAACTGCTGGGACTATTCCAACATGTACTTTGATAGTGAACCTTTTGATATGAAATGTTTCCACAACTTACTAAAATACTAAATGTTTCAAGTAGGATGTACCTACTAATCATTCGAAAAGAACAAATCCATATGACTCCTGAACCATCTATAAGGAAATTTCATTTGGGAATTTCTTACAACGACCTGGAGAATGAAAGGACTGCTCTGGAAATACATGAAATATTTCATAGCAATTGCTGTCACTGGCATATTTTGCTATCAAGGATTTATGGTTTATTTTTCTTAAGATTAAGATATTGAAATAGAGATGAAGATTAATTTGCATGACAAGAGAAAATTAACAAACTTCGTCCAAGTGTTACTTTCATATCACATAACTGATATTCAGATTAACAGTAATGACGCATCTTTCTATGAAATGATTGTTGTACACAGGCACTGGTTCGCCAGCACCAACAACTGCTGGGACTACTCCAACAAGTACGTTTGTAGGGAACTTTTTGATATGAAATGTTTCTATAACTTACAAAAAATTCAAATATTTCAAGGAGAATGTACCTACTAATCATTCAAAAAGAACAAATCCATGTAACTCCTGAAGCATTTATAAGGAAATATCATTTCGTATTTCTTACAACGACCTTCGTCCAAGTGTTACTTTCACATGACATAACTGAAATTCAGATTAACAGTACTGACGCATCTTTCTATGAAATGATTGTTGTACACAGGCACTGGTTCGCCAGCACCAACAACTGCTGGGACTATTCCAACAGGTACGTTGATAGTGAACCTTTTGATATGAAATCTCTCCACAACTTACTAAAATACTAAAATGTTTCAAGTAGGATGTACCTACTAATCATTCGAAAAGAACAAATCCATATGACTCCTGAACCATCTATAAGGAAATATCATTTGGGAATTTCTTACAACGCCCTGGAGAATTAAAGGACTACACATGAAATACATGGACTTTTTTATAGCAATTGCTGCCAGTGGCATATTTTCCCATCAACGATTTATGGTTTATTTTTCTTAAGATTAAGATATTGAAATAGAGATAAAGATTAATTGCATGACAAGAGAAAATTAACAAACTTCGTCCAAGTGTTACATTCATATGACATAACTTATATTCAGATTAACAGTAATGACGCATCTTTCTATGAAATGATTGTTGTACACAGGAACTGGTTCGCCAGCACCAACAACTGCTGGGACTACTCCAACAGGTACGTTTAAAGGGAACTCTTTGATGTGAAATGTTTCCATAACTTACAAAAAATTCAAATGTTTCAAGTAGGATGTACCTACTAATCATTCAAAAAGAACAAATCCCTGTGACTCCTGAAGCATTTAAAGGAAATATCATTTCGGTATTTCTTACAACGCCCTTCGTCCAAGTGTTACTTTCACATGACATAACTGATATTTAGATTAACATTAATGACGCATTTTTCAATAAAATGATTGTTGTACACAGGCACTGGTTCACCAGCACCAACAACTGCTGGGACTATTCCAACAGGTACTTTGATAGTGAACCTTTTGATATGAAATCTTTCTACAACTTACTAAAATACTAAATGTTTCAAGTAGGATGTACCTACTAATCATTCGAAAAGAACAAATCCATATGACTCCTGAACCATCTATAAGGAAATATCATTTGGGAATTTCTTCCAACGACTTGGAGAATTAAAGGACTGCACTGGAAATACATGGATTATTTTATAGCAATTGCTGCCAATGGCATATTTTGCTATCAAGGATTTATGGTTTATTTTTCTTAAGATTAAGATATTGAAATAGAGATAAAGATTAATTTGCATGACAAGAGAAAATTAACAAACTTCGTCCAAGTGCTACTTTCATATGATATAACTGATATTCAGATTAACAGTAATGACGCATCTTTGTATGAAATGATTGTTGTACACAGGCACTGGTTCGCCAGCACCAACAACTGCTGGGACTACTCCAACAGGTGTGTTTGTAGGGAACTTTTTGATATGAAATGTTTCTATAACTTACAAAAAATTCAAATATTTCAAGGAGGATGTACCTACTAATCATTCGAAAAGAACAAATCCATATGACTCCTGAACCAACTATAAGGAAATATCATTTGGGAATTTCTTCCTACGACCTGGAGAATCAAAGGACTGCACTTGAAATACATGGATTATTTTATAGCAATTGCTGCCAATGGCATATTTTGCTATCAAGGATGTATGGCTTATTTTTCTTAAGATTAAGATATTGAAATAGAGATAAAGAATAATTTGCATGACAAGAGAAAATTAACAAATTTCGTCCAAGTGTTACTTACATATGACATAACTTATATTCAGATTAACAGTAATGATGCCT
This sequence comes from Diadema setosum, assembly GCF_964275005.1. Taxonomy (NCBI): domain Eukaryota; kingdom Metazoa; phylum Echinodermata; class Echinoidea; order Diadematoida; family Diadematidae; genus Diadema; species Diadema setosum. The sequence goes on along the minus strand of NC_092704.1, from coordinate 12,090,470 downwards.
CTTTCTATGAAATGATTGTTGTACACAGGCACTGGTTCGCCAGCACCAACAACTGCTGGACTACTCCAACAGCTACGTTTATAAGGAACTTTTTGATATGAAATGTTTCCATAACTTACAAGAGGATGTACCTACTAATCATTCAAAAAGAACAAATCAATGTGACTCCTGAAGCATTTATAAGGAAAATATCATTTCGGTATTTCTTACAACGACCTTCGTCCAAGTGTTACTTTCACATAACATAACTGATATTTTGATTAACATTAATGACGCTTTTTTCTATGAAATAATTGTTTTACTCAGGCACTGGTTCACCAGCACCAACAACTGCTGGGACTATTCCAACAGGTACGTTGATAGTGAACCTTTTGATATGAAATCTTTCCACAACTTACTAAAGTACTAAAATGTTTCAAGTAGGATGTACCTACTAATCATTCGAAAAGAACAAATCCATATGACTCCTGAACCATCTATAAGGAAATATCATTTGGGAATTTCTTACAACGCCCTGGAGAATTAAAGGACTGCACTGGAAATACATGGACTTTTTTATAGCAATTGCTGCCAGTGGCATATTTTCCTATCAACGATTTATGGTTTATTTTTCTTAAGATTAAGATATTGAAATAGAGATAAAGATTAATTTGCATGACAAGAGAAAATTAACAAACTTCGTCCAAGTGTAACTTTCATATGACATAACTGATATTAAGATTACCAGTAATGACGCATCTTTCTATGAAATGATTGTTGTACACAGGCACTGGTTCGCCAGCACCAACAACTGCTGGGACTACTCCAACAGGTACGTTTATAGGGAACTTTTTGATATGAAATGTTTCCATAACTTACAAAAAATTCAAATGTTTCAAGTACAATGTATCTACTAATCATTCAAAAAGAACAAATCCATGTGACTCCTGAAGCATTTATAAGGAAATATCATTTCGGTATTTCTTACAACGACCTTCGTCCAAGTATTACTTTCACATGACATAACTGATATTTAGATAAACATTAATGACGGATTTTTCTATAAAATGATTGTTGTACTCAGGCACTGGTTCACCAGCACCAACAACTGCTGGGACTATTCCAACAGGTACGTTGATAGTGAACCTTTTGATATGAAATGTTTCCACAACTTACTAAAATACTAAATGTTTCAAGTAGGATGTACATACTAATCATTCGAAAAGAACAAATCCATATGACTAATAAACCATCTATAAGGAAATTCCATTTGGGAATTTCTTACAACGACCTGGAGAATGAAAGGACTGCACTGGAAATACATGGACTATTTTATAGCAATTGCTGTCAGTGGCATATTTTGCTATCAAGGATTTATGGTTTATTTTTCTTAAGATTAAGATATTGAAATAGAGATAAAGATTAATTTGCATGACAAGAGAAAATTAACAAACTTCGTCCAAGTGCAACTTTCATATGACATAACTGATATTAAGATTACCAGTAATGACGCATCTTTCTATGAAATGATTGTTGTACACAGGCACTGGTTCGCCAGCACCAACAACTGCTGGGACTACTCCAACAGGTACTTTTATAGGGAACTTTTTGATATGAAATGTTTCCATAACTTACAAAAAATTCAAATGTTTCAAGGACAATGTATCTACTAATCATTCAAAAAGAACAAATCCATGTGACTCCTGAAGCATTTATAAGGAAATATCATTTCGGTATTTCTTACAACGACCTTCGTCCAAGTATTACTTTCACATGACATAACTGATATTTAGATAAACATTAATGACGGATTTTTCTATAAAATGATTGTTGTACTCAGGCACTGGTTCACCAGCACCAACAACTGCTGGGACTATTCCAACAGGTACGTTGATAGTGAACCTTTTGATATGAAATGTTTCCACAACTTACTAAAATACTAAATGTTTCAAGTAGGATGTACATACTAATCATTCGAAAAGAACAAATCCATATGACTAATAAACCATCTATAATAAAATTCCATTTGGGAATTTCTTACAACGACCTGGAGAATGAAAGGACTGCACTGGAAATACATGGACTATTTTATAGCAATTGCTCTCAGTGGCATATTTTGCTATCAAGGATTTATGGTTTATTTTTCTTAAGATTAAGATATTGAAATAGAGATAAAGATTAATTTGCATGACAACAGAAAATTAACAAACTTCGTCCAAGTGTTACTTTCATATGACATAACTGATATTCAGATTAACAGTAATGACGCATCTTTCTATGAAATGATTGTTGTACACAGGCACTGGTTCGCCAGCACCAACATCTGCTGGGACTACTCCAACAAGTACGTTTGTAGGGAACTTTTTGATATGAAATGTTTCCATAACTTACAAAAAATTCAAATATTTCAAGGAGAATGTACCTACTAATCATTCAAAAAGAACAAATCCATGTGACTCCTGAAGCATTTATAAGGAAATATCATTTCGGTATTTCTTACAACGACCTTCGTCCAAGTGTTACTTTCACATGACATAACTGAAATTCAGATTAACAGTACTGACGCATCTTTCTATGAAATGATTGTTGTACACAGGCACTGGTTCGCCAGCACCAACAACTGCTGGGACTATTCCAACAGGTACGTTTATAGGGAACTTTTTGATATGAAATGTTTCCATCACTTACAAAAAATTCAAATGTTTCAAGTAGGATGTACCTACTAATCATTCAAAAAGAACAAATCCATGTGACTCCTGGAGCATTTATAAGGAAATATCATTTGGGAATTTCTTACAACGCCCTGGAGAATTAAAGGACTACACGTGAAATACATGGACTTTTTTAAAGCAATTGCTGCCAGTGGCATATTTTCCCATCAACGATTTATGGTTTATTTTTCTTAAGATTAAGATATTGAAATAGAGATAAAGATTAATTGCATGACAAGAGAAAATTAACAAACTTCGTCCAAGTGTTACTTTCATATGACATAACTTATATTCAGATTAACAGTAATGACGCATCTTTCTATGAAATGATTGTTGTACACAGGAACTGGTTCGCCAGCACCAACAACTGCCGGGACTATTCCAACAGGTACGTTGATAGTGAACCTTTTGATATGAAATCTCTCCACAACTTACTAAAATACTAAAATGTTTCAAGTAGGATGTACCTACTAATCATTCGAAAAGAACAAATCCATATGACTCCTGAACCATCTATAAGGAAATATCATTTGGGAATTTCTTACAACGCCCTGGAGAATTAAAGGACTACACATGAAATACATGGACTTTTTTAAAGCAATTGCTGCCAGTGGCATATTTTCCCATCAACGATTTATGGTTTATTTTTCTTAAGATTAAGATATTGAAATAGAGATAAAGATTAATTGCATGACAAGAGAAAATTCACAAACTTCGTCCAAGTGTTGCTTACATATGACATAACTTATATTCAGATTAACAGTAATGACGCATCTTTCTATGAAATGATTGTTGTACACAGGAACTGGTTCGCCAGCACCAACAACTGCTGGGACTACTCCAACAGGTACGTTTATAGGGAACTCTTTGATGTGAAATGTTTCCATAACTTACAAAAAATTCAAATGTTTCAAGTAGGATGTACCTACTAATCATTCAAAAAGAACAAATCCCTGTGACTCTTGAAGCATTTAAAGGAAATATCATTTCGGTATTTCTTACAACGCCCTTCGTCCAAGTGTTACTTTCACATGACATAACTGTTATTTAGATTAACATTAATGACGCATTTTTCAATAAAATGATTGTTGTACACAGGCACTGCTTCACCAGCACCAACAACTGCTGGGACTATTCCAACAGGTACGTTGATAGTGAACCTTTTGATATGAAATCTTTCTACAACTTACTAAAATACTAAATGTTTCAAGTAGGATGTACCTACTAATCATTCGAAAAGAACAAATCCATATGACTCCTGAACCATCTATAAGGAAATATCATTTGGGAATTTCTTCCAACGACCTGGAGAATTAAAGGACTGCACTGGAAATACATGGATTATTTTATAGCAATTGCTGCCAATGGCATATTTTGCTATGAAGGATTTATGGTTTATTTTTCTTAAGATTAAGATATTGAAATAGAGATAAAGATTAATTTGCATGACAAGAGAAAATTAACAAACTTCTTCCAAGTGCTACTTTCATATGATATAACTGATATTCAGATTAACAGTAATGACGCATCTTTCTATGAAATGATTGTTGTACACAGGCACTGGTTCGCCAGCACCAACAACTGCTGGGACTACTCCAACAGGTACGTTTGTAGGGAACTTTTTGATATGAAATGTTTCTATAACTTACAAAAAATTCAAATATTTCAAGGAGGATGTACCTACTAATCATTCGAAAAGAACAAATCCATATGACTCCTGAACCAACTATAAGGAAATATCATTTGGGAATTTCTTCCTACGACCTGGAGAATTAAAGGACTGCACTTGAAATACATGGATTATTTTATAGCAATTGCTGCCAATGGCATATTTTGCTATCAAGGATGTATGGCTTATTTTTCTTAAGATTAAGATATTGAAATAGAGATAAAGATTAATTTGCATGACAAGAGAAAATTAACAAATTTCGTCCAAGTGTTACTTACATATGACATAACTTATATTCAGATTAACAGTAATGATGCCTCTTTCTATGAAATGATTGTTGTACACAGGCACTGGTTCGCCAGCACCAACAACTGCTGGACTACTCCAACAGCTACGTTTATAAGGAACTTTTTGATATGAAATGTTTCCATAACTTACAAGAGGATGTACCTACTAATCATTCAAAAAGAACAAATCAATGTGACTCCTGAAGCATTTATAAGGAAATATCATTTCGGTATTTCTTACAACGACCTTCGTCCAAGTGTTACTTTCACATAACATAACTGATATTTTGATTAACATTAATGACGCTTTTTTCTATGAAATAATTGTTGTACTCAGGCACTGGTTCGCCAGCACCAACAACTGCTGGGACTATTCCAACAGGTACGTTGATAGTGAACCTTTTGATATGAAATCTTTCCACAACTTACTAAAGTACTAAAATGTCTCAAGTAGGATGTACCTACTAATCATTCGAAAAGAACAAATCCATATGACTCCTGAACCATCTATAAGGAAATATCATTTGGGAATTTCTTACAACGCCCTGGAGAATTAAAGGACTGCACTGGAAATACATGGACTTTTTTATAGCAATTGCTGCCAGTGTCATATTTTCCTATCAACGATTTATGGTTTATTTTTCTTAAGATTAAGATATTGAAATAGAGATAAAGATTAATTTGCATGACAAGAGAAAATTAACAAACTTCGTCCAAGTGTAACTTTCATATGACATAACTGATATTAAGATTACCAGTAATGACGCATCTTTCTATCAAATGATTGTTGTACACAGGCACTGGTTCGCCAGCACCAACAACTGCTGGGACTACTCCAACTGGTACGTTTATAGGGAACTTTTTGATATGAAATGTTTCCATAACTTACAAAAAATTCAAATGTTTCAAGTAGAATGTATCTACTAATCATTCAAAAAGAACAAATCCATGTGACTCCTGAAGCATTTATAAGGAAATATCATTTCGGTATTTCTTACAACGACCTTCGTCCAAGTATTACTTTCACATGACATAACTGATATTTAGATAAACATTAATGACGCATCTTTCTATGAAATGATTGTTGTACTCAGGCACTGGTTCACCAGCACCAACAACTGCTGGGACTATTCCAACAGGTACGTTGATAGTGAACCTTTTGATATGAAATGTTTCCACAACTTACTAAAATACTAAATGTTTCAAGTAGGATGTACATACTAATCATTCGAAAAGAACAAATCCATATGACTAATAAACCATCTATAAGGAAATTCCATTTGGGAATTTCTTACAACGACCTGGAGAATGAAAGGACTGCACTGGAAATACATGGACTATTTTATAGCAATTGCTGTCAGTGGCATATTTTGCTATCAAGGATTTATGGTTTATTTTTCTTAAGATTAAGATATTGAAATAGAGATAAAGATTAATTTGCATGACAACAGAAAATTAACAAACTTCGTCCAAGTGTTACTTTCATATGACATAACTGATATCCAGATTAGCAGTAATGAAGCATCTTTCTATGAAATGATTGTTGTACACAGGCACTGGCTCGCCAGCACCAACAACTGCTGGGACTACTCCAACAAGTACGTTTGTAGGGAACTTTTTGATATGAAATGTTTCCATAACTTACAAAAAATTCAAATGTTTCAAGTAGGATGTACCTAATAATCATTCAAAAAGAACAAATCCATGTGACTCCTGAAGCATTTATAAGGAAATATCATTTCGGTATTTCTTACAACGACCTTCGTCCAAGTGTTACTTTCACATGACATAACTGATATTTAGATTATTATTAATGACACATTTTTCTATAAAATGATTGTTGTACACAGGTACTGGCTCACCAGCACCAACAACTGCTGGGACTACTCCAACAGGTACGTTTATAGGGAACTTTTTGATATGAAATATTTCCATAACTTACAAAAAATTCAAATGTTTCAAGGAGGATGTACCTACTAATCATTCAAAAAGAACAAATCCATGTGACTCTTGAAGCATTTATAAGGAAATATCATTTCGGTATTTCTTACAACGACCTTCGTCCAAAGTGTTACTTTCATATGACATAACTGATATTTAGATTAACATTAATGACACATTTTTCTATGAAATGATTGTTGTACACAGGCACTGGTTCACCAGCACCAACAACTGCTTGGACTATTCCAACAGGTACGTTGATAGTGAACCTTTTGATACGAAATGTTTCCACAAATAACTAAAATACTAAATGTTTCAAGTAGGATGTACCTACTAATCTTTCTGAAAGAACAAATCCATATGACTCCTGAACCATATATAAGGAAATATGATTTGGGAATTTCTTACAACGACCTGGAGAATGAAAGGACTGCACTGGAAATACATGGACTATTTTATAGCAATTGCTGCCAGTGGCATATTTTCCTATCAACGATTTATGGTTTACTTTTCTTAAGATTAAGATGTTGAAATAGAGATAAAGATTAATTGCATGACAAGAGAAAATTAACAAACTTCGTCCAAGTGTTACTTTCACATGACATAACTGATATCCAGATTAACAGTAATGACGCATCTTTCTATGAAATGATTTTTGTACACAGGCACTGGTTCGCCAGCACCAACAACTGCTGGGACTACTCCAACAGGTACGTTTATAGGGAACTTTTTGATATGAAATGTTTCCATAACTTACAAAAAAATCAAATATTTCAAGGAGGATGTACCTACTAATCATTCAAAAAGAACAAATCAATGTGACTCCTGAAGCATTTATAAGGAAATATCATTTCGGTATTTCTTACAACGACCTTCGTCCAAGTGTTACTTTCACATAACATAACTGATATTTTGATTAACATTAATGACGCTTTTTTCTATGAAATAATTGTTGTACTCAGGCACTGGTTCACCAGCACCAACAACTGCTGGGACTATTCCAACAGGTACGTTGATAGTGAACCTTTTGATATGAAATCTTTCTACAACTTACTAAAATACTAAAATGTTTCAAGTAGGATGTACCTACTAATCATTCGAAAAGAACAAATCCATATGACTCCTGAACCATCTATAAGTAAATATCATTTTGAAATTTCTTACAACGAACTGGAGAATTAAAGCACTTCACTGGAAATACAGGGACTTTTTTATAGCAATTGCTGCCAATGGCATATTTTCCTATCAACGATTTATGGTTGATTTTTCTTAAGATTAAGATATTGAAATAGAGATAAAGATTAATTGCATGACAAGAGAAAATTCACAAACTTCGTCCAAGTGTTACTTTCATATGACATAACTTATATTCAGATTAACAGTAATGACGCATCTTTCTATGAAATGATTGTTGTACACAGGCACTGGTTCGCCAGCACCAACAACTGCTGGGACTACTCCAACAGGTACGTTTATAGGGAACTTTTTGATATGAAATGTTTCCATAACTTACAAAAAATTCAAATGTTTCAAGTAGGATGTACCTACTAATCATTCAAAAAGAACAAATCCATGTGACTCCTGAAGCATTTATAAGGAAATATCATTTCGGTATTTCTTACAACGACCTTCGTCCAAGTGTTACTTTCACATGACATAACTGATATTTAGATTAACATTAATGACGCATTTTTCTATAAAATAATTGTTTTGCACAGGGACTGGTTCACCAGCACCAACAACTGCTGGGACTATTCCAACAGGTACGTTGATAGTGAACCTTTTGACACGAAATCTTTCCACAACTTACTAAAATACTAAAATGTTTCAAGTAGGATGTACCTACTAATCATTCGAAAAGAACAAATCCATATGACTCCTGAACCATCTATAAGGAAATATTATTTGGGAATTTCTTACAACGCCCTGGAGAATTAAAGGACTGCACTGGAAATACATGGACTTTTTTATAGCAATTGCTGCCAGTGGCATATTTTCCTATCAACGATTTATGGTTTATTTTTCTTAAGATTAAGATATTGAAATAGAGATGAAGATTAATTGCATGACAAGAGAAAATTCACAAACTTCGTCCAAGTGTTACTTTCATATGACATAACTGATATTCAGATTAACAGTAATGACGCATCTTTCTATGAAATGATTGTTGTACACAGGCACTGGTTCGCCAGCACCAACAACTGCTGGGACTACTCCAACAGGTACGTTTATAGGGAACTTTTTGATATGAAATGTTTCCATAACTTACAAAAAAATTCAAATGTTTCAAGTAGGATGTACCTACTAATCATTCAAAAAGAACAAATCCCTGTGACTCCTGAAGCATTTATAAGGAAATATCATTTCGGTATTTCTTACAACGACCTTCGTCCAAGTGTTACTTTCACATGACATAACTGATATTTAGATTAACATTAATGACGCATTTTTCTATAAAATGATTGTTGTACACAGGCTCTGGTTCACCAGCACCAACAACTGCTGGGACTATTCCAACAGGTACGTTGATAGTGAACCTTTTGATACGAAATGTTTCCACAACTTACTAAAATACTAAATGTTTCAAGTAGGATGTACCTACTAATCTTTCTGAAAGATCAAATCCATATGACTCCTGAACCATCTATAAGGAAATATCATTTGGGAATTTCTTACAACGACCTGGAGAATGAAAGGACTGCACTGGAAATACATGGACTATTTTATAGCAATTGCTGCCAGTGGCATATTTTGCTATCAACGATTTATGGTTTACTTTTCTTAAGATTAAGATATTGAAATAGAGATGAAGATTAATTGCATGACAAGAGAAAATTAACAAACTTCGTCCAAGTGTTACTTTCATATGACATAACTGATATCCAGATTAACAGTAATGACGCATCTTTCTATGAAATGATTGTTGTACACAGGCACTGGTTCGCCAGCACCAACAACTGCTGGGACTACTCCAACAGGTACGTTTATAGGGAACTTTTTGATATGAAATGTTTCCATAACTTACAAAAAATTCAAATGTTTCAAGTAGGATGTACCTACTAATCATTCAAAAAGAACAAATCCCTGTGACTCCTGAAGCATTTATAAGGAAATATCATTTCGGTATTTCTTACAACGCCCTTCGTCCAAGTGTTACTTTCACATGACATAACTGATATTTAGATTAACATTAATGACGCATTCTTCAATAAAATGATTGTTGTACACAGGCACTGGTTCACCAGCACCAACAACTGCTGAGACTATTCCAACAGGTACGTTGATAGTGAACCTTTTGATATGAAATCTTTCTACAACTTACTAAAATACTAAATGTTTCAAGTAGGATGTACCTACTAATCATTCGAAAAGAACAAATCCATATGACTTCTGAACCATCTATAAGGAAATATCATACGGGAATTTCTTCCTACGACCTGGAGAATTAAAGGACTGCACTGGAAATACATGGATTATTTTATAGCAATTGCTGCCAGTGGCATATTTTCCTATCAACGATTTATGGTTTATTTTTCTTAAAATTAAGATATTGAAATAGAGATAAAGATTAATTGCATGACAAGAGAAAATTCACAAACTTCATCCAAGTGTTGCTTACATATGACATAACTTATATTCAGATTAACAGTAATGACGCATCTTTCTATGAAATGATTGTTGTACACAGGCACTGGTTCGCCAGCACCAACAACTGCTGGACTACTCCAACAGCTACGTTTATAGGGAACTTTTTGATATGAAATGTTTTCATAACTTACAAAAAAATCAAATATTTCAAGGAGGATGTACCTACTAATCATTCAAAAAGAACAAATCAATGTTACTCCTGAAGTATTTATAAGGAAATATCATTTCGGTATTTCTTATAACGACCTTCGTCCAAGTGTTACTTTCACATAACATAACTGATATTTTGATTAACATTAATGACGCTTTTTTTCTATGAAATAATTGTTGTACTCAGGCACTGGTTCACCAGCACCAACAACTGCTGGGACTATTCCAACAGGTACGTTGATAGTGAACCTTTTGATATGAAATCTTTCCACAACTTACTAAAATACTAAATTGTTTCAAGTAGGATGTACCTACTAATCATTCGAAAAGAACAAATCCATATGACTCCTGAACCATCTATAAGTAAATATCATTTTGAAATTTCTTACAACGAACTGGAGAATTAAAGCACTTCACTGGAAATACATGGACTTTTTTATAGCAATTGCTGCCAATGGCATATTTTCCAATCAACGATTTATGGTTGATTTTTCTTAAGATTAAGATATTGAAATAGAGATAAAGATTAATTGCATGACAAGAGAAAATTAACAAACTTCGTCCAAGTGTTACTTTCATATGACATAACTTATATTCAGATTAACAGTAATGACGCATCTTTCTATGAAATGATTGTTGTACACAGGCACTGGTTCGCCAGCACCAACAACTTCTGGGACTACTCCAACAGGTACGTTTATAGGGAACTTTTTGATATGAAATGTTTCCATAACTTACAAAAAATTCAAATGTTTCAAGTAGGATGTACCTACTAATCATTCAAAAAGAACAAATCCATGTGACTCCTGAAGCATTTATAAGGAAATATCATTTCGGTATTTCTTACAACGACCTTCGTCCAAGTGTTACTTTCACGTGACATAACTGATATTTAGATTAACATTAATGACGCATTTTTCTATAAAATAATTGTTTTGCACAGGCACTGGTTCACCAGCACCAACAACTGCTGGGACTATTCCAACAGGTACGTTGATAGTGAACCTTTTGACACGAAATCTTTCCACAACTTACTAAAATACTAAAATGTTTCAAGTAGGATGTACCTACTAATCATTCGAAAAGAACAAATCCATATGACTCCTGAACCATCTATAAGGAAATATCATTTGGAAATTTCTTACAACGCCCTGGAAAATTAAAGGACTGCACTGGAAATACATGGACTTTTTATAACAATTGCTGCCAGTGGCATATTTTCCTATCGACGATTTATGGTTTATTTTTCTTAAGATTAAGATATTGAAATAGAGATAAAGATCAATTGCATGACAAGAGAAAATTCACAAACTTCGTCCAAGTGTTACTTTCATATGACATAACTGATATTCAGATTAACAGTAATGACGCATCTTTCTATGAAATGATTGTTGTACACAGGCACTGGTTCGCCAGCACCAACAACTGCTGGGACTACTCCAACAGGTACGTTTATAGGGAACTTTTTGATATGAAATGTTTCCATAACTTACAAAAAATTCAAATGTTTCAAGTAGGATGTACCTACTAATCATTCAAAAAGAACAAATCCCTGTGACTCCTGAAGAATTTATAAGGAAATATCATTTCGGTATTTCTTACAACGCCCTTCGTCCAAGTGTTACTTTCACATGACATAACTGATATTTAGATTAACATTAATGACGCATTCTTCAATAAAATGATTGTTGTACACAGGCACTGGTTCACCAGCACCAACAACTGCTGAGACTATTCCAACAGGTACGTTGATAGTGAACCTTTTGATATGAAATCTTTCTACAACTTACTAAAATACTAAATGTTTCAAGTAGGATGTACCTACTAATCATTCGAAAAGAACAAATCCATATGACTTCTGAACCATCTATAAGGAAATATCATTTGGGAATTTCTTCCTACGACCTGGAGAATTAAAGGACTGCACTGGAAATACATGGATTATTTTATAGCAATTGCTGCCAGTGGCATATTTTCCTATCAACGATTTATGGTTTATTTTTCTTAAAATTAAGATATTGAAATAGAGATAAAGATTAATTGCATGACAAGAGAAAATTCACAAACTTCATCCAAGTGTTGCTTACATATGACATAACTTATATTCAGATTAACAGTAATGACGCATCTTTCTATGAAATGATTGTTGTACACAGGCACTGGTTCGCCAGCACCAACAACTGCTGGACTACTCCAACAGCTACGTTTATAGGGAACTTTTTGATATGAAATGTTTCCATAACTTACAAAAAAATCAAATATTTCAAGGAGGATGTACCTACTAATCATTCAAAAAGAACAAATCCCTGTGACTCCTGAAGTATTTATAAGGAAATATCATTTCGGTATTTCTTACAACGACCTTCGTCCAAGTGTTACTTTCACATAACATAACTGATATTTTGATTAACATTAATGACGCTTTTTTTCTATGAAATAATTGTTGTACTCAGGCACTGGTTCACCAGCACCAACAACTGCTGGGACTATTCCAACAGGTACGTTGATAGTGAACCTTTTGATATGAAATCTTTCCACAACTTACTAAAATACTAAATTGTTTCAAGTAGGATGTACATACTAATCATTCGAAAAGAACAAATCCATATGACTCCTGAACCATCTATAAGTAAATATCATTTTGAAATTTCTTACAACGAACTGGAGAATTAAAGCACTTCACTGGAAATACATTGACTTTTTTATAGCAATTGCTGCCAATGGCATATTTTCCTATCAACGATTTATGGTTGATTTTTCTTAAGATTAAGATATTGAAATAGAGATAAAGATTAATTGCATGACAAGAGAAAATTAACAAACTTCGTCCAAGTGTTACTTTCATATGACATAACTTATATTCAGATTAACAGTAATGACGCATCTTTCTATGAAATGATTGTTGTACACAGGCACTGGTTCACCAGCACCAACAACTGCTGGGACTATTCCAACAGGTACGTTGATAGTGAACCTTTTGACACGAAATCTTTCCACAACTTACTAAAATACTAAAATGTTTCAAGTAGGATGTACCTACTAATCATTCGAAAAGAACAAATCCATATGACTCCTGAACCATCTATAAGGAAATATCATTTGGAAATTTCTTACAACGCCCTGGAGAATTAAAGGACTGCACTGGAAATACATGGACTTTTTATAGCAATTGCTGCCAATGGCATATTTTCCTATCGACGATTTATGGTTTATTTTTCTTAAGATTAAGATATTGAAATAGAGATAAAGATCAATTGCATGACAAGAGAAAATTCACAAACTTCGTCCAAGTGTTACTTTCATATGACATAACTGATATTCAGATTAACAGTAATGACGCATCTTTCTATGAAATGATTGTTGTACACAGGCACTGGTTCGCCAGCACCAACAACTGCTGGGACTACTCCAACAGGTACGTTTATAGGGAACTTTTTGATATGAAATGTTTCCATAACTTACAAAAAATTCAAATGTTTCAAGTAGGATGTACCTACTAATCATTCAAAAAGAACAAATCAATGTGACTCCTGAAGCATTTATAAGGAAATATCATTTCGGTATTTCTTACAACGACCTTCGTCCAAGTGTTACTTTCACATAACATAACTGATATTTTGATTAACATTAATGACGCTTTTTTCTATGAAATAATTGTTGTACTCAGGCACTGGTTCACCAGCACCAACAACTGCTGGGACTATTCCAACAGGTACGTTGATAGTGAACCTTTTGATATGAAATCTTTCCACAACTTACTAAAATACTAAATTGTTTCAAGGAGGATGTACCTACTAATCATTCGAAAAGAACAAATCCATATGACTCCTGAACCATCTATAAGTAAATATCATTTTGAAATGTCTTACAACGAACTGGAGAATTAAAGCACTTCACTGGAAATACATGGACTTTTTATAGCAATTGCTGCCAATGGCATATTTTCCTATCAACGATTTATGGTTGATTTTTCTTAAGATTAAGATATTGAAATAGAGATAAAGATTAATTGCATGACAAGAGAAAATTAACAAACTTCGTCCAAGTGTTACTTTCATATGACATAACTGATATTCAGATTAACAGTAATGACGCATCTTTCTATGAAATGATTGTTGTACACAGGCACTGGTTCGCCAGCACCAACAACTGCTGGGACTACTCCAACAGGTACGTTTATAGGGAACTTTTTGATATGAAATGTTTCCATAACTTACAAAAAATTCAAATGTTTCAAGTAGGATGTACCTACTAATCATTCAAAAAGAACAAATCCATGTGACTCCTGAAGCATTTATAAGGAAATATCATTTCGGTATTTCTTACAACGACCTTCGTCCAAGTGTTACTTTCACATGACATAACTGATATTTAGATTAACATTAATGACGCATTTTTCTATAAAATAATTGTTTTGCACAGGCACTGGTTCACCAGCACCAACAACTGCTGAGACTATTCCAACAGGTACGTTGATAGTGAACCTTTTGATATGAAATCTTTCTACAACTTACTAAAATACTAAATGTTTCAAGTAGGATGTACCTACTAATCATTCGAAAAGAACAAATCCATATGACTTCTGAACCATCTATAAGGAAATATCATACGGGAATTTCTTCCTACGACCTGGAGAATTAAAGGACTGCACTGGAAATACATGGATTATTTTATAGCAATTGCTGCCAGTGGCATATTTTCCTATCAACGATTTATGGTTTATTTTTCTTAAAATTAAGATATTGAAATAGAGATAAAGATTAATTGCATGACAAGAGAAAATTCACAAACTTCATCCAAGTGTTGCTTACATATGACATAACTTATATTCAGATTAACAGTAATGACGCATCTTTCTATGAAATGATTGTTGTACACAGGCACTGGTTCGCCAGCACCAACAACTGCTGGACTACTCCAACAGCTACGTTTATAGGGAACTTTTTGATATGAAATGTTTTCATAACTTACAAAAAAATCAAATATTTCAAGGAGGATGTACCTACTAATCATTCAAAAAGAACAAATCAATGTTACTCCTGAAGTATTTATAAGGAAATATCATTTCGGTATTTCTTATAACGACCTTCGTCCAAGTGTTACTTTCACATAACATAACTGATATTTTGATTAACATTAATGACGCTTTTTTTCTATGAAATAATTGTTGTACTCAGGCACTGGTTCACCAGCACCAACAACTGCTGGGACTATTCCAACAGGTACGTTGATAGTGAACCTTTTGATATGAAATCTTTCCACAACTTACTAAAATACTAAATTGTTTCAAGTAGGATGTACCTACTAATCATTCGAAAAGAACAAATCCATATGACTCCTGAACCATCTATAAGTAAATATCATTTTGAAATTTCTTACAACGAACTGGAGAATTAAAGCACTTCACTGGAAATACATGGACTTTTTTATAGCAATTGCTGCCAATGGCATATTTTCCTATCAACGATTTATGGTTGATTTTTCTTAAGATTAAGATATTGAAATAGAGATAAAGATTAATTGCATGACAAGAGAAAATTAACAAACTTCGTCCAAGTGTTACTTTCATATGACATAACTTATATTCAGATTAACAGTAATGACGCATCTTTCTATGAAATGATTGTTGTACACAGGCACTGGTTCGCCAGCACCAACAACTTCTGGGACTACTCCAACAGGTACGTTTATAGGGAACTTTTTGATATGAAATGTTTCCATAACTTACAAAAAATTCAAATGTTTCAAGTAGGATGTACCTACTAATCATTCAAAAAGAACAAATCCATGTGACTCCTGAAGCATTTATAAGGAAATATCATTTCGGTATTTCTTACAACGACCTTCGTCCAAGTGTTACTTTCACGTGACATAACTGATATTTAGATTAACATTAATGACGCATTTTTCTATAAAATAATTGTTTTGCACAGGCACTGGTTCACCAGCACCAACAACTGCTGGGACTATTCCAACAGGTACGTTGATAGTGAACCTTTTGACAGGAAATCTTTCCACAACTTACTAAAATACTAAAATGTTTCAAGTAGGATGTACCTACTAATCATTCGAAAAGAACAAATCCATATGACTCCTGAACCATCTATAAGGAAATATCATTTGGGAATTTCTTACAACGCCCTGGAAAATTAAAGGACTGCACTGGAAATACATGGACTTTTTATAACAATTGCTGCCAGTGGCATATTTTCCTATCGACGATTTATGGTTTATTTTTCTTAAGATTAAGATATTGAAATAGAGATAAAGATCAATTGCATGACAAGAGAAAATTCACAAACTTCGTCCAAGTGTTACTTTCATATGACATAACTGATATTCAGATTAACAGTAATGACGCATCTTTCTATGAAATGATTGTTGTACACAGGCACTGGTTCGCCAGCACCAACAACTGCTGGGACTACTCCAACAGGTACGTTTATAGGGAACTTTTTGATATGAAATGTTTCCATAACTTACAAAAAATTCAAATGTTTCAAGTAGGATGTACCTACTAATCATTCAAAAAGAACAAATCCCTGTGACTCCTGAAGAATTTATAAGGAAATATCATTTCGGTATTTCTTACAACGCCCTTCGTCCAAGTGTTACTTTCACATGACATAACTGATATTTAGATTAACATTAATGACGCATTCTTCAATAAAATGATTGTTGTACACAGGCACTGGTTCACCAGCACCAACAACTGCTGAGACTATTCCAACAGGTACGTTGATAGTGAACCTTTTGATATGAAATCTTTCTACAACTTACTAAAATACTAAATGTTTCAAGTAGGATGTACCTACTAATCATTCGAAAAGAACAAATCCATATGACTTCTGAACCATCTATAAGGAAATATCATTTGGGAATTTCTTCCTACGACCTGGAGAATTAAAGGACTGCACTGGAAATACATGGATTATTTTATAGCAATTGCTGCCAGTGGCATATTTTCCTATCAACGATTTATGGTTTATTTTTCTTAAAATTAAGATATTGAAATAGAGATAAAGATTAATTGCATGACAAGAGAAAATTCACAAACTTCATCCAAGTGTTGCTTACATATGACATAACTTATATTCAGATTAACAGTAATGACGCATCTTTCTATGAAATGATTGTTGTACACAGGCACTGGTTCGCCAGCACCAACAACTGCTGGACTACTCCAACAGCTACGTTTATAGGGAACTTTTTGATATGAAATGTTTCCATAACTTACAAAAAAATCAAATATTTCAAGGAGGATGTACCTACTAATCATTCAAAAAGAACAAATCCCTGTGACTCCTGAAGTATTTATAAGGAAATATCATTTCGGTATTTCTTACAACGACCTTCGTCCAAGTGTTACTTTCACATAACATAACTGATATTTTGATTAACATTAATGACGCTTTTTTTCTATGAAATAATTGTTGTACTCAGGCACTGGTTCACCAGCACCAACAACTGCTGGGACTATTCCAACAGGTACGTTGATAGTGAACCTTTTGATATGAAATCTTTCCACAACTTACTAAAATACTAAATTGTTTCAAGTAGGATGTACATACTAATCATTCGAAAAGAACAAATCCATATGACTCCTGAACCATCTATAAGTAAATATCATTTTGAAATTTCTTACAACGAACTGGAGAATTAAAGCACTTCACTGGAAATACATGGACTTTTTTATAGCAATTGCTGCCAATGGCATATTTTCCTATCAACGATTTATGGTTGATTTTTCTTAAGATTAAGATATTGAAATAGAGATAAAGATTAATTGCATGACAAGAGAAAATTAACAAACTTCGTCCAAGTGTTACTTTCATATGACATAACTTATATTCAGATTAACAGTAATGACGCATCTTTCTATGAAATGATTGTTGTACACAGGCACTGGTTCACCAGCACCAACAACTGCTGGGACTATTCCAACAGGTACGTTGATAGTGAACCTTTTGACACGAAATCTTTCCACAACTTACTAAAATACTAAAATGTTTCAAGTAGGATGTACCTACTAATCATTCGAAAAGAACAAATCCATATGACTCCTGAACCATCTATAAGGAAATATCATTTGGAAATTTCTTACAACGCCCTGGAGAATTAAAGGACTGCACTGGAAATACATGGACTTTTTATAGCAATTGCTGCCAGTGGCATATTTTCCTATCGACGATTTATGGTTTATTTTTCTTAAGATTAAGATATTGAAATAGAGATAAAGATCAATTGCATGACAAGAGAAAATTCACAAACTTCGTCCAAGTGTTACTTTCATATGACATAACTGATATTCAGATTAACAGTAATGACGCATCTTTCTATGAAATGATTGTTGTACACAGGCACTGGTTCGCCAGCACCAACAACTGCTGGGACTACTCCAACAGGTACGTTTATAGGGAACTTTTTGATATGAAATGTTTCCATAACTTACAAAAAATTCAAATGTTTCAAGTAGGATGTACCTACTAATCATTCAAAAAGAACAAATCAATGTGACTCCTGAAGCATTTATAAGGAAATATCATTTCGGTATTTCTTACAACGACCTTCGTCCAAGTGTTACTTTCACATAACATAACTGATATTTTGATTAACATTAATGACGCTTTTTTCTATGAAATAATTGTTGTACTCAGGCACTGGTTCACCAGCACCAACAACTGCTGGGACTATTCCAACAGGTACGTTGATAGTGAACCTTTTGATATGAAATCTTTCCACAACTTACTAAAATACTAAATTGTTTCAAGGAGGATGTACCTACTAATCATTCGAAAAGAACAAATCCATATGACTCCTGAACCATCTATAAGTAAATATCATTTTGAAATGTCTTACAACGAACTGGAGAATTAAAGCACTTCACTGGAAATACATGGACTTTTTATAGCAATTGCTGCCAATGGCATATTTTCCTATCAACGATTTATGGTTGATTTTTCTTAAGATTAAGATATTGAAATAGAGATAAAGATTAATTGCATGACAAGAGAAAATTAACAAACTTCGTCCAAGTGTTACTTTCATATGACATAACTGATATTCAGATTAACAGTAATGACGCATCTTTCTATGAAATGATTGTTGTACACAGGCACTGGTTCGCCAGCACCAACAACTTCTGGGACTACTCCAACAGGTACGTTTATAGGGAACTTTTTGATATGAAATGTTTCCATAACTTACAAAAAATTCAAATGTTTCAAGTAGGATGTACCTACTAATCATTCAAAAAGAACAAATCCCTGTGACTCCTGAAGCATTTATAAGGAAATATCATTTCGGTATTTCTTACAACGACCTTCGTCCAAGTGTTACTTTCACATGACATAACTGATATTTAGATTAACATTAATGACGCATTTTTCTATAAAATAATTGTTTTGCACAGGCACTGGTTCACCAGCACCAACAACTGCTGGGACTATTCCAACAGGTACGTTGATAGTGAACCTTTTGACACGAAATCTTTCCACAACTTACTAAAATACTAAAATGTTTCAAGTAGGATGTACCTACTAATCATTCGAAAAGAACAAATCCATATGACTCCTGAACCATCTATAAGGAAATATCATTTGGGAATTTCTAACAACGACCTGGAGAATGAAAGGACTGCACTGGAAGTACGTGGACTATTTTATAGCAATTGCTGCCAGTGGCATATTTTGCTATCAACAATTTATGGTTTCTTTTTCTTAATATTAAGATATTGAAATAGAGATAAAGATTAATTTGCATGACAAGAGAAAATTAACAAACTTCGTCCAAGTGTTACTTTCATATGACATAACTTATATTCAGATTAACAGTAATGACGCATCTTTCTATGAAATGATTGTTGTACACAGGCACTGGTTCGCCAGCACCAACAACTGCTGGGACTACTCCAACAGGTACGTTTATAGCTAACTTTTTGATATGAAATGTTTCCATAACTTACAAAAAATTCAAATGTTTCAAGTAGGATGTACCTACTAATCATTCAAAAAGAACAAATCCCTGTGACTCCTGAAGCATTTATAAGGAAATATCATTTCGGTATTTCTTACAACGACCTTCCTCCAAGTGTTACTTTCACATGACATAACTGATATTTAGATTAACATTAATGACGCATTTTTCTATAAAATGATTGTTGTACACAGGCTCTGGTTCACCAGCACCAACAACTGCTGGGACTATTCCAACAGGTACGTTGATAGTGAACCTTTTGATACGAAATGTTTCCACAACTTACTAAAATACTTAATGTTTCAAGTAGGATGTACCTACTAATCATTCGAAAAGAACAAATCCATATGACTCCTGAACCATCTATAAGGAAATATCATTTGGGAATTTCTAACAACGACCTGGAGAATGAAAGGACTGCACTGGAACTACGTGGACTATTTTATAGCAATTGCTGCCAGTGGCATATTTTGCTATCAACAATTTATGGTTTCTTTTTCTTAATATTAAGATATTGAAATAGAGATAAAGATTAATTTGCATGACAAGAGAAAATTAACAAACTTCGTCCAAGTGTTACTTTCATATGACATAACTGATATTCAGATTAACAGTAATGACGCATCTTTCTATGAAATGATTGTTGTACACAGGCACTGGTTCGCCAGCACCAACAACTGCTGGGACTACTCCAACAGGTACGTTTATAGGGAAGTTTTTGATATGAAATGTTTCCATAACTTACAAAATATTCAAATGTTTCAAGTAGAATGTATCTACTAATCATTCAAAAAGAACAAATCCATGTGACTCCTGAAACATTTATAAGGAAACATCATTTCGGTATTTCTTACAACGACCTTCGTCCAAGTATTACTTTCACATGACATAACTGATATTTAGATAAACATTAATGACGCATTTTTCTATAAAATGATTGTTGTACGACAGGCACTGGTTCACCAGCACCAACAACTGCTGGGACTATTCCAACAGGTACGTTGATAGTGAACCTTTTGATATGAAATGTTTCCACAACTTACTAAAATACTAAATGTTTCAAGTAGGATGTACCTACTAATCATTCGAAAAGAACAAATCCATATGACTCCTGAACCATTTATAAGGAAATATCATTTGGGAATTTCTTACAACGACCTGGAGAATTAAATCACTGCACTGGAAATACATGGACTATTTTATAGCAATTGCTGCCAGTGGCATATTTTGCTATCAACGATTTATGGTTTACTTTTCTTTCTTTCGCCAGCACCGACAACTCCTCCAACTACTCCAGCTCCCAGCACCAAAGGTATATAAATATTGCACTTGACATCTTACCCAATCCCGTTAACATTATTTATGTAGAAATAAAGAAAAGATTGTTCATGTGCAAGACAAGAGAAATAAAGAAACTTCGTTTAATATAAGTTGTATAATGAGAAATTTGACATGGATTAATGTCGACGATGCATCTTTTTTTTTAAAATGAAATAAAATTGTTGTACACAGTTTTCCCGCCACCAACAACTTCTGCAACTCCAGGCCCAAGCACCACAGGTACGAAAATATTGCACTTCTAAATATGACGACAAACCAAACCTGATTATGACATTGAAATAGAGATAAAGATTACTTTGCATGAAAAGATAAATAAACAATTTTCTTTTTACAAATGTTATTTTCACATTGACAAAATTGATGTTTAAATTAACATCAATGACAAATGATTTTCTTTTCTTTATGTCCAGGCACTGTCCACCACCACCAACAACAACAGGAACTATTGTAGTTTCAGGACCTGCGTTTTTGTTTGTGTGTTTGTTTGGGGGGAATTTGTACTTTCTGATATAGTCATAGTGGGTTACCAAAACTAACTTAATTTTCTAATATTGGAAATAGGCGTTCTTAAAAGGATTAAATCATTGTGATTCCTGTACCATTAATATGAAAAAGTAAAGTAGTTTTGATGTTTTGTTATTTTATACCTGGGAAAAAGAATGCAAGCAAACATATTTACCGTTCCACAGAAATTGCTGACAAACTAGCAATTTTGCAATCAACGAATTCTCTCATAATGCAATGATTGTTGTTTTGTACACAGGCACAGCTTCGCCAGCACCGACACCTGCAACTAGTCCAGCTCCCAGCACCACAGGTACGTAAATATTCCAGTCCAAACAAGGACAACTCGAGCAAATCATGATTATATTGTAGAAATGAGGGAAATCTTTATTTCAGGAAAAGGGAAGTAATGAAACTTCGTCATAATCATTGCTTGTACACGGACAAAACTGATGTTTAGCTTTTGAATATAAGACAAGAATGTACAAATGTCTGTCTGAACGCTCAACAACATGTGGTACTGGTATCGAAATACTCCGGTACAGCACAGTTTGCGGCTATGCAGACAGGCGAAGAAATTGGATCTTTAAAACGGGAATGTTATCTGACATTTTTCCCTTCAAAAAGGACTGTGCTATTTCCAGTCTACGCAGCAAACATTCATTTGCTTACAAAATGACGAATATTGTGTGTTTTCTCTCCTTTAATGAACCACTTTGCAATCTCATCTGTTTTGATGATACACTTTCCATAAAAAGAATTAATGATTTTTGTACACGGTCACTGCTTGGCCAACACCAGAAACTGCTGCAACTACGCCAGTTACAGGCACAGGTTTGTTGATACTGGACTTTCTGATACAAAAGTTTATAATAATTGTCTAACATAACTAATAGTTAAACTGCATATCCACTTGATGCTATTGATATTGAGGGTAACCACAATTGACGAAAATGTCTTATGAATATTAGGCAAGTAACTGAATGAAAACAAAACCATGTTATTTCCTGTACTATGAGGAAAAAACGAGTTGTAATGGTTTTCACACATAAAAAGGACTCCAGTAAATTCCATTCTTAAAGGGGATGGCTAGTAACTGATTAGTGGGAATCAGTGGGAATGCTTGGGGATGATTGTTCCAATCCTTGTGGGATTCCTTTAAGAGTACATTGTATATATATTGTTGTGTGATGTGCAGTTTAATGTTTCCAGGTGAGCATGCCTGTACAGTGACGGGGCGATCAGCCCATTGAAAATAAAACAACATGTTTCTTGTACTGTCAAGTGATTTTTGTTCAGTTTCAATACATGCAGGACAAGTGAAGGTGTGATTTTATTTGTTTTTGTTTTTGTATTATGTTTGTCTTCTAATGTTTCATCTTACCGTAAACAAATTTGATGTCATGCACAAAATTACAGCTTCTCCTGCACCGACTGCCGCAACTACTCCAGTTCCCGGCACGACAGGTACGTAGATATTAGACTTATAAATATACGAGATCATGCCCATAAACCTGACGACGAGGTTGAGATTAGGTGCGCTGTTTGGGAGGGGGGGAGAAGATTTTTTTTTTTTAACACCAACAGTAATGGTGGAGAGTGGTAAAGCACCGTTAATACCGAAGGTTGATACAACAACCACCACCACCACCACCACAACAACAAAACAGAAACCGAAAAGCACTGGCATTTGCTCAAAATGTAGGCCTGTATACAAATCTAACTACGTGTAATTAACGTGCATGTGTACACTACACTTGCAAACGATAATGAACCGTTGCATTGTTACTATACTTATTCCATATCTAGCTCCGATATGTTACTTTGTTGGAGAGCTTATTTGCGGGACCGACATCGTCGGAGTGGATGTTTACAGCGCTAACACGATGCCAGATGGAAATGTCACCTCCAGCACAGACGGTGTCGGGGTAGCGCAGCCCGCCGGCGCCTTCACCTCGGAGTTCAGCACCACGGTGGTCCTGGCTGCTCTGCGGATAGAGGTCTTGCAAGATCTCCAAGCGCAAGAGCCTGTCGGATTCGAGTTGCACTATAAACGTGAGGGTGGAACCTGGCAACTAGTAACGGATGCCGGTACAGACACGGTAAGTATCGAGCTGAATCAATGCACTATCAGGAGTAAAGACCTATGTTCTTAAATGGACATCATGATACTTTTTTTTTGGTAGAGAAAAATAGTGGATTAGGTAAACCAGTTCGTAATTAGCTTTTGTGCAGATTTCCCAAATACCAACATCGTCGTACCTTTCGAGGTACATCTGTCAGTGCATTTTGTTTTGGATCATTACCAAGAATCATTTCTTCTTTCTTTCTTTTTTCTTTTCAAAGGTGACAGAGTTTCTGATACCTCCGGATACCATGGCGGGAGATACTCTGGAGTTCAATGTATCAAATCTGCTGCCACCAGATGTAACGGATGTCAAGATACAGTTTACCAGGTCCGGTCAGTTCGGCGACTTCACGTTCGAGCCAACGTTTGAGTACTGCGTTACAATCGGTAAGTTCCGCACGGTGGCAGCTTCATCAGTTGTCAATGGAGATCTCAACTACAGCAGCCCAAGACACATGGTTGATGTTTCATGTGCACTGAACTACGTACTGTGTAGATTTCAGAGCTTCATCGGTTCTCAAAATTAACGACATATTGTTGGAAGGTTCTGTGGCAAATCAGTCAGGTGACATAAAAATATTCATGTGGAGATTCATCGAGTCAGATTTATCTTTCAGCTACTGAGGTACCTTTCTAAGCATATGACTTGTCTTGTTTCAGTAGAGCAAATGGCAATGAATTAAATAGAATTTAATGTTTTGAATATTAAAGATAGAGCATACATTTGAAGAGCTTCGTTGCAAAATGGGCTAGGCGCCATTTTTACACATTTTAAAGTATGTCCATCGTCAGACAGAGCAAAATAAAACCTTTCCGGTGATACCTCACTTGTAATATAACAAGGAATATTCTAGAAGTTATGAATAAAAATATCCCATATTTTCTTATCATTTTCTTTGTTTTTAGCAGCTTTAATCACAAAATAACATTTCAACTTAACAAGAATGAAGTTAGCTCGTTTTGTGATACAACTCTTCATTTGTTTTACAAGGTCTTATGAGCATATTCATACACATGTTCTACACCTGAATAATTTTTAAATCTGAATAACTATGATTAAGGGTGCAACCAAACTCTTAGTTGTTGGCTTACGGAAAAACTGGTTTGTTCAAGTCACTGTATAAGATATGTCTTTATGCCCTCTACTCTGTATATCGTAATCACAAAACCGCTTGTAGAAGGATATGTTTTTAACAAATTGTTGATATAATTATTATCATGACCAATAGGTCCTCATTAAGGCAGTTGATCTTTACATTATCTTCATTCCCTCTCCTGTATATTCCTGTCCTTCATGTCATCAACGTTTTTGGGTTGTTGTTTTTTTTTTAAGTTACATTTGGACATTTTTAAGGAGGCTGTCTAAAGAGTCATTTCCAATCAGCCTTCGAGCTTACAAATCTGTAACCGTACAGGTCTGTGAACGTACAAGCTTGTAAGCTTTATATGATTGCTCCACCATTCACATGAATACGTGTAATTTTGTAATCAAGACTGCCCATATCTCCTACTTATGATCAAATCCTTTCCTATTTCCCTTTTATACAACTACAGATCAGTGTCTTCCAAGGCAAAGGGGTATGTTACTGTTAAAGATGGAGTCATTGGGGAAGGCAGAAACAATAGAAAAGACACAATAATAACATAATTTCTAATAACATTTCGGTGAAACGGTTGATAAACGAATTTCTCAAATACAGGAAATTATCTTACAGATTCAAACTCAACTTTATGAGAAGTACTTTTAAACTTGGTTCTAACGTAAAGTGTTACAATGTGGTTTATTTGTATGCAAAATACTTCTGACAAAAATAAAAAGATTTCATTAGATTTTTCGCCAGTTTTGTCAATCATTAAATCAAGCGAAGAAAGTATATGAATATATGCCAAAAAAACAACAACAAAAGGTTTTGTATCCAATATTAGCTAGAACTGTATTCATATTATTTAGACTGTTTGTAGCTGCCTGTCAAATGGTATTATTGTGGTTTTCTCTTTATGTATCATATGTGACGTATATTTGTACCTGAGTATAAAGTGATTATATTTTTTTTTGAAGATAAACGAAGTTTTCTCTTTGCATGTAGCTAATTGTTGCGTTTCATGAGGTTTGTATGGATTGTTTTTTTTTTTCTTTTCATTTTGATGAAAATAGTTGTTATGTGTTCATATCTTTATACATATATATATATATATATATATATATGTTCATGTTATACGTTCTGTTATGTTATGTTCATATTCTGCAAAAGCCAATGCCGATGTTATTTTTCCCCTCACTTCTTCCTGACCAGGTTGTAAGGCGAACGGGAACTTCTACTTGGTGAGATACTGGTGTTTTTTTTTTCTCTGTCTTTGTGAAATATACAAGGATTTTTACATAGTTTGTATTTTCATGCAAGATATTTTAAAAGGCATATGTATGAATATTTTATTATGATAATCAGTGGCACATAAATCTGTAACACTGGATGTGCCTGGAATGGATATAGGTTAGGGCGGTCCGCGGACTACAGTTATTTAGTTAACTTTGCCCAATGCCTGGCAGCCCTGTCAGGTGCATCCAGTGTTTAGGTATGTTTTGTGTTATTGTATTGATTGATCATTTTGAGTTTTGTAATTGATTGTGTATTGTATGTTTTCTGCCAAATGAAATAATAATAATAACAACTAGAAATGTCGCTATGGCGACTGATGCCTCCGCCATAATGCATGATTCTACCAATAGTTGTATAGCACAATGTCTTCACATAACTGGCAAAATATTGATATGACAGGTTTGTCAGAAATGTCTTGAATGTTCACTTTCCTCAAAATGGGTTTGCTATAATTGTCTAAGAGTGCAGGTACACATATTTGGGGAATTGAGGATTTTTACTTGACTTCTGACCGACCCTGTTATATGTTTATGCATTGAGTAATATTCAAGGTATGAAGAACGAGTGTAATTACAGCACAAAATAATTTTTTTTTCATTTAAACCTGACCTTTGACCCTTAACCTTTGACCTTTGGCCTTCTGGCTGGAAATTTCCCAGAGAATCTCCATTAGGTAATACATGTATATATTAAGTTTTAAAACTAATAATGCAAGCATTGCATATACAACGGTAGTATATGCCTATGAAAGAAACAGTAAAATCTTATGGAGTTGACCTTGACCTCTGACCCCTGACTATTGACCCATGACCCCTTTAAAATTCCCTAGATAATCCCTGCCAGTCAGTACATGCATATGTATCAAGTTCCATGAAGATGCATTGAACCATTTGCGAGAAAAGTGAAATTGTAACATTTTCACCTAACCTTTGACCTTTTGACCTTTAACATTATGACATGAAACTCTCTCTGGAGAATCTTTACGCAGTAGTACATGTCTGCACTAAGTTTCAATAAAATACCTTTGGGCATTGCATAGATATGGGGGAAATAGCAACATTTTTAGCATTTGACCTTGACATTTTGACCTTTGACCTCTTGGCAATGTCATTAAAATCTCCTCAACTAATTGCCCCATCATACATCATACTTGGACCAAGTTTGGTGAAAGCTGCTTCATCCAGTTTTGAGTTATCACACAAACAGATAAATTTTAGGATTTGAGCTTGATTTTTGACCTTTGACCTCTGTCCGATTTCACTAAAAAACTAATCATGTAATTGTCCCATCATACATCATCCTCGGACAGAGTTTGGTGAAATTTACTCCATCCAGTCTTGAGTTATCGCGTAAACGGATACAATTTCATGATTTGACCTTGACCTTTGACCTATGACCTTAGGGTGATTTCACCCAAAATCTAATCAAATAATTGTCCCATCATACTTTATAATTGGACCAAGTTTGATAAAATTCCAGTCAATATTTCTCAAGTTATCGCGTAAACGAATGCGGACGGACGTACGGACGGACGGACGGACAACCCGAAAACATAATGCCTCCGGCACCACTTCGTGGCGGAGGCATAAAAATGTGTTTTCGTTTTCTCAGAGACTTCAGTTTGTACAACATACAGTTTTCTTTCCTTTTAAATGATGATTTATTCAAGACTTAAAAATAGCAATTATTTGGGATGAATATCTGTTTATTAAGCTGTATGGGATGCTAAACAAAAATTAAAAACAAATGGTCAAAGGTAGAGGGACCACAGATTTAAGAAGGCGCTGTTGGATGGCGATGTTTGATGGTGTGACGGAGGCCGCCATCATTATTACGAAGATGGATGTTGTAAAGGTAGTGAAGTTTCAGTCAAGGCAGACCACTTCATTACAGGAAGTTATACAGCGTAAAGCGTATGTATTAATAGGCGGAATTGGCCAGGGACAATGTCCGAATCCAATGACGAACTGCTATTGACATTATTTCAAAAATTTCGATGAACAAGTGTACTTGTACGAATCTGTTTTATTATTGAGTGTGGAGCATGGCAGGTAGGAAAAACGTGGGTGGATCCGATCCTAGGTCAATTTCCCTTTAATGTTACTTCTGATATTCTGTGTACCAGCGTGCAACATCACCAACATTATCATGAGGAAATGGAAAGAACAATAACAATTAATGGTTTCTGGTTATTTATTCTTAGTTTGATGAGCAGATACCGAGCCCTGACGGCAGGGGTTGCGTTGAGATGACGTGTTCCGCAGACGATGGTTTCCGGGTTCAACCAGTCCGTTGCAATACCACCTGTAACGTGAGTGATTTTTCACGCGATTACAACGCATTTTTTGTTTACTATTAAAGGGCCTTTGTCTTCGGAAAATTAAGGAAAAAAATGTGTAATTATTATGCATTAACTTGACTGTCTTTATAACTTGAGCGCATCAATTAGTCTGTTGATAAACAAATAAAAAACAATAATGCTTTGAACTACTACGAGATGATAAACTTTAAATGTGTACTTTAATACAATGTGCTTTACTTTAATTTCAGTGCAAGAATTATGTTAACAAAGAATATAGAATAACACTTGTAACACTTTTTTTTTCCAAAAAAAAAACACCCAAACAAACAAACATTAACCACGGATCGTATGTTTATCATACAGGGTAACCTGATCTACGTTGAGGACCAGTGTTGCCCCCGATGTGGTAAGAACATCCCGCTGTGTCTCTGACGCAGAAATATGGAAACAATACAACATATAAAAAAGAATCATGAACAATGAATCGATACTACAGCTCAGCGCGTTAGAAATAAATGGGTGACTACAATTATATTAGTATCTCTAATGATCTCTTATACGATAAAGCAACAAGTAACGTTTCAATGGAATAATCAAAATAGTGACTGCTATCGGTACCAATAGCAGTAGAATTACTTACAATATACGAACCCTCGTATGCTCATAATCACAGGATATCGTGAATAGTTTGGTACCCGGAAAATAACATTATGTTTGTATTGTTTCACAAGATAACCGTGTAAATCATAGATTTGGGGCCATCTAGGCGGAAACGACAGCAGCATATTGTTCACCAAAGTGTCTGCAGGGATATGACGTCATAGGGCCTCGTCTTGTTTACTTGTTTTTGTTTGTCTGTTTCATTTTGAGAGCAATGAAAAGAACAGTATGCCTCAGATGGGAATGTACATACAACTGTTAGACCCCTTTACTTTATATTTTTTTTTCATTCCAGTTTTAATGTATCATTGTAATCGTTTTGTTATGTTGTTTATCTTGTGACAGCTCTGAATTGTAGGACTTAATAGTCATGTGTTGAGAAAAATGTTTGCTGCGATGTACTTTTTGCAGAGAGAGTAATATAATTGTAGTCACCCAATTATTTATATGCATATAAAGAGCTCTTCTATCATAAATTACAGCAAATAGAAAAACCCTGTCAAAGCGGTATCATTTCTCCGCCTTTCGTCCATGTTCTCATTTTGTCTGTTTGTTTGTTCATTTCCATCTGAGAAGATGGCTGGATACGCAGTAGCCCATATTCAGCTACGTTAAGCTGGATTCCATGGGGTCCAGTTGGATGTGAGGTGGGACCACTTCACCGGGTTAAACACTTTTGTCTTTGTATAATATGTGGTTTTTGTTTTTGTTGTTGTTGTTGTTGTTGTTGTTGTTGTTGTTGTTGTTGTTTTTGTTTCTGGTTTTGTTTTCGTTTTTTTGGTAAATGAGCACTTGATAAAGGTGGCCCCGCCATTAACTCTTTACATTTTACGTTTTACAGAGGCCCTACCAGAACCGCAGCCAACGACTTCGTGTGAAGTCTCCTACACGGAGAAAATCATAATGAAGGGCCAATGTCGTTCCACCCAACCTGTTCGCGTCGGGACCTGCTCGGGGACGTGTGAATCATCGGAGGACGAGAATCGCGTCGTAGACTGTCGGTGCTGCCAAGTCTTGCAGACAACCTTCCAAGACGTTGAAATGGAGTGCGGCAGCTCCGGGGGGGCTTATACACCAAGCGATCCGCAGTCCGTCGAATTCGTAACGCAGTGCATGTGCATGGAATGTGAAAATGGTCGCATTGCGTAAAAATTAAATTACCGATCGTCTTTTGACATGGTTGACAAGATTTCCCTCCGACCTGCATGCCCTTACAATCATCAATTCATATTATCTGCTTTGCTTCTAGTATGTCATGTTTTACTTTCCTATGTGTTTATATATGTGTATGTCTATTTTTTTTTTTCTCGATTTAGACTTATTACTTGAGAATAATCTCAACTCAAAGCCGGCTAAACAATTACAGAAGCAAATTATATATTCAAGGTTTATCTTGAACATTGTATACGGTGTTGGTCACTTGTAGACTTGCATCAGTTGGTTTTCGGTGTGTTTATACATTTTAATTATTTCAGTGTTTGTTGCGCTGTCTCACTGTATAAGGTTTCATTATTGTATTCTCTAAATACAACCCTTTCCATTTAAGTAAAGTACTAGTAATCTTGTACATCTATAATAAACTATAGAAGTAAACGTATATTGGCCGCAGTCACCCTTTGATAAAGTGCTTTTAACAATAATTCTCAAGTCTGACTAAATACCTTGGTATACCTTGTACCGTAACGCTTTCATGGAGGCATCGTAAAAAGAAGAAGAGAATCAAATAAGAAAGATGTCTCGTTGTCCTTAGGAAAGAAGTGCGTTGCCGTGTATGTGTCCTAGCTTCCCTACAAGATTTAGTGCTTTCCAGAGATCATCATGCACAGTTTCTCTTTCGATCATGGCTTATCTTATTTGTTTCTTACTGACTCTTAGCTTCTGTGAGGTACACACACACTCTCTCTCACACACACATATCATGGCTCGATAGTAACTTTTCTTCATCAAATTCCCGCGTTTTCCCACAGAAATCAAAATAAGAAATACTAAAAAATGATTTGAACAACATTAGAAGTGCTAGAACAATACAATAAGAAGCTGTGATAGTATGACAAAGTGTGTCAAATACCACTTACTGTGACTACGAACTAAATTGAATCATTCTGTCACACATTTCAGTGATTATAAACTTTGATAATTATCATAAACCTTGATTGTTTGCAGGTATAATTATGACTGAGGAATTCAAATGTCACCCGAAATTATTTAAAGTTTTACATCCTGTAGTACAGTGTATTGAATTTAGCCATTAAAAAGAAATAAACTATTTCAATGATAACATAATATATTGTATTCATGATACTTTGATATCATCATCAAGGGATATACTTACAGTATCATTGTTGGAAATATAAACGTAAGATTATTTAAAGATGGTCATGAATAGTTTGGCCGTGGAATAGACATTTCAGCTCGGTTGACAGACGTTTCAATTCAGTTGAGTTCTGCCGTACATACTATCTGCTGAAATGGATACATTTGTGAAGCACTGGGCCACGATTTAATTTTCCATTTTCTGAGTGAGAAAAACATAAAAATTGGGTCACTGAAACATAAAAATGGAGGCCCGACACATCACTTTCTTAATATCGTATATTCCTTACTTACAGATTTAAAGCTTTCTCAAGCGGGGAACTCGCAAATTTAGTATTTAATTCATCCTTTTTTTTTCAATATGGTAACATGCTTGAACCGCTTCTTCGCTTAGTCTGTACCTCGCTTTGCCATACAAGGTGTACTGTTAGGTTTTGATAATTAGTAATAAGCAGTTTTAACGTTATTGCTTCGTGTTTACACGTGCGTCTATAGTGTCTATTCTTATGCCTCCGCCACGAAGTGGTGCCGGAGGCATTATGTTTTCGGGTTGTCCGTCCGTCCGTCCGTCCTTCCGTCCGTCCGTCCGTCCGTCGTAGCGTCCGTCCGTCCGTCCTTCCGTCCGTCTGTAATGAATTTTGTGGACAAGGTAACTATCAAAACCTGTTATGGTATCCTAATAAAACTTGGCATGTATGTGTATTAGGGGGTGAAGTTGTCCCTATCAACTTTTGGGTGCACATGCTCAAGGTCAAAGGTCAAAAGGTCAAGGTCAAATACATAAAATTTCACTATTTCCACCATATCTATTGAATGCCTGAAGATATTTTCTTGAAACCTAGTGTACACATGTATTACCCAATTAAGATTCTCTGGTGAAAGTTTGGGTCATGAGGTCAAAGGTCAAAGGTCAAAAGGTCAGGGTCAAATACATAAAAATTTCACTATTTCCACCATATCTATTGAATGCCTGAAGATATTTTCTTGAAACTTAGTGTATACATGTATTACCCAATTAAAATTCTCTGGTGAAAGTTTGGGTCATGTGGTCAAAGGTCAAAAGGTCAGGGTCAAATACATAAAATTTCACTTTTTCCACCATATCTATTGAATGCCCGAAGATATTTTCTTGAAACTTAGTGTATACATGTATTACCCAATTAAGATTCTCTCTCTGGTGAAGGTTTGGGTCATGAGGTCAAAGGTCAAAGGTCAAAAGGTCAGGGTCAAATACATAAAATATCACTATTTCCACCATATCTATTGAATGCCTGAAGATATTTTCTTGAAACTTAGTGTATACATGTATTACCCAATTAAGATTCTCTGGTGAAGGTTTGGGTCATGAGGTCAAAGGTCAAAGGTCAAAAGGTCAGGGTCAAATACATAAAATATCCCTATTTCCACCATATCTATTGAATGCCTGAAGATATTTTCTTGAAACTTAGTGTATACATGTATTACCCAATTAAGATTCTCTGGTGAAAGTTTAGGTCATGAGGTCAAAGGTCAAAAGGTCAAGTGAAATATTAAAGCTTCTTTTTTTTTCTCTGTACCTTGGAAAATTGTTCAAGGTATCTTCATTGAACATAGTATATACATGTACTGACTGGAATTGATTATCTAGAGAATGTAGGGTTCATGGGGTCAAAGGTCAGGGGTCAAAGGTCAAGTGCAACACTTCAAAATTTTACTATTTCCCTCATATTTATGCAATGCCAGCAGGGTTATTTTTTTTTAACACTTGGTGTATGCATGTGTAACCTAATAGAAATTCTCTGGAAAGTTTTTTTTCTTCTTTTTTTGCCTCAAAGGTCAAAAGGTCAAAGATCAAGTGAAAGTGCTGAACTAACTTTTTCCTCCATATCTCGGAAGTGGTTCAAGTTATCTTGAAACTTAGTACATATTATGCATGTTCTACCTGAAAGTGATTATCTTATGAATTTTAGGGTCAAGGGCCAGATGAAAATGGTAACAATTTACTATTCAATTCAGAAATTCACACCAATTCTCCACACCTGTACCTTGAAAATTACTCAATGCCTAAATGTGTGAATGGGTCAAAGTCAAGTTAAAGTCCTTAAATCCCTAGATACATGCTCTCCTATTCATCCAATTAAACCTAGGTCAAGGAAGGTGAACATTCAACACATTTGTGACAAATTTGTTATTTCAATATTTTGCCAATTTTGTGAAAATGTAGTCACACATTGTCCACATGTACTATCTAGACCTATTGGGAAAATCATGCATTATGGCGGAGGCATACCAGTCGCCAAAGCGACATTTCTAGTTTCAATTTGTTTCCTAATTTGTTTGTCAAATTCACTTTTGTTATAAAGCCTACCTTTTATTTGCGATGTTTTTACACGTAAGTGCCTATTCTCTGTGACATACATGACATAATGGTTATAAGACTTTGGCCCAATGCCTGTAACATTGTGTGGGCTTCATTTACATTTGCTGCAGTACGTAATACGTTTCACTGCTTTCGTCTGTTTAATATTAGTAGGCCTATAGTCTTTTGTATTGAGTTTATTGTTGGTATTGCTCAAATCAAACAATTTGCGATGGTTTTTCATGTCATAACACTCTCATGTAAAGCTGGTTCCTTGATGTAACTCGGTATAACTCGTGATGGAAACTTTTGCTTTGAAAGGCCAGCCCTTTCAGTACTGTACACTTTGTGATTTTTCGGATTTGAAATAAAACTTTTTTTCTGTTCAAGCATCAATGTGTTGTGTTTTCATTTCGCATTTTTATTTTGCTGAGTTCGACTTAGTACATGCCTTCACCTTAGACCACCTTGGAAACATGCATTCAAGCGTAATGGTGTGTCTATACCGTAATCAATGTTAGTGAGTCACAAAACTCCACAAAGAATTCAAACACCTAAGGTATAAACCGTGACCGCATATAATAAACTACTCGGGGAAATGTTTGAATCATCATGTTCAAATTTAGCTGTGTCTTTTTTTTTTTCCAAATGGCAGTTCTTTAATTATCCACATATGATTCAATGATAATTTCCACAAAGAAGAGAACAATATTACAAGCTCTTTGCTTCAATGATATTGTACTCTCTCCATGCACCTACCTTTTCTATACGCTGTTAAAAAAAGAGGAGCAAAATCCTAGTGCTAATAGAGACTCTTATAAAACGCTCATTCTACCTGAAATGATACTCGTTGCGCTGTACTATTGGACAACAAGATGAAAACACGAAGCCTTGTTCGTATTTTTTTTTCTTTGCCTTGATTCATGAAATCACTCAAACAATTGTACATCCTTAAAATGAAATATCATCAAATGAAGCTTATTACAATCGCTTCCTGTGGTCAAAATTTAAGTTCAGGATTGGTATATTTCGCCAGTACATATTTTTACAGCTTATACCCCTACAATTACTTGAATTCGTTTACATGCCAAAGAGAATAATCATATTCAACCGATAACTAACATGACCTGCGCCTGTTTTTAGGCCCTCACCGCCAGGTGTAGAAGCAGAACTCCAGCCGCCCTGCGAAGCAGAAATCTATTTTTCAGTCATAAGTACAACATCTTCCCTTTATCTGAACACTTACAATAAGCTCTTTGAAAGTAAACATTACCCCAACTCTCGTGGTATGCAAGAGACTATGGTGTATGACGGTGCATTCACATCTTTAAGATTGTTCTGAGAACTAGACTCAAATTATTGACACGAAATTAATCCATGGGATTCATGCTCTCAAAGATCATGTCATGTACATATTTTTTCTTGTCATTTACTTATTTTCTAACCCTAAGAATCACAATAATATCGAAGTGACACGGGTATCAAAACTTAGAAAAAATGCAAAATACAACGTAGATATTGATGACATTATAGAATTACCAATGAGAGAAAGATTAATTTAGTGAAATGAGAATCCGGAAAGAGCTTTTCTACTGGAATGGAATATACATGACACATATTGTTCTTTCGACTGGTGACTTTTGCACTTTGCTGCTTTTGATTTTACGGTTGATTTCTTGTGTATTAATGTCTCTTTCCCTACGGTTATGGCAGTAAGAAACACGTTAAGCCCTTTAGTTTGAAGACGACAAGGAAAACACTGACCAACTGACCTCCACTGAGCAGTTTTGAATTCTATTTTTGGACAATAAAGACCAACCTACAGGTACTTTCAACGGTCCATGACATTTGCCCCTGAGACAATTGTTCCCCCAAAATATCTGCACGATATAAAGCCAAACATAATTTCTACGCACAAACGTATCCCTAACCTTAGTCCTAATCCTCACATGAAACTAAGCCTAAAGCCCTATCACAAACCTAACCCTAACCCTAAGTCCTCGAAAAATAAGACAGGAGCAATTGTCGCAGGAGCAAATGTCGTGTCATCATTTTCAACTTTTACGGAGGGTTTTGGCCAAGAGACCATTGCAGGCGGGGTTATGCGTCTCCTTTGGAGAATCGATTTCTGTGCTGTATTATATGTACACATTATTCAACATGCTGATATTTAGCTCTATCATGCAAGCTGCCAAGCTCTTCTAACTCTTTCAATGCACACCAGAACGTTCGTACTGACTTTTCCCACTATACATTTCTATAAGAAAAACAATCTTCGCGAAATCTATTAAGGTACTAGTGGATGCATATATTTTTGTATTTATTTATTTATTTATTTATTTATTTATTTATTTATTTATTCATTTGTTTGTTCATTCATTTATTCATCTATTTGTTTATTCATTCATTCACTCATTTATTTAATTCTTTACTTATTTATTCATTTATTTATTTTCATTTTCTTGTATTTCTATCTATCTATGTATCAATCCATCTATTCATCGTTCATATGAGAGAGTAGCGCTCCTCGAAGGGTGACAACAAAAAGAGACTTACAGTTTTCCATCTCCATCAAGTAGCTAAAAGCCTGCTACACAAAGTGCATATTCGAATCAATACCAATGATCACGACATGAGATTGCATGTCATTTACAACTTGCCCCTCCCATCACACACATCAACATTGATCAAGAAAATGACAAAAGAGAGAAAAGTAAAAAATGATAGATATATAAGTTTGATAAGCCTATAATATGCGTCTTGTGATACGATGTAACGCATGATCTTCATTTCCTTTCTTCTTCAAGCTCGCCATGTACAATGGCTTTCTCGTCGTCTCATGCTCCCTCATCTATATTTGATTTCTTTATACCAAGCATGCCACAATTTCGACGTGAATTAAGAGATGCTTGAAAAGTTGTGTTTCTGTAGCCAATATCATCTCTTACTGTTCATCGGGAAGAAAAGGGGCAGAAATTAAAAAAAAAATCAAATACAAGAGACTATTTTGATAGTTATATTCCAGTGAATATTATGGAAAAACATAGCTACTAACGCACATACAAATCGCTTATCATTTCCGAAGTCATGAACTTGCACTCAGTATCCTACTCCTCTCCCATTATCAGCAACAATCAGAAAATAGTTGTAAAAGAACATTTACATAACTCCTGTTACCTGTTTTTCTTTTTTTTTTTTTCTTTTTCAGTTTGGACCGGTTCGAAAGTGAAGTTACGTGCCATCCAAAACATCTGTTGATATTCTCGTCCCACACTTCATTGTTTTTCTGCTCTGTAAAATGTTTTTATCAGGGAGTGGCACAAATTAGCAGTATAAATAGTATCGATCGTATTGATCCAATTATGCTTCCAGCTGTGTTCATGATAGCTGGTAAATACGGGAGTCTATTCTGATATCACACAGACTGCACGAGTATGCAGTATTCTTAGCCTGTCGTTTTACGCAATTTCACTTAGTGTTCATAATCTTAGCCTTCCGTTTATGCAATTTCACTTATATTATATGACAAGTGAGATTGCATATTAAACGGAAGGATAAGAATACTGCATACCTGTGCAATCTGTGAGATATCAGAATATTACTCAGAATTATTGAGAAATATATACACAGAAAAGAACAATAACATGCATTTGTCAAAAGTGCATGTTAACAACATGGAAGGTTTGTTTATTTCAGTGAACTTTGTGTTGTTTTTTTGTTCACAACACACACACACACACACACACACACACACACCACATACCCATTAAAGATTAGCCCAAAGGATGTGAGGTGAAATGAGTGAGCTGTTCTATAAAGACTATAAAGACTTCAACATTTTTTAGTCTGTGTGCGCCAAACACAGAGA
This sequence comes from Diadema setosum, assembly GCF_964275005.1. Lineage (NCBI taxonomy): Eukaryota > Metazoa > Echinodermata > Echinoidea > Diadematoida > Diadematidae > Diadema > Diadema setosum. The sequence continues at coordinate 12,052,278 of NC_092704.1, read as the reverse complement.
TTAATAGTTTTTTATTGCTATGATAGTGCAGGAAAGCCCATATACACATACTCTAAACATATAATACACACAAACTCTGAAGACCAGATATATAGAAACTTACGTTAACAAAGTGCATGTTTGTATTGTCTCTCTCTCTCTCTCTTTCACTCAATATATTTATGTATGTGTGCGTAGTACATATTTTATGTCTGTATGCATATTATATTCATGTAATCTAATCTAATCTAATCTAATGTAATAATAATATATACATATCATATACATACATACGTGCATACATACATATTAAAAAAGAGGGAAATAATAAGGGGTGTAAAAGAGAACAATACACGACTGTATACGGAGAAAGAGTAAAGCAAGGAATTTCCTCAATTAGCGATGTCATGATCTTGAAGGTGAATAATCAAGACATTCAAGATAGCATATTTACTCATCATGCATCTGTGTGTGTACAAAATTGTGAAGCATTACATATATAACATATTATATATATATAGAGAGAGAGAGAGAGAGGGAGAGAGAGAGAGATTATTACATTATGGTTATCCATGGTTGTGGTGATGATCCATAGCATTTGTATAGCGCCATATATCTGTTGTAGACACATTCAAAGGTGCAGACTCCTCCACGAGAGTCTATATTTATAGGTACATGTATATTGATATAATGTGGAGAGAGATAAGGAGAAAGAGATGGAAGCCCACATATCTACTGGAGCAGCCATTGGTATTCCGCATCTTCAAATGAAAGTCTAAGAAGACTATGTGATATTGATAACTAATCTATTAATTCTGAAAAGTAGACCATTTCATGTCATTTCATTCATTTCATTTCCAGCAACAGTATAATTACGATATGAGGGAAAGTAAAGTGTAAGGAAATAATTATCCATAATTTTGATTTTAAAACTAGAATTGTCGCTATGGCAACTGATGCCTCCACCATAATGCATGATTCTCCCAATAGGTGTATAGTACAATGTCTTCACAATGTGTGATGACAATATTGTTTTCTTTGCAAAAAATAGTGCGAATACGGGAAAGGTGCCTCACTCTGGCGAGTGGGATAACAGTGAAGGGAGCGATTTCTTCTGAACATGTGTATAAAAACAGGTGGTAATTCATTAGTTGTTAGCCTGTGCATAAAAATTCCGACATTATAATGAAATAGGTCTGGAATTTTCAGAATTCTGGTTTGTTTGTTTGTTTGTTTGTTTGTTTGTTTTGTTTTGTTTTTTTTTACTTTTCTTTTTTTTTTTGGGGGGGGGGAACCCAATTTGTATGAGCAAAATATCCGTCGTGGTTTATTATTCTTACACAATAATAACAATTTGCTGAGGGTAGGTGGCAAATTACATAGAGGAGTCAGAAAAACCGGAATTACACCTTTTTTCTTTTTTTCTTTTTTGCATAAACCAGTGTAAACATTGATAACAAATTTCTGAGAGGAGTCGGAATCACCGTGGTAAAACATCTTTAGATATACAATAACAAATAGCTGAGAACAGGTAGCAAATTGATTTGAGCGGTCAAAAACACCGGAATATGTATATATATATATTTTTTTTTTTTCATACAGAAGGACGACATATTGCTGAGAGCTGATAACAAATTAGTGGGAGCGGTCGAGTTCACCGGCATAGTAGAAAGGAATGTAGAAAGGTAATACCGAGTAGGGTTGGGGGTACCACGTATCGTCACCCTAAGGATCTGCAGCTTGTTTATTCTAAAAATATAATACAAATCCGCCTAATTCTTACCTCAAATATGACATAAATACTGCAGTTTTGAATGTCGTGACCGTCTCGTTGATTATGAATCTCCGTTTTAAAATAGCGCAATTTTAGTGCGTGCGTTCCGTTTTCTTCGCGCAGCTAAAAAGGGAACCTTGCGATCGGCACCCCCTCCCCTCCACAGGTATACACGTGAATTTCACAGCATAGGTAATACGCGTGAATTTCACAGGCCATAGGTAATACACGTGAATTTCACAGCCATGCGTCGTTACTGAGCGGATGTGTAATTTTTAGCTTGGTTTGTTTGAGTTTGATTTTCGTTTCTTCGTTTTTATTGTTTTTATAGCTAATGACACTTAATCCCGCGCGTACTTTTTCGTTCTATACGCAAACAGCCATGATACGCAGGGTGCCGATGGGAAGGTGCCCTGCCGATAGGTGGTGCCCCAAACATACTGGTATTTACATAACGACTATGACAATACAGTTCTCTGTTCAAGTCTTAGCATACGTGTGGTTATGCGAACGTTTGTTCCGACAAAAAATTGTCGCCCCGGCACAAATTGTCGCCCCGGCAGCGAAATTATTTTTCCCACATAAGTTCCGGACCGGACCCCAAGTCTACATTATATGAATATTCATATTATGACTTGTGTCTTCAAAATAAGAGTACGCATGCGCGTGGACTTGTTTTTTTATATCGCGGCGAGCTAGGAAAAGAGAAAATGAATAAAATGTCGACCTCCAACACTGTGTTGTGCTAGCATGAATCTTTGTTGCCCCAGCACAACTGCGGTGACTTCTTACGCGCTGTATCGTGATATCGATCTCCTCATAGAGAGTGCGTGACGATATCTGTTTATCTGTGTGTCGAATTACGTTAGTGAGTGTGGCGTAACTTCTCTAGGTTCGCTTCCCGTCCTCTCTTTTTTCTCTCTTTTGCTTTCGTATCATTCTATCTCCTTTATACTCAGAGTACAATCATACTTCTGAGAGTGTTTTGTTCATTTTTAAAAGTGATTATCTCGTTTGCAACAATTTAGAGGTGAGTTTTTGTGAGTGTTTGTTGAGTTTTTTGATTGAACACGATGTAGATTATCTACGTGTGTGCGTGAATATCGTACTTTGTATGGTACCCACGCGTTTGTTTCCGTGTAAGCATTTTTACCGTAAAGTGTCTTCATCATTCGTCTTCCAAGCATCGGGTTTTCACCCTAGTTTTCCTCATTGTAGTTTTTACCTCGATTTTTTTTTTTTTTCCGGTGCAAGATGTTCTGTGTATTTTTTTCTACGGTAAAATGCCATCGTTGATAATCTTCGTGTATTCATTACTAGTTTTCCACCTCCGTTTCATTTTGTGTACAACTTCTGTCTAGCTAGGTCTGCGATGTCTGTATCGTTTGCTGATGTGTTTTGCGAGAGTGACTATATGATGGGAGTGATATTCAGGGTTTTGCTGTGGTTGAGATGATAGTGATGATGATGATAATGATTCTGGTGATGTTGCTGTACGAACCCTTATGATGGTTCAATTTATTTTGTGTGACCATGACGTTGACGATGGCGAGTACGACACGATCTGCGAGTAGCCTAGGCGGACGACGAGAGTGACACTGAAATGGGGGCTGTGCTCGCTCGTGCACAGCAGTGGTCTAAAGACCTGTATTTTATCATTTTTTTTTTCCTTTTGCTTGTTCACTCGGGTTTAGTGCTACCAAAATTCGTGTCTCTGAAGAAACTCGACCAAAAGCTTGATAATACGTTTGCGTCAGGTCTATTCTGTTCTAGTAAATATTAGATGTAAATTGCGATGCTAATTAAAAAGTTTTAACTAACTAATAAAATTAGAACTGTACTTAAATTCTGATGTACTGCGTTCACCATTGTGTTAAATCAATAAAAAAAAAAGAGCCTGCTGAGCAGGTGTTTCATTATATCCTTTTCATTTCCTCCCTATCCTATTTGTTTCCTTTCTGTCACTTTCTTCTTTGACCCTGGATGAAAAAAAAAATCCCATCTTGCCATGTAAAGACAGAACACATACCATCATGAAATATCATGACATTAAACTAATAAAAAAAATATGTAAGCGATGCAATTTCTTGTTGTGAAAATAAATCATAAATCAAAGGTGATTTCTTATGAAGCAGTTCTTTCAAACGTCCAACAGCTTCGAAATCTGAAAACTATTGTGGCAACAAGTGATATTGATAGGGAATTCTGACAAAAACTGTCACACCATTGGATGTTTGAATATGTTTTTTTTTTTTATTGGATAGGGTTATAAAACTAAACGCCACTGATAAAATCACAATCGCTCTCAATTACAATCTAGCAGGAGCAGTAGGGTAGGTACAACTTTGTAAACAGCTGATTACTTATGCATCGTGTCCATGGGCAACTGCGGGGTAACGGCAAGAAGGCGCATGGAAGTTAGACTTGAGTCAAGAACTATTATTTATTATTACTTTTTTATTCAAAATATCTTTTTTTCTTGGACTGAAAAAAAAAGCCGAAATATTTCATATTACGCTTCTAAAATATATAATGAATATATGAAGTATTTTTATCGTGATTTTATGAAGAATAGAATTATTATACAAAATATAAATACTAGACGGGCTGAACAATGAAGGCTAATTTCGCCCCAAGAATTTGCAGCACACCGTACCTGGTGCATTCCTAGCGTTCTTGCCACATGCAGTCACATGTTCTATACATACAGTACACGTATGAGTAGCAAGTTCACCGATCTCATTCCTGATCTCGTGCGAGGAAAACCTTCAAAGTGTAGAAAATCCTCTCAAAACTAAGCCAAACATGATTTTGGAACATACATTACAGTGTCAAGACCTTTTCAGTGGACTTTGATTTCGCTATTTGTCTGTTTTAGCTCTTGAATGTACGACTTCTTACGTCCGATTCGTTTGTACCATGCCACGTACTGCGTGTTTGTTTTTTTTTTTTTTTTTTCAGCCCAATGCTTCCCCACACGTACCATAGTACCACACACAAGCCATCGCATCGCGATCGAAGTTTGAGCGATAGCGACAACACGTGCGGAGCAGACATGCGGATTTCAGCACAGGGTAAATGAGTAGTTGAACGTATCACGATTGTAAAACAAATCCTTTTCTATGTCTCTGCAAATTTGAATCAGGTTATCTAATCATAAATAGATTATGATACATTATAAAATAGATTAGCCATAGCAAGAACTTGCTTACATGAGAGTTATTTGATAACGTTGCAAAATAAAAACCCCGCCATTAAATGGAATGTCCCAGAGCTATCTCGGGGGCTCGAGGACGTTATGGACACGCCGATTTGCAAGTGGGTAAGATGTGATTACAAATGGGTTGAAATGAAGAGGATTTATGAATAAAATAGCCAAAAGCATAATGTTTTTTTCATAATTTATTCACAGTTTATTATTTCCTTTCATAAAATTCACATAAACTAGTGCTGTATTGAGGTAACTAAGTGCACATTTGCATGAGTGTACACGCATCAACCCTCCTGTCTAGTGGGAATGGCACACAGTCAGTTTTTCAGTGACACGTATGAATGCTCTTCGCGTGTAGATCGCGCCGTAGGGAAGATAGCGCCCAAGTTCACTGCCAACTTACTAGACAGGCACGAAATTACAGATTACATGGAGGCCCATACGTGAATGGGTAAAAATGAGCACAATATTAACCAATGCCTTTAATATCAATGTCATGCACATCATCACTGCTACCAACACCATCACCAAAACGTCAATGTCTTAATATGAAATGTCAATACCGAAAATGCCAGTGGCATTTTGATCAAACCTAACAAGCTTTAAAAACTTAGTAAAAATCACTCCCGAATTAAATAAATCTTTAAATTAATGATAAGTATTTTTATGTCAATAGTGTCTCAATACAATTTTAATTACCCTTTACTAAAAATTAGTTTGATAGCGAGCGACAAGATGAGCTCTGATTGATGGTATGCATCTTTGCTTGTCTGCTCCCCCCCCCCCCACGGAAGAACGCAGTAACTGACATTTTTATGAATGTTTACTTTTTTGCAAAAATGAATAGTTTACCCAATGCTCTCCAATGTTAATAGGTCAGTTTTGCACCAAAAAAAAAAAATGAAAGTGACCAAAAATGCAATTTTTCACTTTTGCAAATAGCAGTAACTGCATCCAGTTGATTCAACTTTGCAAGTTTCCCCACGGAAGAAAGCAGTAACTAACAAAGCCCACGGAAGAAAGCAGTAACTAACAATTTAGTCTAATCATTCAGACTCTGTATAGTCCTTCCTGTATATTTTTTCCCCTAATACCATTCATTTTTTCTACTATTTTTTTTTAACAATGTAAACAGCAGTTTCTTCCATAATTTAGGGGAGTAGATATAAAAAAGATTATTTCACCAGTAACTTGACTCTGCCCGCAGGGAATCATATGACAAGTTGTAGAAAAAGCTTCTTTCTGGAGACTAGCAAACCTGGCAGACTCGGCGCGCTCAGAGTGTAGAATACGCGTGCAGCTAGCTAGCTGCATGCGCGTAGATTCTGCAGCATACTGCACAGCTAACTAGCTAAACACTGCATCACATCACAGTCATCACTTGCACAGTATTGCAGGTCTGGTACAGTCTGAGTGGTCATGCCATAAAAAGTGCTAACCATGCTGTCACACAGTTTCTGCGGTCCAGGCATGCCTGTAAATCTATCATGAATTGCAGACGAAAAGTCATGGTAGCCATGGCTTTGGCCAGAACCAGAAAATCTAGGTGAGCTGAAAATATATTGAAGGGAGATGAGCACTAGTATTAATACACTAACATTAGTCTAACGTTAAATGTAGGCCCTATAGGTCTACCGCGTACCAGATCTAACGTTACAGAGTAGATCTATTGTTAACTGTTTAGTGTTAGACAAAATGTCAGTAGGCCTAATCTAACGTAATAGATCTAGGTCTAGCACTAGCTACACGCAGCCGCTGTCGCGAAGCGACAGGGCTGCACGGCTACTCCTTCGCAGACGTTGTCATTTTTCAGTGGTGGTTGTGCTCCTTCATGAATATCTTTTTTAATAGTGGAAAACTAAAATATAAGGAATCCCCGTAATCTATGATAATCATCAAATAATTGGTATGCGTATTTTTTTTTAATTACGTCAAAAACCTACCGAAATAAGTCCTTAAAATCAGGTCTGTGAGCGTCCGTATTGCTTCACTCCTCATCTTCTGCGTGTTATTGAATGGCAATCACTCTCCTATGCTACAACGTAGGTAGTCGGAGGTAGTCGGAGTGACGTCATATCATGAGAGCAGCGCGCGCGGAAATACATGGTAGAAGACGACAAGCTTTATATACGTAACACACGAAACGCACGGGCGTACGTAAAATGCTAACACCGTACCTAGGGTTGAGCGTTCGTGGCTGTTGGTTTATTTTGTGAATCATCGCACAATCTACTCCGAAAAATTCAACAATAAGGTTTGGATACCAACAAAACACCAAATTCAACTCAACCATCAGCAATATACGATGTAGGTGGGTGGTATTACTGTTAAAATCAAACAAAATAAAAGACATTTTTGTGGTCTTGCCGTCAAAGGCGACAGTCGTTTACGTACGTTTAAACACTAGTACATGTCAGACTGCTGTGCTGTGCACAGCGGTCTGGTCAGGCTAGGTCTAGCACTAACATTGGGCATTTTATCTGTAGTCTAGCTAAAGTGTAATGTCAGAGTTTGACTAGGATCTAAGACGAAGCTGTCACAGCCGGTGAAAGCGTGTGATTGCTTGTTGGTCCAGTGTGACTCCTTGAATACAGAACTCAGACAAAGTAAGCACAAAACACCATAATTCCGGAAATTATAAGCTTTATTTCCGGTCTTTCAAATTAGATACAAATAAGGTGGTGGTACAAGAAACAAAACACACAGACACGTCACATACGCCCATGCACACGGTTCAGTCAAAGCTTATCATGACACCTCAAATCTCACTCTAACGACGTAATGCTTAAGCGCCGGCTTCATGTCAATCTCCTAGCTATTCATAGTATAGAGAAAACTGAACAAATGCTTTGCAATATGGCCATGAATATTGCCCAAACTTTACTCCGGTTACTGATATGGTTTTGCATAAGCTTCTTTGATTAAACTCAACACTTGCGATAACTCGTCAGTTTATACTACCTGTGCGCACAGTCTACAATTAGGGGTTTGAATATTAACAGTCCAAAGTGTTCCTTTCGGGATAAACAAAACCTGGTATTGTCATGCTGAAGTTATCTCCGTGATCGTCGAAGTCGAACGCGAAACAGTTCGCTGCGAAGACGGAGTGCAAGACCTCGTCGAAGGGACGGTTTCCAATTGGACGTGTAGTACACGGCGGGTTCCTTCCTTGTCCGAAGCGGCCCGAACACATTGTCACGAGCTGGGGTTATCTTTGCACGGCGTGCACGGGTTGTCTACGTACACCCGAATGACCCAAGTTAACGCCATCTACAGAGTACTGTAACGAAATTTGCACAGGGTCAATATTCTGAAAGTGTATATTTTCGTGTCCCTACAGTTCCGTGTAATATAATTCATCAGATATTGAGCATTTAACTTTGAATTTTCTGTATTTATAGTCTTGAACATGTATTAAATAAAATTATATAGTGCAATTGTGAAATTATCTTCTTTTTTTAAAGGAATTTCATTAGTCTTATATCCAGACCCCCCCCCCCCAAACCGCATGTCCCGATGCAAAAAATTAAAATACATGACAGCATTTCTAATTTATGCTGGAAAGAATTTTTCATTCCTTTAATGCGTGAATGATGTAAATTGTATAATCTCATGAAACTAATACCTTCGAACTCGAATGCAGTGTGAAAATTGACATTTTTAATATGGTTCTTTCCTGTCCCGATGTTTGGCATCAGCTCCGTCACGCTATGTTATTGCGCCATCTGCGATTATCAATAATCGAGTTATTCGAGTAAAACTGTCATGGCGGGTCCGCGCAGTCCTCGCGGAGCGGAGTTTTCTTCAAGGTTCCTGTAATATTCACAGGTAGGTGTGAAAAATAGCAAATTCCTTTCAAAAGTCTGTGCGTACCTTTATTCAGCGTCATCTCCGAACATGTATTTTGACATATTAAATTATGCTTATTGTTTTTAACTTTGATTTATTCCGAAACCGATCAATTCCCACTGCAACCACACACAGCCGCTTCGCAGCTGCTATACGCTAACCCGTGCTTTTCTCCCCGCGAGTCGCTCGGGCATCAGCTCCGTAACGGTCAGCTCCGTAACGGTCAGCTCCGTCACACTCCACAATCTCCGTCGTGTGACGGAGATGACGATTGTGTGACGGAGCTGATGAGATATATTTGTTAAATTTCATAGATTGTTAATTGCTATTCTGTAGGTATGACTTATGAATAAAAGTTTGACTAGAAAAAAGTAGAAGACATACCTTGAGGTGAACTGAATTATTTTTTGGTGCTTGTCAGTTTGTCTATGTAAATTTTAATGCCTCTTCTCACCCAGCTGTGCCAGCCCAAATGCAGAGCGTTTTGGCAGTGTAAAATCACTAAACAGTTAATCTCATAAGTCAGAATGAGGTTCCCCTCAATCGAAGAACATATCTTTTAAGGCAGCGTAAATTCATACAACCGCATGTGCGTCTTTATCTCGCTCTAGCCTCTTAGGTCTAGACTTTGGTCTACAGTAGAGCTACAATGGTAACGTTAGAGTAAGGCGCCCTGAATTACACACAAATGCATATACATACACACAAAAAAAAAAACATGAAAAATACACAAATACTAATTCCACTGAAGAAAAATAAAGATCTGTAGAGAGTCTTTAAAGGGTAAAGTATTCTGAACTACATGTATAACTTTTTCATCGATGTATATCTTGGCTCCAAGTTAACCAAACAAGTTCATATTTGGTATAGGTATCCTTGAGGACCTTCCTGATATCAAGCTCATTTTTGTTATGAGGTAGACCCTCTGTCTGTCTGTCAACAATTTTGTATCCACTTTTTGGTATCCACTTTTTCATCATTTGGTATCCACTTTTTCATCGATCTATATCTTGGCTCCGAGTTATCCAAAGAAGTTCATATATGGTATAGGTATCCTTGGGGACTTTCCTGATATCAAGCTTATTTTTGTTTTGAGGTTGAGCTGAAAGGTAAAGGTCAAAGGTCATTCAAGGTCACATGGGTCATAAAACACATGAAAATGGCTCTTTCTCGCAAAATCTCAAGAAGTTTGGGCAAACAACTTCAAACTTGGAATATGTATACCTATGGAGGTGACAATGATCTATGACCTCAACCTTTGACCTTGACCTTTGACCTTAATTTAACATGAAAATAGCTCTTTCTCATAATGGCTCAAGAATGGTTTGGGCCAGGGCAAGCAACTTCAAACTTGGTACATGTGTACCTATGGAAGTGACAATGATCTGTACATTTATAAACATTTTGCAACATTTGAAACCTTTTTTGGGGGGCTTTCTAAATTGCACTGAGATCAAGGGTATGCCATAATACAATACTGTAGTCCCAACTATAGAATTTTCTGAGTTAATGTGTATAGATGAGATGTCATTTCTGATTATTCCAATGCTGAAGCATCGGCCGATTATGGCTGGCCTGAAAATTCCTGAAAATTAAAAATATGGTTGTTTTTTCTTTATTCATTTCGTATACAGGTTCTGTTCACTGATGACCCAGAAACCGTGAAACAACGTGACCTGACCTGCTTTTGTTCCGACACCTGCGAATGCTACAACAACTAAAGAAGCCAGACTGAAGAGAAAATAAAAAAAAACGGACCAAAAGCAAGATGGAAACGTCCCAAAAAGAAATTGACTTACCCATAGCTGTTGAGGGTTCAATTCCTAAGCCACTCAATTACAGTAATGCAAAGGTCAATGACTTTTGTGTTGTGAGATGATGATGGAAAGCCTTATCCAGGGAGGATAAGAGATGTGGACGAAGAGGAAGTTGAAGTAATTTCCATGGCAAGAATAGGGAGAAACCGTTTCTTTTTGGCCTCGGTACGAAGATTGCATATGGTACTCATATGACGACATTTTGACATGGATACCAGAACCCAAAAAAGTGACGAATAGGCACCAAGAAGTGGACTCTGTAATTTGGGCAGCTATTGATGAGGCAATGGGTGTGGAATTATAGGTTACCTGAAGTCAGGTGAACCATTGACAGCCTTTTGCCAGATTCAGTATATTTGTAGGTTGTGTGTTTTCTGTAATAAGTGGAACCTTATTATAAAGAGGTTGGATGTTTATAACAAAACCCTTTTTGGTCTTTTGGCCTTCTTTTTGGCCTCGGTACGAAGATTGCATATGGTACTCATATGACGACATTTTGACATGGATACCAGAACCCAAAAAAGTGACGAATAGGCACCAAGAAGTGGACTCTGTAATTTGGGCAGCTATTGATGAGGCAATGGGTGTGGAATTATAGGTTACCTGAAGTCAGGTGAACCATTGACAGCCTTTTGCCAGATTCATTATATTTGTAGGTTGTGTGTTTTCTGTAATAAGTGGAACCTTATTATAAAGAGGTTGGATGTTTATAACAAAACCCTCTTTTAACAAGCTCTGTATAACCCATTTTTTTTACCCTGATATAAAAAAGAAACAATCATTGATTGTTCTTGATATTTTGATTGATTTTCAAGTTCTTGTTGGCACAAGAACTCAAAATTGAGAAATTGTTATGACTACTATACACAGTAGATCCTCGTTATTAACAAGAACCTTGGGACTTTGGAAGTTCCTTCCATCTGGGTAAAAAAAAAAAAAAAATAGAGAGAGTTGGGAGTAGCAAAATGGACTTTATATGAGGGTTTTGTTATATCTGACCACTTCAAAATAAGGTTACATTGTATACAACTGCTTAAAATACACACACACACACACAAACACACATGCACGCACACACACAGAGACAGATTTACACTAAAACATGCACACACACAGACACAAACACACACATACACAGACAGACACAAACACACATACACACCACACACATGCTCTTTCACCTATACTTACATTAATATCTGACATACTTATACATTGTACAATGTATATGTCTCTTGCACTCAATCTAAGACATGCATATGTATGTACCTTGACGATGTATGTTACCCAAGATTATTTTGTGTATGCATGTATAATATTCAATTATTCATAGATAAATTCAACATGCATACATTTTTATAATTGATAATGGAATTATGTGATAAATGTATATTGAATTTGATTATGAAGACTAGTACCCTAAACACAATGCTAATTATGCAATCGAAATCTTTACGCATCAGCAATGATCAAATAATAAAGTGTTCAAAAGAAGTACTGATTTTATCTCAATATAAAACACAAAATAAATATGTATTATTGAACAGTTAGTTCTTTATAATAAATCACCTTCCAGTTTTTAAGATTCACAGTTTACCTATACTATATGGCTTTAGGAGACCACTTTCATTTGTCATCTTATGTAATCACAAAAGTGAGTTGAATAACCACTGTCCTCAACTCTGCTGCCATGTAAGTGTTTATGGAACTCACTTTTATGAGCATAAAGATTTAAGACAATATTTAGCTTTATTTGAAGAGTATGGTTCCATTATAAACTTACTGAACAACATGCATGAAACTCTTAAATAAAACATGGATCAAATATATCTCATAGGTACATATTGCATGTACCAAAGTATATATATTTTTTTTTTTTTTTGGTCTCAATCCTCAGAAATTTGTATTCTATTTTTGGGCCATTTCTGATATAAGAACAGTTCAATATAACATAGTAAATATAAACATGTGTATGTTTGACCATTAAAACACATGAAATAAGGTACTGTTTGCTCCTGCTTTGAAATGTTATAAATAAAGTGAGGCCTTAGTCATGTTTCTGTTGGGTTTTAAGGTTAGAAACTTTAGAAGAGGAGTTGTGTTCTGTTGCACAGTGGATTCAGTCTTATAATTAGCTGTATTTTGAAAATATGTCTTTGTATTGTATGTTCCTGTCCGAATTGAATACAAAAAAAAAAATGTTACAAGTTCCTTTTTAATGTTGAGAACAATTCTTAAGCAGATGACATGGGTATTCATTGAGTAAATACTATTCATTGAGTGAATACATGTACCACAAAGTCATAACAACATGTGGATATGTTTGACCATCAGTACACACACAATAGGGTGCTGCTTGCTCCTGTTGTGAAATATCTGAAACACTGTAAGCCGAGACCTTAGCCATGTTTTGCTGGTTATTAATGTTCCAATCTTAAGAATATTTTATTGTACAGTCAGTTGGTTCAGTCTTATCATGAGCTTTGACTGTATTTTGAAAAAAAAATATATATTTATATATTTGTATTGTATGTTCCTGTCAGGATTGAAGACATATAAATAACAAGTTTTGAGGTTCCTGTTAACTGTTGGAAACATTTTATTCACAATACAATTCTTGAGCAGTAATCGTAAGAATGTGTAGATATGTTTGGCCATCAGTACACTCACAAGAAGGTGCTGCTTGCTCCTGTTGTGAAATATCTAGAATACTGTAAACCGAGACCTTAGCCATGTTTTTGCTGGTTATTAATGTTTCAAACTTGAGAAGATTTGATGAGGAGTTGAGTTCTCTGTTGCACAGTGGTTTCAGCCTTATAATGTACTTGGACTACCTTTTGATGTTCATGTTTTGATTGAAGACATAAAAAAGATGATTTTGAAAATACTAAGTATTTGTATTGTATGTCCTTGTTTGGATTGAATAGAAAAAGATTTTTCAGATTCCTATGCAACGTTTAGAAAACAAAATTTTAAATGATATGAACTGCTGTTCATGCTGCCAATTTGTTGAGGCACTTGGGTACATGTATTACCTTTTCGAAGAGTGGCAAATTTATTAATGGACAGGTTTGGGTAATGAAATTTTTTAAATGTATTGATTATAATTAATAACATAATTTAAAGCCTATTCCACATGAGCTTTGAATTGGTATCAGGAGAAAGAGTAAAAAATTTGATGAAAATGTTAAAGTTTGAAAATAGGGGAGTTAATGTAACTCCGAATGCGATTAGCACAGTGTCAAAGGGCAAGCAACCACAAACTTGGGGCCAAATATGTCATGGGCCGATTGCACAGTCCCATACATGCAAAATCATGGGGCATTTGTTGTCAGTTACATGTATTCATTTTCCAAGATAAGAAACTTGTTTGCAATGGAATTGTAAAAGTTACATTGTTCATGTACAGATTTGCAGAATTTTGAATAAATTTGATTTATCATGAAGTGAAAAGTACTCTATTTATTTATTTATTCATTAAAACTAAGCAAAAAAAGTAATTACAAAATGAAACTATAAAATTCTTAGAGTAATTCATGATTGCATAAATTCACACGAAGCAATGATCATATTTATTATGTACATGATTGCATAATTGCATAAATTCACACGAAGCAATGATCATACGTGGACAGATGCTAACAAAGCCAAACGCCAGAAGAGAGAACAAAAATTATTTAAAAGAGAAGGGAGTAAGTGTAAGTTAGAATAGATATTCTCATTGAGTCTTCAATGGAAAATTAAGTCCTGTTGCATGACCTGCCAACTTCGTCATCTCCGTCACACTGATCTGCAATCCCCCATCATCTCCGTCACGCTGTGTCAGCTCCGTCACGGTGGTATCTAATCTTGAAAAATGTGGTAAAGACTTAAAAGACTGACAAGATTTCAATTCACAAATTGAGATTAACATACCACCCTTTGATTAATTTATCAAACTTTTTTTCAATCTCAATGGCATGTGCTCATGAAAGTGAATGGAAAGACGTTTTTTTCGTAAAATTCGCAATTTAGTGCTGTGGCATGGTTTTATATCTACGTAAAAGATTAACAAACAGAAAACTATCGACCGTGATTTGATTACGTCTTTATAGAAGTACATTACTTTCTGTACATGGAATGTAAGGACTGTGATGTATAAACTGAATTATAAAAACAAATAAAAAAAATTGTGCAGACCTTTCGTGACGGAGCTGACTCAAATTCAGACAGTGTTGTGAAAAGAGCAGAAATATAGTAGCTTAGTCCCCAGAGATAGCGTGCCAAACTATATTTTCCATTTTCAGGGATAGGTATCAATATAAAAACACTAATAGGAATCATGGGTGAGTCGTTTGGATTTCCCTTGGTACCTATCTCTGAAAATATACACTTTCTGACTATTAAGATCTTACCATTTTATATCAGTAAACACCTATCCACACTGATTTAACACCGCGGCTATCACTTCGGTGCCTACAGAAAAGAGTTAAACATTTTCTCATATCTATAGTCTACATTATATGAACACAACCATTTTGACTTCGGTTGGGCATCTATCTTGCTTCATAATGCTCCTTTCCGTATATCAAATATCAACATAAAAGCACTTCAGCACTCTGCTTGAAAGTAATCATTACGCCAGTAACCACCATGTATAATCTATTATCCTCTTACACATGCAACGGTGTTATTAAACAAGGGGAGGGGATAACTTCTCTGCATTACACATTATCACAGACAATAACTTCATCAACATAATATTATTATCACAGACGGTATATAATTCAACCTGCTTTCAACTAGCTTGCTCTATACCAGAGACTACAAAAAGCTGTGCACATAATATAACACGTGGTCGGTTTACCAAAACCACTTTTCCTTTGTAGAATACAACTTCAAATAATAACTGATATTTGGAAAAAAGAGGATATCGTAATAAAACTATTAACTTACAGTTTGGTGACTAAAAACTGCCGGTATCCGACCTCATATCGCCTGCTCAAGCCTTTTTCAGCAGACCCTGCAGTCTAACTGCTGCCCCTGCAACTGCTGCATAGCCACTGAGGTTGCTTCTATCAAGCCAGTATGACATGTGGTTGTATTGCCCCTATGTATTAAATCAACTAACATTGTTCTATGCAAACACCTGTAGCTTCCCCAGCACAGTGCTGCTCCACACTGGCAGCCAGACACTGTATGATTTCAGCAATGTATTGTTGCTAGGCCAGATTTCTATACACAGGAATGTTCTGTCCAGGTGTTCATAACTCCCTTTTGTCTGTCGGTAGCAGCCCAGATTCTTGAGTAGGGCGTAACAATAGCAATAGGAAAATCAGGGGAGAAATGACTTGTAACATGACCCCCCATTTCTAGAAAATATTTCATATTTTCTCACAACATTACAATCATTTATCCTACCAACAGCCTCTATAAACTCAGACTGATGGCAAAATGTAAACATCAACATCAATGAACCTCAACACATACATTAAGTTGCCATGGTTACGTTTCGATTCTGTTTCAACTTTTCACCGATCGTGTCTTCTTTGGACAGAATCAAATTGCATCCTATCTGGGTACATGGGTAAATGATAAAAAAAAATAAATCGACTTCATCCTTATAGCCTACTTGGCTACTCTACTGAGAAAATCAGCTCCGACATTCTCTGAGCCAGGAATTGCTTCAATTCTGAACCGAAATGGTTGAAGGGCCAACGCCCACCTCATCACTCGGCTGTTCGTACACTTAGCCTGATTGATGCAGGCAAGTGGGCGGTGGTCAGTCTCAATTGTGAACTCGTTACATTCTAGGTACACTTGGAATTTGCTAATTCCCCATACTAGAGCTAGGCATTCCCTCTCTATGGTAGAATAAGCTTGTTCACGGGGCAGTAGCTTCCTACTGGCATAGGCTATGGGGAACTTCTCATCATTGTGTTCTTGCAGTAAAACTGCGCCTATTCCCGTCGAAGGTGCGTCAGTACGCAGAATGAACGGTTTGGCTAGGTCTGGGAGACTAAGGATAGGGGCGGTACTAAGGCATGCCTTAAGCTTCTGGAAGGCTTCTTCCTCTCGCTCACCCCATGTAAGCTGCCTTGGTTTGTGGTTCTTAGTCAAATCGGTCAACGGGGCTGCAATGGATGCAAAGGCGGGGATAAACTTGCGATAGTAACTCGCAAGCCCAATGAAGGAGCGCATCTCCTTCTTGGTCTCAGGCCTAGGGGCGGTGAGAATTTTCTCTACCTTGTCCTGTTGGGGCTTCAACTTGGCCTCCTGTACTACATGGCCTAGAAATTCTACCTGTGTGCATCCTACTTGGCATTTGCTTGGCCTAGCCGTTAGTCCAGCTGACCTAAGTCGTACGAAGAGTTCATGTAGAACTCGCATGTGCTCTTCCCATGTAGGGGTATGGATGAGTACATCATCTAGATAGTTGTGAACATGAGGCAGTCCTCGCAACAGTGTCCTCATAACCCTACTGAACGTAGCGGGCGCATTAACGAGCCCAAAGGGCATGACACGAAATTGATAGAGCCCGCTAGGACTCCGGAATGCAGTCTTCTCTTTAGCGTCTTGGGACAGTGGTATCTGCCAATACCCTTTAGATAGATCCAGTTTAGAGAAGAACATAGAACCTGACAGATTAGCGAAAATCTCATCTGGGTTGGGTAATGGTTCAGCGTCAAACACAGTAATACGGTTTAGTTGACGAAAATCAATACAAAACCGATTGCTTCCGTCAGACTTTCTCACTATGACTATGGGGGATGAATAGGGGGATTCTGACGGTTCTACTACCCCCATTTTGACCATCTTTTGAGTCTCTTCTTCAATTACACTCTTCATCGTATGGGGCACGGGGTACGGTCTCTGCCGTACTGGGTCAGAAGATGTGAGTTTGATCGAGTGCTCTCCTAATGTGGTCCTACCTGGGACATCAGTCAAAACATCCTGAAAGTTAGTCAAGAGAGACTTTACTTGTGCTTCTTGTGCCTTACTCAAGTCAGAACTTATCAAGACATCTTCACAGGTCTCTTTTCCCTCAAAGACTGGTAGCTCTAGGCTCATTTTGCGGGACATTCCATCACATCCTGCAGTGTGAGACATCTCTAGTTCAGTTTCCACTGTGTATTCATTCTCATCTACAATGGTGGCTTGTGCACCAACCTCTACCTTTGATTCAGTGTTTTCCTTAGGCCTTTTCTGACCTGCATCTACTTCTACCTCTCTTTCTCTTTCGATGTACCTCTTCAGCATATTTGCATGAAAGGTCTTCATCGTTCCATTCACGTCTAGCCTATAGTCCTGATCGCTTAGCTTGTGAACTACGGTGAACGGTCCTTTCCACTGAAGGAGCATCTTGTTATG
Organism: Diadema setosum; assembly: GCF_964275005.1. NCBI lineage: Eukaryota > Metazoa > Echinodermata > Echinoidea > Diadematoida > Diadematidae > Diadema > Diadema setosum. Next base: position 12,034,298 of record NC_092704.1, on the reverse strand, counting down.
GTCTGTAGGTAAGAGAAGCAGCACCTTCTCACCTGGCCTAAATTGTCTGTCTCTACTCTTCCTATTGTAGTACTTCTTGCTCCTAGCCATGGACTTTCTGAGTTCCTGCTGAGCTACATCTAGAGTTGTCTCTAGGCGTTCCCTAAGATCTACTGTGTACTGATACTCTGTTTGTACCTCATCATTTGGCGACTGACCTGACCAAAGTTCTTTCAAGATTGAGAGGGGACCTCTCACACAACGTCCATATATCAGCTCAAACGGGGAAAATCCCATTGACGATTGTGGAGCTTCACGGTATGCGAACAAGACGGACGCGAGATAGCGATCCCAATCGGAGGGGCGATCGGCACATACTCGACGCAGGATTTGCTTTAGCGTTCCATTAAAGCGTTCTACCAGGCCATTGCAGGCCGGATGGTAAGGAGTAGTAGTGAGCTGTGTGAGAGAAAGCAATCTACTGACTTCGCGCATGAGATTTGAAGTGAACTGCGCGCCTTGGTCGGATAAAATCTCACTTGGCACACCCACTCGCGCAAATATATCGACAAGTGCCTCTGCTACGGTGGTCGTCTCGATATTAGGCAACGCTGTCGCCTCGGGATACCGTGTTGCGCAATCTACGACAGTCAAGATATATCTGTTCTTGCGTGCTGTGATAGGATGTATAGGCCCTACTAGATCTACTGCTACTCTCTTGAACGGTACGTCAATGACAGGCATCTTACCTAGTGGGACTCGGGGTACCCTACCTCTGGGGAGGGTCCTCTGACAAATATCACACGATTGGCAAAATCTAGTGACGTCAGCACTTACACCAGGCCAATAGAAATTTGACAACACTTTGTCACAAGTTTTCTTACTACCCTGATGTCCTCCCATCAGTCCTTCGTGGGCTAGTTTCATGACAAGTCTACGGTATGGATGTGGGACAACCAGTTGTGTAACTGTGTTACCACTACCGACACTTTTTGGTTCAAACTTCCGAAAGAGTAGATCATTCTCAATGAAGAAGTGCGAGTCACTTCTATGATCACTATCAGGACTACATCTAGCGTACGTTCTCACTTTGTCAAGTGTTTTGTCCTCCTTTTGGGCCTTCCTAATGTCATCTGGGGAAACTTCTGGTATTAGCAGAGGTACCTTTAGGGGCCTAGGGGGTCTTTCACTTACTCTGCTCTGTGCACGAGTTTGCATTGCCATCCCAATTTCTGGTGCAACATCTGGGATAGGTACATCGGTTTCTGTGGTCACATCTACTTGCGATTTAGGACCTCCTGAATCATCTCTGCTCTCTGGAGCATCTGTTTCAGTAGCTACGTCTACCGTTGGCTTAGAACTCCCCAAATTACAACTGCTCCCTGGCGGTAGTGCGTTTTGAACATTGCCTAGTATAATGTCAAACACTGGGGCTTCCATGCAAAGGGTTTCTACATCTCCATTAAAGAATGGAGTGTGTATGTGAACTAAGGCAGTGGGATACCAACGAATAGTACCATCTATCAAAATACACTGCCTATACTTACCCGTCATTTGGTGAGCTTTCACAAGAGACTTCCGAACAACAACACCTGAGCAACCGGTATCGCGAAGCACGCTTGCCTTGTGGGACCCAATGCTACCTTCCTGTACCGGAAGACGCGAGCGCAAATTTTCCTTGCATGCTGCGCACATTTGCGGCCGCTTCTCAGTCTCCACATTCACTAAGCGAGGCTGCGATTGCGTTGACTCCATTGATGCTGTTACTAGAAACATGCCACCCTCGGGCTGCTTTGATGGGGTGGAACGACGACTAGAACATGTGGGACAATCAGCCTCCTTGTTGATTTCTTTCTCACTATGTTTGTCGTTATTTCTACCCTCCTGGTTTGCTTGCCTTGACTCTTCACCTACAAGGCCTACACTTGCATGGGACTTTGTCCTACTCCAACAGTCCTTAGCAATATGCCCATTCTTACCACATATGTAGCAAGGTCCTACGGGCCTTCTACCACTAACATTAGAAGGGCTACTCGGGGTTTTCTGTGAACCCGACTTCTCTTTGCGAGAATCCGCTGGCCTACTGCCAGATGCACTTTGTTTGTAACTCTGACGAGTGACCTTAAATTGGCCTCCATGTGCACTCACATACACGTCGGCCATTTCCGTTATTTCCTTGACCGACTGTGGGGTCCGTTCCTTGAGGAACACTGACATACCAGGACCACATTGGTCCAAGAATTGCTGTCTTATCACTAAGTCCTTCAGACTATCATAAGACCTACTCGTACTCGTTAGATCTAGCCATCTATCAAAATAGTGCTCTAGTCTAACTGCAAACTGCCTAGGTGATTCACCTGGCTGCGGTTCAGCCGTGCGAAATTTACGCTGAAAATCGCTAGCCGACATCTGAAATCTCTTCAAAAGAGCTTCTTTCAAGACAACATAATCATGGGCATCATCTACACCTAGTCTACTGTACACTTTTAGTGCCCTTCCCTGCAACAGGGCTCCTAAGTTAATTGCCCAAGCCGACCTTGGCCAATTCTGATTTGACGCGTATCTCTCAAAACGTTCTAAATAAGCGTCAATATTGTCCTTACCTTCTACGAAATGAGGTAATTTGGGTGATCTTGTCAAACTATGGCGTTGTTCATTCTCTCCTATTGGGTTCGCATTTTCCTTCTTAGCTTGTTCTAGAGCTATCTGTTTCTCAAGGATTTCAAGTTCCTTCTGCCTATCCTCCCTTGCCTTTGCCCTGTCTTCCATGGCTATTTTCTCCCTTTCATTCACAAAATCTAACAAAGCCTGGCCTGTTAGGCCTACTTCCTTACCTAAATCCATCAGTTGTTTAGTGAAATCCATGATAACTCAATATTTAGCCAAAACCAGGGGATTGACAAAATAATGTAAACTGCAAATGTATCACAATGTAAACCACACAATATTCTGCCTACCACAACCAAATATATGGCATAACAAATGAAACCACTTGTCTTGTCTGTATTGTCACAGAACAACCACTTCTTCAAATTGTACCGTACTACATACAGATTTAACTATTGAGAGTACAATGTCTGAAACCATGCATTCAAGCAGTACAATTCCCGGACAATAAGCCCCCAAATGTCACAGCCGGTGAGAGCGTGTGATTGCTTGTTGGTCCAGTGTGACTCCTTGAATACAGAACTCAGACAAAGTAAGCACAAAACACCATAATTCCGGAAATTATAAGCTTTATTTCCGGTCTTTCAAATTAGATACAAATAAGGTGGTGGTACAAGAAACAAAACAACACACAGACACGTCACATACGCCCATGCACACGGTTCAGTCAATGCTTATCATGACACCTCAAATCTCACTCTAACGACGTAATGCTTAAGCGCCGGCTTCATGTCAATCTCCTAGCTATTCATAGTATAGAGAAAACTTAACAAATGCTTTGCAATATGGCCATGAATATTGCCCAAACTTTACTCCGGTTACTGATATGGTTTTGCATAAGCTTCTTTGCTTAAACTCAACACTTGCGATAACTCGTCAGTTTATACTACCTGTGCGCACAGTCTACAATTAGGGGTTTGAATATTAACAGTCCAAAGTGTTCCTTTCGGGATAAACAAAACCTGGTATTGTCATGCTGAAGTTGTCTCCGTGAACGTCGAAGTCGAACGCGAAACAGTTCGCTGCGAAGACGGAGTGCAAGACCTCGGTCGAAGGGACGGTTTCCAATTGGACGTGTAGTACACGGCGGGTTCCTTCCTTGTCCGAAGAGGCCCGAACACATTGTCACGAGCTGGGGTTATCTTTGCACGGCGTGCACGGGTTGTCTACGTACACCCGAATGACCCAAGTTAACGCCATCTACAGAGTACAGTAACGAAATTACCACAACATAAAAACTACTTACTCTCTTACCATTTTATATCAGTAAACACCTATCCACACTGATTTAACACCGCGGCTATCACTTCGGTGCCTACAGAAAAGAGTTAAACATTTTCGCATATCTATAGTCTACATTATATGAACACAACCATTTTGACTTCGGTTGGGTATCTATCTTACTTCATAATGCTCCTTTCCGTATATCAAATATCAACATAAAAGCACTTCAGCACTCTGCTTGAAAGTAATCATTACGCCAGTAACCACCATGTATAATCTATTATCCTCTTACACATGCAACGGTGTTATTAAACAAGGAGGGGGGGGGGGGGATAACTTCTCTGCATTACACATTATCACAGACAATAACTTCATCAACATAATATTATTATCACAGACGGTATATAATTCAACCTGCTTTCAACTAGCTTGCTCTATACCAGAGACTACAAAAAGCTGTGCACATAATATAACACGTGGTCGGTTTACCAAAACCACTTTTCCTTTGTAGAATACATTTTCAAATAATAACTGATATTTGGAAAAAAGAGGATATCGTAATAAAACTATTAACTTACAGTTTGGTGACTAAAAACTGCCGGTATCCGACCTCATATCGCCTGCTCAAGCCTTTTCCAGCAGACCCTGCAGTCTAACTGCTGCCCCTGCAACTGCTGCATAGCCACTGAGGTTGCTTCTATCAAGCCAGTATGACATGTGGTTGTATTGCCCCTATGTATTAAATCAACTAACATTGTTCTATGCAAACACCTGTAGCTTCCCCAGCACAGTGCTGCTCCACACTGGCAGCCAGACACTGTATGATTTCAGCAATGTATTGTTGCTAGGCCAGATTTCTATACACAGGAATGTTCTGTCCAGGTGTTCATAACTCCCTTTTGTCTGTCGGTAGCAGCCCAGATTCTTGAGTAGGGCGTAACAATAGCAATAGGAAAATCTGGGGAGAAATGACTTGTAACAGAAGCGACTTGATATTTTATTGTCTAGTCCAGGGTCATGTGTCAGGGGCAAGGCCGGGCATTTCAAAGTTCAATAGACCTTATGCATATGACGTCACACGGTCTTACTAACTGAAGGGCGCCCTCCCTCAGAGGGCAAGCGATGCGTTGCTAGAGCGTGCTTTTACACGCGAGGAAATGGGCATTTACACACCACATCGGTGTTTCTTTTACTGTCTTTTCTATTGCATGTAATCTACAGCCCTAGATCGGGAAATTCAAACTTGTATAGCAAAATCGACATTTGATGTATGCATTGCACTCACCAGGTTAATGATATATCCAACATTTTGGCACAATTTTCATGAAAGAAGATGCAACTACCAGCGGTCGTAACAGCTCATCAACCTACGAATCCGTTAGCCAATCACATGCGAGGTAGATTCTACGTGTTTTTTTACTAAAACACGTACCTCACATGTGATTGGTTAATGAAATTCAAAATGGCGACATACATTCAGCGAACGGCGATGTTGCGCTATGGATACAAATTTATGCGATATAACCTAGGAATTATGTAGTTACTGTGAGTATTTCGATTGCACAATGTGAGAAAATTCCCCAAATATTGCTGCACAATGTGTCATGTCATGTCAAACTTGTTTTATGGTAAAAAAAAAAAAAAAAAAAAAAAAAAAAAAAACCTGCCACTAGCCTAGGGACTGGCGGCGAGTGAGGCGATCGCCGCTAGCGCGCATAGGAAAAGCACATAACTAGCTGCACGCCTCTGCGATGTCAAGGACTTCGCTTGCCCTCTAAGATGGCGTCGCGAGAGGTTGTCAAGCGAGTGATGACGTCAATGCATAACGTCTATTAGGGTAGGCCTACATGTACCTTATTTTTACACAGAATGCCATTCAATCGACAAGACCTAGTCTAGGTCTAGCGTTAGGTCCTAGATCTTATAGATCTAGACTAACCAGAAAGTAGAAGAACTTTATAACCTGGTGGTGGTAACAATTCTCCTCCTATGGTCATGTGACATGTGCAGTTACTGCTTTTTTTCCATGGGGAAAACAGCAGACTCCTGGCCTTCTGCAGTTACTGCTTTTTTCCGTGGGGAAACTACCCAGAAACAAGGGTGAGCCACCGCAGTAACTGCATTTTCCTAAATAACATTTTTTTTAAAAATGGAAACATATTTTTTTCCTAGGTATTGTTGGACAACTAGGTATGGTGCATAATCATACCACAAAATTATTTTAGAATGTTTCTGTGTTTTTAAAGAATCTGCAAAAAACACAAAATCGCATTTATCTCAGCTCAGCAGTTATGCAGTTACTGCTTTCTTCCGTGGGGGGGGGGGCAGTTGTACTCATGCGTATACTCTTATTCATTTTCTCTTTTCCTCGCCGCAATAAAAAAAAAAAACAAACCATTAATTCCACGCGCATGCGTACTCTTATTCCGAAGACGTAAGTCATGAATATTCATATCATGTAGACTTGGGGTCCGGAACTTATGTGGGAAAAATAATTTCGCCCCCCGGTTTTGCCGAAAGGGTGCGTTGGTACTTTTTCTCGTGTAATATTAAAAGACGAGTTTTGAATTTATATTTAACCTTCAAACAACCATTTCAAAGAGGCTATCGTCCCGATCGGTTTACACTCTATTACCACTTGGTCTACAGCCAGTTGGTCTAATAGACTGTTTAATATCAGTTGGTCTAATAACCAGTTGGTCTAGTCATCATTTCGTCAATTTACTGTTTGGTCTAATTGTTATTTGGTTTAATTACTATTTGGTCTACAGTCAATTCGTCTAATAATAGCCATTTGGTCTATTTTTGGTCTAACACCAATTTATATCATCAAATTCGTATTTGGTCTATTATGAGTTGGAATAGAATTAATGAAGCAAATTAATTCTAGGTTCATCTTGAACGTCTTGAAGGTGACTTGTAGACTTGCTTCAATCGGTTAACGGTTTGTTTATACTCTTTCAATTATTCCAGTATTTATTGCAATGTATCATTAGTACAAGATTTCACTATTGTATACTCTTTCCGTCATGTCTTATCTTGTTTATTTCTTACCGACTCTTAGTTTCTGTTAGGTACACAGACACTCACACACACACACACACACACACACACACACACATATCACGGCTCGATGGTAACTTTTGCTTCATGAAATTTCCATCTTTTTTCCCCAGAAATGAAAATAAAAATACTACCAAAAAAAAAAATGATTTGAACAATATTAGAACAATCCCATAAGAAGCTATGATAGTATGACAAAGTGCGTCATCCCCAAGTTTTAAGCACCTTATTTTCTGTTACCCCAAAGAGTGATGTCTATAATGTTCTTGTCGAAAAATGAAGTAAGAATTGAATTCAATTCAATTCAATTGAATTGAATTGATAAAGTTTGCGGCTTTCTTGCGTGTCTTGATTTTTCATTTTCTATAATCGGCATATCCGAAACATGGATATCTCCTGGCATGCCGCTTTCTTTTGATATTGACGGGTATGATTTTATACACTCTGTAAAGGTCTTCAGGTAGAGGAAGGGGCGTTGCAATGTTTATCAGGAAAGATTTGAAGTACAGGGTCTGTAAACCGATGCAAGAATGTGAAGGGCGTGAATCTCTCTGTATTGATGCATGTAATGCTTTGCTGGATTTTTTTTTTTGTGCGGAGTATGAAAAAGGTATTTTTAAGGTGAAAAAAAAGTAAACGGAAATGTATAATAAGGAAACCATGGGTTACATTTGCTATTCTGAAAGATATACGAAAGAAAAATAGGCTTTTTAAACAATATAAGATAAACCCGACTGAAAAAAAAAAATAACCCCAAAGTAATGTATAAAAAAAATGTAATGAATTGAACTCGTGTTTACGTCGAGCGAAAAGATCATATGTGACCGTGCACCTCAAAACGAACATAAAGTCGCACACACTGATTTTGCGTGAGGACTGAAAATAAGCGAAATGGTTCAACCTAGCCGAACTTGACTTTTTCATATTTTCTGAAAGAGCGGGTCTTCTTTTACGTTATGCTAAAATTTGGTATCATAAAACGGGCAGGAAAGTGTGTTTTTTTAGCAGTTTATCTCGAACATTTTTGGTGGAATAGTGTGATTAGGTGTGTCTTTAGAATCCCTTTTTCATTTCTGAAAAACCTTGTCCACACTCTTCACTTTCAACTCTAATAACTTTTGAAAGGATAGTGCTACTGCTTTGAAAGTAAGGCATTAATTATGGACAGAATGTGTTGATGAGGCATTCTTAATTTCAGTTTAAGCTGATAATCCCTTCATTGTTGTTACTCTGGTGGTTTACTTCCTGTTTTTTGTCCCATTCATCGAACAGCCTGCACGGTTTGGTAAAGATTAAGCGCTTGAATAGACACTGTACTTCAGAGCCTCTTTTCTCAGTTCACTTTTTTCCTAAGTTTGTGCTTTCTTTCCAATATTTAGATAGGTTAGGAGAGTCCATTTGATTTAAGTTATACATTATTTTAAAGCTTAAAGTCTGCTCTGTCAGAATATGGTCTTAACTAAAAATTCATGTCTGGCGACTTTTTGTTTGTTTTGAGGTGCAGGGTCACATTATTATTATAAGAAGTTTTCATTTGTAAAGAATAATCTAAAAAAGAGATGGTCGTTAATAAATGATGTACTTGGACAGAAACAAAGTAAGCAAACTTAATGCATTTAAGATATATGTGAAAATATTATATAAAGGGTTTATGACCCTAATGTAAAAGCAAATAATATTAATGAATATTTGGTTGATATTGGTTTAAAATGACTGATAATTTTTTCTGAAAATGAATATGCTTTCTCTGAATACGTGAATACACCCATTAGTGAAAGTTCGTTTTTGAAGCCTGTCACAAAAAAAGGAAATCCTGGATATATGTGCAGAAATGTAATCCGGGAAAAGTTCAGGATTTGGTGATGTTGATGGTGAAGTAGTTAAAGGGGTAATCGATGCAATAATTGAACCATTAATGTATGTTTTTAATCAATCTTTTTTAACGGTACTGTACATGATAAGCTGAAAATAACAAAAGTGATTTCCGTTTTTTAAAAAAGGTGATCCCCAAGTTTTTAGTAATTATCGACCCATTTTAGTTTAACCTTGCTTTTCTAAAATCCTCGAAAAGGGTAATGTATAATAGATTTTGCAAGTTTTTATTTTCCAAAAATGTTTTATATCCGAGCTAGTATGGTTTCCGAAAATTCTTTTCAATTGAAATGGCGATTGTTGAAATACAAAAAAAAAAATATTAATAATGAAAAATGTGAACAAAAGTGCATTTGGAATATTTATGGACCTTTAAAGGCTTTTGATTCTCTTTCTCATTTTATTTCATTTTTATTTTATTAAAGAAGTTAGAGTATTATGGTATTAGAGGTATTTGTTTGAAGTGGTTTGAGTCTTATTTCTCTGGCAGAATGCAATATTCTGTTTTTGATTCTGTTTCTGATTTTAAAACGGTTTGCACCGGGGTTAAACATGGGTCGAGTTTAGAGCCTTTGCTCTTTTTTTTTTTTTTTTTGCTTTATATCAATGATATTGTTAATTATTGCCGTAATTTTAATTTCATTTTGTATGCTGATGACACTACCATGCTTGCCTCACATAGTAATATAGATATTGTATGTGATATTGTAAATAATAATGTGTTTAGAATAGTGATTTGGTTTCAGTGCAATAAACTGTCTTTAAATGTAGATAAAAATATGTTATTTCAAAAGAAGAAGGGAAATGTGCAATTTACAAATGACATAAAAATATATGGAAAGCCCATTACTCAATGTAAATCAGTTCAGTTTTTAGGTATTTTTTGGATAAAAATATTGACTGGCGTGAACATATAGCAAATGTATGTAGAAAAGGTGCGGAGTTTGTAGTGTTTTAAATCGTTTGAAGTTTGATTTAATACCATCCTCTGTCTTATTTTCTCTTAGCAATTATTTCATTTTACCTCATTTGTTGTATTGTAATGTTATATCGGGAAACACGTTTAATTCCAGACTTAATAAGTTATTTGAATTACAAAAAAAAAGCAAAAAAGTCATGTTACAAAATCTCCAAATTTAGCTCACACGTCTCAGTTATGTAAACGATTGAAAACACTCAAGTTTTATGATATAAATAAATTTCAAATAACTTCCTTGATGCAACGTTTCCACACAGATACACTCTCTCCTCACATCATGAATATGTTCACATTAAACTCAAATATACACACTCAAAATACAATACTGCCAATGCAATACAGTTCATCAATGGAAATGTCTTAGTACGAAATTAAAGCAAACTCTTCGTCATGCAGGATTTTTTTTCAATGCAATAAACCCAGATAATTATAGTCAGCAAAATAATTATTTGTTTAAGAAGCAGAATAAAAGACAACTTTCTGTTTTTTGTTTTGTTATTTTGTGTATCTTCTGTACAAAACTGATTTATGATCTCTGAAAATAACTTAGATTCCAATTTTACATTATTTTTAACAACGGTGTACGCACGCATACAGGCCTTTTTTGGCTTTTTCCATTTCACTTTTTGCATGTTGTAATCTGTTACAATTATGACTGTAATTTTGATGTCGTTGTTGTGGTTTTTTATCTGTGATTGTTTTTATGTTTCATCTGTAACACTGGATGGTAAATATTGTCTTTTGTGATTTGAAATGGAAATAAACGAATTGAATTAAATTGAATTGATTTTGTGAGATACAATCAATATTTCTTTTATCAAATTTTAGGAGTGGCTATCGGTTATCATTGTAAGCTGCAATGGAGTAGGTAACTAGGTAACAAAAACGTACAGGTATAAGAATATTGTATGCAGTTAAAGATCTTTTGTCTCAAAAATAATTCTTAATGTTTTGTTACCTTCTCGTTACCTTCTATTATCAACCTGCATATCATATTGCAGTCTCATATAGCGGAATGTAATAAATTCAAACCGAACAATATTTTGATTTCACAAAACCAAAAAGTTGTTAGAATTCATACAAATTGCTGATCCTTTACTTCAGCAGTCAAAAGATTTTGAATAAGACATATTTTTTTCAATCTTCAATAACAATATTGTTAAAGGGATGGACAGTATTGGTGGAGATGAGAATTGGGCCTTTAACTTTTTGCGAGATACCGAGAAAACACTTATGATATAGTACAGAGCATACCATTTTAAGAGGAATTCAAAGCTTATTTGATGAAAATCGGGTTTGGAATGACTGAAACATCCAAAAACAAAGTAAAACAAAGCGATCGTAATGAAGTGTGGGTCCCACACTTTGTTAGAATTGCTCTTTTTTTTTTTTGGATGTCTCAGCCATTTCAAAACCAATTTTCAACAAATGAATGTTAAATTCCTCATAGAATTACATGCTCTTTCATATTTCATAAGAAGTTTCTCATTATCTCACAAAAAAGGGTAGAAACCTGAATTTACGTCTCAACCAAAACTATACGATCCCTTTAAGTACACTGTTTTTCATGCTTACAACATTTCTTTTTCTCTCACTTTTTTAGTACAACAGAAATAGTCATGCATATCCCCGTTCGTTATTCCGAAAATGAAATGAGGCTCGTTGTACCGGCGGTTTCTTAATCCAAACATGAATAAAAATTCGTTATTCTGAAGGTTCGACAGTCCGAAAAATTGAATAAGGTTCGTTATTCTAAAGATTCGTTAATCCGAAAATAAGCTGAGGTTTGTTCGAAAGAAAAACGAACCTTCGGAATAACGATTCAATTATGAACATTCACAGATTTATTTTTTTTTTTTTGTCCCTTACTTTATTTCGTTAATAAAGTCCTTAATGAAGATGTCTATAAAATTGTTATTCTTATATGAAAAATATAATATTATTGAAATAACACACAGCCTACCATAACTTTAAGTTGATCTTATAATCTAAGATGGATTTAAATATTTTGTGAAACATTTCCTGAAGCAAACTAGGGAAAGAGTGAAATAAAAATGGTTCGGGACTCGTCATTCACTTGTCATCGGCGATGCGCGGAGGCGCACCGCGCCACTGGACACGGGTGGATTAGAAACGTGCGAGTGGGTGTGAAGTGATATACCTTGAAGTGAGAACAGGATGGATCTCGTCCCCTCGAAGGTGAGCCAAAGATGAGCTGAAAATATTCTATCAGAGTATACGATTGACACAATGCCTGCCGGCATCTGGAATGAAAGTACAATTCAAGATACAATGATATCAAAGCGAGTTTGGCTCATTCTATGGAGATGATACTAAGTATTTTGCATTATCATGTATATTTCTCAGTTCAGGCGAGGTAGTACTCTCAAAACATTTTCTCTTGAAGATAGTACTACCCCCATCTGTCAGTCTGTAAGAGATCTAGGAGTTATTGTAGATTGTAGGCATTTTCAACAACACATAAGAACTCATGTCGTTCTGCTGCTTGGGGTATTTGTAAAATTGCTAAAATCTGCAAGTTATTGGATCAGTCTTCCACTGAATGTCTTATTCACGCATTTTTATCTTCTCATCTTGATTACTGCAACTCCCTTCTTATTGGTCTCCCTGCTTCGAGTATCGCACCATTTCAAAGAATTCAAAATACAGCTGCTAGGCTTGTGACCCTTACAAAAAAGATTATTATGACCACAATACTCCTGTTCTCCAATCCCTCCACTGGCTCCCCGCACATCAACATATCATCTTTAAAATCCTTATTGTTTATAAGATATGAAATAATCTTGCCCCATCTCATTCTTAAAGACTTGATTTCCTTTCGCTCCTCCACTTCAACCCATTCTCTCCGTTCTTCCTCCACTCTCCAATTTTCTCATGGTCCCCGCACCTGTATCCGTTATGGTGATAGGGCTTTTTCTGTTATTTCTCCATCTCTTTGGAACACACTCCCTCTCTAAATTCGTGATGCTGAAAGTGTTGATAAGTTTAAATCATTGCTAAACACGTATCTATTTACTCAATCCTAATTTGTTGTTGTTGTTGTTGTTATTGTTGTTATGTACCCAATGAGGTGTCATACTTCAATATTTTTTTCCCTGATTAATGCGCTTAGTGACGTCAGTATTAAGCGCTATATAAAGTAAGTGTTATTTACTGGAAATCTGCCTCAATATACGAAAAAAGTGTATTGTGATTACCATATTTACTGCAGACTGAATTTTCTTCAACAGTCACCATAGCCTCTTGTTGAAGTTGAAAGAATCTGTCATGGAATTGGGATAAAACTATCTTCAACTCTCTACCGTTTCATCTGAGACTTCACATGGGACTGCGGCAAAGTCATGCTAATCCGGTTTAACACTTAAGGTGACAAATTTGTTACTTCCCGATTTCGTTTAATGAAAAAAAAAAAATAAGCCCACCCAACTCCGGTAATTTAGTGATATCAACGATCCTATTTCAATTCCAAAGTTTATTTTATTTTTCTACAAAATACATACATTTCAATTCCTTTGATAACAGAGATATAAGGTAAACAAAACGTTGTAGAATGAGAAGACTATACAATAATTGAGGAACTTTATAGTAATTAGGCCTATACGTTGTGATAAAAACTGAAGTGGTCGAATAAAATATGACATAATGCGCTAAGTGCGAAAATGGAGGGACCCACTAAAAATGCAGAGCTTGTGGAGTGTGGGCCCCTCTTTATCTTACGAGCGGGTAACTGATCGACTTGGGAAGCGATCATATCGTCACCTTTTCCAACATTTTTTTCTTTTGTTTTTCCCCCTCATTTCATATTATCTTTTAAAGGAGACCTCCGAATGATTTTCAGACTTTTACATATGAACAACTATAAATTGGTTACACTGGGTACAGAGTTTCAGAATTTATAGTGATTGGAATGAGGAAAAAGTATGTTTTCAAAATTTATAACAAATCACAATGAACAAGGATGATAACATGGCAGCCTCACTATAAGAATGAATGAGTTAGAGGCTCAAGGAAGTTGAACAAAAGAAGATGCATAAATTGCATGCATAAATTCTACATATGTGAAATTGTTAAGCACATGGTATTGTAATGGTCCGAATTAACGTCATTATGCTGCTACAGTTTGCATACAGAACTGGATTCGAGTTCTGTGTTTGCTTGCCACTTGCGTGCATAGCGCTTGCTTGCATACATGCACGCATTTAGTTCTGTGCTTCGGGCTTGCGTGGGACGAGAGCCTGAAAGTGGCCAAATTTCCGTGCAACGTGTGGAGCATTAGAGAGCATACATCTGATGATTACCTAAAAAAAAAAAATACATATTTTCTAAATCTATGTTTATTTGTGTCAGCTGGCAAAGAATTGAACAGTATAATGATATTGTTTGCTTCGTTAAGAGCTGAAGAAACCGGAGCAAAATTGGCAGCTTTCACGACTTCACACATACCAAGCGGTTATCTCCATTCTACCCGTCTTATATTTTGCACGCAAGATGCTAAAATCTTGCTTGATGGTTCGTTGCCGTCTTAAAGTCGGCGTACTGATCGTAAAAGCACAATGGGGTACTACAAGTTGTAGCACATAGGCCCTACTAGTCTATACATGTAAAAGTGTGAAATTCAGAAACGACAAACATGTTATTGCTGTACTACATTACTTACAATATCCATTACCATAATTTGATTTGATTTGATTTGATTTGATTTGATTTGATTTATTTCTGCTTAATTTCATTACATCAGATATGATTGTGTACAAATCATTTATGACAAACAGTATATCGACAAATATTTTTTAGTACAAAACAAAAGTTTTACAAACAGCTTAGGGAACTTAAACAGAAGGGTCTCCAAAATAAGCCGAGGCTTGACCGTATGGAGACCCTATACTTAGATACTCTGGATAGAATAAGGGATAGAGAGAGAGGGAAGGGTATATGGGGGAAAAGGGAAAATTACAAAGTGTATGTGTACCACTCCAACTACTTTACAATAATAGTAATGATAATAAATGAGTCTGCTATTAAAGTTAACACGTTCAGGGGCCTTTGCCGTAGTAATGACCGAATGTGCACTATAACTATATTCATTACCAAACAAACTTCTGCCAATCCAAATTACATGGACACATTCAATATTCTTTTTTCCTTACTGTCCTTATTAACTAATCTTTTCACTGTTTCATGAAGTTGATGATGCGCACATTTATGTATGGAGTTGTTGAATCTGTGTGATTTTGTATGCATAAAATAAACCAAGATTATTCCAAGGAAGAATATACATATACATGTACATACATATTGTGTGTCCATGATTTGACTTTGACGTGTTTGACTAAAAGTTCTTTGACCGAAACGTCAGACCAAATTTTCTTGCACCGTTACTTTGACTTTTTCATATATATATGAAAAAGATACATATAGATACATAAATCTCTCTCTCTCTCTCTATATATATATATATATATATATATATATATACAAGTTCTTTGACCAAAACGTCAGACCAAATTTCCTTGCGCCGTTACTTTGAGTTTTTCATATATATATATATATATATATATATATGAAAAAGATACATATAGATACATAGATCTTTCTCTCTCTCTCTCTCTAGATATATATATATATATATATATATATATATATATATATATATATATATGTATATATATAAACTGCTTGTATAAACTGTTGACATTAACAGCATGATGCATTTCTGGAGTTCTGTTCTATCATTGATATATGTGTGTATATAACATTTTGAGTGTACATGCGTGCGTGTGTTCGTGTGAAGAGAAAGCTAGGGGTGGATTGATAACATAATAGGTTGATATTAATATTGATATGAAATAAAGAAAAGGAATTGAGGAGGAACGTTAAAGGAGACCGCCAGACGCCTTTTAGACTTTTGTATTTAAACATCTACAAATTGGTTACGCTGGGCATAAAGTTTTAGAAATTGTAGTTATTGATAAATGGGATGAGGAATGAGAATGTTCAAAAAATTCGTAACAAATCACAAATGAACGAGGATGATGATATAGCAGCGTCACATAAGAGTATATGTGACCCTGCACCATAAAGCCAACAAAAAGTTGCCAGACATGGATTTATAGTTATTGGCAGATTCTCAAAGAGCAGACTCTAAGCTGATGTATAACTCAATTCGAATGAATTCTCCTAACCTATATGAATATTGGAAAGAAAGCCCACACTCTGGAAAAGTTTGAACTGAGAAAAGAGGCTCTAAAGTACAGGGTCTATTCATGCGCTTAATCTTTACGAAGCTGTGCTATCTGTGCCATGAATGGGACAAAAAAGAAAATGATGTAAACCACTGTAGCAACATCAATAAAGGGATTATTAGATTAAGCTGAAATTGACCGTGCTCTATTAAGACATTCTGTTCATGATGAATGTCAACTTCCAAAGCAGTGGCATCGCCCTTTCAAAAGTTATCAGAGTTGAAAGTGAAGAGTGTGCAAAGGATTTTCAAGAAATGAAAAGGGGCATCTAAAAGAAAATCTGATCACGCTACTGTGCCAAAAAAGGGGTTGTAGAAAAACTGCTGAAAACCCACTTTCCCATTCAATTTATGATTCCAAACTCAAGAATAATGTAGAAGAAGAATGGCTCTTTAAGAAAATATGTAAAACTTAAAATCAGGCGTTTTCACATCAGCCCGATAAAAATCCAAGCTCGAGAAATTTTTCGCGATTGCGAGTTAGCGCGCTATTTCATTTCTTATTCACATCAGCCCGAAGAGAATCAGCCCGAATTTTTGTCGAGCTAATTCGACAGCTGAGTATGTGCAAACAGCATAAGTAATGTGTGTGCCCTCTCAAAAATTCCTCGTGATTTGTGTGCAGTTTGCCTCGATCGATCGGGTCACACACGCTAGGCATAATGGGATGCATCGCGCTAATTTCTCGAGTCGTTTTCACATTATCAAATAGCGCGCTACTATCCCGCTATTTCAAAAATTTCCCGAGTTGGACTCGAGAAATTTTCTCGATCAGAGCGATACAATTAGCGCGTTAATTTGTGTTCACATTATCAAATAGCGCGCTATTTCGCTATCGGGAAAATTTCCCAAGTCAGAAAATAGCGCGCTATTTCGAAACATCGGGCTGATGTGAAAACGCCTAGTGACTCAGTTGACCCATTTCACCTTTCTTGAGTTCTCACACAAAATCAAGGGGTGCGACTTTTTGTTTGTTTCGTGATGCACGGTCACATATAATTGGATGCTAAAGAAAGCAGATCAAGAGGAAAGCATACATAAATTCCATACAGGTGAAAATGTCAAGCAAGTGGTATTGTAATGGAATGGCATTGCTACATTACTGGAATATGTGAGCCTCCGTTATTCATAATAGCAGGTGGAAAAGATAGGGAAATGAAAAAGAAAATGTGAGTATAAAAAAGTAGTGTGGAAAACCCCCAAAGATTCCAGTACGTACATTTATTTATTCATTTATCTTTTTTTTTTTTTGGTGATCCATTCTTGCTTTCTACAGATTTATCATTGCTGCATTGTATTTTAGAATTATGTGCATAAGTAAAATATAGGCGTACATGCATTATAATTGGATGCTAAAGAAAGCAGATCAAGAGGAAAGCATGCATAAATTCCATACAGGTGAAAATGTCAAGCAAGTGGTAATCTGGTAATGTAATGGAATGACATTGCTACATTACTGGAATATGTGAACCTCCGTTATTTATAATAGCAGGGGGAAAAGACAGGGAAATGAAAAAGAAAATGTGAGTATAAAAAAGTAGTGTGTAAAACCCCCAAAGATTCCAGTACGTACATTTATTTATTTATTTATGTATCTTTTTTTGGTGATCCATTCTTGCTTTCTACAGATTTATCATTGCTGCATTGTATTTTAGAATTATGTGCATAAGTAAAACATGCATATATGTGACCGTGCATCACAAAACAAACAAAAAGTCGCCAGATATGAAATTTTAGTTAAGAGCATATTCTGAAAGAGTAGACTCTAAGCTTTAAAATGATGTATAACTCAAATCAAATGGACTCTCCTAACCTATCTAAATATTGGAAAGAAAGCGCACTCTCAGGAAAAGTGTGAACTGAGAAAAGAGGCTCTGCAGTACAGTGTCTATTCAAGCGCTTAATCTTTACCAAGCCGTGCTGGCGATGCTATGAATGGGACAAAAATCAGGGTGTGTGTAAAACCACCGGAGTAACAACAATGAAGGGATTATCAGATTAAACTGAAATTGACCATGCCTTATTAACACATTCTGTCCATAATTAATGTCAACTTTCAAAGCAATAGCATTATCCTTTCTTAAGTTATTACAGTTGAAAGTGAAGAGTGTGTACCAGGTTTTTTTTTTAAGAAATGAAAAGGGGACTCTAAAGACACACCTAATCACACTATTCTACCAAAAAAAAAATGTTCAAGATAAACTGCTGAAAAACACACTTTCCTGCCCATTTTATGATCCCAAATTTTAGCTTAATGTAGAAGAAGACTTGCTCTTTCAGAAAATATGAAAAAGTCAAGATAGTTTTGAAGCTCTACTCATTTGAATCTGCATTTATGCTTATGAAGTTTAATTACAATGTACCTCATTCAAAGGGAACACTATGAGATTTCCATATATCCACAGATCAATGTTAACAGGAAGCATTGACGCAAGCATGAAGACATGACTGTCAGCTGTATCTAATATTCCTCCATTACCTTTAGTGTCCTGTCACTCTCCTGGCGCATTTTAAGACTTTGTAGGAACAACAGAATATCAGTGTCAGCGTCGTGCATGTTTTCAATATTGCGCCAGCCAGGCTCTAACGGGATTGACGTGTCTTCGCTATAGAGTAATAATGGCTTAGATATCAACTCATTGAGACTCTCTACCACGTTGTTAGAGACTCACTATTTCTAGGAGTCACTGCGTGTCATAAATCAAATGATTTATATTAAACGCAGCGTTTGCCAGGAACAACCAAGCTAGTCAACAGAGTGCTGTCCAGAGAAGGTCATAATGTTTAGCACTGACGGCAGATAGACGAATCGAGCAATTTCATAGGTCGAAGTGACTATACTCCGAGTAACTTTGTGACTGAATTTTCCAATGGGAGCGGAGTATAGGACTGGGTAAGGTTTTTTACTTGCTGTGAATAATAACCAGAGTTATTATCATAACCATAATGATAATGAAAAAAAAATGATGAGCACGCTCACGAGATTGATTTCCACTTCTAGGCCCAAAACGTTCAGTGCTATCACCCTTGTAAAGGGCTGCTGAAAGGCTGCAGGCAACAGGTACATGCCCCTATACCTCATTGTTCAAAAGTGAGCTGATGTCAAAATGAACAAAATTGTGATTATCATTCTTCGTGTGGAAAACAATCTTGCTTCCTTTTATTTATGCGTGTATGTGTATTTTGTGTGTGGGTGCGTGTGTGTGTGTATGTCTGTGTGTGTGTGTGAGTGTGTGTGTGTGTGTGTGTGTGTGTGAGTGCACACACAACAGATAGTTAAATAGAGCCGGTTTATCCCATGCAATAATAGCATCACGTCACCTATGTTCCGACATGATTTTATCAATGCACATGAATAATAAAAAATAGGCTTTTCACGAAAAGGTTTTGATGTAAAAAGGTACTATTACAATACACGCACAAGTTCCATGTGTATAGTGCAATTTATAAAGTAGCGGCGGACATTTTAACCTTAGGGACCTTCTGAGTAACGAAATGTAACCATATGAGGGGCGGTGCTACTTTTTTTTTTTTTTTCAAAAGTGAGGGGCCAACTTTGTGGGAACAGGGACGTCGATTTGTTTTCAGGATTGGGGGGGGGGGACATTTTGCTGCCACTTGTCTAGAAATCGGATGACAAGCAAAACAAGAAAAAGAAGAAAAATAAAAGTCGTCACATTTTAGCTAAACTTCTCTACAAATTCGATTGACAAGCAAAGAAACAAACAAAACACACACACACACACACACACACACACACACACACACACACACCAAAAAACCGTTTGTCGCTGCTACTTCACTTACCTCCCAAAAATCTCCTGACTGTTTTAGCTGCCACTTGTCTACCAACATCGGCTGACAAGAAAAAAACAAATAGAATGAAAAATCAGACCCTATATATTGTGAGAAAAAGAAAAATGGGAGTGCTCAGGCCTCCTTCTCCCCCAAAACACCAATACACCACCACATTTGCACAAAGCTGTGTTATAATGTTACATCGTTTAATCATCACTGTCTGTTCCATAGTGTGATTTATGGAGCAGCAACGGACATTTTGACCATCTGCTGTGCATATATTATACACCACAGGTGCGAGAAAAATAATATCCCGTGAACAGAGGAGGCAGCGGAATCATGCTCAATATACTGCAGACGACGGGCAACCTTAACTAACCTGCATTACTAGGATGTTAAACTAAACTCGTCACATTGGCCCCGAAATAACTACTTTTAATTTTTAGAATTTAACAAATACTGTCCTTATTTTAATTTTTAGTGTAAACCCCCCTTCGTTCAGTCGCCTGCACTTTAATATACAAGAAATAAATCAATGATGTAAAACATTTTTTAATTCACCGCTTCCTATGAGTATGTCTCCACACTAATGATCCGCGATCACCGGATGATATTGATACCTTTGCTGAACATCAATATTGGCTCGTCCATTGAAATGATAATATTTATCATTACACAGTAGCCTGAAAGAGTCCCTCTGACCGATCAGGCCCAGTTTTATCAAAAGATATACCACACAGGCTGCCATAGACTAATATGATAGAAATCAACGATATACAAAATTATAATTCTTCATTATACAGGGCCCATGCAGTTTTTGTATAATATCTTATGCTATTATATAAACATCATGTTTATTTGTGTTTCATGTTTGTGCGTTTCAATTGATGACAGCGAGACGCCACATGCGGGTGTTGTTAATTATTGAAAATAATAATAATGATTAAAAATAAAATACATTCGTTATTCCGTAGCTTCGTTAACCCAAATCACACTAATTCCCTGTACCTATAACAGTCCATGAAGCCGAGCATGAAATAGAGTTAGTTAATTTGACCATTTTTGTAGGTTCGTTATTCCAAAGGTTCGTAATCCAAAAATGCAATAAGGCTCCTATTCCTGAGGTTCAGCAATCTGAAAACGAAATTAAGTTCGTTCCTCCAAAGGGTCGTTGATTCGTAAAAATTTACGTTCCTTAACCGTATGATTTGGCTCAGTAGTAAGTAAATCTGCCTCAAGATCCTATAAGGGCCCCTGGCCGTCTCGGCTCCGGGTTTCGGGTCTAACTTAGCAATGTTTTGTGTAATCATACCGTTCCCTTTTAAAGAGGGAAATAACTCTATCCCTCTGATAAGACTAGGCAAACAAGACCCTCGAGTTCGTCAACAAGCAAAAGAGACCCGCGAGTTCGACACGAAGTAAAAACGAAATACGAATTCGACGTTACATCACTGGGCTTTAAGTCGGTCTTGAGGGCCTTGTTTGTTTTATCAACCCGTTCCCTACGGGAAACTGGTTATCTTTGTGTTAAGTCTATGGGGATTAAATTCAGTATACTACGGGTTAATATCGAACTTTGGGCCTTGTTTGCTTAGTGTCGAACTCATGGGATGTACATGATTCGTGGACTATGACTCGTAAGCTATATGACTCGTTGGCTGTATGATTTGAATGTGTCGAACTCGTGACGTGCACCCGTAAATATCATCAACACATAGTGTTTTGATATGGGAAGGGCATGGATAATTATCAAGGATAATTAACATGGCCTTGTATATCAGTTATCAATAATGTGTTTATTGATATAATTTTTACTATATATCAGGAACACAATATTGTTATTGTCATTATTGGTATCATGTATCACTTATTATCATTATGATTATAAACGTTTTGCTGTAGGTATCGCAGGAAACAAGGCACCATTACATTCTGTCACGAGTAGCTATTCTGTACCCTATTGACTCAAAAGCAATGGTATTTATATGTGACCCTGTATCACACAACCAATAAAAAGTAGCGAGAAACTGCTTTCTAGTGAAGGACAGATTCTGAAGGAAAAAAAAAAAATCATACATGAAGCTTTTAAGTGACTAAAATCAAATGAATTTTCCTAACCTATGCTATTAGCAACATTGTGGAAAAGTGTGTAAATATACTGAGAAAAGAGGCTCCGTAGTGTAGGCTCTATTCAAGCGCTTAATCTAATCAAGCCATGCTAGCCGTACAATGAACGGGACAAAAACAATAAAGGTACAATTAGATTGAGTTAAAATTGTAGCAAGCTCTATTAACACATTCTATCCATTACGAACAGCCACTTTCAAAGCAGTAGCATCATCCTTTCAAAAGTTATGGCAATCGAAAGTGAATAGTGTGTAAAGGATTTTTAAGAAATGAAAATGAGCTTCTAAGACATACTAGTACTGCCCTACTTTGGCAAAAGGAAGCAAGTAACATTCTCATCATATGAATGTCACTTGCTTCCTTTTGCCAGATTTTTCATGTTTGCTAAAGATCTGAAATACTTTGGCAAAAGGAAGCAAGTTACAACCGCATATGGTATGATTGTCACTTGCTTCCTTTTGCCAAATTTTTTATATTTGCACACAATCTAAAATATTTCGGCAAAAGGAAGCAAGTGACATCCTTATAATATGATTGTCACTTGCTTCCTTTTGCCATTTTTTTTTATGTTTGCTACAAATCTATAATACTTTGGCAAAAGGAAGCAACTAACATACTCGTGATATGATTATCACATGCTTCCTCTTGCCAGATTTTTCATGTTTGCTACAAATCTATATTACTTTGGCAAAAGGAAGCAACTTACATAATGATGAGTTTCTGTGGGAATATCAAAATTCTTCGAATTGTCATAAATGCATCACCAATGTGACTTGCACGAATACCGACATTATTTCTTTCCACAAATTTCCATGTTGGAGGGCCTACCCAAAACATATTTTCTTTATTTGTAGCATTTGTACTCAGTGTCACTTGCTTCCTTTTGCCAAAATAGGGCAGCATACCTAATCACACGATTCTACAAAAAACAAAGTGTTCTAGAAAAACTGAACACATAATTTCCTATTCGTTTTATGATCCTAAATGTTACAATAATGTACAAGAAGAATTGCTCTTTCACAAAATATGAAAAACTCAAGATTGACTAGATTGACCCTTTTCACCTATGTTGAGTCTTCATGCCAAATCAGGGTGTGCTATCGTTTGTTACTTCTGTGAAGTGCGGGTGCATTACGTCGTATCTGTATCGCTTTACAAGTTTTCTCACATCTTTATGCCGTCCTGTCGTATTAGCTTTCAGAAGATCCGGTTATTCAATGAGTTCTCATCTCTATTACAGTTTCCAAAGAGTCTGTGCTATCAATTCACAACCAGTGAACTAAATATGACATTACATATTATTTTGTCGCTCTTGTCATGTTACATACTGTTCCAGTGCTTTAAAAAAATGGAAATAAGAAATTAAAAAAGATAATGAACTTGTGACATTGAAAATAACACATTTGATTTATCGGCTGATAAAGATCCGTGTTACCATAGAACATGACGGATTGTGATATACCTGTATCTTGTGCGTGGCAGCTGCTTCCAGAACCCCCTCGTATCATTTGGTTGTTGCTCTTTTTTTTTTTTTTCTTTTTTTTTTGGGTGGGGGGGGGGTTGTTTTTCATTTTCGAACTGACGAGATGCTGCATAGCCAATACTCGGCTGCACTAGCTGGTCTTCTGTGGGATCCAGACAGATTAGCGTCAAGTTAGAGATTCCTTGTTACTTGCATCTTTCCATAGATGCTAGTTGGGCATCACCGATTCCAGTCCGTGGCTCCGTATAGAACATTCCTTGTTAAGAGTTCTAGTAACCGACTGTGTCGCGATGGGCTTGGAATGGGCGGCCGCGTGTTTTTTGCTCGCATCTTGGAACATTGCCTCTGCACAAACCGAGTAAGACTCTTGATCCATTTGAACATTATAGACATTAAACTTTATTTTTGTGAAATACAGATGTTGATATTATA
This sequence comes from Diadema setosum, assembly GCF_964275005.1. Lineage (NCBI taxonomy): Eukaryota > Metazoa > Echinodermata > Echinoidea > Diadematoida > Diadematidae > Diadema > Diadema setosum. Next base: position 12,010,412 of record NC_092704.1, on the reverse strand, counting down.
TCATGTTATATTTGCACATTTGAATTATTGTAATTTTGCCTGGAGTAATTCAACAAAGTATTGTATGAATAGACAGTTATTATTACAAAAAAGAGCTATTCGAGTACTTTCCAATTTATCCTGTTTAGCGCATATCAAGTCTCTCTTTACCAATTTGAAAATTTGGAATATACATGTATCTAATTCAAATTATTACAATGTTGTATTTTTATCTTTGTTTGTTTTAAAAATGAAATATCTCGTCACATATCTTTGAATTTTCACGTCAATATATAAAGTGGTAATAGTAAGATTAGCCCAAAAATTCCGTATTCCCTTTAAGAACTGATGTTTCAAAACATTCAATTTTTCATAAGGGCCCAGTTATATGGAACAATTTGAGAGATAGAATAATTTGTAACGCTTCACTTGATATTTCGATATTTCTAAGCGCATATTAAAAACATCTATGAATGGCAGTGTTTAACGCCAAAAGGAAGTATTATGGCATAATATATTTGTGTATGTGCATGTATGTTTGTATGTACATGTCCGTGACTGTGTGTGTATGTGCATGCATGTTTGTATGTATGTCCGTGACTGTGTGTGTACGTGTATGTCTGAGAGTGTGTGTTCTTGATTACCTGTATGACTCTGAATTTCTTCATGATTTAGGAACTTATTTATTCCCCTTTACATATACAATTTTATCTTGTGCATATACAGCTTGCACGATATTTGATTGATGGGATTCATTATGTATTACATGTTTGTGGGGTTAACCTCGATAAGCAACTTTGTTTTGTTATCTCCATCCACTTTCTTGTATTCATATACCCCTTTTGTAAATTTTACATACATGTACATGAGAATTGTCATGTAAACAATGTATCGTATTGTTTGTTTTCTATTCTTAATCACAATTGTATTTCATTTAGATTTTACCTGATTGTGGAAAATTGAATAAATTGAAATAGAATTGAATTGAATAATCTATTGCTCCCCCATCACGAATTTGTTTATGAAGTGAGAAGCATTGATATTGTGTGGGCAATTATTCCTCGTCAGACTTTAGAATTTCCACATGTTATAAGATTCTACATGTTATTAGATATTACAAACACACACTAAAAAAAAATAACGGCAAAATTTCGGTCACTTGGGGAACATGGTTTATATATAAAAAAAAAAAAACAGCTTCAAAATTTTGGATATCGTCAAGACTGCAGGATACTGACCATGCAAAGATGCCATTCAATTCACATTTGAAGGATGACCAAATAAAATCGATTAAACGCCAAAAGATGGATCATTCGACAACTTCTGCAATTTCATTTCTGTTCCTAAGGGTGCAATGAAACATGAATTTATTCTTGTTACCTTCTATTGTTCCTCATAAAGGCATAAGTGCCCGACGTACGAAAATGTCGCGATAGAATGTCCCGTTCCTGTGGAGCTTGGCGAGAGGTGCATAGAGAGACGGTAAGTCAATAAATACGTCAATATTTTTGACTCTTTGTTGAAAAAATGTGGAAGTATGATTTTTTTTCAGTGGAGCTAATGCCATTTTTCTAATGTCAATGATTTTCTCTATCTACACCAGTCAATTCTAAAAGGATACAGTTGACATGAAGCCACTAGATTTGTAGAATGAAATAAAGGGGAAGAATATTCTTTGATTGTGATTTATATGCAAAGGGTATCTTCGATGTACGCCGTATTTTACAAAGAGATTTTACTAAACTCGTTGTGCATTTTCAAAATGTAGACATTAAGGAAAATAGTGTAATTAAGGGTTACAGCTCGTTATTCCGAAGGTTCATTATTCCGAAGGCTCTTTATTCCTAAGATTCGTTACTCCGAAGGTTCATTTACGGATTAACCAGTCTTCGGAATAACGAACCTTCGGAATAACGCCACAAATTTTCGGATTAACGAACCCTTTTTCATTTTCGGATTAACGAACCTCTAGGTATAGGGACTTTGCGTGTTTCGGATTAACGACCCTTAGGAATAACGAACCTTCGGAATAGCGAACCTTCGGAATAACGAACAGCACCAGTAATTAAAATAAACAATATTTACATTTTTTTTTATTTGCAGAGAACTGGAAAGAACAACGTGAGGTGTATATATAAATTTCAGCAAATTGACTTATCTACTTGTGATATACAGTTGAAGATTTGTGGTATGATATCAAATTTTCAAAACATTAAATCAACGACAATTTATGGGCATTTTGCTGCAGATTTACAAGAATTGTATACTTTGAATATAAAACATGGTGAAAGGAAGTATGATTTGACTGATAAAAAAAATAAAATAAAATGAGTTTTATCAGACCAAGATGCATGGCATTATTTAGTAAACACAGAGAATTCAGTTTAATTTTTTACACTGGGTGATATACCTTTTGTTCTTATTGTTAATTAGAAGGGAAACTTAATCACATAATATATTGAAAAAAAAATAACGCGTTAGAGTGAAACAGACGTGGCAGTTTCTTATTGAGCAGTATGAATGAGTTGAGTTAAAGGACATGGAATGGGGATGTTTTCTTAGGCTTACAAGGCAGTTCAAACAGAATTAAATGTGCGAGTGCCTTGATATTGTTGATGAAAGTTGTAATATTTCGGGCATGAGTGGAAAATAATAACCCCGAGGGAAACGATGAAGAAAATAGTTTTACATTTTACTGAGGAGGAAAAGCAAATTGCGGTAAAAGCAGGTTTAACTCGGATTTAACTCGAAAAAAAAATGGGAACAATTGAAGATTTTGTAGAGATTGGTTAATTTTATCAATTTTATATCCCCGCGGTTGATAGGGATAGATGTACAGAATGTTGGTGTGTATTTTATACTTTGTTTATTATGTTCAATCTTTATCCCCAATTCAGACGTACGGTCAGTTTCGTTTTCTGCTGTAAAATCTAGGACTCGGGTATGATTATCACGGCTTCTGGTGTAAATCTGTGAAACAGCTAGCCATGACACGTTGTACATGCAGTGTCATTTGTTGCGAGTGTTCAGTTTGTATGTGTGTATGTGTTTTGAGTTTGTGTGTGCGTGTGTGCGTTGTTTTCTTTTTTGGGGGGTGATTTGTGTGTTTATGTGTGCGTGTGTGTGTGTGTGTGTGTGTGTGCATGTGTGCGTGTGTGTGTTGAGGTTGAAGGGTAGGTTTGATATGTGGTAAAGAAGTGTGTGATGGGGTGGGGTTGGGTAGTTATAGTCGGGTAGTAGCAGGGTAATGATTTGTTATTTAAGATGGTTAAGTAGGAACACGGTTTGTGTTGAGAATATGAATATAATTATGATTATCATGTTATGTATAAAAAAAATCAGATATGAGGAGGGGGTAGGGTGATAGGTTAAAAGAATGGTGGTGAATTTCGCTTTAATAATCTAATTATAAGATTTTAGTTTAAGGCAGGGTTCCGTGAAATGTTGTATTCTCAAGTGAGCGGTGTGTAATGAGGAATATTGATTAATTTGATTAGGTTGATCAATGTAGCTTTTTCTGAGATTTATGCAGAATTTTAGGTGACCTATATCACTTTTGTATACAAAGTATGATTTGAAAAAAAAAAAACAATTTGTGCTCTATGTTTAAAAATGTGGATCAGCAACACAAGTGTTAGTGTAATGAAACATTATTGATTAGTTTGATCAGGTTGATCAAGATAGATTTTTCTAAGATTTATGCAAAGGTTTTATATCAATATCATATAAGCCTACATGGCTTGATATGTACACAAAAAATGTATGTTTTAACAAAAATGTGATTCAGCAGCACAAATGAGAACATCAGATTATTCTTCTTCAAACTAATTTAATTGTTTAGTGTGTGTGTGTGTTATTCAAATCACCAAGTCACTAGATTATGGTTTTACTCATTTTTGTTGGAGGGGCAGCGAGGGTTGCGCTGGTTCGGATAAGCAAATGGTAGTTAATTTTCCTTTTTGTTTCATTAGTGGAAAATTGAGCAAAGAAAAATGGGATTCCATCGGGATTCGAACCCGAGACCTCGGGATGCTAGCCCGGTGCTCTACCGACTGAGCTATATAGAAAGCCCTAGTTCAGTGTTCGTCCCAGAAACCCTAAATTCTCAATGATCGAATGGTCAGAAGCTATAGCAGTGTGTTTGTGTGTTTTATTAGTTACACTCTGAGCTGTTGCTTCTCAGCATCCACTATCCCGTTAGATTTTGTCAAGGCCCTCTCGCTGTAATGGGCTCGCTTCGCTCGCCCATTAGGCCATGGGGTGAGCTGGTTTTTTCGCTTGTTTCGTTCCGACAACTGCGGCACTAAAATTTCTCCACAGCTACGTGTAAACAAATAACCAAAAAGGCTACAGGAAAAAGTTCGACACAAACCCTCCTGCAGTATTTTGGTAATTTAGGGGGAAACAGTGAACTTTTTTGTCACTGAGGAGCTGAATTTGTACACTTTGCCGTGTACGATATTCATTCGCGAACGATCATGTGATGTATGTTATCCAATCCGAATCGAGAATTATTGTTTACGAGACAAAATGGCCGCCCCCTGTGAGCCTGTCGACGCGTCTACGTCGTCTGCTCTGCCGAAAATTAGATAGACGAAACCTATTTTGTGTGCCAAAGAGTGGATCAAATTGAGTGGGGGAGACCGTGAAATCGCAGACCAGAACGAAGTGATTCAGCTGCTCAGGGGGACTGCTGCAACCTACGTGTACATAGGATAATTTACAGGTTAGTTTACGTGCGTACAGTCGTAGCAGTCGACACTGACAGTGCAGTCTCATATATGCGTAATGACTACAAGTACAGCTGTACAACGTTAGCTATGTTATGAACGTTGCTTGTGTATGTTATAATGGACGCTAATGTTGTACAGTAGCTTAGCCGTTAGCGTGTCTGTTACATTTTAGATAAATTATCTTGAATTTCACCATGGCATGGCATAGCGCCGTTATAATGTAGCCTAGATGAATTTTACATGTTGTTCTATGTACAGCCCAGGTTAGGTTGATGTAGCTGATCGGTGATATTGTTTTGTAAAAATCTTGACACACAGCACAGGACTGGATTGAAAAAGGTCTAAACTGCATGTAAATTTATATTTTCATAATCATGGCCATGGAGTATTAATATCAAAAATCCGTCCTGTCTCTCTCACCCCGAAATCGGCGAATCCCCCCTCAAAACACACATTTTTAATAGCATCTCATTAAATTAACTTATCAATATTTGATATAAATAGGTCTAAAAAACCAACAATGACAATAATGACATAATTTCAACAATTAAACTCCCTAAAACATATGATTACCATTATGTTGTACCAAATTATAAAGCAGTGGCACTGGGTGGCGGTGATAGTGAAAGGCCAAGGATTACTAGTATTAATGATGATAAGGCAGTTGTATTCATAATTATGATAATTGATATTGCATGTGATCAGGTGATGAAAGCTGTAGATGTCATTTAAAATCAGTAATTGCACTGCAGGTACAAGTTGAAGTAGTTGATGATGACAATGATCATGAGGTGTTAATGATTACCTGGCATAGTACTAGGGCCTATTGGTAATTACAAGATTCAAATATTGGCAGTCAATAGTCTACCGTACATTTAATGATATATTGAGTGTAATGTTCAACCCCTCCCCCTAGCGTTTAGCCTTTTTTTCCCCCTAACAAAATCCAACGGCTAATCATGCTGTTCATTTCTCCATTGTATTAAATAGGATTCCATGAAACGTGCTACAAGAGGTTTATAGATAGCAAACGCCTGAATCTCGCTAGGAAACGAAAGCTGAAGGAGGAGCCTGGTCCGTCAGCAGGAGCATCTGTTTCCTCCCCTAAGACGCTCACATCAAGATCAAGATTTTCTTCTGGAAGCTCTTCAGGTTCTGCTGTGTTGCCTGTAAAATGCATCATTTGCAACAGAGTCAACCTGCTCATTACTTGCCAAGGGAAATAGGTCAATATGATTAATATTGAAGCATGAAAACATTGTCATGTTACTATAAGTTGTCCTTGATAAAATGGAGCAATATATATACACCACTGAAACATTCACACACATACACAAAGAACTTCAGTGCAAAGTTCAGAAACAACAGAATGTACTGTATATGCACCAATGCTTTGGTCAATGTGATTAATGTTCAAGAATTGACATCTTACCAAAGTTGTGCATGATAAAATGTCTTTCTAATACAGATTGCTTCCTGTATTTTGAATGCCAATGTTTATGCAACATGTTTTGACTCCTTGCCTCAGTATGTGATTGTTCGCCCTTTAGCAAACATTTCTGCCCACTATTATGATTTGATTAGGGTTGAATTATTTTAAGAACAAAGATGTTTTCCTAAGTGTGTTTTTTTTTTCATAAAACTGAATGACTACGATTAGAATTTGTTTCTCCCACTCTGGGGGAAAAAAATATGTAACTATTATTAATACTGAAACAGAATGTTCATGTAGAAAGGTCAGTACAATGTAGGTGTGAGTACAAAATCAGTTTGCTAAAACTAATACCAGCCAAATGAAAATTGTGCAAATAAGTTGAGTCAGGTTTGCACAGATCCTCTGATATTGGAAGTTAATTGCAATGTTATCATAATTTTTAATGCCAAACCTGTTTTACTCTCTCCAAGATTTTCAGGTACACATTGCCTCCAATACAGAATCCAGCAGTTTTCACTCATGAATGGGTAAACTATAATATTGCCTTTATTTTAAATATTGGCATTTTTCAAAACTTTTACACTTTTTCAAGGATATTTGGACCATGGAATGTTCCAGAAAATTTATTAAAACTAGAAAATTTGACTGATTATCATTTTGAGCTATCTTACATGAAAGGAGGTAGTGTCCCACCAACCTAATGATAGCAATGAAAACTTCAGGAAATCTTATGAAGATTAAATTTTCTAAAGTACTGTAATATTTCATGAACAATGTGATTGCTATGTGATCCAAATATATTAAAGCTTCTTAAGAAGAAGAAAAGAAAAACATGTTTACTGATAAACAATATGATCTGTTTAATAGTAATGTCTCATGTGTGTAAATGAGTTTGTATGTGTGCGTGTGAGTGTATATAATATGTCAGCGTTTTTATGCACCTGTGTATGTGTAATGCACTGATCAATACATGTATTATATCATTGTGTGTGTTCATGTTTATGATGATCTTTTGTATGATGCTGATGTGATAAATGGCCAAGGCATGTAGAATAATATTGTAATACACTTGGGTATCTTCATAACTATGTGTGTGCGTATGTGTGTGTGCATGTGAGGGTGTGTGTGTGTGTGTGTGTACAATAAGATTCTCCCTCATGCACGCGGACACACACACAAACAAACGCTCTGATTTTTTTTTTTTTTTGCCTTGAATGATTAGTCATTTGATTAATAACATGTCTTTGAACAGAATATAAGGCATTTGCCTTGACCTCTGATACACATCAGGAAAAGCTGAAACATGAGATATAATGCAACTATTAAACCAAAACTTCACTGTTTTTTTTCTAGGTACTATATGGCTAAAAGCAGTGCTTTACAAATGTGTATATGTATTTCAGCTTAGAAACACCAGGGAGGTGGAACCCTGGAAACACTATGGGAACTATACAGCGGCTAGCAGCCCCATACGCATAACTGCGGCCAGCAGCCCCATACGCATAGCGTCATGGGGCTGTGAACTGTAGCATACAGGATCATGACGAATATGTTATTGCGGACAAATATCAACTTAAAATCGGGAAAAAATCTTCAATTTGAAGACTTATTAATAAATTTGAAGTATTGATAACAGAGTTCGTGCAAGGTTTGCTTCTGCAAATAGTTCCTTTCTGTTCAAATTGATGACTAAATGTGACTCGGTCGAGAGGAAACTGGGAGAGCTACACTGAATTGACGGCCAGCGCATGCGCACACAGACATCATTATCCAGTCAATGGATTCGAAATTTGTGCGCAGCGATGTGTGCGCCTGCGCTGACCGTCAATTCAGCGTAGCTCTCCCAGATTCCTCTCGACCTAGTCATATTAAGTCATCAATTTGAACAGAAAATGACTATTTGTAGAACCAAACCTTGCACGAACCCTGTTGTCAATACTTCAACCTTACTTGTAAGTCTTCAAATTGAATTTTTTTTTTTCGATTTAAGGTTGACGTTTGTCCGCAATACTAGCCTGTCATGATCCTAAATGCTACAATCCGCAGCCCCATTACGATATGTGTATTGGGCTGCTGGTCGCAGTTTATAAAATATGGATTTTCGCAAAAACTGCAGGATATTTCGAGGAGAACTTTTTACTGTATATTTAGGATGTACAAAACATCACATTTCCGAATTCAAAAAGTAGTGCCAGTGTTGCTGGAACGAAACCCATTTTCTAAGCCTCTTTTTCCGCTTCACCCCATGGCCTACATTACAGCGAGACTAAGGCTGCGTTTATCAACTTTCCCCTGTTTAAACGGCTTTCGATAGCCCTTTCGATAGCCCTTTCGAAAGCCCTTTCCGTAGCCCTTTCGAGAGCCCTTTTCAAAGCCCTGACTGCATGTACTATTAATGTGCCGCTTGTTTTCTAAGAAGGGACGGCGAAAAGCAATTACCATAATAAAGACATATCTTCCTTTGAGAGTGACGAGTCATGATGCAATGCCACATGAATCAATTGTCTTCCTATCTGTGAGGCAGCTCCAGTTTAGCACATACTTCAAATATTTCTGAGTGGCGGCATGCGACTTTGGCTGCGTTTATCAACTCTCCCCTGTTTAAACGGCTTTCGATAGCCCTTTCCAAAGCCCTTTAGAAACGGCTTTCAAAATAGTTGCGTTTATCAACTCTCTTCGCGAACACGATTTTTTTTAACTGGCCTGTCACTGCACAGCTGCATTGCGCAATTCGACCGGAGGAGAAGAGGTCATAAGGCGTGCCTGAAGTACAAGACTACAAAGCCGTTTCAAAACAGCTTTGCGTTTATCAACTTCCAAAAGGCTTTTACAAACAGGTTTCTGAAAACCTGTTTAGGAAACCTGTTTGGATCGCCACAAATTTGGGGCTTTCGAAAAGGCTTTCCTAAAGGGCTTTCAAAAGAGCTTTGCGTTTATCAACTCGTTAAAATTCCTTGAAAGCTGTTTGGATAGCCTGTTTCTGCCGAGAAAAGGAGTTGATAAACGCACCCTAGTCTAGCAGGCGACGTATTTTTAGCCTAAATCAGTCCTTGATTGCCAGTCAATAGAGGGCGCGACGCACAGTTGGCTAGGTGTGACTGAAAGTGCGCCAAAATAGGGATTTAGTAACTTGAAGGAAATTTATTTTTTCATGTCCTAGACACAGATTACATCCTCCTGAACACCTCTGATCAATAGTTTTTCTTGAAATTAGTGGATTGTTTATCTACAAAAAGACTCAAAATTTGTAAATACTGGGTAAAACACGTGTAAATGCAAAATTGCGGTTTCCAAAAGGTTTCCGCCGAACAAGTCCTTTGATCCACTTTAAATTTTCAACACGTGTGTCAAATTAACTATTTTAAATGATCATAAACTCTGCAGGCTAAATATTATTCCCCCTGAAAGTAATTTGGGTCAAAGCAAGGAAAATTTGGCTAAAAATAGCAAATTTCTTTTCATGTGAAAAAATGGTCAACATTCCTACCGATTCCCGCGCTAAAAATATCACAGTCGCCTTTGATGTAGTTCCTGCTTTACAATGATACCAAACTTGGCTGCAACCTCCTGCAACCTTGTGAAGAAAAGCCAATTTTCCATCCGCATGTTTGCCTGGTTTTTGCCAAAATCTCGCGTGCGGTGGAAGCACGCACCCAATGGATCCTCATACGCAGGCAAGGCACACACAACAACAGAGACCACAGAGATGCAAGAGAGAAGGAGAGAGAGAGAGAGAGAGAGAGAGGGGGGGTCTGGTGAGGAGCGGGGTGTCATGTTCATCATGATTGATAGGTGTACAATGTTAACATCAAGCCAGTGAAATGACCATTAATGTCTCGATGGTCTAACTCTGTAATGCCTGTGTAGTCAATTACTTGCACTGATTAACAGCATGCAAACTACCCACATTCAACCAACGTAAAGATCTGACGTTCTCCTCCTGCACGATTCTTTCGACCTTGTTTTTCATGGTACCACAATGATATCTTGATATCCTCTTATTACTAATAATCTTACAGTGTCGATAAACAGTTCATGATACTTTGTGTTAGTATGATGTTTTCGCAGTACATACCATAGGCTTCTGCTTCTGTTATTGTGTAGGGTTATTGAGGTGTAAGGCTATAGTTTCCGGTGTGGGTGTCAATGATCCCTTTTTCCCTGTATTGAAATACTGAGTTCTTCATGCCTTATGCATGCCTGTAGACCACACTGGTAAAGTCAGTTGGAAGGGGGAGGAGAATCATTGGTTTTGTTTATACGAAAATGTAGAGTATCTTTTCTCCGAAAGTATATGTATGCCCTAGAATGTAGAATATTTCTCTCTCCTTTATCAAAATAAAGTAAATACTATTTTCAAAAGGAAAGTTTTAACTGAATTCTTATTTTATCATAATAACATCACCTCTCTGTCTTTCAGTCTACCTCTGTAGGCACATCTTATATATACTATATTATATCTATATAGTCTTGTAACATCCTACATACTTACTTTAAATTCTCATTAATTCATTTTGAAGAAGTATGAAGACCTCTCTAAAACATTTTTAAGGCTCTATACATTATGGCCTTAACGGGCTTAATAACATAATTATCAAATTTCCTTTTCAATTTGTGTACAATGTTTGTTTCTCACTTATCTCTTATTTGCATTGTTAACGCATGCATTTTCAAGAGGGGACATAGCAAACTAATGATAATTTACCAAAAAAGTCCTGAAGGGCGCCACTCTAAGTACGTGTGACCTAAGTCTGAACCTTTGACGTCTTTCTTTTATTTTGGTTTCTTTTATTTTGTTACTTTTCATGTTGTTTCTGCACATGCGTTACAGCTACAGTTCGCACTATCATTTTTCTGACATTGGAAAAATATTGTAACGTGAGAAATATTATATTTCTCATTGGATGTTCACAGCCAATCAGAAATCACCATATAAATGACGTCATATGGGTTTGAAAATATTTTTATTGCACTCTACGGGTCTGATTACCTCTAGATCCGCCAGTTTAGCATACGTTTTAAGTTGATCTCTGTGAATATGAATTTTGGCGCACTTTGGAGCCATTCTGGCCCACTGTGCGACGGTGTGGAAGTCTAGTCGACTTAAAATATGTCTAGTAAGAAACCTCCGAATAGAGGCGTGGAACCGGGCGTGGAAAGACAGTTGCCAGTCTTCAATATCGAAATTTCATTGACTGAGCACCAGTGTCAATCAAAACACATCGCAGAGCTCGAAGGAATTCTAGACCCCGTTTACAGTGCGAGGCTCGGCCGCGGCTCGGCCGCGGCCGAGCCCAGCCCCGCTTCAGTGTAAACGCACAAAAGGCCAAATGCGAGGCCAAAATTGGCCTCGCATTTGGCCTCGCTCTGGAGGTGGTCTCGGCCGCGGCCGAGCCGCGGCCGAGCGTGGCCTCTTCTTGGTGTAAACGCAAACTGGGCCAAATGCGCGGCCAATTTTAGTCTGGCTTCCAGACCCTCTGCCCGTACTATTTCGCTATTCACGATATTACCCCCTCAACGTGGAAAACTAGTATAGTTTAAGGTGGTTTTGTCCTGCAAAGGATTTTTCCATCGGCAAAGGCCTTTGCCCGAACGGCGACTTCGTCGCCACGGAATCCAGTTGGCAAAGGGTCTGAAAACCAGGCTATACCAAATTGCGTTTGTTTACAAGCAAAGCGCCACTACGACAAAATATTGAAAGGTTTGAATTAAAAGCGCGGCCGAGCCCAGCAGTGTAAACGGTGGCCGAGCTGCGGCCGAGCCCGGCCCCGCACTGTAAACGGGGTCCTAGTCTACTCTCCTAGGTATAATACAGGTTGTCTTTCAATGAAAATAGAATTTCCCTGTCTCTTTCGCATTATTATAGTATTTTGTCATTCTTTCCCATTCATTTTGGGGTGTAAAACATCTTACCTTACTTCAAATAAAAGAATGATAGCAGTCAATGCAACTACATGCATTTGAAAATTCATGAGGGTTCTGCACGTGGAAACTACTCCCAAATTACTGCCGAATGCAAACCTTTCACTGCTGCGCCGGCCCTGAATACCCAATATTAAATGGGTTAGTCAAATACCGGTTAGTGATTGGCTAAACACAGTCACGTGGTGGAGGAACATTCGTTTTGTTCGCCCATGGGAGAATATTTTTGTAATGTTCTCCTATGGGAAAACATTTTCACGTAACAAATGACAGAAGGACACGCGCGCAGTGAATTTGGCTCTGCCCGAGCGATCGAGTGCGTTGTGCTGGTGGTTGATGTTGACGTATTTGACGTAGGCCTATTTGACTGGGGGCATCCCACGAGACCGACACCCACGAGTCATACGGTCCACGAGACCGACATCAATAATAGGTTCATGAGTCATACAGCCCACGAGTTATACGGCTCAGGAGTCATACAGCCCGTGAGTTCGACACTACGCACAAAAGGCTCATGAGACCGACACTAAGCGAACATAGCCCACGAGACCGACACTAAGCAATAAAGGCTCATGAGACCGACACTAAGCAAAGAAAGCCCAAGAGACCGACAGTAGGCAAAATAGGCCCACGAGACCGACACTAAGCTAAAAAGGCTCACGAGACCGACATTAAGCAAAGAAAGCCCACGAGACCGACAGTAGGCAAAGAAGGCCCACGAGACCGACAGGACAAACAGCGCCATCTACATGTCAATCACCTGTACAGGGTGTTCCATGAACGGAAAAATAACATACTGGCGGGTGTAATTTCGTAACACTATCAATTGAAAGATGGTGACCATCTACATAATTATGAACGTCATCAAATATGTATTTCTACATACTTTTGGGGAGGGAGGGGGGGGGGCAAGTGTGTCAGGGAGCGACATTGTTATCAAGTAGAAAAATAGAATTAGTATTCTTCATCCTCCCAAAAAAGAGACAAAAACACAAATGAATTTAAAAGAGGACAATAACGATGTATGGATTAATTTTAGAGCTTTGATAATGCCATCGTGCTATTTTCAACAGGCTTTCCCAGTTTTAATTTAGCTAGAAGATGGACAAGATATAAATTTTACCTCTTCTCTTTCCCGATTCACTAGTTACTTGTTCTATTTTAGATATTCTACCCTCCTGCTTTGACGTTTTGCAGTAAGATCTATTTGTAATTTTCTCTGTAACTATAATGTAATTCTACTGATTAAAACGTTTTACATCGCAGGGATTCACCTCAATTTTGTTGCTTGTGTTATTCTCCTCCGAACAGTACATTTTATCGTGAAATACAATAGCTGTTTTTATGGATGCATCTGGGTTTTTTTTTTTTTCTGAATCCCTAACGCTACCTTAATAGACGATTACGTTATTTTTTATTTGTTATTAATACTAAATCAACACCCTGGCTGATTTATTGTGGACAGATCTGTCACACACTTTTACTGTACACAAACACACACCCATGCAAACACAATTAAAGATCCTGATCATTTCAGGGGGGGGGGGGGGCAACTGATGGGGTAACACCCTGCCGGAGATGGCAACTCTGCTTTTCCATCTCTCATATCTTCCTATGCTATTATCAGGACACCCTATATAATTTATTGGTCTGTAGGTGGCGCTGTTCATCCTGTCGGTCTCCTGGGCCTTCTTTGCTTAGTGTCGGTCTGGTGAACCTCTTTTGCGTAATGTCGGTCTCGTGAGCCTTGTATGCGTAGCGTCGGTCTCGTGGACCTTTTAAGTGTAATGTCGGTCTCGTGGGCTTTGTTTGCTTTACGTATACTGTCGGTCTCATGAGCCTTTTGTGCGTAGTGTCGGTCTCGTGAGCCGTATAACTCCTGGGCTTATTTTACTTGATGTCGAACTCGTGGGCTGTATTTACTCAGTGTCGAACTCGTGGGCTGTATAACTGGTGGGCTGTATGACTTGTGAGCTGTATGACTCGTGGGCTGTATGACTTGGGAGCTGTATAACTTGTGGGCTGTATGACTCGTGGGTGTCGGTCTCGTGACGTGCACCCATTTGACTAACCCATATTAAAATGTATATGATATAACAGATGATGACTTCTGTTGTCGAGAACATGTACCAAACGTTGCACCCTCAGGGTTTGAAATGCTATTTCGGGAGGTTATAAGTTCCTCGACTTCGTCTCGGGACCTATAACCTCCCTCAATAGCATTTCTAACCCTTCCGGTGGAACATTCGGTATGTTCCCTCCCCCGCCAGTCATCATCTGTACACCTTTCCTCAGTTTATTACCTCCGCCAAGGGAGGAAGTTATGTTTTCGTTACCGTTGGTTTGTTTGTTTGTTAGTTAGTTAGTTTATCCGTGAGCAAAATAACTCAAAAAGTAGATTTGGATGAAACTTACAGGAAAGGTTGAGAATGACACAAGTAAAAAACTATTAAATTTTGGTAGTGATCTGAGAATTTGGGGGAATTCATGGAGGATTTTTGATATTTTGACAGGTAGGGTCAATGAACTTGTGAGATCAAGCTGCGCAGTTTTGAGGTTTTCAAACGCGCACTAAAGTGCGTGCTCCAGTTTCTGCAGCTGGGCGAGGCGCGCCGCGCAGCTGAGGGTTTATGACGTAACAAAGGCTTCTATACTGGGAAATCGGGCGATTTTTCAGCATGTATACCTATATGGGTGGAAATCACTGATCTCTATGGAAGAGCCCAATCATTACGGTGGAAAGCAGCTGCTTGGCGGAGGTCTGCGCTCTCAGAGTGCTTTTCTAGTTATGATTATGATTATTATTATTATTATTATTGCGGTGGGAAGTCCTCTGTTCGACCATAAAATTTGGTATTGAGTGCGATCTTTTCATATCGATCTCATGTAAGAAAAAAAAATAACAATAATAAAAAAAAAATATCTTTCGAAAACAAAACTCGTCTGATTAAAAACATTTTGGAAGGTCTGGTTTGTACAGTGTTTTCACGAGATTTGCTTTGATTACGCACTTTGTAATGGAAGATGCTCATTTTTTTTTTCTATCATAACAAAATGAGAGGGGGATGCCCTAGTCATCGTAACGACGAGTTTGAATGAGTGTGGAATGTCAGGGGTATTTTGTTTATTTTTTTTTTAAGAAGATTTTCTCTTTGATTTTGTTATAATGATAAAAGCGCGCTCGCACACACACACACACACACACATACGCATACACAGTTAACGGAACAATAAAGTAATACTAAAACCACCTAATCCTGCAAGTGAAGTTCGGTCAACGTTTCATCTCTTTACTCTAATGACACACAACCCGAAATAAAAGAAGCGATGAAAAAAAAAAGTTCTCAGGGATTTTTTTTTTTTTTTTTTTTGGCAACGATTAGATTGGTTCCTAATACGGAGAATAACTGCTGTGAAGGATGGACAGATCCGGACTGCAAAACCGGTAAGTGACGTATCACGCATACATAGAATTGTACACTCTGAAAAATAAAATGGTAAATCAACATTTCAAATGTTGCCCCTCCTCAAAAATTTAACTCTCAAAATGACTGATTTCCAATTTTTGAAAAGGTGCTATAAGATTTTGAGTGTTAAAGTATTGCTAAAGGTTTGAGGAGTAACAACATTTAACATGCTAATTTGCCATTTCATCTTTAGAGTGTGCAGATACTTGTAATTAACTTCTACAGTGACGTCATTGTGCATCCTGCAAAGTCAGATTTAACACCATACCAGCCTTCTCAGATACATTGCTTCCTCTCAGAGTGAATATCTATTCCCTTTATTTTGATACTTCATTTTTTCCGTACTAGAAGAGTGATTTTCATATGCTTGCAGATAGAGAGAAAGGGAGGGAGGGGGTGAGAGATGGGACGTATTGTAAAGCATACTCATCGAGTTTCCTGCCCTGTACTCCACGCATCTGCAATCTTTGAGAGCCAGGTAGGGGAAGGGGATGATTATATCGATATGTATAGATATACAACGTGCATTGAGTGTTGAATAGCATGGTGTTTCTTTGCATTTATCCTTACAAAGAATTCTGTCTGGGATTCAGGGGGTTTCTTCAATCACAGGGTTTCGTAGCAAACCGATTGCTTTTGTAGTAGTTGCGTTCAGACGGTGATCCTTATTTAACCTTGAGGAAACCCTGAACTTCGAGGATTATATATGTTCGATGGGTCGCCAAGTGTCGCATGGTCGAATTCGTACCGAAATCGACCGTGCGACCCTTGGTGCCCCATAGAACTTATTGTCGAGGATAGCTTTCCTTGATGTTTTACTATAATGATCACCGTCTGAACGTGCTATTGTATTACAATAGACCACTTCCGTAATTCATTACAATTCATGGATTTTTTAAAACAGCCTAGTAACGAAGCATTTCATTCAGCTGCTCTGCTCACTTCAATTAGTATCCATAACTAGGCAGGAGTATTCGCCTAGTTGTTGCTAGGTTGGGCAAGCCTCCGGCAAGCTTTGTGTTGTTAGGGGAACCTTTTGTTGACAAAGCATGCATAAAATCTGAATGCGTCACAGAACCTGTCTGTTTATAGACACTTCTTCTCCTTCAGCCTATCAACAAAATATTTGTTTTTCACCTCTTCCTTTCCATTAGTGTCTTAGGAAGGAACTTATAAGTTGTTGTTAGGAAGGACAACCCTCTGGCAAGTTTTGTGGTTGTTCAGACATCTGTTTGTAAGCAAAACATGCCTACAATTTGATTACTTTACAAAACGGTCTAGTTAATTGACACCGAATATGTAAAAGAAAAAGAAAAAAGATGAAGGTAAGACAGTGGCATAATGTTAGCTGAGAATAGCGATATAAACGTGTATACCGCCGTGCCGTTCAGCCATTAGGTGCACTGTCCCGCCCCTGCGCGAAGGCCTGCGGTTAGTATCATGCAGCAGCAATGACGGCCAAACGGTGGGTCATAACGGCCGATGCGTCTTCAGCTGCGACGAAGGTTACTCGCTTGTTGGCCCCAACACCGTGATCTGCTCCTCGCAAAGCGAATTCAACAGGAACATGCCCACCTGCGAAAGTAAGTCGTGTTGAATTTCTCCAACGCTTTTACTCCTATTCATTAGTCTTCTACTTTCCACTTATACCTGTTGTCCTCTCCTTTTTTTTATTTCTTTTTAAAAGTCATGGTTAATGATGAATAACTGCCCATAGCCACAAATAGCTGGGCAGGATTTAAAAAACATGTTAACAAAACAATGTCAACGACAACAACAGTTATCCTTTACGCTTTCCTTGATAAGTACCATGTCTTACATACCCAGGGCGTTGTTGAGTTCCTTTCAGAGTTAGCATTGCTCTTCGATCCACACTGAGAGTCGACTGTCACTGCCCTCCACTCGGCATTAAAATAAAGCCAGCTTTTATAATTGTACTCTACGTGTAAAGTGATAAACGCACTCATTTTGGGATTCGAGCTTAGGATCTGCAGTTCGAAAGTAAATGGCCTTAACCCTATGCCACGTTTGTCCTTGGCAAATCTATCTCTCTACCCATCTTCGGGCAGGGATCCAGCTGCCAGAAAACATCTGTTCCATCGTCAAGGGTCGTCACTACAAGCGACTGGGAGCCGAAGACTACGACTACTTCCCCGGCCAGTGCTCCTTCTACTTGGCAACGATCGAGCTTACCAGCACCGGTTCGGAGGCAGTGGAGTTCATCATCAACACGGTTTCCGGGGAAAATAATGATGACGTCTCCATCACGTACATGTAAGCGCACAGAGGATGCCAGGACTGCCGAAGCAGGACGCTCAAAACACGATTAACTTTTTGTTTGTTTGTTTGTTTGTTCGTTTGTTTCTTTGTTCGTTCGTTGTTGTTTTTTTAGGTTTTTTTTTAGAGGAACAATCAACATTCTAAAAACTTAGTCAACTTTTTGTTTGTTTGTTTGTTTGTTTAAGTCGGTGTTTTTGTTTTTCTACAGAGAAAAAAAAATCAACATTCTATAAATTTACTTTTACATTGAACCGATTTGAAGGCAAATCTACCTCTTATATACATACATTATGAATTCAGTAGTGCAGAAGTATTTGTAGTACGTATTAGCAAAGTTTTAGGAATAATCAGTTATGAGTTTATAATGTTTGATGAAGTCGATGTTCTCTCATCACTGGATGAGAAGACTAGAAATTCTTGATTGTGAAGGATACAAATAAGATAAAAAAGCGTTAAAAAAATCATAGAATT
Organism: Diadema setosum; assembly: GCF_964275005.1. Lineage (NCBI taxonomy): Eukaryota > Metazoa > Echinodermata > Echinoidea > Diadematoida > Diadematidae > Diadema > Diadema setosum. Next base: position 11,992,125 of record NC_092704.1, on the reverse strand, counting down.
CATAACGAAAAGTACACGTTTCTGGGACTTGTTACTGACACTATAAATGGTAATTTTATTCTCAGGTACTTCATAGAAGAGTTAATGTGATCTGTTTTTTTTTAATGGTAGAAAACTGAAAATATCTTAAATTCTCTATATAAGAGCAAACCAATAAACAAATAAAGTGAATTCCACATGAGATTAAGAACCTTGTGAGGATGATTACATTGTCCAACCTCATCCCCTTTCCCGTTTTTTTTTTTGTTTCCTTAGTGAAATCAGGTAAAACAATGATATTTTGTAATTTTCTCATTTCATGCCTTTTCCTTCAGTGCATTAGAATCAGCCGAGGTCAAGGCCCGTGTCACCTTGACCCCCAACGGCGTCTTCCATGGCAACCGAACAGCGACGCTTCCACTGAGAAACACCCAGTTCAGCGTGGTCGAGAGAGGGTCCTATTACATTCTGCGAGACATCCATGGTAACCCATGTTTTCATTAATGCAGTTGATAGTGGAGCCGCCTATGCTAACAGCAAGAATTTAGAGACAGTACAATAACATGATTGACATATGGTGCAATAATGACAACGCACTTTGTGATATTTAAATTGGACATTGTGTTGGGATCCGTCGAACAATTTGATTAACTCATAAAAGTTGACATGATCCGTTTCGATACAATCATAATTATGTTCGATTTATTTCAAGGAAATTTCAATAAAGATTATTACAAAACAAATGCCCGTGTGTGTGTATGTGTGTGTGTGTGCGATTTGCGTTGATTTGTGCGTCCTTGAGTATGTTTCGATAAGCTTGGTGCAAGTTTATGCGCTCGTTTCTTGGCATGAATTTCTATAAGTCGATGGTAACCATGGTTTAATACAGAAAATGTCATTTTCTCTCCACATCTCTTAGACCTGCGTGTGGAGTATGCATCAGGAGAAAGAATATACCTGTACATCCCGGACCAGTTTGTCAATGAGGTAAGCATTATATACCATACGTTTAGCCACAGACTAACAACTTTATAAATGCACAGATTACGATTATCACAGATAATTATGGTTTTCATTATTTTACTAGATATATTCGTGACTTCGTGCTTCCCGCGGCAGTTACCACCCATTGAAAATCAATCTCGAGATCAACTCATTGGCCCGAATTCGCGAGGGTTGTACAACTGAAACCATGGTTAAGCATGGACAAAGACCGTTTTTTTTTTTTTTTAATGGGGAGCCAAGTATCGCATGGCCTATTTCGTTACGAAATCAGGCATTTCGTCGACGAAATAACTGATTTCGTATCGAAATAGGCCATGCAACACTTGGCGCCACATTAAAAAACAAACAAACTACGGTCTTTGTCCATTGTACCACCTTCGCGAATTCGGGCCATCGTGTGGCACGTTTGCTCACCCGACTCAGTTGACGGCTAGCAAACTACGCAAAAACTCGCACATGCCATCGATAAATCGCTGTATGCCACGCTAAATTGAAATTCAAAGCACTGTCATAAAAATTTACTTCAAAGCAAAGCTTACAGTTTTACAAACAATTTTGCCCGACTGGGTTTCTAGGGTAAAAGATTCAATATAAAGTGCAATTTCATGTGAGCGACAGTTTTCAGTGAAGGTAGAATGAAGGATAGCTGCACATGCACTATCGATTATAATATCAGGTTTCATCTCTTTTATGTTTTAATCACAGATTTTTTATGTTACTGCCTAATGTCTTGAAATGTGTGTTTCGGGAAATGTGTGTATCAAGGTATATAAACGGGGTACTTTTCATTGCTTTTGTGTTTTAATTACCGACGTGTAAGTGCAAATTGAGCAACAACGCATATGCAGTATATAGGAAATGGTTCTTGGTATTTTGGTAGCAATAGTGCACATCAATGTATAATGATAAACAGGTGATGGGGCTTGTTTTCTTTTTTTTTTGTTTTTTTTTTTTTTTTGTTTTCTCTATGATTGGGCACATCTATTGATACTTCAAGTCAGTGCCCCCGGGTTGGAATCTGTTTAGGCCGCACAAGACTTACACTGCATGAGTTACTGACCTGTGTGTTTAACTACGTCTATTATTTTCTGGTCGAGAAAGTATGCAGGAATGAAGAGCACTTTGCTAAGAGTGTATTGTTCCTTAGAAAGAGTAAAATCAACGACAACCAGTGCACACAGAACGGGTTTATTTGATGGGATTAATTGTTATGTTAATTAGAAATGCTCGACGCCGGTGTTTTGACTTGGAGTGTCACAGAGCTTTAGAAGAGGAAATGTGCATTTATGAATATGCAGATTCTTTCGTTTTGCAATGTTCTGGAAGGAGCCAGAGGTTTGGGGGCGAGAGCTCTATTTCATGTTAGGGTCGGAGTAGTATTGAATATCTCAAGTGTTATACCAGAGGAAATGAAGTTTAGGTTATGTAGGCACACAGGATTCACGGGTATGAGCACTCGATAAGCCAAGGGATATCAGTATGACATTTTGTAATGCATGCATACTCCACATGTGCAGATAAGTTTGGGTTCTGTTTGGTTCAGGTTGTGAACAGATGCAAGATATATAAACAGGGAAGGTTTCATCTCTTTTATGTTTTAATCACCGATTATTCATGTTACTGCCGAAGGTTTTGAAATGTGTGTTTCGGGAAATGTGTGTATTAAGGTATACAAACAGGGTACTTTTCATGTCGTTTGTGCTTTAATTACTGAATTTTTATGATATTGTCTATGGACTTGAATCAAATGTGTGTATCGGGAAATAACTCAGGAGCAATGTGTCTAGGGAGGAAAGCTGGTTAAATACATTCCAACACGGATCAATGGTTTGGATGGAGGCCATTGGTCAATGTTGAGGTAAAAAGCGCTGGGTTATATTTTGGCGGGCAAGGAAGACTTATGTTTGGGGAGCCCGGCTTGCGTAAGGAATTGTTGTATTGAACAACCCATGTCTCCTATGAAGTTTGATATGTACGCATTGTATGATGGGTATCGGTATGACAGTTGTAATGAACGCAAGTTTCTTATCTGTTTTATGCAGTGACAATAGGCACGGTATACAAATAGATGGAAGATTAATTCGGTCTCTGATTAATTATTGATTTTCTAAGTTAATGCCCCCAGTTGTGGAATGTCCTTTCGTGTATTTCGAGTTTCATCATGTCCGGGCGTGTCGTTCTATGTGTGAGTCCGGTTATTATAGTTTGTGTGTTTATGCTATTACGTTATAAATACAACGTTTTGTGCTGGATTTAGGGGCGTAGGGAGATAGCATGGAGGAAAATGTAGGTGGTAATAATAAGCACACCTTTGTGCAAGGGAGGCGTGGTTTTATGGACTTGGATTTTTTTTTTTTTCATTTGTGCGTGTGTATAAGGTTTAGGTTTAGTGTATACGACACACGGGTAGTGGGGACATTATGCACATCGGTGAGTAGGGTGATGATTAGTTTTGGATTGCGGTTATTGTTTTTAAGCTGTAGGGATAATGCTGGCATGACATGAAGGGCATTATAAATAAGTTTTGAGAGGAATTTTTTTTTTTCTTTTCTTTCTTTTTTTTTCTTGTTGGTAAGAATTTAAAATATGAATGGAGGGTTTTTTTTTTTTTTTAACGTAATGTAGTGCGGGGGAGGAGGAGAGGCTGCTGGAGGGTACTGAGCTTCATTGGTGTCAGTACGTGGATTGTAGGGTTATATTTCTTTTTATTGGGGATCCAGGTGGGAATTGGTTAGATAGGGTAGGTTTTGCTGGGTAGGTATAAGGGTTAGGGACGAGTGCGGTTTTTTTTTTTTTCTTCTTCGTTTGTGGGGTTTTTATCACTCTTCGGTTACCAGGGGGCATTTCGTGGTGGATGGTGAAATGCACATCAAATTTTTGTTACGGATTGCTGTCGTGGTCACTCCCGTCAGTAATCTGAGATTCACTTCTTTGTGTGTATATGGCGCATAATAGAGAGGGGAAAAGTAGTTATGTTTCTTTAAATGTAAAGGGATTAAGAGAAAAGGGTAAAAGGCAGAGAATTTTTGCTTGGTGTAAGGAGAAAGGGGCAGATTTTGTATTTTTACAAGAAACATATAGTACAAGAGATGTAGAAGATAAATGGACATCGGAATGGAACGGTCAATGTGTTTATAGTCATGGAACCTCCCATAGTAAAGGAGTTTTGATTTTGGTTAATTCGTTAGTAAAATTGGAAATGAAAAAGGTGGTAAGTGATGTAGAAGGTAGATATATATTGATGTATTGTAATTTGAAAGGGTTAAGATTGATTTTATGTAATGTGTATTTTCCTGTTAGGGGAAAAGAAAAAGAGCAAATACAAATGATAAAGAAGTTAGAGGGACAATTGAGGGAAATGAATAGAGAGGGGGTATCTGTTATAATGGGAGGGGATTTTAATATGATCCGTAATGAAGAGTGTGATTATGTTGGTAGAAATAAGTCAATTTGTCAGAGTAGGTTTAATTTGGAAATTGATAATTTTATGGAAGTATGGAATTTAGTAGATATTTGGAGGAAGAGAAATCCAACAAAAAAGCAATTTACATATAGACAGAAAGTACCATTTATGCAAAGTCGATTGGATTATTGGTTAATTTCAGAAGATTTAGTAGACTTTGTGGTTAAATGTGAAATTATGTCTTCAATTGCTCCGGACCATTCCGCAATAGGGTTAGGGTTTTTGGATATCCGGGAAAATCAAATAAGAAATAGAAGTTCTTATTGGAAATTTAATAACAGTTTATGTAATGATATGGTTTATGTTCAGCAAATGAAGGAAGAAATTTTGAAATTAAAGAGAGATTTACAGGAAGAGATTCAGGATAAAAGAGTACTTTGGGATTTTTTGAAATGGAAAATTCGTCAATTTACACAAACGTACTCTAAGAAAATGTCTAAAAATAGAAAGGAAAGTAGAGAAAAATTGGAAAGAGAGGTAGCAGAGTTGGAGGATAGTTTGATATCTCAGCCAAATCAAGAAGTATGTAAGAGACTTGAAGAAAAAAAAAGGGAATTACAGGTTAGTTATGATTATGATAAGGAAGGAGTTAAGATTCGCTCCCGCGCCTCTTGGTATGAAGGAGGAGAAAGAGATGTGAGATATTTTACGCAATTAATGGAGTCAAATAGAAGAAAAACTAATATACAAAAATTGATTAATGAAAAGGGTGATATTATTTATGATGAAACTGGTATAATTAATGAAATTAAGGATTTTTATAGTAGATTGTATGCTAAATCAGATGTAGTTTTGAATTTAGATAATGTGTTTTTTTCTGAGGACTTGCCCAGGTTATCTGAGGAGTCCAAAGATTATTGTGAAGGGTTAATAGTAGAAAGGGAGTGTATACAGGTGTTGGAAAAAATGAAACTGAATAAATCACCAGGGAATGATGGGTTAACGGTTGAATTTTATAGAATATTTTGGCCGGTTATCGGACAATTAGTAGTAGAAGCTTTAAATGAAGCGTATCATAATGGGGAACTATCGGCTTCCCAAAGACAAGCAATGATTATTTTAATTGCAAAAGAAGGTAAAGATGTTTTGCAGATTAAGAATTATAGACCTATTTCTTTATTAAATGTGGATTATAAAATTCTTTCTAAAGTTTTAACAATGAGAATTACAGAGGTTTTAGAGGAAATTATAATGGAAGATCAATTGGGGTTTTTGAAAGGTAGATATATAGGGGAAGCAATACGTATTATTGATGACATGATTTTCCATACTTCCCACTTTAATTTACCAGGTTATTTGGTTGCAATTGATTTCGAAAAAGCCTTTGATTCCGTTGCTCACAGTTTTTTACAACAGGCCTTGTTGTATTTTGGTTTTGGACCTGTATTCCGAAAATGGATTTCTACTCTTTATAATAATGCTCTTAGCTGTGTTTTTAACGGGGGTAAATCGACAGGGTATTTTAAGATAGAAAAGGGGGTTCGACAAGGGGATCCACTGTCACCCTATCTGTTTATTTTATGTATAGAAGTGTTAGCGCATTCGATAAGAAAAGACAAGGAGATTTCAGGGTTATGTTTTGGAGGGAATGAAGTTAGACAAGTGCTTTATGCGGATGATATTACATTTTTGGTACAAGATTTTGAGTCAATCAAGAGGATTGAATTTATTTTTGATTGTTTTCAACGGGTCTCTGGACTTAAACTTAATAAAGATAAGATAAAAGTGTTGGAATTGGGAAGTAGTAAAGATAGTGCTTATGATTTTTCTTTTGGACAAAAAGTGACGGAGTTAAAGATTTTAGGGGTATATTTTACTTTGGATCCAGAGGTGAAAGAAAAATTGAATTATAAAGAAATACTTAGTAAAATAAAGAAATTATTAATATGGTGGAAGCAACGAGATTTGACATTAGTTGGTAAAATTCAGTTATTGAAGACTTTTATTTATTCTAAATTGATATATGTGGGGTCTCTAACTCCTTTGCCAGAATGGGTATATAAAGAACTGGATTTGGTTGTTTGGGAATTTATTTGGCAAGGGAAACCAAAAATTAAAAAAACTGTGTTGGTATTAGATTATGAACGCGGGGGAGTAAAATATATGCATTTTTCATCATTAATAGACGCTCAAAGAGTAATGTGGGTTAAAAGGTTATTTTATGGTAAACAAGAAATGAAATGGAAACAATATTTTCAGTTTGTTACTAAACATATTGGAGGTAAATTTATATTTTGTTGTAACTATTTCATTTATCTTTTGAATTTGTCTATACCGGAATTTTACAGGGATCTGTTGAAAACATGGGTGAAAACAAGGGATTTCAGGGGTAATTATAATCAAATAAGGAAGGAAGTTTTGTTTAATAATAAAATGATTCGCATTGAGGGAAAATGCAGTTTTGATGAAAAATTGTTTTTGAAAAAATGTTTTAGATTGGAACATATAATGGATAGGAATGGTAAATTATTTTCGGTTGAATATTTTAAAAATAAAGGATTTAATTATTTGAATATTTTGACTATTCAAAAGATATATGAGGCGCTTCCAGTTGGTTGGAAAAGGAATACAGAGAACACAGAGATAGAGAAGAATACAAATGTAGATGAAATGACTTTTATAAGAAACGGGAAGGAAATTCCTCTGGAAAAGATTACCTCTAAAGACATTTATGTTGAATTAGTGAAGAAAGTAAGTGATGATTCTTCGGTGATAGAAAAAATGAGAAATTTATATTTTTGTGATTTTTCTAATAGAGATATAAAATGTATTTTTAGTAGGATAAGAAGTAGCACTTTGAGTTCTGCTTTGAGGGATTTCCAATATAGATTATTGCATGGAATAGTGTACACAAATCATCAATTATTTCAGTTTAAGATCGTAAATGATAATTTATGTTCTTTTTGTCATAGTGAGGAAGAGACGTATAAACATATATTTTATACCTGTGATTTTGCTAGGAAAGTTTGGGGAAAATGTAGTACTTTCTTTGAATATGTTGATTTGCAACAGTTGAGTTGGGAAGAGATCTTTTTTGGTATAGAGCTACCAGATAAAGGAAAAGCTCAGTTAGTTAACCATGTTATAATTTTGGTGAAGAAATTGCTTTTTTTAGGAAGGAAAAATAAGACACCCCCAACGGAATATTTCATTAAAAGGTCTATAGAGCAGGATAGGTTAGAAGAAGAAAAATTAGCAGTTATACGTAATACGTTGTCAATACATTTACAAAAGTGGGAAAACTGGAAAAAGAATTGAGAATTTGCTATACGTTTATTTAACAGAGTATGGTCTGCCGCACATCCACCAGGAAATGCCTTTTCCACGCACTCGTATTAAGTGTTATAATGTAAGTCAGGACACACAGGTTTCAGTTGCTTTTGAGGTTTTGTTGTGATGGGGGTTCTGGAAGGGGGAGGGGGGATGGGGTGGGGTAGTAAGGGGGAGAATGGACGGGGGTATTGAGTAGGGGGGTGGCGAGGGGGTTGTTTTTGTTTTGTTTTTTAACAAAAAAACTTCAATCAATGGATATTGATATTTTAGGTTGGATTGTATGAAAGCTGAAAAGAAATATTTTTGGGGTAAGTGATTCAATTAATAGAATTTATTATGTAATGAAAGAAAAAAAAATTGTTAAGAGATTGAGGAATTAGTAATGTAAAACCAAAAAAGAAGAGATGTTTATATGGATTGTATATATTGATTGTGAAAAAAATGTACCAGAGTGTATCAAAACATGTTCAACCGATGTAAAGTTTTGGTATCAGTGTTGCATCCAATGTTGAAAAGGACTATAAAATTGGTCCGGAGATTTTTGTATCAATTTATTTGTATATTATGTTTCCATTGATGAAGAATAAAATATTCTTTAAAACACAAAAAAAAAAAAAGATAGGTAGAAGAAATTGTAAAATTGCGACAAAAAACTACTCCAACACCTGTATCAAATGATTCTTCCTAGGCATATTATTCTCATAGACTTGCAGACAGGCAGTTCAGTTGCAGAGACTATTCAACTGAACAAGTTGTCACCTCACTGAGAGATTGTATCTAGTCTTATCATAAATGACCAATTGTTCTCAGGTCTACGGACTATGTGCCACGGATGCACTGCTGACTGGGGGAAACGAAATTTCATTCATCTCGAGAGGCAACGCCCTGCGACTCCAGGGCGAGAGCTGCCCGGCCGTGAGCGAAGCGTTGCCCGCCATTCCAGACAGCCCCGAGTGTAGGGTCCGTTTTCAGGACGCCAGCTTCACCCGTTGCGGGCTGAACGTCACCTGTTTCGAGAATCTGTGCGCGAACGAGGTCGGTGCGTCCAAGTCGAGAGAAGGGTCAGTGAGCAACGCGCAAGAGAGCATCTGTCTCGCCATGGCGGAACACTTCCGAATGTGCGCTCTGCTGAATCCACCTACTGTCATCAGCTGGAGGGAGCGTTATGGCTGTGGTGAGTTCGCAGCCAGAGCTTGACGTTCTATGCCTATATTTTCCATTCTACGAGATTCCACGCGTTCAAACCAATGCTGACAGTGTATTTCGTGACATCTTTTTCATTTTTTTTTGTTTTTGTTTGCAATAGTTACAAGCGGTCAAACACAGGAGAACTATAATTGCATGAAATCTCCAGTACTGCAAATGAGGTGTTGAACAGAATTTTCATTGAGCTTTGGGTTGGTTCGCCACTTAGTTAAGAATTGTAATTGACACCATATTACATCTACATGTACGAAAAAAAAAAATACAACCCAGTTATGTAAGACAGTGATACCCCTTTCGCTCTGTTGTCCTTTCATATGAAATAAAATTTCATTTCACCAATCTTTCTCTCTTACTAGATTTCTCTTTTTCTGTCGTTGCCTTGTTCTTTCAGAATTGACATGTCCGAGCAACAAGGAGTATAATGAGAGGGGGACTGTGTGTCCAAGGACATGCGAGCAGAGCTTCCTGGGTGAATCGTGCCAGACGGATGAGGTCATAGACGGGTGCCACTGCCCTGCCGGTACTTACTCCTTAATGAACTTATTAGAAAATCACATTCAAATTCTTCAGATTCATGAAATTCTTCCGTCGAGATGTTTTCATTGCAACTAATTGACAAATTGCCCTACATCGACGTAAATAAGCACTGCACTGATCAGAGTTTTAGTAGTAGCCATGATAAAAAAAAAAAAAGAATCATGGGCCTACATACTCGAGCAGGATTCGAACCTACAACCTCCTGATCTCCGGACAGGCGTCATCTCCACCAGAACCCCGAGCTTCCTCCCGACAGCAAGTGTTGGTTCTAATCCTTATAGCATGCAGCGGGTACTGCGTAATTATTCAAATTCATGAAAATCTTCCGTCGAGATGTTTTCATTGCATCTGATTGACAAATTGCCCAACATCGACGTTTACGTCGATGTAGGACAATTTTAATCAGTTGCAATAAAAGTTTTGTCTATGCTTAGAGAGATGGTATAGTTTTGGATGAGATGGAGCTAATGGTACGTTCCCACTGCCGATCAGATCAACTCGATCAATCCCGATCAAGCTTTTTTGGCCTGGTCGGGCTCGCTCGGCATTGGTATTCGGGGTCGATCTACCTTGATCGGCATCGCTCCTGCTTCCTTCTACCCCGTTCCCACTGCCAATCAGATCAACTCGATCAAGCGAGATCAATCCCGATGACCTATTTTTACCAGAGCAATCCCGACCAAATGCTCGACCGTCCTTCAACACGATCCCTCCCCGACCGCTATTCGATCTTGTACGATCCACACCCGACCATTCTCGACATCTCCAGAATCTCTCCTCGACAACCACATAGATCTCTACTCGAACATCCCGATCTACACGCAATCAATACACGATCGCTACACGGTCAATACTAGATTTCTACTAGACTTCTTAGACCAGCTCGACGTAAAACGATCTGTGTAAGATCTTGCATCGAACGGGTCGGCAGGTTCGTACAGTGATCGAGTGAAAGAAGAATTGGTTACAGTTATTCGTTTGGTTATATAAGACAATTCAGTATTATACTTGAATACGGCATGGCCCAAAAGAGTGCTATAAAACTGACTATTAATTGCAAAAGCATGAATGAAGGAACGAAGTGATTATCTTTGGTATAGGTTTTCCCGGCCAATTTTGCACTTTTGTCAGTCCATTTGATGAAAGGTTCATTCAATTTAGCGAAATCCTCGTCACTGCACATTCTCTCATTCAAAATTGCAAGTTGCTCGTTCAATTAGCATTCCGATCCATGAGATTTGCATATGTGCCTTTCGAATTCGTAAAACGGGCATTCAAATTGGCACGTCGTGCTCTTCAGTCATTCAAAATCGCCAGCACTGGCGAAAGGGGTACTTCAGTCATTTAATTTCGCGTATGGGCAGTCAAATTCCTAACATGTTCATTCAAATTAATTTCATGTTTTTCTTTTTTGAAAAGTTGATAACATTTAAACGCGTATTTGTATGTGACTTATTGTTTCATCCACGCACTGTTAAGCAGTAAAAGTATCGTATTTTTGACCATTACTCCAGTCTGCTGTTCTGTAATGCCCCTTTTCTTTCATACATGCCATTTTAGGCCTACATGTACCAACACTATTATATAGTTTAACTCCATCTTCTTCCAGTCATGACGGCACAAGTTAGATAGTTTTATAGCACTCTTTTGGGCCATGCCGTATTCAAGTATAATACTGAATTGTCTTATATAACCAAACGAATAACTGTAACCAATTCTTCTTTCACTCGATCACTGTACGAACCTGCCGACCCGTTCGATGCAAGATCTTACACAGATCGTTTTACGTCGAGCTGGTCTAAGAAGTCTAGTAGAAATCTAGTATTGACCGTGTAGCGATCGTGTATTGATTGTGTGTAGATCGGGATGTTCGAGTAGAGATCTATGTGGTTGTCGAGGAGAGATTCTGGAGATGTCGAGAATGGTCGGGTGTGGATCGTACAAGATCGAATAGCGGTCGGGGAGGGATCGTGTTGAAGGACGATCGAGCATTTGGTCGGGATTGCTCTGGTAAAAATAGGTCATCGGGATTAATCTCGCTTGATCGAGTTGATCTGATTGGCAGTGGGAACGGGGTATAAGCGGGGTTCCCACTATCGTACGATCTATTACGAACGTCACGATTGGACATTCGTAACTGATCGTGGAAGATTCGTTGAACTCGTCTGAAATTTCACGTTTGGATACGAGGTTGTGCGAGTCAATACGTGTTGCTTTGCTTGGATGCGATACAATGGTCACGATTGGTCTATTTCAGCAATACGATCTGTCACGATCTGGTCTCCCGTTCAAATACGATCCGATAGGATTGTCCCGATTGAGTCCATGATTGGTTCCGATCTACCACTATCATTACGATCGGGATAACCGCTTTGGTGCGTGCAGCTACGTTGCGATACGTTCCATTACGAATACCGTGAATCAATGCGGGCTGTTGAGATAAGATACGATATCTTTCACCATCGGGATCAAAAGCGACGCCCGTTTAAAGGGGATGGCTAGTATCTGATCATGCAGGGGCATGCAGGGGATAACTGTTCCAATCCTTGTTGGACTCATTTAAGAGTACATTATATATCTATTGTTGCGTGAAAATTATTTGTTTCAGAATGGTCTCATATTCAAGTAATGTGCAGTTTAACGTTAACGATCGCCCCGTACGTCACTTTACAGGCATGCTAACCTAGAAACATTAAACTGCACATTACTTGAATATGAGACCGTTCTGAAGCAAATAATTTTCACACAACAATAGATATATAAATTACTCTTAAATGAGTCCAACAAGGATTGGAACAATCCCCCTGCATGCCCACTGATTCCCACTGATCAGTTACTAGCCATCCTCTTTAAGGTGCGATTGCACCCGAATGGGAATATTATAGTCCGGCCGACGATGGATTTCATTCTTTCCTCAACTTCTGCAGAGTGATTAGGCCTACTATCCACAACCATTGATGATGGCAAGAGTTGACAGGTTGAGGATGATGAGAATGTGACCTTTCGCGGTATTGCAAATGACGATTACGTTATCATCAGATAGAAAGCATCACCTATGCCAGCCACAACCTCAGATAGTCCCTCCTCTAATTTAACCTAAAGAAATTAAAAAATTATTGAATAGAAACGTGCTCACACTCCCCCCACCCCCCCCAAAAAAAAACAAACAAAAAAAAAACCGAATACACAAGATCAGATCATTGCCCCCATCTTCCCCAGAAAAAAAAAAAAAATCAAGACAAATGTTTTCACCTTCCTTTGAAATACATGAAGAAAATATAATGAAAGTGAAGATAAAACAGAGGATGGGATCTTTTTGAATGCTAACATGTCTTATATACTCAATATAAGAAAGTTGGGCGAACTGATAGCATTGCTTGTGTGTTTGATTTAATATTTGCATAGTATGTATCATAATTATTATGCATTCTTATTTCAAAATGTCGTTATCTCATGGGGTACTGAAAGTTTGGTTGGTTTGGCTTGATTTATTGTTTAAAAAAACCGACATACACACACAACAGAAAGGTAACTCCCCTAAAATACACGTGTAATGTCATTTTTTTATCAACAAGAAAAAGTCATTATTTCGCAGGGGATATTGCTACACTTATTGACTAACTTCTATGTGAAAAATAATGACAGTGATCTATAGTCATGCACGAGTGACCTTACATCCACGACAATGGTCAATTTTCAAAAGTCACAAAAGTTACTTTGTGGGGTATGTGAAACATTCTGCTTCTGATGGATGTTTCAGTGGTGTTATTTTATATTTCATTGTGCCCCCCCCCCCCCCCATTATTCAACCTCGCGGAATACAAAATATATACGATTTGCGAGTAAAATAAGGGCAAATGTGCAAAATAAGCAGGAGGAAAGTGAAAAGTCGATCCCGATCAACACGATTAAGAAGAACGATTAGATAAGATTTGCTGCGTTTTTGTACGATCCAAGACAATCTGATGCGGTGATCATGATAAAAAATTAATCGTGTTAATCGTAGAAAATTTTTGAACCGTCCAAAAATTGTCTACGATTAAGGCGATTGCCACGATTGACCTCAAGTCGATCTGATACAACCTAATACAATCTGATAAGATCACCACGATTGCTTCACAATTAAGACCACGATTTGAATCGTGGCGCCAATCGTGATAGTGGGAACCCCGCTTAGATTATTAGCACAGTAACGGGAAACATTCTCAGTCCCATAATCTTCTCCCTATACGGGCTCTCTCTTTCTTTTCTTTTGGATGTAGCGAGTGAGTGAAAACGATTTTCCTTCCCCATTCTCTCTTTGTCAGCCATCTTATCTTTGTATGCTACACCTATACATTAAAAGATGCCTTTTCAATACGTGAATAGAATGTTGGTATTTCATCTATCCTTTTTCTATTCTGTCTTTTCCTCTCTGTCATTTTTGTTTTTTTATCAGATACATACTGGAACGCCCAGAATGACTCCTGCGTTTCACGGGCAAATTGCTTCTGCGTACATCAAGGGACGTCGTATGCGAATGGAGAAGAAATCATCATAGACTGCAGTTTGTGGTGGGCACACGTTTATGTACAATTCGAAAGATTGCAAGATATTGCTTCCCTTTGCTTCCCTTATTGGCAGCGCAAATGTCTCAATATTGCACTGGTTTTACTTTGAGACAGATGCTAAACATTTCATGTGTAACCAGCCGGTACATCAGCACGTCCATTTTTTTTTTTTTCAAATACAGGTCAGATCAAATCGGCGGATGCTACGAATACTATGTACTATGATATATATATTATATATATATATATATATATATATATATATATATATATATATATATATATATATACACATACATGTTTATTCAACGTGATTCGCAAGAAGTGGATTAGCAAGACGCACATCCTTATACAGTATGTCGATGCAAAATCTATCAACCTAGCTTGTTTGTTTATTGTCTTGCGTGGGGTGGATTTGCTCAGTGCACGCATTATTTTCTATGATAGCTTTGGTTGTTGATACTCCTTAGCACGTGTACTGGCGCAACATGGGACTGCGTGAGAAAGTCGAATTTCTGTGGGGCTTTGTGCAGCGCGACGGGAAGTCATCTCAATATCTTCAGAACATTCGACGGATTGATTTACAGCATCAACCAGGTAGGATGAGACGAGATGAGTTGGGAAGCGGGTCCCCCTCCATCTGAGATGATGATAATGATAATGTTGATGTTTTCCATGACTGCGGCAGTACAGTGCACTTCCGTTAAAACGAACACGGTTATAACGAAATTCTGGTTACAACGAAGTAAACATTCAGGCTCAAACATTATTATATTGATTATTTTTGTTCGGTTATAACGGGAGTAGACTGTATGTTAATGACTAAATCCTAGAACTGCAATTCTGAACTTAGTCGCGATCCCTAGCTTCTATAATCAAAATTTGCATGCTTACTTTATTGTACGTTTGAAATTTCAAGTACGTTCATCTCACCAATGCGTCTGAATGTTTAGGTATGTCAACCTGACAAACCAACAGTGAACTAATAACCGATCCATGTTGGTAGGCCCCGTATAGAAAGAATTTGCTGATCGCCTTTCTCTTCATTGATTATTTCATAGTCCTTGTCAGGTTTTCAGGTTTATCTTCCTCATTGTTCTGTATTTCTTTGTAAAGTAATCACTTTATCTTTACTGCACTTAAAACTTCGACTTAGTGATCAAACTTTTAATCTGTCTCGCACAAGTGGATTAACATTATCGTGATACATGTGGGTACTTTAACCTTTCTTGAATTTCTCTCGAGGCCTGTGAGCACCTGCTGGTTGAACCTCGCGACGATACGGACTACAGAGGACTCACCTTCAACCTTCGTCTGGGGTACAACTGCTACCTCGCAAACACTGCCTGCGACCCGTACGTGAAACTTTCCGTGATAACGTTCGACAACACCACCGAAACTCTGCTGTAAGTATATAACAGATGGTAGATCGGGGCGACAACAGACTCAGGTGAAAAAAGTCCATGTTCACGTTTCCTCCAAAAATCACCAAAAATTACATGTGAAAGATTCACCATTGCTATCATGTCACCAAATTATCCAATGTAAATTCTACACGGCTGTAAGTGCCGAAGTGGATGTTTTTTTTTTTCTTTTCATGCTCTTTCACATCTTTACGGAAACACCTATCTTTCTTTGAGACATAATACAGTTTGCACGTGGCTGCATTCAGTTCAATTCAATTCGATTCAATTCAATTCAATTCAATTCAATTCAATTTAATTTAATTTGATTTAATTTAATTCAATTCAATTCAATTAAATTCGATTCGATTCGATTCGATTCGATTCAATTCAATTCAATTCAATTCAATTAAATTTAATTTAATTTAATTCAATTTAATTTAATTTAATTTAATTTAATTTAATTCAATTCAATTCAATTCAATTCAATTCAATTCAATTCAATTCAATTCAATTTAATTTAATTTAATTCGATTCAATACGATTTTTCCATCCAACAAAGAGTGAAACAATATACAAAACATGCATTAAACGATTATTGTTAGATCAATTTTAAAAGAACAAATACATAACGCAGTGTACAGTATGTGATAAAGCATGACATGTACATGTACATTTGCTTAAAGCATAATAACGAAAAACACCTATGCATGCTATAAGGGTTAATTGGAAAGTAAGTTTGGAAAAAAAGGTAGTTCACTAAAAAGCAAAGCTTGTAAAACATATAGATCACTCTATTCAAACGATCCATCTCCCCCTGGCCAGATTCAAACCGGACCGAACCGTTCGTCGCGACCACTTCTTCGTTGACCTGCCCCTCATCCTACCCTACGGCGTGGAGGTGAGGAACATGGCGGGAAACTTCCTTCTCGTCACCGCTGACGTCGGATTGAGCGTGAAATGGGACTGGGCCTCCAGGCTGGAGATCAGCGCTTCGGAGTCCATGAAGGGCCAGGTACTTTCATATCAAACAACGCGAATACGATCCATATGCAAAAACAAACAAACAAACAAACAAACGGCTAATATGCAACAAAAATATATCAAACTGACAACAAGAGCATAAAATATTTTAATGGCTGAAAAGAAATTTGCCTTTCAAACAGGATGTCTGACGATAATTTTGTAGTGATAAAGCTAGGTCACTCCGGTAGACATACGCGATCGTAGTTCATACAGTGATCTTTATCGAAACTTTTTCTTTGGGGTGGGGTGGGCGTGTGCTAATTTTGAGCATAAGACACTGGGCCACATCCCTGGTACTCCTTCGTCCTCCCCCCCCCCCCTTTAAAGGGAAGGTAAACCCAAAGAGCAATGTGGATTGAGTGAATGCAGCAACATTAGTAGAACACATCAGTGAAAGTTTGAGAAAAATCGGACAATCGATGCAAAAGTTATGAATTTTTAAAGTTTTGGTGTTGGAACCGCTGGATGAGGACACTACTAGAGGATATGACGTATGAGTCGACAACAATACAAAGAAAATATAAAGGATATTCAACAAAAATTCACTTTTCTAGAATTATGAAAGAGCAGTGGACCAACCGCTTTCAGAAAGCAGGGGGAATAATTGCTACCCTTAACATATGTCAATATCAAGTTGATGAAATTTGTAATTTTCATGAAAAATGGATTTTTGTAGTATTTTCTTTATATTTTCTTGATCATTATTGTAGTCCACTCATACGTCATAACCTCTAGTAGTCTCCTCATCCAGCGGTTCCAACACCAAAACTTTAAAAATTCATAACTTTTGCATCGATTGTCCGATTTTCTTCAAACTTTCACTGATGTGTTCTACTAATGTTGCTGCTTTCACTCAATCCACATTGTTCTTGGGGTTTATCTTCCCTTTAATTTGTTCGTTCACTTTCCCTTTACCACTGTCTACAGATTTGGGGGTTGTGTGGCATCTATAATGGCGCCATCAACGATGACATGACCATGTCTACAAGCTGCTCGACCAACGATATCGGGGAATTCGTCAACAGTTGGCTTTCCCATCCCTGCTTGGGGAACCCAGTGTTACCGGCATACCCGTCGGGTCTTGGCCTTTGCCACGTGGACGTCCAATATAATGCACGGGCGACTGCGAGATGCTCGGAGATGGCAAGCGCGGAGTTCCACCCCTGTCACGGAGCCGTTGATCGCGCCATCTACATCCAAGACTGTATGACACTGGCCTGCGAGAGTGGAGCAATCCTGACTGACATGCTCGAAAGGAACACCTGCCCCTCATTCCTGGCTTACATCAGTGAGTGTGCCCGTGCGGGCGTGACTATCACGTGGTCGGGATACAGCGCATGTGGTAAGTTGTGGGTATCCTGTTTATGCGATTATCAAGAGGTTTTTTTTTTTATTATTATTATGGGTTCAACCTATCCTTTGGCTTTTATCAAGTTTTTATTTCGAAAATGCTAGAAAATTGAAGAGCCGCAAGGAAGTTCGCAGCAGTGCATTATTGGGAACGAAATGGTGAAAAAGAAATCACTGCAAGCATATTGTGACGCCTGCTTCAGTCACACACACACACACACACACACACACACAAACAAACACACGCACACACACAGTGCTCCTCGCAGTTCTGGTGAGTTCCGCGAAAGCGCCTTTTGCCCTGTCATGCTATATCTGATGGTGCTGAGGCGAGTTTTGAGAAATCACCTACTGTATACTCTGGATATGAAGCTTCTGTAAGAAATAGCTTCATTATAGTAATATCGAAAGGACGTGTGACAAGTATCAATATAGGTTGCCTCAAATTTGCTTCCTTTTAGTACTCCAACAAAGAAAATTTACCTGAAAAAAAAAAACAAAAACGGTTAATCATCCTAGAGAACAAAAAAAAAAAGTTTGATTGTACCTGCTTTAAATTGGTGAAAGTAGGCCTAAACGTGTTCAGATTTCTTTATAAACGTAACTCTTCCCACCTACAGGAATTGAGGAGTGTCCAAGTGCCAGGGAATTCCTTCGTTGCCCGCACATGGTCCCGTTGTCTTGCAGTCATCAGAGCCGCACCTCTCCCTTCAGCCAGAACATCTGCCACGAGGGCTGCTTCTGCGCCAATAACACGGTAAGAATACCAGTTATTATTATTATCATCATCATTATATCGTCTATTTAGAGGTGTAAAATAACCTGTCACCCCCCCCCCCCCCCGTAATTAAAATATCATTTTTCCCGACATTCCTGAGTCACGCAGCTGTGAGGAAAAGATGTTGTCTCGAAGGGACACCCACGTTTGCGCCCCAAAACACTTACAGCTGTAAATACCCTCTCCCAACCAGATCTATTCGGACACCACTGGTGAGTGCGTGGCACCAAGTGACTGCCCCTGCATCGACGAAAAAGGCAACGTGCACAAGCCTGGCGCTTTTATCGAAAAACCCTGCGAGTTTTGGTAAGTTTGAGACATCAGTGTAGATCGAATGCTATCCATCATGTGTGTTTGCGTGTGTGTGTGTGTGTGTGCGTGTGTGTGTAAGTGTGTGTGTGTGTGTGTAAGTGTGTTTGTGTGTACCTGCCATGATAGAATCTGATGAAGTGCACCTCCTTCCAGTACTCTATAACTTTTTTCCCCGAAATATGTACTGCAATGTGAAGAATGGAAGAAGAACAAGGTTTAAAACCTTAAAGGGATGATATCATGTCATCTTTCTTTTATTTTCAGCACGTGTGTAAATGGCACTATCTACTGTGAAGAAGTGCCGTGCAGAGGTAAGTTTTTCTTTTCTTTTCCTTCTCATTCGTGCTTTGGTGGATTACCTGATATCTTCTGTACATAATGGTCTTGCATCGTCTGTTAAGAATGACCATGGACAGAGGGCCTTACCATTATCATTGCCCTAGTGTTGCCAGGTGCCCATTTATACAGCTGGGTCGCCAGAGAAATGGTTGGTAGGAACGTCTTGTCCACGGACGTGGGTACTTGACGTGTTTCAAACTCGGGACCGCCGATAAGAATTAAAGCGTCATTATTTTTTTTGTGACTGGACGCCAGTCCTGTGCGTTAGTGACAGTCCTTATCACTACTTGGGTCATACTAATTGTGCGCATCGTCTATCTATCTATCTATCTATCTATCTATCTATCTATCTATCTATCTATCTGTCTGTCTGTCTACCTACCTATCTAATCTATATATCTATCTATCTATCTATCTATCTATCTATCTATCTATTTATCTATCTATCTATCTATCTATTTTTCTATCTGTCTACCTACCTACCTAATCTATCTCTATCTATCTATCTATCTGTCTGTCTGTCTATCTATCTATCTATCTGTCTATCTACCTATCTATCTATCTATCTATTTATCTATCCATCTATCTATCTATCTATATATCTATCTTCTATCTATCTCTCTATCTATCTATCTATCTATCTCGGGCACCCTTGCCTGCTACTGCGATCATGAGCTTCTCCTGCCCATTCAGGGAAATGCGCCATCTCTTCCTGTCAGCTGCACCGCCCTCCCATTATTATACTCTAGGGCCTTTAGATCTATCTTCACAACAATCTTGTATCGTAGTTCTTGTTTCTGTTTTTTAGGAGGTGGATTTTTATCTGTTGATTAGATTTGATTTGGTTTGATTCGATTCGAATCGATTTGATTTGATTTGATTTGATTTGATTTGATTTGATTTGATTTGATTTGATTTCTTTACACCAGTGACAGTGAAAAATATGCCAACTATATGCCATGGTCGCATTATGACTGTCTTATATCAGTTGATTAGATGGGGCTGGGGGAGGGGTATCCCGTCGCTGCCTGGGAGTTGCCTGAGGTCAATTTGCTCAAATGCTGCTCACATGTAAAGAATATAATAAGCATGCTATGATATTTTCATACGAATTAAAAAATAGATAAACAGATAGATAGATAGATAGATAGATAGATAGATAGATAGATACGGTGAACTCCTGTTATAACAAAGTCCTCGGGGCCGGCAATTTTCTTTTGTTATTATTATCGAAATTTCGTTATAACCGAACAAAGAAACAAAAAAAGAACATGGAGCTGATAACGTTGCGGCCTAATTTGGATTTCGTCATAACCGGTATTTCGTTTTAACTGTGTTCGTTATATTAAAAAAAAAAATGCAATGGTTGATGATTTAAAGTACAACATAAATGTATGCGGGTTTCTCCTAACGTATTCACTTGCACATGAATTTGTGTATGTACATGTAATCTTCTGTCGTCACAGAATGCAATTACGGGCAGGTGGTCAGCCGGTGCGTGTGTCCCAGGACTTGCAGGAACATCCACTCCCTGGTGTGCGGGGACGACGATTGCGAGGAGGGGTGTCAGTGCCCCGAGGGACAGGTACTGGACGAGTGGAACGAACGATGTGTGGCTCCGAAGAATTGCCCCTGCGTTATGGACGGCACACCGTACGCAGTGGGCGTGATTCGAAAATATGGAAGCGATCTCTGGTAACTTCGCATCAATACTCTTCTCCTTTTTATTCCTTGTACTTACTTTTTGTCACGATGTCAAGGTATGCATTGCTTTCTCATTATTATAATAATCTGTACATACATTTTCTATCACATTTTACAGTGTTTTATGACCTGTACTTCGTTCCAATATTGTGAAGAGAATATGAATTGTCGAATGAATACTTTGTATTATGTATCGCTAAGATGTTTGGTGAGAAAAAGGTATACCTATATTGAATTGAATTCATTTGAATTCTTATTCATTGCTTCATATATTTTTTAAAGTGTATCTTTGGCCAAAAAATTATTTTGGATATGTGAAAGAGACACATTTCAGTAATCCATTGCGCCATCTTTCAGAGAAAATGGGTCATTAATTAGTGAAATAATGCATCTCAAAGTTTCCAAACACACTGTGTCTGGGAGATTCAGGAACCGCTGTGGTTCCGTAACCCACTACAAACAATAGGGTTTGCTGTAGTCTTGCCTTCCAGACCCATTGTGTTAAGAAACTTTCAGATGCATTATTTCACTAATTAATGACCCCTTTTCTCTCAAAGTTGGTGCAATGGACTACTGAAATGTGTCTCTTTCACATATCAAAAATAATTTTTGGGGCAAAGATACACTTTAAGTTATAAAATCCACATAGATGTCCTAAGATACCCTTTGATATTTGCATAGGAAGCGGGCATGAAATCATTGTGAAAAATAAAGGATTTGGTGGGGTCTTTTTCTTAGTAATCCTTGGATGTCAATTCGCTGTAACAGGGTTTAACCTTGAATAGCTAGAGATGCCACATTCGCTACATCTGAGATTAATAAAGATCCATTTCCAACAACTGGTGCAGTTATAAAAGTCACAGTCTATAATTGTATTTTCGTTCGTCAGGTGTTCGTAGTATTGTCCTTTATCTCGTAATGTTGCGTTGAATTTGTATGAACACGTATATGTAAATGTTGTACTGTAATAATATTTTTGTATAATTATAATGAAATGGATGAAATAAAACGTGCATTTTATCAGCTCCTCAAGTACTGTCCTTACTATTGAGGATTAATGTTATAAAAAGTAAATAAAAAGAACAGTTGTTTGTCACCAATTGTGTATTATGATAATTTTCATTCAAAGCATTTGCCGCGCTGGGTCCTCGTGGGAATGCGCCTCCACTGTTGATGAAGGTAAGGCCCCCTCCCCTTCAATTTCGGCTTTCAATTAATTAATTCGTCCCGGTGTAGCTGGAAATTTCATCAGCAATCAAGTAGGTAGCGGGGTCTGGGCTGTGTTCTTAAGAGTATGGGACCAAGTTTATATTTCTGGTGCCACTTCCGACAAAAAAAAAAATAAAAAAAAATATATAGCGGAGGGCCCCTAGTGGTGAGACCCTATATAGGCCTAGTCTGGCTTCCAGACCCTCTGCTCGTATTATTCTGCTATACTAGATAGTGATGCCCTCAGCGTCGAAAACTGGAGTAGGTTTATCACCGGGGCGGCGACTTCGTCCAGTTGGACGAAGTCGGAGTCCAGTTCGCAAAGGGTCTGGAAACCAGACTAATGTAGGCCTTATTACTACGTATTATAAAAAACAAACAAACAAACAAACAAACAAACAAAAAACAAACGAAAACAAAAAACAAAAACAAGCGGGAGCCCGAGCGTCCCGGGCCATCCCCCCCCCCCCCCCCCACAGCCGGCCCGCTGGAGAGGACGGGGCCATGACGTCATAACAAATCGAAATTGTTAATAACACCGCGGAAATCACGAGTGGACTGCAGCCATTTAGAACCGCTCTAATAAGCTAGAATGTCCACACGATCGAAGAGTCCCTTATTTTATAATGATTCGACGAAAAAGTCAATTTCAAATAATGAAGACACGTCTGAAGCAGCCTACACTTTTAAATATCATTGCGACCTTCGTTTTATAGATGTTCTTAGAACTTGCTGTAATTTTTTTTTCCAACATTTTCTTTTTCCCGACTGTTTTCAACAGGATCGTGCTGGGCCTATGGCATTTCCTCCTTCATCACCTTTGACAACAATGTCTTCAACTACGATGGTAAAGTATTGGCAAGATATTTTTTCCCCTTTATCTGCATTCCGGGGCAAATATTGTTGTAAATTCTTTGTGTGTATGTGTATGTGTTTACAATGTATGTGCGAGTTCGCAAGTGCACTTGACGTGGCCCATCCCTTGTTTCACATGATAAATCTTTCACGTTTCATATTCCTAATTGAGCAAATGAAATTGAAAACGTATCTGGCAACGAGTAATGTATGGGAAGCAGTTGCTGCTAATGTACTTGCAGGCTTGTTTCAGTTTGTTAGAGAGTTGGGATAATCGATTTCGTAGGGATTCATGTCTGTAATGGTGTGAACTGATTTTTTTTTTTTTTAATTTGCGTACTGTTTATTTGTTAATTTCACATTCATTTTACACCAATTTTTCCTAAAGCTGTAAAAAGAAAATGACAGATTAGAAAAGGAGAAACAAGAAAGAGAAATAATACGAGAGACAAGAGTTTCAGAAGTGTAAAAAAAATACTTGTAGTTATAGATGTTGCAATTTTATTCGAGGTAACATTGCCTGGCAAATGTGTGATTGTCTTGCAGTGGCTGTAGTCAAAATTATATATATATATTATATATATTATATATATTATATATATTATATATATTATATATATTATATATTATATATATATATATATATATATATATATATATATATATATATATATATATATGTATATATATATATACATGTATATAACCAAAACGCTGTTGTAGCGGTGATTTCTTCCGCAAAAACATTATCCCAATTCACCGGTGCGTGAATCTCATTAAAAGATCCAGCTGAGGCACGCGGCTGGTTGTTATTCAAAACTCCCTGCCCCAAAAAGGAACATACACATAAAGGGTTGAAAGGTTGGTCCGTCGGGGAATCACGCTTGGGTCTGCCTGAACCGCTATGACGTCTCCGTGGCCGAGCTGTTTAAGGCGTTGGCGTTCCATGCCAAAGACCCAGGTCCGATTCCCGGCGGAGACCAATTTTTCAACTCTTGCACTTTTCCGAAAAGGAGGAACGGTGAGAGGAATAATGATGTGAAAGCTACGCATCGATTTCTCTGTCCTTTCTCACACATGTATATAAATGCATGCACATGAGTGTAAACAAAAATGGTTACGCAAAGACTTCAATATTCGATTATCGTTTATGTTCTCACTTCCCTCAACCCCCCCCCCCCCACCCCCTTCTTTCTCTCCCCCCCCCCCCCCCCCTTCCTCTTATTACCATTCTTGCACAGGTTCCTGTTCATACATGATGGCCACGGACGGCTGTTCGCCAAACACCAACAGGACTTTCAGCGTCATGATCGAGAGTATCGACTGCGCCGAGGGCGGGGCCTTCTGCACCAAGTCCGTCCACATCGAATTCGTCGACATAACCATCGACCTCATCCGCGGCGCCGACCCCAAGGTTCGACCCCCGGAGGCCTGTGCTTGCGTACAAGATATCGGCGGAAGATACACATTAGTGCAACACGAAGGTACGCCAAGATTATCGCGATCGTAACGACATCTTTTTTTTTCCCTTACCCATGTTACCGGGATATGTTATGTTGTTGTTGCTGGCTGTGTAGTTGATGTTTTTGTTCTTGTTCTTGTAATTGTTGTTGCTGCAATTTCCGTTGTTGGTGTTGTTGTTGTTGTTGTTGCTGCTGCTACTGCTACTGCTTTAAATGAAACTTAACCAGTAAAGATGAAGACATGCCTATGTAATGGCGGATCCAGAGGGGGGGGGGCGCCCCCTCTTTATTTTTTTTTGTCAAAACAAAGGAAATAAAAATAAAAAAAATTGGGGGGGGGGTGGCGTTGCGCCTTCCTTTTATCTTGTAATGGCGCCTCCCCTTTACGTAATTCCTTGATCCGTCTCTGCTATGTTGGTCACAAGTCCATTCCATTATAGAACTGTATACTACGTATAACTTGGTCTGACCGAAGTGAAAAGATCTCCGAACCCGTTGTCCCTAATTTCAAGACGGACAGTATGCTCATCAAGCATGTCTAGTGGAAAGAGGTCGCATTGCATGACAGGAACAAAGCGTCAGTTCGTGCCGCCGCGGCGGCGCGCCGCAGTATGTGTTTCATGATATCCCTGCTGGAAAGAACATAATGCCCCACCGTGTTAGAACCACAGTGTGAACACAGTGTGAAATCTGTTCACACTGTTAAATTCTAGCGTTTTAACAGTATGAACACAATCCGAGTCGTCAATTTTCAGTGTGAAACAAAACATTGCTATGTGAATACTCTGTGAAAACTGCACCACAGTGTGAAATCATCTTAACACTGTTAAATTCGAGCGTTTTCACATAGCCGACTATGAACACACTGTGAACACACTGTGGGACACTGTGTTATTTCCAGTAGGGATGAGGCAATGAAAAATGCTGTTTTGTTTTTGATAACCAGCTGCTATTTTCAGACAGGCAGATGCAGCAAAGATCCATCTTAACAATCCCGTTTTCTCAGCAAAATTCACAAAATTAGATGTAGAGGAATGCCATCCTCGACCCCAAAGTCAAAGGAAGGGGGATACAGGGGGAGACGTTCCGCGAAATCCCCTGAACCCACCATGAGCCCACCTAACTGTTACCGGCCTGCAATAGGTTTGAAAATTGTATGTATCGCGAGGCAATCGTCATTGATTATTAATTGTATTTAATTTGTATTTGTGTGTATGTAGAGTTTCCATTTCATATTTTGTTCATATTTTATATTTGCTTGAGAGTACACCGTAGAGGGTATCTCACTGAGCGGCGAACGTTTGCGAACGTAGCGAATTTGGGATTTCGCCAGGGTTCGTAAAAGGGTTGCAAAAGGTTCGTTAACAGTCGCAAGAAAGTTCGCAGTTTTTCTTGTCGCAAAGGAATTTTGAACATGTTCAAAATTTCTTTGCGAACCTTTCTGCCCCCCCACGGAAGAAAGCAGTAACTGCATAACTGCTGAGCTGAGATAAATGCGATTTTGTGTTTTTTGCAGATTCTTTAAAAACACAGAAACATTCAAAAATAATTTTGTGGTATGATTATGCACCATACCTAGTTGTCTAACACTACCTAGGAAAAAAATATGTTTCCATTATTTTTTAAATGTTATTTAGGAAAATGCAGTTACTGCGGTGGCTCACCCTTGTTTCTGGGTAGTTTCCCCACGGAAAAAAGCAGTAACTGCAGACGGCCAGGAGTCTGCTGTTTTCCCCATGGAAAAAAGCAGTAACTGCACATGTCACATGACCATAGGAGGAGAATTGTTACCACCACCAGGTTGTAAAGTTCTTCTACTTTCTGGTTAGTCTAGATCTATAAGATCTAGGACCTAACGCTAGACCTAGGCTAGGTCTTGTCGATTGAATGGCATTCTGTGTAAAAATAAGGTACACGTAGGCCTAGGAACCTACCCTAATTGAACTTTGAAGTGCCCGGCCTTGCCCCTGACACATGACCCTGGACTAGACAATAAAATATCAAGTCTCTTCGTCTTAGATCCTAGTCGAACTCTGACATTACACTTAAACTAGACTACAGATCTATGCCCAATGTTAGTGCTAGACCTAGATCTATTAGGGCCTACGTTAGATTAGGCCTACTGACATTTTGTCTAACACTAAACAGTTAACAATAGATCTACTCTGTAACGTTAGATCTGGTACGCGGTAAACCTACGGTATAGGGCCTACATCAAACGTTAGACTAACGTTAGTGCATTAATACTAGTGCTCATCTTCCTTCAATATATTTTCAGCTCACCTAGATTTTCTGGTTCTGGCCAAAGCCATGGCTACCATGACTTTTCCTCTGCAATTCATGATAGATTTACAGGCATGCCTGGACCGCAGAAACTGTGTGACAGCATGGTTAGCACTGGGCATGATCACTCAGACTGTACCAGACCTGCAATACTGTGCAAGTGATGACTATGTGATGTGATGCAGTGTTTAGCTAGTTACTGTGCAGTATGCTGCAGAATTTACGCGCATGCAGCTAGTGCTGCACGCGTATTCTACACTCTGAGCGCGCTGAGTCTGCCAGGTTTGCTAGTCTCCAGAAAGAAGCTTTTTCTACAACTTGTCATATGATTCCCTGCGGGCAGAGTCAAGTTACTGGTGAAACAATCTTTTTTATATCTACTCCCCTAAATTATGGAAGAAACTGCTGTTTACATTGTTAAAAAAAAATAGTAGAAAAAATAAATGGTATTAGGGAAAAAATATACAGGAAGGACTACTATACAGAGTCTGAATGATTAGACTAAATTGTTAGTTACTGCTTTCTTCCGTGGGCTTTGTTAGTTACTGTTTTCTTCCGTGGGGAAACTTGCAAAGTTGAATCAACTGGATGCAGTTACTGCTTTTTGCAAAAGTGAAAAATTGCATTTTTGGTCACTTTCATTTTTTTTTTGTGCAAAACTGACCTGTTAACATTGGAGAGCATTGGGTAAACTATTCATTTTTGCAAAAAAGTACACATTCATAAAAATGTCAGTTACTGCGTTTTTCCGTGGGGGGGCAGCTTTGCGAATTTGTATTTTCGCTAACAGTTGCAAACATTCGCAAAACACTCGTAAGAATTCGCAAACGGTCGTAATACGGTGTCGCTAACATTTTTATTTGATTCACCACTGCTAGCGAACAAATAACTATTATGGTTCCTATGTAAAAGCTTCTGAAACAGACAATCACTCTAAGAAAGTTCTTGATGTTCTTGACATCTCCATCATATAATTGCTTCAAAAGCTTTTCATATTGACCAAAGTCTGTCCTCTGCAACAACCAGAGTAAGACTCTGACCCAAACAGTCTTTCTTTTCTTCTTCCTTTCTTGTTTTTTCTTTATTTTCTTTCTCTTATGCTGCACAATAGCTGTAGCAGCAGCCTGACTAAGCAGCTCTTCAAGGATAGCAACACGTTGAGCCTCTTCTTGGTAGAAATTTATTTCCATATACTGGAAATCCATTTTGAACGGTTGGTCACAAGAGATCTGAATTCATTGGAAGGTTTTAACGTTCGTTTTATGGGTCTGACTATACATAATCGCCTGGTACTTTTCTAGGTCCAAGAACATTCCAAATTGTCGCAAAGGATTTGCAAACAGTTGCTAATATTTGCAAAACTGTCGCTAACATTTGCAAAATTGTCGCTAACATTTGCAAAATTGTCCCTAACATTTGCTAACATTCGCTAATAGTCGCCACCTGTGATTCGCAAACACTTTCGCAAACATTCGCTGAGGTGTTGCTAATTGTCGGTAAACATCGCTAAAAGTAGCTAACTGTCGCTAATGGTTGAAGCGAACCTTGACTTTTCGCAAACATTCGTCAGAAAAGTTGGCTAATCTCAAATTCGCTACGTTCGCAAACGTTCGCCGCTCAGTGAGATACTCCCTGTACCTGATTGTATTTGATTATTGTTCATATTCTCATTTGTATACTGATCCTTTCAGTCCTTCACTGGCTACTGCTGATCAGTCTTTTCATATACCAATAAATAAATAGATAAATAAATTACTTAATAAATTAATAGATAAATAAGTAAATAAATAAATGAATGAAAAGATAAATAGATAAATAGAATACAATAAAATAAAAATACACCACTAGTTTAAAACAATAGGTAATCGAAACAGATGAGTACAAAGAAACGAATATACAGGTTAGAATGAAGAATGAATGAATAAATATATCAATAAATCAGATTAACAACACATTCCAGTTTGCTGTCTCGATGTGTTTATTTGTAAAATGGCTAGAAGTGAATTTGACTTATACGCAGAGTATAAGATTATTTGACTCTGATTTGATTCGATTTGATCATTGTTCATGTACGTAAGTGTACATGTATACATATATTGTTGGTGCCTTACATAATACATAAACATAAGGATAGGTATGTCACAAAAGGCTTACACAAAGTTAGATCACTTTGATCACTGAGCAGCAAGGCACGACAAAATATTTTCAAACCGAGGTACAAGTGTACATGGTCGGTTACATGATTATGTAATA
Source organism: Diadema setosum (assembly GCF_964275005.1). Classification (NCBI taxonomy): domain Eukaryota; kingdom Metazoa; phylum Echinodermata; class Echinoidea; order Diadematoida; family Diadematidae; genus Diadema; species Diadema setosum. Next base: position 11,963,137 of record NC_092704.1, on the reverse strand, counting down.
GATTATAAGGTGCGGCGAAATTTTCAGGAAGGAATTTCATGTATAGTACACGTAAACATGATGAAATCAGTGATATCCAGACAGCGGCATTGTTTTTTATATATTTCGAAGATTGTTGTGGATGTTACAAGTGTGTCTGACGTTTACTCGCAGGTGTGGCGGTCCAATGGGACGGCAGAAACATGGTCATCGTCACTCTCAAAGACGAGTACATGGGACGAGTGTGTGGCTTGTGCGGCGACTTCGACGGCAGGTCCGATGACGATTTCACCAAGCAACAAGGCGATTCCACTCGAGGTAGAAATAACGCAATATTTGATTTTTTTTTTAAATCTTGAAGAGTTTGATTATCAAAAAATAAATGAATGACTAAAGAAAAAAATATTAATGAACAAAAAAGAAATAAACTCGAATAATAATTATTCTTGCATCGCTATATTACATTTCGTGTATTATTTTAGTTTTATATGTCTATTTTTACATCTCTGGTATCGCTAAATTCTAATTTTGCACATATCAATTAACATGCCAGTCACAAGAGCTTTAAAAGCTAAATGTGACCGGGACCGTGCATCACAAAACCAACAAAGAGTCGCATTCACTGATTCCACGAAACCAACAAAAAGTCGCATTCACTGATTCTGTGTTAGGACTGAAAATGAGTGAAATAGGCCAACCCAGCAAATGCGTAGTTTTTCATAATTTCTGAAAAAGCAAGTATTCTTCTAAATACCAAAGTTTTGGATCATAAAACGAACAGGAAATGGATTGTGCTTTTAGCAGCTTTTCTTGAACACTTTTTGATTAAATGGTGTGATTAGATGAGTCTTTTTCATTTTTAAAGACCCTGTCCATACTTTCAACTTGTTTAATAACTTTTAGAAAGGAAGATGCTACTGCATTGAAGGTTGACATTAATTATGCATGAAGTGTGGTAATAATGCATGCTTATCTTCAGCTTAATCTGATAATCATTTCATTGTTGTTGCCCTGGTGTTCAATACGTCCTGGGTTTTTTTTTTTTTTTTTTGTGTGTGTGTGTTCCATTCATTGCACAGCTAGCACGGCTTGGTAAAGATTAAGCGCTTGGATAGAGCCAGTACTTTAGAGTCTCTTTTCTCACTTCACACTTTCCAGCGTGGGTGCTTTCTTTCCAATAATTATTAGGATAGTTTAGCAGAGTCCATTTGAGTTGAGTTATACATTTTAAAGCTTATAGTCTGCTCTTTCAGAATTTGTTCTGAAGTGAAAATCCATGTCTGGCAACTTTTTGTTGGTTTTGTGATGCAGGGTCACAATAATAATACCTTATCTAACTCTTTGACCCCTTCTGTGTGTATTCTTACGTGCCGCCATTATTGTTTTCGCAACCATAAAATGCAATGTTTTAATTTTTTATGCTGTTCTTACTCATTATCTGGATAGTAACAATCTGTAACATTCATTATGTAACAATCAATTGCAATGGTGGCCGCGTGCGTATGTTGTTATGTTATACATACTGTTTACTTGGGGGGGGGGGTGTTATTGCAAATTTCCTTCAACACAAACGCATACACATACGCATACGCATACCAGACGTGAACGAGTTCGTCGAGAGCTGGGCAACGCGAGAATGTCTTCCCTCCAGCGACATGACGCCGGCCTGCGTGAGCGAGGTGGAAGAGAAACGGAGGCCGTGGGCGGAGGTCATGTGTAAAACCATTCTCGAAGGTCCCTTCGTCGAGTGCCATCAGTTCGTGAGTGCATAATGATTGCATGGGGAGGGGGAGGGGGGTAGAAAGCATAGCTTCTGTACCTTCATGGCTGCATGTCCACATCTCACCTCTTGAGCCCTTTTTACACTTGTGTTTCTTAACCCCGTACTTTCTCTGACCCAGGACTATCGTTAGTCCCGTACCATTTTTTTCAGCTTTTTACCCTTTTTTTTTTTTTACTTTTTGTCCGGGGCTAAGGAGAAAATTGACCTTTTTACACTCGTATTTCTTAGTCCGGTACTTTCCAAACCACATGAATATTCATGATTACGCTGTGCACTGTACACGTACATGCACGCACCGGCAGCACTTGATTACCTCGTTTCTGATTGGTCAGTGGGCGTCGGACTTCGTCTCCGTCGCTTAGCCTCGGATTATTTTGTCGTTCTGTTTACACTCGCTTGGTTGGCACCGCAATTGCTATTTTGCAGGGCCAGATAGTACCGGACTATCGGTGGGGCTAGCCCACTTTGGCAAAAACGAGTGTAAACAGAAAAGGGCTTTTTACACTTGTGTTTCTTAACCCCGGACTTTCTCTGACCCAGGACTATCGTTAGTCCCGTACCAATTTTTTCAGCTCTTTACACTCGCCAATTAGTCCCGTACTATCTCTTGTCCGGGGCTAAGGAGAAAACTGACCTTTTTACACTCGTATTTCTTAGCCCCGGACTTTCCAAACCACATGAATATTCATAATTACGCTGTGTACTGTACACGTATACGCACGCACCGGCAGCACTTGATTACCTCGTTTCTGATTGGTCAGTGAGGGTCGGACTTTGTCTCCGTCGCTTAGCCCAGGATTATTTTTTCGTTCTGTTTACACTCACTTTGGCAAAAAGCCCCTCCCCCCCCCCCCCCTTAGCCCACCGTTGGTACGGGACTAAGCAAAAATTTACAAGTGTAAAAAGCCCTTTGGTGCACCAGTTTCAGAATCTCAGCAGAGAGCTTTATTTCTTTCTCCATTCTTTCCCGCTCCTCTTTCCTCGTTCTTTGTTTTCAAGTAACTGCGTATGCGCATTCCTCTTCATTTCTGTAATTCATATGTGTTGTTGTTTTTATTTTTGTTTGCGTGACCGCTTGTATGTCTTCTCTTTTGGTCACATTTTCCTGGTATACATGGCTTTGATTACTTCTTCCTTTTTCTTACCTTGACAAAATGTGCATTGTTCCTGCCATGATATTGCTGTATGTGACAATATGTTTTATTTCCATTCTATAACAAGTATTGTTGAAAGTATGCTCTTAACATCAGCATCATAACAATGACCAAAAGTACATTGGTACATTGATGGCTTTAACATGAATACATCTTATTGGAATATTGGTGTTGCTGTTGTTTTCATTGCAGTGTTCCACGTCCTAAGAACTTGGCTTTTTAGTGGAACACTTTTTTCCATCGTTATGACTACCTCTCAAGGTCTTACCATGACAAAGTGTGCATTAAATTCATGAAATTCTTCCGTCGCGATGTTTTCATTGCAACTGATTTAGAAATTGCCCTACATCGACGTAAATAAGCACTGAATTGATCAGTTTTTTAGAAGTAGCCATGATAAAAAATCATGGGCGTACATACTCGAGCAGGATTCGAACCTACGACCTCCTGGTCACCGGACAGGCGTCATCTCCACTAGACCACCGAGCTTTCGCCGGACAGCAGGTGTTGGTTCTAATCCTTATAGCATGCAGCGGGTACTGCTTGTTATTTAAATTGTGCTTATCTGAGTCGATATTGGGCAATTTTGTCAATCAGTTGCAAAGTGTGCATTGTTCCTTTTCTGTGTGTTATAATACCATTCGTGCATATTATTTCATATTGTGCCCAATGAACTGTCCTTTCCAGCAGGATGAAAGTCAAATTGACACATGTACCACTTTGTATCATGTATTTTTGATGGAAATAAATAAACTATTGAATTGAAGAAAAAAAAAGGAAGAAAGGTCGGAGTGAGAAAGAGGAAGGGAAAGAAGGACAGAGAAGGGAGAGAGGAGAGAGATAGAATCAGACGGACTGATAGACAGACAGACAGACATACTGACAGTATTGACCAAGAAATGAATGAAAACCCACACACGTGCGCACCAAAAGGAAAAAAAAAATCCCAACAATTACGAAACGTCAGTAACAATCCACATGAGGGACACCACAAAATTAAGGGCGTCATTGTAACCACTTACCTCACATAAAACACAAGAACTAAAACCAAAAATATATTGCTAAGGTTCTCTCTCTCTCTCTCCCTCAATTTTTCTGGGTGCAAAATCTTGTGGTGTGTATGTTTCTAATTTTGTTGTATTTTTTAATCGAAAGTTTTTTTTTTAAATATATTTACGGTTGGTTTTGGGGGTTTTTGTTTGTTTGTTTGTTTTTTTGTTGATTAGGTAAACCCAAGTCGATATTACGAGCACTGTGTCAGCGACAGCATCAAGTGTTACCGAGGAAGCGACTGCGAGTGCTTGTGTGATGCCTTGGCAGCCTACGCGCAAAAGTGCATTGAGAAAGGTGTCTGCGTCAATTGGCGGACCGAAGATTTGTGTCGTAAGGAAGCAGTCTGTTTTTGTTTTGTTTTTGTTTTTTTTTGCATTTTACCAATATTTCCTTTTTTTCGTTCACTATTCTCGCATTCATTCAGTTATACTATTATGTATATATTAAATGTGAATCAGCTTCCGCTTGGATAATTCGTTATAGCTGGGAATACTGAAAAGGAAATCCGCAGTATAGGAAAGATGGTCATTTCTTTCTTAGCATTGGATAGTGCAGTGTGGGAGATATGTAGTCGATGAAGTAAGCATGGACGTAGTCCTCTCTCTTATAAAAGCCCAAACAAATAAACAAGCAAACAAACAAACTTAATTGCAAAAGGCCAAGGAAACACATTATACATATAACAGTTATAACACAAATAAAATATTACTGGAAACCAACATTGTTTACCCCGAAGGCTTTTTTTTTTTTCCAGGTCAACTGGTAATTGGCACTTGCGACAGTTATCTGGGGCCTGTAATGAATTTAACTGTCACATATAATCATGTGAATTGATTCTTCTTTTTATTACCTTTTTTGTTTAACAGCTGTACCTTGCCCATGTGACGACCACATGATCTACTACCCGTGCCACAACAGCTGCCCGACAGCCTGCAGGGGGTGCGCCAATCAGGGTGAGTGCATCACACCGGAGGTGGAAGGGTGCTTCTGCGAGCCCGGCACGGTGGAGCGAAACGGAACTTGCACTCCAGTACCAACACAACCAACGTCCCCTGGAACCACCATCCTCACATGGTTCCCATCAACGAGTAGGTTCCAGCCCAGGTTCGAAATAATTATCAAGCACCCCATTGTTCTTCAACTGAGACTGATCTAAAAAAGTAGGCTGATCGTACTAATGTTGAAAATAATATGAAAAAAGTAACTGCATCGAGCCTACGGATGTTGTCAAAAGTGAACAGTATCAAGAATTCCGTACTGAATAATTTGTTAGCCCAGTGAGTGTGCTTCCATATTTTGGCAATTACTGTATAAGTTGCAGTACCCCTATATAACCAGGGAGATGGGCCTTCTCTCTGCTATTATTCATTAGTCTTCATACGGAGCGGTTGTGCTTCTTGTATAACTCAAATTACCCTGTGTGGCAGGTTACTGCCTTCTCAATTGAGTTACAATTGTACAAAAGTATTATTATTATTATTGTTATTATTATCATTATTATTATTATTATTATTACTATTATTATTACTATTATTATTATTAGTAGTAGTAGTAGTATAGTAGTAGTATAGTAGTAGTAGTAGTAGTAGTAGTAGTAGTATAGTAGTAGTATAGTAGTAGTAGTAGTAATAGTAGTAGTAGTAGTAGTAGTCCCAGAAAAAAACGGGTTTCGATGCAACTTTTTACTATCGAAATCATACATTTTCTTTACGAGCTATACATCAATGGAAAGATAAACTCTTCCTCTTTCATTTGATGTACAACTTAATGTTCATTGTTCGTGCATGACTGAGTTAGAACAATGAAAAGTGGTGCTACCAAATTTTCATTTGCACGCGCAAATGGTGACTTTAGGTGAATTTTTCAGACTTTTAACGTTACGGTTTCGAAAAACAAAGTTCTTAACCCAAATATTCATATTTTCTTCTTTCATATGAGACCTTACGAGTCAAATATGAATAACGCATGCTTGAGAAAAATCTGTATGAAAGCATGCTTCATTTCTGCCAATTCTACGGATAGTCGAAAAAAAGCAAGCATTCAGCTCTCCCGACATAGCATTAGACAATGGGCTCATCTGCACCATTTAATTCACACAAAATAACCGAAGTGCTACAGTGAATGTTGTTTGGGGGATATTTACAGAGGACACTGTATGAGACGAACAACCCTTTGTTGTCATTCATTAAGAATAAGCTATGAGACATAACCAATAATTAAAGACTAATTTACGACCCCATTCCGAACCGTCTCTAACACTCCCTTTTAACCCCTCTCTTCACGTTTGTGTAAATTCATTGAAGCATGAAGACCATTGTTATTTGCCAAGTCGGGCAGGCGTCGGGAAAGCTAACTGACTCCTTACTTACTATCCATCTTTCTGAGTAAAATGGAAGCATATTTTCAAATTAGGTTTCCTCGAGTAGGCGTAGATCATTTTTTACGCATGAGATGTCATTTGAAAGGTAAAAGAATGGATATTAAGGTCATGATTTCATTTTTTACAAAGGATAGCAGAAAAAGCCCAAAAAACTCATCCAAAGTCGCCATTTGCTCGTGCAAATGAAAATTTAGTAGTATTACTTTCTATTGTTCTAACTCAGCCATGCATGAATTATGAACAATGAGTTGTGCATCAAATGAAAGAAGAGAAATAAATCTTTCCATTCATGCATATCTCATAAAACAAATATATGATTATGATCCCAAAAAATTGCAATGAAACTCGGTTTCGTTTTTTCTGGGACACGCTGTATAGCTGATATCACGACTGGATATCACGTAATCATCCAAACAGTATATTTTATCTTCAAAACGCTAAACTTCGAAATTATTTCTGACTTGAATAATATTTCAAAGGCAATTTTGACTTTCGGCAATCATGCTATTTATTTATTTATTTTTTTATTTTTTTTTTTTTGGTTAACGCAAATTACCCTGTGTGGCAGGTTTTCGCCTTCCCCGGCTTTCAGTTGACAACGATGCAAGATTACCTTCGTCAGGAATTCCTGCTCTAAAGATATTTTTCTCTTTGCTTGAAGCAATGTATGAATCTTCTCTGTACGTGATTGATATCTTTAGGGCCAGAAACCACAACTTCACCCGCCACTACAATGGGACCTCCTCGAACTACCCTTCCCATCACTTCCCCGTCTCTCTCGAGTCAAGCTCCGACCGAAACACTGCCACCGGCAACAGCCACATCGCAGCCTGTAGGCACGACTTTCGTCAAGACTACTCAACCCGCGACAACAGGCACGAGCGAGCGACCTGCAACAACTGCGACAACAACTCCGGTGGTGTCGATATCTTTAGGGCCAGAAACCACAACTTCGCCTGCAACTACGACGGGACCTCCTCGAACTACCCTTCCCACCACTTCCCCGTCTCTCTCGAGTCAAGCTCCGACCGAAACAATGCCACCGGCAACAGCCACATCGCAGCCTGTAGGCACGACTTTCGTCAAGACTACTCAACCCGCGACAACAGGCACGAGCGAGCGACCTGCAACAACTGCGACAACAACTCCGGTGGTGTCGATATCTTTAGGGCCAGAAACCACAACTTCGCCTGCAACTACGACGGGACCTCCTCGAACTACCCTTCCCACCTCTTCCCCGTCTCTCTCGAGTCAAGCTCCGACCGAAACAATGCCACCGGCAACAGCCACATCGCAGCCTGTAGGCACGACTTTCGTGAAGACTACTCAACCCGCGACAACAGGCACGACCGAGCGACCTGCTACAACTGCTCCCCCTCCAACCAGAAAGACACTTCCGCCGGTGTTTACAACTTTACCTCCGACTTCCCAGTTCCCTACAACGGCAGCAACATCTGTTCAGACTACCTTTGAGACAACCCCCAAAGTTACACTGCCATCCTTTCACACACTAACGCCACCTACGCAACCTACCTTTCCTAGAGTAATTAAAACTACTACGCCGTATTCCACAGCCACTCTCTTTACAACCATCACAACTCCGTCTGTAAAGCTTCAGACAACATCAGCAGCTCCAGGCACAACAGGTAGACTAATTCATTTTGTTGTGTCTTCTTTCACGTGATGTTCAGGTTACAACAGAGTAAAAATAAAAAGGTCTTCTTTATTCATGATAGCCTCTTCAGTGTTGGCACTTCACTACCAGAGGGTAACTATACACAGCCCAGTCGCTGTAAAAACGCGACAGGGCTGTACCAGTGAGGTTCAAAAAACAAAGCGAACATGTCGATCGCGTTGAGTTTTGATTCTTGACATCATTTTTATCACCTCAGACCATGCTCATTAAGGACAATCTTCATTAATTAGACTTCATGTTTTTGTTATCGATATTGACATACATACACAATTTACTACTTTATACCGAAAACGAAGATTTTTGTGCGAGCGGAAAATCAGTCTTTCGCACGGCCATGCAATCGGGAACGCGATCGGAGCTGCATTTTCAAAGGTCACGCTGTCGACCGTGCTGCGACACTAGCGGCGCACGCCACAGAACTCTATGGGGCGCACGCACAGATTTTGGTCACGTATTTGCGCACAACTAGTCTAGTTTCCAAACGCTTTGCCAACTGCCCTCCTTTTACAAAATGCGCCCTCCGCGGAGACCATTGCAAAATTATACGAGCGGAGGGTCTTAAAGCCAGACTGGCGCACAACTTGCATCCTTCAAATCTGGTACATGTATTTTCATGCCTCCGCCACGAAGTGTCGCCGGAGGCATTATGTTTTCGGGTTGTCCGTACGTCCGTCCGTCCGTCCTTCCGTCTGTAATCAATTTTTGCGGACAGCGTAACTAAAAAGTAGTTTAAGATATCCTAACGAAACTTGGCATGTGTGAGTGGGCGAAATTGTGCATCAACGTTTGGGTTCACATGCTCAAGGTCAAACGTCAAAAGGTCAAGGTCAAATGCTAAAAATCTCACTTTTTCCCTCATATCTATGCAATGCTTGAAGGTATTTCCTTGAAACGTGGTGTATACATAAACTACCTAATAAAGATTCACCAGAGAGAGTTTTGGGTCATGAGGTCAAAGGTCAAAGGTCAAGTAGAAATGTTTAAATTTCGCTTTTTTCCATATCACAAATATTTCAAGGTATCTTCATGGAACTTATATGCATGTACTAACTGGCAGTGATCATCTAGGGAATTTTAGGGGTCATGGGTCAAAGGTCAGGGGTCAACGGTCAAGGTCAACTCATCAAAATGTTACTATTTCCCTCTTATCTTTGCAATTCCTGCAGGATTTTTCTTGAAACTTTAAAGTATGCATGAATTACCCAACAGAGATTCTCTTGGAAGTTTCTTGCCAAAAGGTCAAAGATCAAGTGAAGGTGCTAAATTTCACTTCTTTCTTACACTTATAAGTCAGGTAAAAAAAAAATCCTCAAATCCCCAAATACCTGCACTCTTAGACAGTATAGCCATTCATCCAATCAAACCTAGCTAAATGAGAGTGAACATTCAACACATTTATGACAAACCTGTCATTTTAATATTTTGCCAATTATGTGAAACTGTCATCACATATTGTCAAGACATTGTACTTAGACCTATTAAGAAAATCATGCATTATGACGGAGGCATACCAGTCGCCATAGCGACATTTCTAGTTAATTCTGCAACGATGAACTCCAGGGATTGCGCTAGAAAGTGTCATTATTTGTTCCATGGACTTTGCGTGACTATAATGTACAATTCTTGGCGGAACGTATAAATTTTCATTAGTTTTGTAGTTGTGTTTAGGTCGCTGGTGGTTGCTGACGGTCGCTGGCGGTTGCAAGGTTTTGGACATGTTCAAATATTGCTGCGACCTCCGGCACTGGTCGGGCAAACTCGCAGGTAGATTGCATAGTGATCGCAGGTCGGGCTGGATCGCTCAGGTGTGTTGTTAATGTTATCTGCGTAGTAGACAATATCACGATTAGGAAGTGTTGGATAAAGGGATCAAAAACCTTGTTACAGGGGATAAGCCTATACAATGATGTTAAAGACAACCATTATTGTTGTACAATGCCACATTAATTGATCGACAAAAACAAATTCTTTGTAAGGAATGCCGACATTGATGGTAAATAAAGCTTCGTTTCAGTTCAGTTTATTTTCACACTTCTCAATTAAAAAACAACAACAAACAAACCCGCACAGGTATAACAAAATAGAATGATGTATGGTATCCAGCTTGGAGGCGCAATGTTCTATGAAAGTTTTCATCTATGTAAAAATGCGAGATAAATTCAATGGAACCTAAGCATCGGTTCCAATAAAAAACCGTGTGTAAAGGTGGAAAGAACAAGATAGTTAAGAAGCACGAATGCAACTAATTAGGACCGAACTAAGGACAAAAAATACATCAGTACTGGGGGGATAGCAAAGTCTTCTAAAATATATCATTGTATATAGGAGAACAAATAAACCACATGCTGTGATAGCAATGTTGACAGAAGTGTTCCTATCAGTGCGATTGAGACATTTATAAACCTATACAATTGGGGTATCAGAAAATAAAGGGAGAGTATAGGGAAAAAGAAGACAAAAACGTCAAATTGGTTGACCTGCGTCGCTGAAAACCGCCACCCTTCGAACAACAAAAAATCAATAGCACATGATGTAAAAAAAAAAAAAAAAAAAAAAAAAAAGACAAAGACTAGACTCGGAATTTGTCAACACTGACAAATTAGGTGATCCGATCGATTGGGAAATCAATGATTTGAGTCATGATCCCAATAGGCATGACCATACAGGTTTCATCTGTGTTGAGGGGACATTGGCCATGTGATGTTTGGAGTCTCATTTAGAAAAGGGAGTCAGACCTGCCATATTTGGTACCGAATTCCGTATGCACCAACGAAGATACATAATGTAGTATATTTGACCTTTGACCCCATTTTGCACACCAAAGATGGCATCTGAGCAAAAAGTGGTTATTTTGTGAAATGATTCTTGTAACATGGTCTTTGCGTGTGCAAAATATGGGAAATATAGGACAAGTATTCACCAGGATACAGGATGAAACATTTATGACCTTTGACCCTAATTTACATACCCAAGATGGTGTCCAATCAAGTAGTTGTTATTTAATGAAATAATGTACGTGACATGATCTAAGCATGTGCGAAATATGGGGTGATAGGGGCTGTTTTTCTTGAGTTATTGCAAAGAAAAATGCAAAAAGAAAGAAATTTCTGAATACATCGAAGATAAGCTTTAAGTTCAACCAAGACTTTTAACGTGATTCCGACATTGTATGGAAAAACAAAAGGCACAACAACATAGCGCAAAGTCTCAACTACAACATATCAAAATCTGGGAGACATTCACCGAAGGGTAAGTGAGCTAGTGCTCGATAAAGACAATCATGTCAATTTTCACATCTAGGAAAATTCCCTCCCATAGAGATAACACGTCATAACGAAGACACAGAAAAAAAAGTACATATGACCTTTGACCCCACTTTGCACAGACAAGATGGCATCTGAGCAAGAAGTGGTTATTTTGTGAAATGATCCTTGTAACATGGTCTTTACGTGTGCAAAATATGGGAAAGATAGAACATGTATTTACTAAGATACAGGATGAAATATTTATGACCTTTGACCGTAATTTACATACCCAAGATGGTGTCCGATCAAGTAGTTGTTATTTTATGAAATAATGTACGTAACATGAACTAAACATGTACAAAATATGGGGTGATAGGGGCTGTCTTTCTTGAGTTATTGCAAAGAAAGTTGCAGAAAGGAAGAAATATCTCAATACATCGAAGATAAGCTTTAATATCAACCAAATTTTTTGACGTGATGCCGACATCGTATGAAAAAATGAAGGGCACATTCACGATAGCCCAAAGTCTCAGCTACAACATATTAAAATTTGGGAGAAATTCACCGAAGCATAAGTGAGCTAGTGCTCGATAAAGATAGTCATGTCAATTTTCATTTCCAGAAAAACTGCACTCCCATAGAGATAACACGTAAACTGGTCAAATTTGAAAAGGTTACCTTCAATCCATTTTTAAGAGGTGATACCATCATCCAATCAAAATTTTGTTATTATATTCATGAAAGAACATTTCATAAGCTACAACATAATGAAATTTGGGTGAAAATCGGCAAAGGATAAGTGAGATACGCTCGATTGAACTTGAAATTTGATGACGTCATCTTGAAAATTTACTTTTTTTACTTTATTATGAAATTTGATATCTTTTAATCATTTTTTCAGTATCGCCAACCCATGAAATGACATGTACAACTCATCAGCTTTCAGAATATGTAAAGAAAATGGGGGGGGGGGGGGTCACCGTCCATCCTGACGAGTAAAATCGGATTTAAAATTGGCGGTTTTTTGGCATAGTTGCACTATATATCGCCATTGACGCGCGCGCGGAATTTCAACTTTGACGGGCCCGTATGACGTCATATTGAGTCGAATTGACTTGAAACTTGGTAGAAATATTCCTTGTTTTTTCAGGCATCCGATCACAGTGAAAAAACGGGAAATTTCTATTGCATATGAGCTGTGCGTGCGTATATGCGCGCGCGCGTACGCGTCCGTCCATTTTTTCAATTTTTCAAAAAATGCTCCAAATGGTCTGAAACGTGCGCAAAAAAAAAATTGAGCTCGATTTGAACATACAAATATTTCAACGCGCGTGTACGCGCACGTCTGAAGAGAAAATATGAATTTTGATTACATGGGTAGAATTCACTTGACTTGAAATATATGTGACGTAAATTTCATTGAAATATTCCTTTCTATTAATGAGATATGAATGAAAATGTGTTTTCATATAATGACGTCTAGTGACGTCACGGTTGACCAATCACAATGATACATTAGATTTGCCGTCTTTGAGACATGATACATATATGCTATAAGTTTGAAATTGATGCTCTGAGAACTTTCTGAGTTAATAGATGCACAAATTTTGTCCAGAAATAAAGAAGAAGAAAAAGAAGAACAAAGAGTCAGTACAGATACAGAAGGTGATCCGAGAGGATACTCGGATCACCTAAAAAGACAAAGCTAACAAATTCCTGCCGGTATTTCTCGGCAACTACGCATAGGTGGGAAGGGGGGGGGGGGGGGAGGGGGAGGCATTTTCCAGGAGATCGCATATGCACTAAAATCGGCCTTGCGGCGATCTGATGCGATTCACAAAGATCCATAGGTCGCTGTTAATTTGCACTAAGTCGCTGGCTCAGATCACACAGTGGGTATTCGGCCTAATTCGATTCCAAAAATAACCCATGGGGTACACTTTCTCCACAGAGTGCTCGAACGCTCCAAATTTGGCATGTTTTGGTACAGTAGAGTATGTTTTGGTTTGCTTTAGTTCGCTTTTGAGCTCGAATGCGGCTTTTGTACTGAATGACATAATGGAATTTTAAAAAAAGACAGCACGTTCATTCTGGCAGATTGAGTCTACACGCCATTCGAGCATTTTGTTTTTCAACAAGAAGAGAGCAACACAAATTCCTTTGATATCAAATCGAACAACCAAATGTTTCTATAAACAATTTTTTGCTGTTTTTCTTTAATCATCTTGAAAAGCAACGAAAATGATCAATGTTCCAACTCGTACAACATATCCGTGTTTATCTTTACAAGCGAGCTCTACAATCGATATTACAGGACGCAGTCTCAACTCAGTGAGGACGGTTTGATTTTGCTACAACACGCATTTCCCATTGACGCTTGCCCGAGTATACTCGGGACTCGTCCTCAACGGGTTTAAGTCATGATAGGCAGTTTGGAGAGGGGAGTGCATGTCTGTGCATTATGTCTTTGTGTAATTCTTATTTCAACCACCGTACTCTTCTCTATTTTTTTCGTTTCTTTATCTATTAGACACCGTATTGGATGGTTAAAGTTCCTAATGATAATGTACTGTATAGGCTTGACATTAGTAGGCCTATGTATGTCAGCATATGTGTGTCTCTGCGTTTGCCGTTTGTAGAGGATATTATTGCCTTTGAATCTTCAACAGCAAATGTCATCAAAATATTAACAAGAAAACCTTCACCCAACTTATGACCACGTGCAGCTTACGTATTATCATTTTTGTAAATATTAAGTATAGCCCAGGCAATGTTAAAAGAATAATAGACACCGAAAAATAGAAAATCATCTTATTGCACTATGAAAACAAAATCATCTATTTTGTAAAGTACCCTAAAATACTAAGATGATAATGTAATTTCGCTGTTTTATTTCTCGTGATAGCTCTTGTCACGGAATTAAACATAACTAGACTCGGAATTTGTCAACACTGACAAATTAGGTGATCCTATCTATTGGGAAATCAATGATTTGAGTCCTGATCCCAATAGGCATGACCATACAGGTTTCATCTGTGTTGAGGGGACATTGTCCATGTGATGTTTGGAGTCTCATAGAAAAGGGAGTCAGACCTGCCATCTTTGGTACCGAATTCCGTATGCACTAACGAAGATACAGAATGAAGTATATTTGACCTTTGACCCAATTTTGCACACCAAAGATGGAATCTCAGCAAAAAGTGGTTATTTCGTGAAATGATTCTTGTAACATGGTCTTTGCGTGTGCAAAATATGGGAAAGATAGGACAAGTATTCACCAAGATACAGGATGAAACATTTATGACCTTTGACCCTAATTTACATACCCAAGATGGTGTCCGATCAAGTAGTTGTTACATTATGAAATAATGTACGTGACATGAACTAAACATGTGCAAAATATGGGGATGATAGAGGCTGTTTTTCTTGAGTTATTGCAAAGAAAGTTGGAAAAACAAAGAAATATCTCAATACATCGAAGATAAGCTTTAATTTCAACCACGTTTTTTAGCATGATCCCGACATCGTATGAAAAAACAAAATGCACATTAACGATAGCGCAAAGTCTCAGCTACAACATACTAAAATCTGGGAGAAATTCACCGAAGGGTAAGTGAGCTAGTGCTCGATAAAGACAATCATGTCAACTTTCATATCTAGAAAAATTCCCTCCCATAGAGATAACACGTCATAACGAAGGTACAGAAAAAAGTACATATGACCTTTGACCCCACTTTGCACAGACAAGATGGCATCTGAGCAAAAAGTGGTTATTTTGTGAAATGATTCTTGTAACATGGTCATTACGTGTGCAAAATATGGGAAAGATAGAACATGTATTTACTAAGATACAGGATGAAATATTTATGACCTTTGACCCTAATTTACATACCCAAGATGGTGTCCGATCAAGTAGTTTTTATTTTATGAAATAATGTACGTGACATGAACTAAACATGTGCAAAATATGGGGGTGATAGGGGCTGTATTTCTTGAGCTATTGCAAAGAAAGTTGCAGAAAGAAAGAAATATCTCAATACATCGAAGATAAGCTTTAATTTCAACCAAATTTTTTGACGTGATGCCGACGTCGTATGAAAAAATGAAGGGCACATTCACGATAGCCCAAAGTCTCAGCTACAACATACTAAAATTTGGGAGAAATTCACCGAAGCATAAGTGAGCTAGTGCTCGAGAAAGATAGTCATGTCAATTTTCACTTCCAAAAAAACTGCACTCCCATAGAGATAACACGTAAACTGGTCAAATTTGACAAGATTACCTTCAATCCATTTTTACGAGGTGATGCCGTCATCCAATCAAAATGTTGTTATTATATTGATGAAAGAGCATTTAATAAGCTACAACATACTAAA
This sequence comes from Diadema setosum, assembly GCF_964275005.1. Lineage (NCBI taxonomy): Eukaryota > Metazoa > Echinodermata > Echinoidea > Diadematoida > Diadematidae > Diadema > Diadema setosum. Next base: position 11,947,471 of record NC_092704.1, on the reverse strand, counting down.
ATTTGTGTCAAAATCGGCAAAGGATAAGTGAGATACGCTCGAGTGAACTTGAATTTTGATGACGTCATTTTTGAAAATTTACTTTTTTTTTAATTTATTAAGAAATTTGATATCTTTTAATCATTTTTTCAGCATCGCCAACCCATGAAATGACATGTACAACTCATCAGCTTTCAGAATATGTAAAGAAAATGGGGGGTCACCGTCCATCCTGACGAGTAAAATCGGATTCAAAATTGGCGGGTTTTTTTTGCATTGTTGCACTGTATATCGCCATTGACGCGCGCGCGGAATTTCAACTTTGACGGGCCCGTATGACGTCATTTTGAGTCAGATTGACTTGACACTTGGTAGAAATATTCCTTGACATTTCAGGCATCCGATTAATGTGAAAAAACGGGAAATTTCTATTGCATATGAGCTGTGCGTGCGTATATGTGCGCGCGCGTACGCGTCCGTCCAATTTGTTCAATTTTTCAAAAAATGCTCCAAATGGTCTGAAACGTGTGCAAAAAAATTTTGAGCTCGATTTGAGCATACAAAAATTTCAACGCGCACGTACTCTCACGTTTTAAGAGAAAATGTGAATTTTGATAATATGAGTAGAATGCGCTTGACTTGAAATATATGTGACGTAAATTTCATTGAAAAATTCTATTCCATTAATGAGATATGAATGAAAATGTGTTTTCATATAATGACGTCATAGTGACGTCACGGTCGACTGATCACAATGATACATTAGATTTGTCGTCTTTGGGACATGATACATATATGCTATAAGTTTGAAATTGATACTCTGAGAACTTTCTGAGTAAGTAGATGCACAACTTTTGTCCAGAAAGAAAGTAGAAGAACAAAGAATCCGTACAGATACAGAAGGTGATCCGAGAGGATACTCGGATCACCTAATAATGTCCTTCGTTATAAAACACAGGTTCGCCAGCCCCAACAACTGTAGCAACCACTCTCTTTCCAAGAACCACAGGTGCCTAAATATTGGACATTCTAAGCGCAGTGACATTTTTTTCACAAAGAAATTTTATTCTCATATGAACATTAAGGTTCATTGTTTTTCTAACATTAGCATGTCCATCTATTTTCTTTGCTTGCCTTGCGAAATGACGAAATGAACAATAAAATAGTAATTTTTATTTTCACGCAAGTGCCTTATATTTTGAGAAATTATTGTTTGCAGCGGTCAATCTGATCGTGCAATTGATTCCGTTACGATATCATCGATGATCCATCTTTCTTTATTGATTGTTGTCAACAGGCACCGCTTCGCCATCACCAACAGCTGCTGCAAGTACTCCAGCTCCTAGCACCACAGGTACGGTGAAATTAGACTTTAAAAAAAAAAAGAAATAAAGGGGGACCACAACTAAGGAAAGTACCTAATATTGCCAACAGACAACGCCTACTAGTCATTGCTGTAATCCATGGGATTCCTGTAACATCAATAGGAAAGCAAAGCTTAGGCAAAGCTTTGTTTTAATATTTCACATACTTGGATAAGGACCGCCGCAGCCATGATGCATTTACTATTCTTGAGCAATTGTTGACAAACTAGATATTTTGCTATCAACGTTTTCTCTCTTTACGCCATCAATGTTGCTGTGCACACAGGAACAGCTTTGCCAGCACCAACAACTGCAGCAACGACTACAGTGCCAAAGATCATAAAAGGTACATAATATTGAACTCTCTTAATGAATTCTTGCTTCTGAGTCATTTGGAAGGATTGTACAAAGATTCATTTTAAGGCAGCAATCTTCGCTGACAAGAAATGTAGTTACTTTATTTTCTGATGACCCTTCACCCCTCTTGTGTGCAACGAATCCAGTAATAAACGCACGCACAACTCAGTTGTCATTATTTCATACATCACTTGCAGCGTAGTTTACTCCTTAGTGTTTATTTTCAAAAACAAAGGCATAAATCAAAGAATCTTTCATTACTAAATATCCCATTTTCCTTTATTTTCATCCAGTTACCACTCCAACAACGACTCCGATATATTGTAAGTATTGTTTTCTCGGATAGGCGTAATAATTTGTTTATTGACTTAACAATGCACAATGATCATGATGATATACATCTAAGTGGTTTGGCCAATCTGTCTTGAATACCAATGCGGGTACATACAGCAGAGTCGATCACAAATTTCAGGAGACAGCCATCCTGAAATGGATTACACAATCTCAACAGGCATTTTAAAGTAGCACTGTTGAGAAAAAAAAATAAATAGATACCCTGCATGGTTTTCATTTCCGTATCATGTTATTATCAAAAGCCCCTTTTCAACTTTAGGACTCCGTTGTTTGTTATCTCATTGTGTAGGGGAGTATTCCTATTCTTCCACTTTCTCATTATCAATGATCACATTAAAAATTTTATCTCGTTATCACTTTCTCCCTCTGTCTCAATCTGCCCTCGTACTGTTGCCATGGTGAAGATGAGTGTGACAAGCCCCTCGCTGAGGGTGAAGCCATTGAGCCCATCATTACGCTGACGCCAAATTTCGGCTCACCAACGACGGGTGAGGCTGTCCCCGTCTTACCAGGATCTCAGAACAGAATCCAGATGACTTTCACCTCTGGGAACACCTCACGTCCGATCGCAGCAGAAATCTACGCTATCACGATCGTCACTGACCGTCAACCGGCCGCTCTCACCCAGATTAAGCTCACAAATATCACAGCTCTGGATGGCAGGGAGTTGCCAGATTCTATCATTGTTCCAGCGAACGAGCCAACTTCGTTTGTCCTTGAAGAGCGGTACAATAAGATACCAATGACTTCAGTCGTGATTATCTTCGACGTACTGGACGCCACCAATGCTTCTATTTACGTCAAAGGCTGTATTAAAATAGGTAGGCATGATAATATTCATGAACTATTTCCTTTCCCTTTTTTCTGCTGGTTATCATTCGTTCTCTACTGGTACACGACCACTTGGATGAGATAATACGGCATTTACTATTTCCCAGCTCTAATGCACGTTATCGACAGCTCCAAAGAGTTTGCGGTGCCCTAGACAGTACGTGCGTAGAACTTATATTAACTTTTTAGAAGAAGAAACGGGGGAAAGGTGACAGAGACACGGAGAATTTAATAGTGGCGAGAGGCCGCGTATTGTATGGAAAGTTCCAATTGCAGTGGCTGTCTCGATTAAAATTTGTTCAGATTTCAATGTTTGATGTTAAAAAAAAAGTTGATATTATTGCCTTTGGGTCTTCAACAGCAAACGTCATCAATATATTGACAAGAAAACCTGCGGCTCATGCATTTTAAATTTTGTAGATATCAAGTATGACCCAGGCAATTTCGAAAGAAGACGCACATACACAACCATACACACACAAAATCATCTTCTAATATTTTGTCAAAAAAGATCGCCTATTTTACAAAGTATTCCCAGTTGCTGAAGACGATAATCTAATTTTGCTGCTTTATGTCTACTCATAGCTCTTACCACATATTGAAATAATGTCGTTCATTATTAAACCACCAACAACTGCAGCAACCACTCCCTATCCAAAAACCACAGGTGCGTAAATATTGGACTTTCTAAGCGCAGAGACTTATTTTTTTTTTTTTTTTTCACAGAGAAATTTTATTCCCATCATAAACATTCAGGATCGTTCATTTTGCGACATATTATTTTCATCCATTTTCTTCGCTTGCTTTGCGCAGATCTTGAGATTCTTTTTTTTTTTTGGTTAAAACAATTGCATTACATTTTGAGAAATGATTATTGTTTTGAGATTATTTGCAGTGGTAAATCTCACCGTGCAATTGATTATAATTGACATTTAAGCAAGCATTGATGAAAGAACTTCTGCAAAATGATTGTTGTTCGCAGGCACTGCCTCGCCTGCACCAACAACTGCTGCAACCTCTCCAGTTACGGGCACCACAGGTTCGTTTATAGTCTTTTTTTATATAAAGGATTATAAAAATATTGCATTATTATGATGTCAAGATATTAAGAATTATTCAAATATAAAGTTTTTTTTTTAAAGGATTACATCACAGTTATTGAAGTTAATACCTAATATTGAAAACAGGCTGCGCCAACTAGTCATTGAAATGTTAACCACTTTTGTAGTGATCTTAAACGATTCAATCGAAGTATTTACAGCAAGTTAAGAGGGCAAATCAATGTGATTCATGTATCATCAATAGGAAAGTCTTGTTTCAGTATTTCTTATACCTGGAGAAGCCTGAGGACTGCAGTAAAATGCATTTCGGTCAGTCCATCGGGTTGGATTAACAAATTGCATAAGGTCGATATGACAGAGTCATGAACTTTTTTCACTTCACAATGAAGATCATTTCAAAGGTGGTTAAGTTTTGCTGGGTAAATTATGAATTTTGATTTTGCCCCTTGCTACATAAATTATTGTGATGCATTTTTAAATCAGAAATCTTTCGTGGATTTACTGCGCTACAAGTTAATTTGCTTAATTCCGTTAATTGCATAGATATCACATTTATTTATTGCATTAATAACAAATTATCCAGTCTAAAATCATAATACTCATGATGCTTGGGATACCGTTTCCTTTCTGAAGTCATAACTGGCAGACATTTACTTGGTTTTACTGAGGCTTGGTTTTTGAAACCTAGTAAGTCACATAAGATGACCCAACCCCATGGACTGACCCACTTACATGTCTACAGCAATAATTATAAAAATGGGCTTTAGAATCTCTGCAATCTGATTGGTCAATTGTCATGCATTGATTTTTACTGATCCACACTGAGCCATGCGCCCAGTAAAATCCGAACGCATGGCCAATGGGTCCGGTAAAACCTGAACTTATGGCCATGCGTCCGGTAAAATCCGGACGCATGGCTCAAGTCTTGTACAGTGCTGTTGGTGTTCCGGACGTATTATGGGGGAAATGGTTGTATTTCATGAAACCGACTTGCTGTGCTCGTAAATTTAAACAGTTCCAAAGTTAAACTCGCGCATCCAATTCTCACCGATTCACTCTGTCCTGTGCATCATTTGTATACTGTACTAACAAAAATTAGATATTTTGCTATCAACGATGTCTCTCTATATTTCGTAATTGTTATGTAAACAGGCACAGCTTCGCCAGCACCAACAACTCCTGCAACTTCTCCAGCTCCTACCACCACAGGTTCGTAAATATTGCGTTTGAAATCTCGCCAAAGCCAAATTATAATGTAAAAATTAAGAATAGATTATTGTGCAAGACAAGAGAAATAAAGTAGATTCGTTCATTTTTATTTATTTTTTTTTTTTTTTTGCAAATGATAAAATTTACTGAACATTTCTCACGGCAACATAATTATACAGAGAATGGATGAAATACATAATTATTACTTCAACACAATATTAAGCCATTTCTTTCGTACAGACAATTGAAACAAACATTTTTTTTTTTCAAATATTCAAGAAACTGCTGACTAGCAAGATACGATGAATGGATATGCTATAATCATAATGTTTTCTACCATCAATGCACAAAACATATACTCATTATGAATGCTATATTATTATCCGATGGATATCATGCCAAAGACTATTTATATCTTTATTTCTATCATGCGTGCAAGGGTACACAATAATGCAGACAAATGGCTGCACCCAAGCAAAAGTGATTTGCCAGGGACCAACGAAAGCAGCTGATTATGACCAGCCCAACTCCGTCGTGCACACAAAATATGTTTTCATTAACATAATTATTCATAATTATTCAATAAGTGATTGCTTCGTTCAATGTTACTTGTACAATGACAAAATTGATATTAAGATTTACATCGTCGATGCATCTTTTATAAAATGATTGTTGTTCACAGGCACAGCTTCGCCGGCACCAACAACTCCTGCAACTTCTCCTGCTCCCAGCACCGCAGGTACATATATATTGTATTTCTAAATATGACAAGTGGCCAAATTTTGAATAGAATGTAGAAATCGAAAAAAAGTATAAAAACTCCGTATAATTGTAACTTGCGGAGTGATAAGATAGATAGTTATAACTTTTGTACGAATTGAAAGAATTGAGCAAAGGTCTGATGTAACTGTATCCATCACCCCCAAACCCCCCCCCCCCCCCAACGATTTTAGTGTCCATTAAAACAAGTGCCGAAAAAGGATCTGTTATATGTCATGTGTACATTTAAAAGGACTGTATTATATTCTGCGCGGTCCATAACATCTGTTCACAAAATGACAATTCAATAATTGGGTTTCTTTTCTTAATGATCGATTCACCTTGCAGTGCCATGTGATTGCACTCTAAGAAACTGGCGGGTTTTTTTTTTTTTTAATCAATGGTGCAATATTCTAGAAAAGGATTGTTGTACACAGGCACTGGTTCACCAGGACCAACAACTGCTACTCCAGTTACATATATATATATTATATATATATATTAGCAAGGACATTATATTTTGAGAAATGGTTATTTGCAGTGGTAAATCTTGCCGTGCGATTGATTCTGATTTAAGTTAGCATTGATGATAAAGCTCTCTATATTACGATTGTTGTACACAGGCACAGCTTCGCCATCACCAACAACTGCTGCAACTACTCCAGCTCCAAGCACCACAGGTACGTTATCGTTGGACTTTCTCTAAATAGACATGATAGAGGGGTACGACAACTAAGTAAATTACATAGTATTGCAAAGAGGCAAAGCCTGCTTGTCATTGTTGAAAAAACAACAACAACAATTCCATGTGATTCCTGTACTGTTAATAGGAAATCCATGTTTTAACGCTTCTTATACCTGGAGAAGAACAACAGGAAACATTTTGTATTTACTATTCTACAGCAATTGCTGACAAACTACATACTTTGCTATCAACGATTTCTCTCTTTACGCCGTGATTATTGTTGTTTACACAGGCACAGCTTCGCCAGCACCAAGAACTGTAGCAACGACTCCAGTTCAAAGTACCGTAGGTACGTAAATATTAGACTTTTCTAGTTCTTGCTCCTTAGACATTCAGAAGGATTGTAGTGAGATTTATTTAAACGCAGCAATGACTTAAGATGTAGTTATTTTATTTCCTGATGACCCTTCATCCCTTTTGCATGTAACGGATCCAGAAGTGAGCACATGCACAGTTTTAAACTTGTTATCTATTCAGTACTTCCTGTGTTTCTCCACACTTTTTGTTTTCAAAGATAACGACATGGCAAAACAATCATTGATTACTTACTATCTTATTTGTTTGTCTCTGCTTTTATTCAGTGACCGTTCCAACGACTACTCCGGTATATTGTAAGTATTGTTTGCTCGCATAATATAGACTTAATGTTGACTTTACAATGCACAATGATACACTTGAGTGGTTCAGCCAATGTAAATACCAATGTGTGCGCACGGAGCAGATTTGATCACAATTTTCACGAGGCAATCATTATGAATTAGAGGTTTACGGACAGCTACTCTCGAGGGGCATTTCCATGAACCATTGATTACAAAAAAAAAACAACAACAGTTTGTTTGCTTTAGATTTATTTCAAAAGCTCAAACATTTTTTTTTTTAAATTAACTTTAGGATTCCGATGTTTGTTATCTTGTCTTTTTTATTATTTTTTTTTCATTCTCCCTCTTTGTCGCTATTCCTGATCACATTTATCACTTTCTCCCTCTATCTCATTCTGTCTTCTTCCTGTTGCCATGGTAAAGATGAGTGTGACAAACCCCTCGCTGAGAGTGAAGCCGTTGAACCCATCGTTACCCTGACGCCAAATGGCGGCTCACCAACGCAGGCTGAGACTGTCCCTGTTTTACAAGGATCTCTGAACAGGATCCGGATGTCTTTCACCTCTAATGACACCTCCCGTCCGATCGCAGCCGAAATTTACGCTATTACGGTGTTCACCAACAAACAGCCGGCCCGTCTTCGACAAATTGAGCTCACCGATATCACAGCTATGGATGGTAGCAAAGCTCCCGACTCTATCATCGTTCCAGCAAGCTCCCCCAGCTCATTTGTGATCGATGAACCGTACAATACATTGCCAATCGTATCGGTGGTGATTAACTTTGATGTTCTGAATGCCACCAGAGCTAACATTTACGTGAGAGGTTGCCTCCGAGTAGGTGAGTGCAGATATGACCAAGTTTTGCCCTTTCCTCTTGATTTTGTTGCCTTTTCTGTCTAATGCATTCTTCTCAATGTGATTAACATACTTCCTCAACATCACTGTCAAGCCGCATTCCTACTAAATTCGGTTCGTAAAGCAGAAAGTGCAAGGGAAATAGCTTCCATTTAACTTTAACCCTATAAAGCCCAAGGGGAGGGGGCACATTGTGCCCCCTACCGTATTTTCGTTTGCCACTCCTACACCCTTCATGCCCTTTACCCGATTTCAACCAAATTTGGTGACTTTTCCTAAAATCTTATTGCAAACGTTTTGGTATATAATTTAGCTATGTTTGGTATTGCTGGTTGCCATGGCAACCGTAAACTGACAACCATGCTCATCAGATTTTGCATGTTTTTCTGTTCCAATTTCAATCAACAATATAATAATGGGTGAAATGTGGGTTTTCTTGGCTGTAATTTGCTGAAGAACCAAAATGTGAAGTAATTATGGCTGTGAATTACCCTGAAATGGTTTTCTTATCATTTCCTTTATTTTTATATGACGTAATAGAAATAATTAAAATACAGCATTTTCCAAAGACTACCCATTTATTTTGTCTTATTTTCACACAAGCTGTGCCTGTAATATCAAATTTCCAATATTATGGAAATATTAAATGTGATACCAATATATGTACCTATCCCAAGCAATACATCAGAGGTTTAATATATTTCTATATATTGTAATGAATAGCGCCCCATATGCTGACCTTGAGAAATTTCAACCATGACAAATAGTGAAGGTTTACTTGCTCTTCCTTTCTCGCAAATATCAAATTGATTGATACAAAATAAAAGCATATATACTGGGGATAAAGGAATATAAAGAAAAAAATATGATTTTAACATATTTCCTATGTTTTTCTTTATATTTTGGTAAATAGCGCCCTCAATTGGTGACCTTGAGAAATTTCAAATGTTGGGTCATGTACAGTATGAGTTGCTCTATTCATGTGCCAAATATGACGTTGATATATCATATATTAAAAAAAAAAAAGTTATATAGGGGGCACAATGTGCCCCCCCCCCCCCCCCTCCTTGGGCCTGGAAGGGGTCAAAATAGCTTGGGCTTTATAGGGTTAAGAGGCATCAAAATATAATGATTAAATGATCAAATATGACGATGCCTAACCGGAGTAAAGTAGGCCCCATATGAAAAAAAGAAATAATGAACTATTTTCTTTTATTGTTTGTTTGTTGCTCCGATATGCATTGATACGGGTAGACGCGCTAATTGGGTTGCAGCGAACAACCAAAAGATTCTGAAGTAATGTAATAACACAATGTGCAAAGTTCGCACTGTGCAAGGGAGAGACTCATACACATTCATGAGTTTCCCATGAAACATCACATTTCTCAAAATTTTAAAAATAAGCAGTTTCTAACGCGGGCAAAGACAGGTGCATTACTTGTTGAAACAAAATATTAAGCATTTTTCTCATTAGTTTTCTATCTTTTTGGCGGACAATAACATTATAGGTCAGGCATGAATATTTACGAATTTTTACTATCACTGACTACACAACCAAAATGATACAAATAATTCACGACATCTGCTGATAACAAACAATCTATCTCTCCTTGTGGGAAATACTTGCTACCTAACTCAATTCAATGCCCAACCATTTTGCTGACGAATATCGTATGATTCTTGTGACTTAAACACGCAGGGTCTCCGGCGCCAACAACTGCTGCAACTACTCCAGCGCCCAGCACAACTGGTACGTATATATCGCAATTTCTACACCTGAAAACGTACCATAATATTAAGTGGTTGAATTTGAAACTTATATTAAAGATAAAACAAAAGAAAAATGAATCGAATGAAATAATAATTACGTTCATATTGGAGTATATAACTTAATAAAGAATTGAATCATCTAAATCAAGCATACGGTAAAATCTACGGGGAATGGTGTAGTAAGAGACATTCAATATGTGTACAATACTTCCTAGAGAGAGAAAAAAAAATGATCCTTATTGTTTAGACGTTGAATTGATCATATCTCATGTTTACACAATTACAGCTCCCAAACCACCGACGACAGCCGCGACTACGCCAGTTCCAAGCACGATAGGTATAACAATTATGTAGAAATTGACCTTAAATGTAAACGTAAATGTATAAAATGTTCAAGAAAGTCATGTTCACCAAGGTCATCAACTACGTAATGAAATGTGATGACAAGATCATCAGTTATGTAATCATGTTTGATGACAAGAAAAGAAATATATTATTATGTTCCTATCAAGACCTCTTGCCGAAAAGTGTTTCATGTTCATTTTCACCTGCGCCAACAAGTGCATCAACCACCTGAATTTTGAATGGATCATGTTTCTGTACATCTTGTCATGACCTTTTAGTTCTGGCAATCTAGCGATTATTTGGTTCGATATCAAGGATTCCTCGTTCTTCGCATTGGTTGTTGTTACGTACACAGGCACAGCTTCGAAAGCACCAACAACTCCTGCAACTACTCCAGCTCCCAGTACCAGAGGTACGAAAGTATTGCACTTCTAAATATGACGACATACCAAATATTGATTAGGACATTGAAATACACACTGTAGAGATAAAGATTAATTTGCATACCAAGAGGAATAAACGAACTTCGGACGAGTGTTCCTTTCAAAATGACATAATTGATATTTCGATTAACATCATTGACGCATCTTTCTATCAAATGATTGTTATACACAGGCACTGGTTCGCCAGCACCAACAACTGCTGGGACTACTCCAACAGGTACGTTGACGTTGATGGTGAACCTTGTGATATGAAATGTTTCCACAACTTACTAAAAAAACTAAATATTTCAAGTAGGATGTACCTACTAATAATTCAAAAAGAACAAATCCATGTGACTCCTGAACCATTTATAAGGAAATATTATTTCGGTATTTCTTACAACGACCTGGAAAATTAAAGGACTGCACTGGAAATGCATGGACAATTTTACAGCAATTGCTGCAAGCGGCATATTTTGCTATCAACGATTTATGGTTTATTTTTCTTTTTTACGCCGTAATCACTTATGTTTCCAGGTACAGCTTCGCCAGCACCGACAACTCCTGCAGCTACTCCAGCTCCCAGCACCAAAGGTATATAAATATTGCACTTGACATCTTATCCAATCCCGTTTACATTATTTATGTAGAAATGAAGAAAAGAATGTTGTGCAAGACAAGAGAAAAAAAGAAACTTCGTTTGATATAACTTGTATAATGACAAATTTGACATGGATATCTACATCGATGATGCATCTTTTTTTTTAATGAAATAAAATTGTTGTACACAGCAACTGCTTTCCCGCCATTAACAACTTCTGCAACTCCAGGCCCAAGCACAACAGGTACGTAAATATTGCACTTCTAGATATGACGACAAACCAAATCGTGATTAAGATATTGAAATAGAGATAAAGATTAATTTGCATGACAAGAGAAAATTAACAAACTTCGTCCAAGTGTTACTTTCACATGACATAACTGATATTCAGATTAACATTGATGACGCATTTTTCTATAAAATGATTGTTGTACACAGGCACTGGTTCACCAGCACCAACAACTGCTGGGACTATTCCAACAGGAACGTTGACAGTGAACCTTTTGATATGAAAAGTTTCCACAACTTACTAAAATACTAAATGTTTCAAGTAGGATGTACCTACTAATCATTCGAAAAGAACAAGTCCATATGACTCCTGAACCATTTATAAGGAAATATCATTTGGGAATTTCTTACAACGACCTGGAGAATTAAAGGACTGCACTGGAAATGCATGGACTATTTTATAGCAATTGCTGCCAGTGGCATATTTTGCTATCAACGATTTATGGTTTATTTTTCTTTCTTTCTTTTTTTTTTACGCCGTAATCACTTATGTATACAGGCACAGCTTCGCCAGCACCGACAACTCCTGCAACTACTCCAGCTCCCAGCACCAAAGGTATATGAATATTGCACTTGACATCTTACCCAATCCCGTTTACATTATTTATGTAGAAATGAAGAAAAGATTGTTGTGCAAGACAAGAGAAATAAAGAAACTTCGTTTAATATAACTTGTATAATGACAAATTTGACATGGATATTTATGTCGATGATGCATCTTTTTTTAAATGAAATAAAATTGTTGTACACAGCTTTCCCGCCACCAACAACTTCTGCAACTCCAGGCCCAAGCACCACAGGTAAGTAAATATTGCACTTCTAAATATGACGACAAACCAAACCTGATTATGACATTGAAATAGAGATAAAGATTACTTTGCATGAAAAGATGAATAAACAATGTTCTTTTTACAAATTTTATTTGCACATTGACAAAATTGATGTTTAAATTAACATCAATGACAATCTTTCCACAGTATGATTTTCTTTTCTTTATGTCCAGGCACTGTCCACATTAACTATTGTAGTTTCAGGACCTGCGTTTTTGTTTGTGTGTTTGTTTGGGGGGAATTTGTACTTTCTGATATAGTCATAGTGGGTTACCAAAACTAACTTAATTTTCTAATATTGGAAATAGGCGTTCTTAAAAGGACTAAATCATTGTGATTCCTGTACCATTAATATGAAAAAGTAAAGTAGTTTTGATGTTTTTGTTATTTTACACCTGGGAAAAAGAATGCAAGCAAACAATACCGTTCCACAGAAATTGCTGACAAACTAGCAATTTTGCAATCAACGAATTTTCTCATAATGCAATGACCGTTGTTATGTGCACAGGCACAGCTTCGCCAGCGCCAACGACTCCTGCAACTAGTCCAGCTCCTAGCACCAAAGGTATATAAATGTTGCAGTCCAAACAAGGACAACTTAAGCAAATCATGACTAGAATGCAGAAATGAGGAAAATCTCTATTTCAGGAAAAGGTAAATAATGAAACTTTTTTTAATCATTGCTTGTACAATGTACACGGACTAAAATGATGTTTAGCTTTTGAATATAAGACACGAATGCACAAAAGGTCTGTCTGAACGCTCAACAACATGTGGTAATGGTATCGAAATACTCCGGTATAGCACAGTTTGCGGCTATGCAGACAGGCGAAGAAATGTAATCTTTAAAACGGGAATGTTATCTGACATTTGTACATTCAAAAAGGACTGTACTATTTTCAGTCTGCGCGTTCATTTGCTTACAAAATGGCGAATATTGTGTGTTTTCTCTCCTTTAATGAACCACCTTACAATCTCATCTGTTTTGATGATACACTTTCCATAAAAAGAATCAATGATTGTTGTACACAGCCACTGCTTGGCTAACATCAGAAACAGCTGCAACTACGTAAGTTACAGGCACAGGTTCGTTGATATTTGACTTTCTGATACGAAAGATTAAAATAATTGTCTAACATAACTAATAGTGAAAAAAACATATCCACGTGATGTTATTGATATTGAGGGTAACCACAATTGACGAAAATGGCTTATGAATATCATTATATAGGCGAGTATACTGATTGAGAACAAAACCATGTTATTTCTGTACCATGGGGAAAAAACGAGTTGTAATGGTTTTTACACATAAAACGGACTGCAGTTAATTCCATTCTTAAAGGACAAGTTCACCTTCATAAACATAAGGATTTAGAGAATGTAGCAATATTAGTACAACACATCATTGAAAGTTTGAGGGAAGTCAGACAATCCGTTCAAAAATTATGAATTTTTGAAGTTTTTGTGCAGTCACCGCTGGATGAGAAGACTACTGCAGCGTATGATGTCACATGAGTACAACAATATAAGGAAAATATAAAGAGAATTTCACAAAATTTCATCTTTTGAAAAAAGTTCACATTCCCTTGACTTGTTACTGACATATGTTATGGGTAATATTATTCCCCCTGTCTTTAGAAAGAGGCAAGTCAAGTGCTCTTTTATTATGCAAAAAAAAACGTGAAAATATGTTGAATTTTCTTTATAATTTCTTTATACTGTTGTACGCATATGACATCACAAGCTGTAGTAGTCTCCTCAACCAGCAGTTCCAATACAAAAATTTAAAAAATTCATAACTTTTGCGTCGATTGTCTAATTTTCTTCAAACTGTCACTGATGTGTTCTACTAATATTGCTGCATTCTCTCAATCCTTACGTTTATGAAGGTGAACTTGTCCTTTAATACCAAAGTATTTAGTGAGAAGATGGTATTTCTTTCAATCAGTTAAACCTTTGTTTGTATGCAATGGTTGTTGTCCTGATTAGGACATGAAATAGAGATAAAGATTACTTTGCATGGCAAGATGAATAAACGAACTTCTTACAAGTGTTATTGGCACATTGACAAAATTGATATTTAGATTAACATCGTTGACGCATCTTTCTATAAAATGATTGCTATATACAGGCACAGCTTCGCCAGCACCAACAACTGCTGCAACTACTCCAGCTCCCAGCACCACAGGTTCGTAAATGCTGTACTTCTAAATATGACGACATACCAAATATTGATTAAAACACTGAAAAAGAGGTAAAGATTATTTTGCATGACAAGATGAATAAACGACCTTTTTTACAAATGTTATTTGCACATTGACGAAATTGATATTTGAATTAACATCAATGACGAATCTTTCTACAATATGACTCTCTTTTCTTTTTTTATACAGGCACTGTCCACCACCAACAACAACAGCACGAACTATTGTAGTTTCAAGACCCACGTTTTTGTTTGTTTGTTTTGGGGAAATTTGTACTTTCTGATATAGTGGGTTACCAAAACTAACTTAATTTTATAATATTGGAAATAGGCGTCATTGAAAGGACTAAATCATTGTGATTCCTGTACCATTAATATGAAAAAAAAAATGGTTTTGATGTTTTCGTTATTTTATACCTGGAAAAAGGAATGCAAGCAAACATATTTACCGTTCCACAGAAATTGCTGACAAACTAGCAATTTTGCTCTCAACGAATTCTCTCATAATGCAATGATTGTTGTTTTGTACACAGGCACAGCTTCGCCAGCACCGACACCTGCAACTAGTCCAGCTCCCAGCACCACAGGTACGTAAATATTCCAGTCCAAACAAGGACAACTTGAGCAAATCATGATTATGTTGTAGAAATGAGGGAAATCTCTATTTCAGGAAAAGGGAAGTAATGAAACTTCGTTTAATCATTGCTTGTACACGGACAAAACTGATGTTTAGCTTTTGAATATAAGACAAGAATGTACAAATGTCTGTCTGAACGCTCAACAACATGTGGTACTGGTATCGAAATGCTCCGGTACAGCACAGTTTGCGGCTATGCAGACAGGCGAAAAAATTGGATCTTTAAAACGGGAATGTTATCTGACATTTGTACCTTCAAAAAGGACTGCACTATTTCCAGTCTACGCAGCAAACATTCATTTGCTTACAAAATGGCGAATATTGTGTGTTTTCTCTCCTTTAATGAACCACTTTGCAATCTCGTCTGTTTTGATGATACACTTTCCATAAAAAGAATTAATGATTGTTGTAGACAGTCACTGCTTGGCCAACACCAGAAACTGCTGCAACTACGCCAGTTACAGGCACAGGTTTGTTAATACTGGACTTTCTGATACGAAAGTTTACAATAATTGTCTAACATAACTAATAGTTAAACTGCATATCCACTTGATGCTATTGATATTGAGGGTAACCACAATTGACGAAAATGTCTTATAAATGTTAGGCAAGTAACTGAATGAAAACAAAACCATGTTATTTCTGTACTATGAGGAAAAAACGAGTTGTAATGGTTTTCACACATAAAAAGGACTGCAGTAAATTCCATTCTTAAAGGGGATGGCTAGTAACTGATCAGTGGGAATCAGTGGGAATGCTTGGGGATGATTGTTCCAATCCTTGTGGGATTCCTTTAAGAGTACATTGTATATCTATTGTTGTGTGAAAATTATTTGCTTCAGAATGGTCTCATATTCAAGTAATGTGCAGTTTAATGTTTCCAGGTTAGCATGCCTGTACAGTGACGGGGCGATCAGCCTATTGAAAATAAAACAACATGTTTCTTGTACTGTCAAGTGATTTTTGTTCAGTTTCAATACATGCAGGACAAGTGAAGGTGTGCTTTTATTTGTTTTGTTTTTGTATTATGTTTGTCTTCTAATGTTTCATCTTACCGTAAACAAATTTGATGTCATGCACAAAATTACAGCTTCTCCTGCACCGACTGCCGCAACTACTCCAGTTCCCGGCACGACAGGTACGTAGATATTAGACTTATAAATATATGAGATCATGCCCATGAACCTGA
The DNA here is from genome assembly GCF_964275005.1 of Diadema setosum. Classification (NCBI taxonomy): domain Eukaryota; kingdom Metazoa; phylum Echinodermata; class Echinoidea; order Diadematoida; family Diadematidae; genus Diadema; species Diadema setosum. Next base: position 11,931,071 of record NC_092704.1, on the reverse strand, counting down.
CGAGGAGGTTGAGATTAGGTGCGCTGTTTGGAGGGGGGGGAGAAGATTTTTTTTAAAAACACCAACAGTAATGGTGGAGAGTGGTAACGCACCGTTAATACCGAAGGTTGATACAACAACAACAACCACCACCACAGCAACAACAAAACAGAAACCGAAAAGCACTCGCATTTGCTCAAAATGTAGGCCTATATACAAATCTAACTACGTGTAATTAACGTGCATGTGTACACTACACTTGCAAACAATAATGAACCGTTGCATTGTTACTATACTTATTCCATATATAGCTCCGATATGTTACTTTGTTGGAGAGCTTATTTGCGGGACCGACATCGTCGGAGTGGATGTTTACAGCGCTAACACGATGCCAGATGGAAATGTCGCCTCCAGCACAGACGGTGTAGGGGTAGCGCAGCCCGCCGGCGCCTTCACCTCAGAGTTCAGCACCACGGTGGTCCTGGCTGCTCTGCGGATCGAGGTCTTGCAAGATCTCCAAGCGCAAGAGCCTGTCGGATTCGAGTTGCACTATAAACGTGAGGGTGGAAGCTGGCAACTAGTAACGGATGCCGGTACAGACACGGTAAGTATCGAGCTGAATCAATGCACTAAGGAGTAAAGACCTATGTTGTTAAATGGACATCATGATATATATATATATTTTTTTTTTTTTTGGTAGAGAAAAATAGTGGATTAGGTAAACCAGTTCGTAATTAGCTTTTGTGCAGATTTCCCAAATATCAACATCGTCGTACCTTTCGAGGCACATCTGTCAGTGCATTTTGTTTTGGATCATTACCACGTATCATTTCTTCTTTCTTTTTTTTTTCTTTTCAAAGGTGACAGAGTTTCTGATACCTCCGGATACCATGGCGGGAGATACTCTGGAGTTCAATGTATCAAATCTGCTGCCACCAGATGTAACGGATGTCAAGATACAGTTTACCAGGTCCGGTCAGTTCGGCGACTTCACGTTCGAGCCAACGTTTGAGTACTGCGTTACAATCGGTAAGTTCCGCACGGTGGCAGATTCATCAGTTGTCAATGGAGATCTCAACTACAGCAGCCCAAGACACATGGTTGATGTTTCATGTGCACTGAACTACGTACTGTGTAGATTTCAGAGCTTCATCGGTTCTCAAAATTAACGACATATTGTTGGAAGGTTCTGTGGCAAATCAGTCAGGTGACATAAAAATATTCATGTGGAGATTCATCGAGTCAGATTTATCTTTCAGCTACTGAGGTACCTTTCTAAGCATATGACTTGTCTTGTTAGAGCAAAATAATAATGGCAATGAATTAAATAGAATTTAATGTTTTGAATATTAAAGATAGAGCATAGGCCTACATTTGAAGAGCTTCATTGCAAAATGGGCTAGGCGCCATTTTTACACATTTTAAAGTAAGTCCATCGTCAGACAGAGCAAAATAAAACCTTTCCGGTGATACCTCACTTGTAATATAACAAGGAATATTATTCTAGAAATTATGAATAAAAATATCCCATATTGTCTTATCATTTTCTTTGTTTTTAGCAGCTTTAATCACAAAATAACATCTCAACTTAACAAGAATGAAGTTAGCTCGTTTTGTGATAAAACTCTTCATTTGTTTTACAAGGTCTTATGAGCATATTCATATACATGTTCTACACCTGAATAATTTTTAAATCTGAATAACTATGATTAAGGGTGCAACCAAAGTCTTAGTTGTTTGGTTACGGAAAAACTGGTTTGTTCAAGTCACTGTATAAGATATTATGTCTTTATGCCCTCTACTCTGTATATCGTAATCACAAAACCGCTTGTAGAAGGATTTGTTGTTAACAAGTTGATATAATTATTATCATGACCAATAAGTCCTCATTAAGGCAGTTGATCTTTACATTATCTTCATTCCCTCTCCTGTATATTCCTGTCCTTCATGTCATCAACGTTTTTGTTTGTTTTTTGTTTTTTTTAGATACATTTGGACATTTTTAAGGAGGCTGTCTAAAGAGTCATTTCCAATCAGCCTTCGAGCTTACAAATCTGTAACCTATACAGGTCTGTGAACGTACAAGCTTGTAAGCTTTATATGATTGCTCCACCATTCACATGAATACGTGTAATTTTGTAATCAAGACTGCCCATATCTCCTACTTATGCTCAAATCATTTCCTTTTTTCCCTTTTATTCAACTACAGATCAGTGTCTTCCAAGGCAAAGGGGTATGTTGCTGTTAAAAGATGGAGTCATTGGGGAAGGCAGAAACAATAGAAAAGACACAATAATAACATAATTTCTAATAACATTTCGGTGAAACGGTTGATAAACGAATTTCTCAAATACAGGAAATTATCTTACAGATTCAAACTCAACTTACGAGAAGTACTTTTAAACTTGGTTCTAACGTAAAGTGTTACAATGTGGTTTATTTGTATGCAAAATACTTCTGACAAAAATAAAAAGAAATCATTAGATTTTTCGCCAATTTTGTCAATCTTTAAATCAAGCGAAGAAAGTATATGAATATATGCCGAAAAAACAACAACAAAAGGTTTTGTATCCAATATTAGCTAGAACTGTATTCATATTATTTAGACTGTTTGTAGCTGCCTGTCAAATGGTATTATTTCTCTTTATGTATCATAATGTGACGTATATTTGTATCTGAGTATAAAGTGATTACATTTTTTGTTAAGATAAACGAAGTTTTCTCTTTGCATGTAGCTAATTGTTGCGTTTCATGAGGTTTGTATGGATTGTTGTTTTTTTCTTTTCATTTTGATGAAAAATAGCCATTATGTGTTCATATCTTTATACATATAATTATGTATATATATATATATATATATGTATATATATATATATATATATATATAGATATATTATTATGTTCATGTTGTACGTTCTGTTATGTTATTATGTTCATATTCTGCAAAAGCCAATGCCGATGTTATTTTTCCCCTCACTTCTTCCTGACCAGGTTGTAAGGTGAACGGGAACTTCTACTTGGTGAGATACTGTTTTTTTTTTCCTCTGTCTTTGTGAAATATACAAGGATTTTTACATAGTTTATATTTTCATGCAAGACATTTTAAAAGGCATAGGTATGAATATTTTATTATGATAATCAGTGGCACATAAATCTGTAACACAGGATGCGCCTGGAATGGATATAGGTTAGGGCGGTGAGCGGACTACAGTTATTTAGTTAATTTTGCCCAATGCCTTGCAGCCCTGTCAGGTGCATCCAGTGTTTAGGGGGTTTTTTTGTGTGTGTTATTGTATTGATTGATCATTTTGAGTTTTGTAATTGATTGTGTATTGTATGTTTTCTGCAGAGACTTCAATTTGTACAACATACAGTTTTCTTTCCTTTTAAATGATGATTTATTCAAGACGTAAAAATAGCAATTATTTGGGATGAATATCTGTTTATTAAGCTGTATGGAATGCTAAACAAAAATTAAAAACAAATGGTCAAAGGTAGAGGGACCACAGATTGAGGAAGGCGCTGTTGGATGGCGGTGTTTGATGGTGTGACGGAGGCCGCCATCATTATTACGAAGATGGATGTTGTAAAGGTAGTTAAGTTTCAGTCAAGGCAGACCACTTCATTACAGGGAAGTTATACAGCGTAAAGTGTATGTATTAGGCGGAATTGGCCAGGGACAATGTCCGAATCCAATGACAAACTGCGATTGACATTATTTCAAAAATTTCGATGAACAAGTGTACTTGTACGAATCTGTTTTATTCCTGAGTGTGGAGCATGGCAGGTAGGAAAAACGTGGGTGGATCCGATCCTCGGTCAATTTCCCTTTAATTTTACTTCTGATATTCTGTGTACCAGCGTGCAACATCACCAACATTATCATGAGGAAATGGAAAGAACAATAGCAAATGGTTTCTGATTATTTATTCTTAGTTTGATGAGCAGATACCGAGCCCTGACGGCAGGGGTTGCGTTGAGATGACGTGTTCCGCAGACGATGGTTTCCGGGTTCAACCAGTCCGTTGCAATACCACCTGTAACGTGAGTGATTTTTCACGCGATTACAACACGTTTTTTGTTTACTATTAAAGGGCCTTTGTCTTGGAAAAATTAAGGAAAAAAAATAATGTATAATTATTATGCATTAACTTGACTGTCTTTATAACTCGAGCGCATCAATTAGTCTGTTGATAAACAAATAAAAAACAATAATGCTTTGAACTACTACGAGATGATAAACTTTAAATGTGTGCTTTCATACAATGTGCTTTACTTTAATTTCAGTGCAAGAATTATGTTAACAAAGAATATAGAATAACACTTTTTTTCAAAAAAACAAACAAACAAAGAAACATTAACCACGGATCGTATGTTTATCATACAGGGTAACCTGATCTACGTTGAGGACCAGTGTTGCCCCCGATGTGGTAAGAACATCCCGCTGTGTCTCTGACGCAGAAATATGGAAACAATACAACATATAAAAAAGAATCATGAACAATGAATCGATACTACAGCTCAGTGCGTTAGAAATAAATGGGTGACTACAATTATATTAGTATCTCTGCACACGTATTCGTCAACTTATACGATAAAACAACAAGTAACGTTTCAATGGAATAATCAAAATAGTGACTGCTATCGGTACCAATAGCAGTAGAATTACTTACAATATACGAACCCTTATTATGCTCATAATCACAGGATATCGTGAATAGTTTGGTACCCGGAAAATAACATTATGTTTGTATTGTTTCACAAGAGAACAGTGTAAATCATAGATTTGGGGCCATCTAGGCGGAAACGACAGCAGCATATTGTTCACCAAAGTGTCTGCAGGGATATGACGTCATAGGGCATCGTCTTGTTTACTTGTTTTTGTTTGTCTGTTTCATTTTGAGAGCAATGAAAAGAACAGTATGCCTCAGATGGGAATGTACGTATAACTGTTAGACCCATTTACTATATTTTTTTTCATTCCAGTTTTAATGTATCATTGTAATCGTTTTGTTATGTTGTTTTTCTTGTGACAGCTCTGAATTGTAGGACTTAATAGTCATGTTTTGAGAAAAACGTTTGCTGCGATGTACTTTTTGCAGAGAGAGTAGTATAATTGTAGTCACCCAATTATTTATATGAATATAAAGAGCTCTTCTATCATACATTACAGCAAATATAAAGACCCTGTCAAAGCGGTATCATTTCTCCGCCTTTCGTCCATGTTCTCATTTTGTTTGTTTGTTCATTTCCATCTGAGAAGATGGCTGGATACGCAGTAGCCCATATTCGGCTACGTTAAGCTGGTCTTCCATGGGGTCCAGTTGGATGTGAGGTGGGACCACTTCACCGGGTTAAACACTTTTGTCTTTGTATAATATGTGGTTTTTTGTTGTTGTTGTTGTTGTTGTTGTTGTTGTTGTTGTTGTTTGTTTGTTTGTTTCTGTTTTTGTTTTTTGTTTTTGGTAAATGAGCACTTGATAAAGGTGGCCCCGCCATTAACTCTTTTCATTTTACGTTTTACAGAGGCCCTACCAGAACCGCAGCCAACGACTTCGTGTGAAGTCTCCTACACGGAGAAAATCATAATGAAGGGCCGATGTCGTTCCACCCAACCTGTTCGCGTCGGGACCTGCTCGGGGACGTGCGAATCATCGGAGGACGAGAATCGCGTCGTAGACTGTCGGTGCTGCCAAGTCTTGCAGACAACCTTCCAAGCCGTTGAAATGGAGTGCGCCAGCTTCGGGGGGGCTTATACACCAAGCGGTCGGCAGTCCGTCGAATTCGTAACGCAGTGCATGTGCATGGAATGCGAAAATGGTCGCATTGCGTAAAAATTAAATTACCGATCGTCTTTTGACGTGGTTGACAAGATTTCCCTCCGACCTGCATGCCCTTACACTCATCAATTCATACTATCTGCTTTGCTTCTGGTATGTCATGTTTTACTTTCCCATGTGTTTATATATGTGTATGTCTATTTTTTTTTTCGATTTAGACTTATTACTTGAGAATAATCTCAACTCATAGCCGGCTAAACAATTACAGAAGCAAATTATATATTCAAGGTTTATCTTGGTCACTTGTAGACTTGCATCAATTGGTTTTCGGTGTGTTTATACATTTTAATCATTTCAGTGTTTGTTGCGATGTCTCACTGTATAAGGTTTCATTATTGTATTCTCTAAATACAACCCTTTTCATTTAAGTAAAGTATTAATAATCTTGTACATCTATAATAAACTATAGAAGTAAACGTATATTGGCCGCAGTCACCCTTTGATAAAGTGCTTTTAACAGTAATTCTCAAGTCTGACTAAATACCTTGGTATACCTTGTACCGTAACACTTTCATGGAGGCATCGTAAGAAGAAGAAGAGAATCAAATAGGAAAGATGTCTCGTTGTCCTTTGGAAATAAGTGCGTTGCCGTGTATGTGTCCTAGCTTCCCTACAAGATTTAGTGCTTTCCAGAGATCATCATGCACAGTTTCTCTTTCGATCATGTCTTATCTTATTTGTTTCTTACTGACTCTTAGTTTCTGTGAGGTACACACACACTCTCTCTCTCTCTCTCACACACACATATCATGGCTCGATAGTAACTTTTCTTCATCAAATTCCCACGTTTTCCCCCAGAAATCAAAATGGAAAATACTAAAAAAAAAAAATGATTTGAACAACATTAGAAGTGCTAGAACAATACAATAAGAAGCTATGGATAGTATGACAAAGTGCGTCAAATACCACTTACTGTACTGTGACTACGAACTAAATTGAATCATTCTGTTACACATTTCAGTGATTATAAACTCTGATAATTATCATAAACCTTGATTGTTTGCAGGTATAATTATGACTGAGGAAGTCAAATGTCACCCGAAATTATTTAAAGTTTGACATCCTGTAGTACAGTGTATTGAATTTAGCCATTAAAAAGAAATAAACTATTTCAATGATAACATAATATATTATATTCATGGAACTTTGATATCATCATCAAGGGATATACTTACAGTATCATTGTTGGAAATATAAACGTAAGATACAATATTTAAAGATGGTCATGAATAGTTTGGCCGTGGAATAGACATTTCAGTTCGGTTGACAGACATTTCAATTCAGTTGAGTTCTGCCGTACATACTATCTGCTGAAATGGATACAGTTGTGAAGCACTGAGCCACGATTTAATTTCCCATTTTCTGAGTGAGAAAAACATGAAAACAATCTACGCACTCACAGATTTTTGGTGGCCAAATCGGGTCACCGAAACATAAAAATGGAGGCCCGACACATCACTTTCTTAATATCGTATATTCCTTACTTACAGATTTAAAACTTTCTCAAGCGGGGAACTCGCAAATTTAGTATTTAATTCATGCTTTTTTTTTAATATGGTAACATGCTTGAACCGCTTCTTCGCGTAGTCTGTACCTCGCTTTGCCATACAAGGTGTACTGTTAGGTTTTGATAATTAGTAATAAGCAGTTTTAACGTTATTGCTTCGTGTTTACACGTGCGTCTATAGTGTCTATTTTTTCAATTTGTTTCCTAATTTGTTTGTCAAATTCACTTTTGTTATAAAGCCTACCTTTTATTTGCGATGTTTTTACACGTAAGTGCCTATTCTCTTTGACATACATGACATAATGGTTGTAAGACTTTGGCCCAATGCCTGTAACATTGTGTGGGCTTCATTTACATTTGCTGCAGTACGTAATACGTTTCATTGCTTTCGTCTGTTTAATATTAGTAAGCCTATAGTCTTTTGTATTGAGTTTATTGTTGGTATTGCTCAAATCAAACAATTTGAGATGGTTTTTCATGTCATAAGACTCTCATGTAACGCTGGTTCCTTGATGTAACTCGGTATAACTCGTGATGGAAACTTTTGCTTTAAAAGGCCAGCCCTTTTAGTACTGTACACTTTGTGATTTTTCGGGTTTGAAATAAAACTTTTTTTTTCTGTTCAAGCATCAATGTTTTGTGTTTTCATTTTGCTTTTTTATTTCGCTGAGTTCGACTTAGTACATGCTTTCACCTTAGACCACCTTGGAAACATGCATTCAAGCGTAATGGTGTGTCTATACCGTAATCAATGTTAGTGAGTCACAAAACTCCACAAAGAATTCAAACACCTAAGGTATAAACCATGACCGCATATAATAAACTACTTGGGGGAAATGTTTGAATCATCATGTTCAAGTTTAGCTGTGTCTTTTTTTTTTTTCCAAATGGCAGTTCTTTAATTATCCACATATGATTCAATGATAATTTCCACAAAGAAGAGAACAATATTACCTGCTCTTTGCTCCAATGATACTGTACTCTCTCCATGCGCCTACCTTTTCTATACGCTATTAAAAAAAGGAACAAAATCCTAGTGCTAACAGAGACTCTTATAACACGCTCATTCTACCTAAATAGATACTCGTTGCGCTGTACTATTGGACAACAAGATGAAAACACGAAGCCTTGTTCGTATTTTTGTTCTTTGCCTAGATTCATGAAATCACTCAAACAATTGTACATCCTTAAAATGAAATATCATCAAATGAAGCTTATTACAATCGCTTCCTGTGGTCAAAATTTAAGTTCAGGATTGGTATATTTCGCCAGTACACATTTTTACAGCTTATACCCTACAATTACTTGAATTCGTTTACATGCCAAAGAGAATAATCATATTCAACCGATAACTAACATGACCTGCGCCTGTTTTTAGGCCCTCACCGCCAGGTGTAGAAGCAGAACTCCAGCCGCCCTGCGAAGCAGAAATCTATTTTTCAGTCATAAGTACAACATCTTCCCTTTATCCGAACACTTACAATAAGCTCTTTGAAAGTAAACATTACCCCAGCTCTCGTGGTATGCAAGAGACTATGGTGTATGACGGTGCATTCACATCTTTAAGATTGTTCTGAGAACTCGACTCAAATTATTGACACGAAATTAATCCATGGGTTTCATGCTGTCAAAGATCATGTCATGTACATATTTTTTCTTGTCATTTACTTATTTTCTAACCCTAAGAATCACAATAATATCGAAGTGACACGGGTATCAAAACTTAGAAAAAAATGCAAATTACAACGTAGATACACTGTATTGATGACATTATAGAATTACCAATGAGAGAAAGATTAATTTAGTGAAATGAGAATCCGGAAAGAGCTTTTCTACTGGAATGGAATATACATGACACATATTGTTCTTTCGACTGGTGACTTTTGCACTTTGCTGCTTTTGATTTTACGGTTGATTTCTTGTGTATTAATCTCTCTTTCCCTACGGTAATGGCAGTAAGAAACACGTTAAGCCCTTTAGTTTGAAGATGACAAGGAAAACACCGACCAATGACCTCCATTGAGCAGTTTTGCATTTTATTTTTGGACAATAAAGACCAACCTACAGGTACTTTCAACGGTCCATGACATTTGCCCCTGAGGCAATTGTTCCCCAAAAATATCTGCACGCTATAAAGCCAAACATAATTTCTGCGCACAAACGTATCCCTAACCCTAGTCCTAATCCTCACATGAAACTAAGCCCAAAGCCCTATCACAAACCTAACCTTAACCCTAAGTCCTCGAAAAATAAGACAGGAGCCATTGTCGCAGGAGCAAATGTCGTGTCATCATTTTCAACTTTTACGGAGGGTTTTGGCCAAGAGACCACTGCAGGCGGGGTTATGCGTCTCCTTTGGAGAATCGATTTCTGTGCTGTATATGTACACATGATTCAACATGCTGATATTTAGCTCTATCATGCAAGCTACCAAGCTCTTCTAACTCTTTCAATGTACACCAAAACGTTCGTACTCACTTTTCCCACTATACATTTCTATAAGAAAAACAATCTTCGCGAAATCTATTAAGGTACTAGTGGATGCATGTATTTATTTATGTGTGTATTTATTTATGTATTTATTTATTTATTTGTTTATCATTTATTCATTTGTTCATTCATTTATTCATTATCTATTTGTTTATTCATTCATTCACTCATTCATTTAATTCTTTACTTATTTATTCATTTATTTATTTTCATTTTCTTGTATTTCTATCTATCTATGTATCAATCCATCTATTCATCGTTCATATGAGAGAGTAGCGCTCCTCGAAGGGTGACAACAAAAAGAGACTTACAGTTTTTCATTTCCATCAAGTAGCTAAAAGCCTGCTACTCAAAATGCATATTAGAATCAATACCAATAATCACGACATGAGATTGCATTTCATTTACAATCTGCCCCTCCCATCGCACACATCAACATTGATCAAGAAAATGACAAAAGAGAGAAAAGTAAAAAATGATAGATATATAAGTTTGATAAGCCTATAATATGCGTCTTGTGATAAGATGTAACGCATGATCTTCAGTTCCTTTCTTCTTCAAGCTCGTCATGTACAATGGCTTTCTCGTCGTCTCATACTCCCTCATCTATATTTGATTTCTTTATCATGTTTATACCAAGCATGCCATAATTTCTAAGTGAATTAAGAGATGCTTGAAAAGTTATGTTTCTGTAGCCAATATCATCTCTTACTGTTCTTCGGGAAAAAAAGGGGCAGAAATAGGAAAAAAAAATCAAATGCAAGAGACTATTTTGATAGTTATATTCCAGTGAATATTATGGAAAAAAATAGCTACTAACGCACATGTAAATCGCTTGTCATTTCCGAAGTCATGAACTTGCACTCAGTATCCTACTCCTCTCCCATTATCAGCAACAGTCAGAAAATAGTTGTGAAAGAACATTTACATAACTCCCGTTACCTGTTTTTCTTTTTCTTTTTTTTTCTTTTTCAGTTTAGACCGGTTCGGAAGTGAAGTTACGTGCCATCCAAAACACCTGTTGATATTCTCGTCCTACACTTCATTGTTTTTCTGCTCTGTAAAATGTTTTTATCAGGGAGTGGCACAAATTAGCAGTATAAATAGTATCGATCGTATTGATCCAATTATGCTTCCAGCTGTGTTCATGATAGCTGGTAAATACGGGAGTCTATTCTGATATCACACAGACTGCACGAGTATGCAGTATTCTTAGCCTTTCGTTTTACGCAATTTCACTTAGTATTCATAATCTTAGCCTTCCGTTTATGCAATTTCACTTATATTATATGACAAGTGAGATTGCATAAAACGGAAGGATAAGAATACTGCATACCTGTGCAATCTGTGTGATATCAGAATATTACTCAGTATTATTGAGAAATATACAGACAGAAAAGAACAATAACATGCATTTGTCAAAAGTGCATGTTAACAACATGGAAGGTTTGTTTATTTCAGTGAACTTTGTGTTGTTTGTAAGTTATTTGTTCACAACACACACACACACACACACACCACATACACATTAAAGATTAGCCCAAAGGATGTGAGGTGAAATGAGTGAGCTGTTCTATAAAGACTATAAAGACTTCAGCATTTTTTATATAGCCTGTGTGCGCCAAACACAGAGATTAATTGTTATTTATTGCTATGATAGTGCAGGAAAACCCATATACACATACTCTAAACATATAATACACACAAACTCCGAAGAACAGATAATATAGAAACTTACGTTAACAAAGTGCATGTTTGTATTGTCTGTCTCCCTCTCTCTCTCTCTCTCTCTGTCACTCAATATATTTATGTATGTGTGCGTAGTACATATTTTATGTCTGTATGCATATTATATTCATGTAATTTAATTTAATCTAATCTAATGTAATAATAATATATGAAGAGTTTGTTCGCAAAAACCGATAAGTCCATATTTGCCAAATGGAGATATTTGCGATTAAAGGTCAAGAAAAATAAAAAGAATAGTAAGAAAATGTTTGCTTCTTTTGACCATAGCTTCAAAAATGTCCCTTTATATGTAGTGACCAATATATCATTTAAAAGGTATTATTTTGTACTTTATGACAGAGACCGTACTTCAAAATCTTCAAAAATGGACTTATCGGTTTTTGCGAACAAATTCTTCAAATACATATCATATACATACATACGTGCATACATACATATTAAAAAAGAGGGGTGTAAAAGAGAACAATACACGACTGTATACGGAGAAAGAGTAAAGCAAGGAATTTCCTCAATTAGCGATATCGTCATGATCTTGAAGGTGAATAATCAAGACATTCAAGATAGCATATTTACTCATCATGCATCTATGTGTGTACAAAATTGTGAAGCAATATTATATGTAATATATTATATATATATATATATATATATATATATATAGAGAGAGAGAGAGAGAGAGAGAGAGAGAGAGATTATTACATTATGGTTGTACATGGTTGTGGAGATGATCCATAGCATTTGTATAGCGCCATATATCTGTTGTAGACACATTCAAAGGTGCAGACTCCTCCACGAGAGTCTATATTTGTAGGTATATGTGGAGAGAGATAAGGAGAAAGAGATGGAAGCCCACATATCTACTGGAGCAGCCATTGGTATTCCGCATCTTCATATGAAAGTCTAAGAAGATTATATGATATTGATAACTAATCTATTAATTCTGAAAAGTAGACCATTTCATGTCATTTCATTCATTTCATTTCCAGCAACAGTATAATTACGATATGAGGGAAAGTAATGTGTAAGGAAATATCCATAATTTTTATTTTAAAAAATGAATTAAAGAACAAAAAGAGTGTAACAAGTTAAACATAGACCTTAATGAAGCAAGTTCACGTTTTGGAGGTTTCAGGACTATTTTTTTTTTTCTTTTTTGTGGGGGAGTCGAAGCCTACATTTTGTCTTAGAGCATCAAATTAAATGGCCTTTTTGTTTGGGTTTGAATAATTTTAACAATCAAGGCTTTGTGAAATTATGTTTTGTTCCAATATGCGTTTATAAATGGTAGCACAGAAAAGAAAAACAAAGCAATTACTGGAAATTTTTTCTTGTTACTCCTTTGAAATCAGTGAAGTGTGCGTAATGGTGCCAATGTTGACTTTATTTTTGGAAAGTTAAACATACAAGGGAAACATATGGAAATTTTTTTTCTCCATTTAAGTTTATCTTTGAAGATCAATAGACAATCAAGTTCTGATTGTGCATTTCACAGTCCAGTGACAGCTGACATAAACGTTCTTTACTAAGCTAATACCATGCGTTCACTGTTCAAATACGTACAAATCAAAGCACTTCCCAAGATCAATACTGGACATCATTGGTAGGAGGGGTGGGGTCAGCAGGTGCTTTATTCACACGAATCAACATCGGAATTTTTCAAATTGCAGTTACTAATGTTTGTCTTTGATGTTAAACGCAAATGCCAAAAATTAGGGTTAAGGATAGATTATTTCCATGTGGTAAATTATAAGCAAGTATTCAAATTCATGAAATCATTATCATAAGCAAGTGTAAGGCCCTATAAATTCTGAAGTGGTGGTATTTAGTACCACATTGTACACGAGCTGTGTAAAACCAGTATTTCCGTCATTTAACAGACTCTTCATAACAATTACCACAAACGTATAAACTACAAATACACAATTTTAAACGTTAATCTAATATTGCTGGACAAAAGTAGTAAATGCTTCTTCGATATCAAGAACATTCTAAGCATATAGCATCCAAATCTCCGTCCCTCCCCTCCCTTTCTTTCGTGACGTGTAACCATCACTAAATATTTCATGTTTTCATCATACTTTGAGTGCATGGAGCCAGCAAAGTGTAAATCCCTTCCATAAATGGGCGAATCAACAGGAATTTTGTAGATTCTATAATTTGCAAAGATACCTACTTCTTTGATGGACCATCCCTATTCAGTCATAAGCACAATGTATCGCAAGTCATATAGGCGAGTATGTGAGACGTGCCTAAAATGAGGTTCGTAAACGTTTGGGAATTTGAAAAGTATATAATGCAAAGTCCATAAACCTTAAGTGAAATACAGTGTAAGGAAAATAACGCCAAACACAGTTGGGCCTACAACAACTGTGGTGGACCGGCGTTTCAGAATAAGTCTTTTCGTTTCTAAAGAACAATTATACTGCTCTCCTGCATTCGGCAAGTAAACTCCGTGCATCGCAGTGTTGGAGAAGGTTAGTTTTCTTTTACTGGAAAATAACGTTTTATCTTACTAGTAGTCATTCAATACGGAAAGTGATTTTCCCCTCGTGAGCCATCATAGCCATAGTAAGCCTGGTGTCCATATCGAACCCGTTGTTTCACACTGTTGCGAAATAAGGACGAATGCTGCTGATTTGATAACGTTCTTACGCCATATTGTTGAATAAGCAAGGATGCAAATTACGTCGAAATTGGGTCACAACACTAATTTTGGTTGCAACCTTGAAATGCCAAGCGTTTTTTTTTTTTTTTTTTTCAAAATGCTGATGTTTTGTCCTCTATCAGACTGAACGCACGCACCCATGTCTTTTTTTTTTCGCTTCATTTAGGCAAAGGAGAGGACAGATCATGTACTAAGGGAATTCACTGTCAAGTTTTTTCGTGATGTCAGAAATGATATGACCTGGTGCCTTCTACGTACATCCTTCCCAAGGTTGTTATCCTTCAAACAGCGCATTGATATAAACTTTTTTTTTTTTACCTTTCTGGAATTACTTGTACTTCTGTTCTTTGGTAAATACAAGAACTTTTGCTTTAACAAATAAATTATCCCCTGTCAACGTTATTGCGTGATGGATCTTACCTTTTTTCCGAGGGCTCTAAATTTATTTCTCAATAATTGATTTCTAAAAATCAATGATGGCAAATACAGCCAACTGCAGCGGCGGAGCAAATATGTCACAATCAAATACACAAGGCATGCCAACAACGTATGACTTTCCGTTTTTATAGTCCTTTCTTTTGTGGCTTTAAAGTAGTACTTTCTTGATGTGTACGACGGTCAAGAGCTCAGTATTAAAATCAAATGGCTTAACAGATTCCAAAACTCGTTGCATTGCAACATGTTTATTTGCAGTTAACTAAAGTATTTTATTAACAAAAACAGGAAAATATATTTTGTAAAAGGCTAGGATACACTGTCCAAAACGTGTGTGTGTTTGTTTGCCTTTGTGCAATCATCTTATACTAATTACAAAATTAAGAAACAACAAATATACAGGTAAAGCAATGTGCGCTGCATAAATAAAGTATTTTGAGAAAAAAAATAAGGAAAACAGCAAAACAAAAGAAATCAAAGTATTCTAGTCCACGTATTTCCCCATTCATGACATGCTTCAATTTTTAACCCCGTCAATGTAATGACATAATGATTATGCACATGATTAAAAAATGTTACATGTAATCTTGAAAGTGAGACGATACAGATATGGGCCTGATTTTTCATTGTAATCATAATTACAAATAAAGCTTGCTAATGTATCCTTTGCATCAATT
This sequence comes from Diadema setosum, assembly GCF_964275005.1. NCBI lineage: Eukaryota > Metazoa > Echinodermata > Echinoidea > Diadematoida > Diadematidae > Diadema > Diadema setosum. The sequence goes on along the minus strand of NC_092704.1, from coordinate 11,915,729 downwards.
TTTGTGTAGTGTTGTAAAACCTTCAAAGTAGACTTATAAAGAAAAAACAACGTACCACCTGCTTTTTCATCACTTCTTATAAAATGACTGATGTTAAAACAGCGGTAATGATAGCTTTGATGATGATGGCAATGTTGAAGCTATTACTATTATTACTGTAGATAATGATAATAACAGCAAGAAAAATTGTATGTTGTGATTTTGCATTATGTATATATATATATATATATATATATATATATATATATATATATATATATGAAGAGTTTGTTCGCAAAAACCGATGTCCATTTTTGAAGATTTTGAAGTACAGTCTCTGTCATAAAGTACAAAATAATACCTTTTAAATGATATATTGGTCACTACATATAAAGGTACATTTTTGAAGTTGTGGTCAAAAGAAGCAAAAAATTTCTTATTATTTTCTTTATTTTTCTTTACCTTTAATAGCAAATATCTCCATTTGGCAAATATGGACTTATCGGTTTTTGCGAACAAACACTTCATATATATATATATATATATATATATAGTGGGGTGATGCTGATACTCGTACCGTACGCCTCTGTCATCTTTGGAAGAATATGATGAATAACATTATTGTTTCCATTATATATATATATATATATATATATATATATATATATACATATCAATATCAATATCAATATCAATATTACATAATGCAAAATCACAACATACACTGGAGAGGTAAAGCATCTAATTCTTTTGTATTTTCTATCAAATGTTGATTTAAGAAAAAAAAATCTGTTTTTACTCGTTCTTTGAAAGAATGAGTAAAGTTGAGGACGAGTCCCGAGTATACTCGGGCAAGCGTCTATGAGAAATGCGTGTTGTAGCAAAACTAAACCGTCCTCAACGGGTTAATGCAAAAATGACGTCGATGTGCACTTCAAAAATATGTGCTGGGTTTAAGTCCACTTTAAATGAAGGCATTGATTATAGACTGTCACGGATCATATTCGTGATGCTATTTACATGACCCTCGTAGAGTTTGTTTTTTTTGTGTGTTTTTTTTTTATGGAATCTCTCCCTCTGTTTCCTTAGACTAGAAAACAGTCGTTTCACTTAAATTATGTGGAAGCCCCTCATGTGTTCTCTTTTCAATCTTTCAGTAAAAACACACTTAAGAAACCAACTGAGAAAAAACCAGTGGTACAGGTAGAAAGAGATACAAATTACATGTACAGTGATTATGATGCGCTATTCGTTTGATATCATACGCTTTCAACGACTATACAAATAAAAAAATGTCAAAAATTAGGTATAGCACAAAGTTCCTTTAGCTCTCTCGTTTCGAGTGAAATTTAAGCAACTTAAATTCATACTATTGATGAAAATCATGCCAATTTCTTTGAAAGAAAATATAACTGCATTCAAAGTATCACGTTATTTCAATCTGGTAGAAATATTGAAATGTTTAAACATTTTATGAACTACGATGAAATATTCAAACTTCCTGTTTGTGTATACAAATATATGTATATGTACATACATATGTATATTTCATGTATATATATATATATATATATATATATATATGATATATATATGTATGTATGTATATATATATATATATTATATATATATTATATATATTATATATACATATATATGCACTCTCATAGCGTTGTAAATTTTGTATTGTAAAACATATGTCTTCTGTTTTGTATTGTTATCATGGTTGTAGGTTTTTTGTTAGTTTGTATGAATCTACATAAGATTCCTGTGTGTATTCGTTTGATTGTGAATTCGTGATATCGAACGAAATTCGAATGAAGAATATCATAAAAAAGATCTTTGGTTGTGTTTATTCACATGTCTCGATAACTTAGCCAACAATATTCGACTTTTATAAGTAATGAATGATATAAACGCATGGATTTTCTCCTCATTTTTCTAACTACTCTGGAAATTGCTAAGTGGGAACGTAGTATGAATTTTCTGATATACGCTGTATGTAAGCTGAATGAAGAGAAACACGGTATTTTCAAATTTGTAAAGCAAGTTTATCATCAAATAAACAAACAAAAAATAAATGTTTTTCAATGATATTGCACTCGCTTCTTAACAAGACATATTTTCTAAGATATTCTAAATATCATGGCATATTTTTGGGGTAATATTTGCTTGGTTTTTTCTTTTTTTAGCACATTGAATCTCGAATATCTCAGACTTATAAAATTGATATGTTTACATTTAATCATTTCTTATTTCCAAAAGGTATAAGCATATAATATCATTTACAAGAATGCATTACTGTATTAACTTTGTTCTATTTTCTTTCTTTCTTTTTACCTTCTATATGTGTGTTTACATAATTAATGTACCGGACACGATTGCTGTTTTTTTTTTTTTTTTCATTAAAGGGGATGGCTAGCAACTGATCAGTGGGAATCAGTAGGGATGCTGGGGGATGATTGTTCCAATCCTTGTGGGATTCATTTAAGAGTACATTATATATATACTGTTATGTGAAAATTATTTGCTTCAGAATGGTCTCATATTCAAGTAATGTGCAGTTAAATGCCCCGTCACTGTACAGGCATGCTAACCTGGAAACATTAAACTGCACATTACTTGAATATGAGACCATTCTGAAGCAAATAACTTTCACACAAAATAGATAAATAATGTACTCTTAAATGAATCCCACAAGGATTGGAACTATCATCCCCTAGCATTTCCCACTGATTCCCACTGATCAGTTACTAGCCATCCCCTTTAAAAGTCCCGAAATAAGTCTAGGTATGAAGAATGACATTTTGGTTAAAGCTTCCGGTGCATGTAGAATTCCTTTGGTCTTCTCTGATTGGCTTGATCTGCTTTGCTTACTCGTGAAAAATCGATACAATCAACAGCGAGGCGTCAGCAATAAAAGAACAGAGAAGAGGCCTGATCGTTTCGCAAGCGCACCAGTAAGACTTCTGGCCTCGCTAAGAGCTAGAGCAAAATATATCGCGATCCCAGCGCGAAGGGTCCATCGCGATTTTGAAAGCCAGAGAGGATTTTTCAAAGCGTGCATGTTATCTACATCGATAAGGACTTCTATCTGCAGACGACGACAGCGAAAATTCGGGCGAACCATGGCGCGCCAGACGCCTTCGCCGCATATCTTCATTGCCTTGGTTATTTTCCTCTCAACGACCCACCACTGCAGGTAATAACAAATTTTCAGCATAAAAAAAGTTGTAGTACTTTGTATACCTCTTGGTTGTTTGGGTTTTTTTAGTTTTAAATATAATTAACCATGATAACAAGTAAAAACATCCCAAGAACAAGTATCAAGCATCAGGTTTGTGTGTCATTGCTATTTACTATCATTCACTATAGTGTTAGTGCGGCAGGTGTAATTATATTGTGTGTCTTTAATGTTCCTGGGATAACCCCTCTCGTACCAGAATGAAATCATGTTTTGAAGGGTTTAAATGCATAATAGATGTACTAATTTCTTCAAAATTTAGAAACGTAGCAAAAATGACTGCTAAAAGCAGCTTATCCAATAGTGGCGAGCCAATGAAGTAAATTGGAGCCAAAAGGGGCATGAGCTTTCGATCCTACCATAATCTTCGTCAGAGGCAAAATGACTTTGAGAAATTGAAAAATGTGAGATGAAAGCTGATGGGAAAAAAAAAAGAATCTAATAATGAAGAAACAAGTGGCAATCTTGATGATATCTGCAAAACAGTTTATTTCATATTAGAGGTGCAGTGTCGTTGAAAAGATTTACTTTTTCCTTCTTTGATGATGACCTACCTAAAACTCGAAATTGCATTTATCTATTTTTTTATCCAAACTCTTTATTTTGATACAAACACACACACACGCATATATATATATATATATATATATGTATATATATATATATACATATATAAATGAATAACAGCAATAGGTTTCTGCTCGGAGTTAAAAAAAAAAAAGTATTGATTCACAACAGTAGTTTAATATGAAAACTCCGCGAGAGACGTAGTTTTGACGAATTTTCCCCCATAGGGCTTTGTCAAGGCAATGGCAGATATGTATAATATATGATATATATATGAATATTTATGATCTTGACGGAAGATTCACTGTATCATCACAACTGGGGGACAAGCCAGTTGTAGTCTTGGAAAGTAAGCGGAGGAGTAAAAACAGGATAAGCTTTGTCTTTTTACGTACAATTTATGTGCTGAAATGATTGTAGCTGAGTGCATTTTTTTTTTTAGCAAATAGACACAATCACTAAAGAGGTAGGATGCACACATTTAGCACACCAAACCATATTCGTTGTTGTGCCAGTATTCGTGCAAACACACATTGCTAACACACTATTCATTACTGACTTAAGTGATTCCAACCATTTAAATTATTTAATCATTTTCAATTTCACATACACACACAGAGAACACACACACACACACACACACACACACACACACACAAACAAAACATCGTTTTGCGTCTTCATTGTCATTGCACATGTAAACAACATTACGGTATGTGTGCATCACTGTCACAGTATCTGCTTTCGAAAAAAGACTCATTTCTCCATACATCACATGAGTAGAACCTGAAGATACCTATACGCGTATTTTCGTAAATTGTTCTGTAAATAAGATGTTTTGCAGAAGAGATGATTCAATGATTGGAAGAATGTCCTCACATTTTGAGGGGAAAAATATAAGTTGTGGTAAAGGGATGAAGTCAATAGCATCAGTATAGACTTTCTGCCTTTTTTCTTTGCCGTAAAAACATTCAGATTTTTCAAGAAGTTTAGTGAAGTTATCAATACATAATTCACTCAACCAGCAACACGTTGTATAACAAATATCAAAGTCGAATCAGAAGACCAAGTCGAAACTGGATGTGGATGGTTGGAAGTGTTCTTCTTACCACCATTAATGTGAAATGTTATCTTGATGGCGACTTATCCATGCATCGATATCTCCCAGTACAGTCTTGAGAGTGTAGATTCACGTATTATGATGGTATCAGTCTTAATTCCATGTTTTGATTTCACAGAAGTTAGAATCTTCAATCTAAGTTGCCGTCTTCAAACATACTTCAAATACAAAGAACCCCAACTTCGTATTCTACCTATTTCCTTGAAATAGTCAAGTCGAAAGCGATTTTCCATCACAGCGAAAATGTGTGCTGTGTCAAAATGATTATGAAATGTCGATAGTGAGATAATGCTGTTGCTGTTGTTGGGTACTTTGCATGATCGTTTTCTTCAGTGTTATCATTATATCACGATACTATTATGACTATTTTATTGAATAATTGTATATCATGTTTTTTGTTTTTGTTTTTTTTTAACGCAGCGGACTTCTGTACAAGGACCCAGACGCGTGGTGCACGCAAACGGTGGAAACTGAGCCGAGCACAGAAATGCGGTTACTGATAATACGGTGCTCGGACCTCCAACCTGGCGAGATACCGGAGAAAGAATACGGCGATACGTGTGAAGTTATGAGGTACACTCTATACATGGGCGTAAATCGGGGGGGGGGGGGGGGGATGCCCCCCCCCCCCCCGCTCTTGGTGGAGGGGGAATGACCTGTACAAAAAAAAAAAGACGCGATTGGATTAATTTCAGCATAGTTCATAATGTTCGATCGCTTGCCCGCCTTCTGAGAGATCAAGAAAGCTTGACAATATTCGAGCCTTTTCGGATTTGTATACTACCTAAGTTGTATACATAATTCAAGGGCTTGCTTTCTTCTTCTTCTTCTTCTTCTTCTTCAAAGAAATACATAACGGATGATGTGGAATAATAAGAATTATCAAACTTTTTTTATCGTGTAAACCTATGTATTTGTTGCTGATATACGACAGACCCCCCCCCCCCCCCCGATTCCTGGACATGAAAATAAATTTTCTCTTGCGTCATACCCGACATTGTCCTTGTTCGATTTCTAGCTTCAACATCTGCTTGAATAGTCGTCAATCGGAGGTCATTTAACACGTACAGGGAATGGGTCGTTTACAAGATCCAGTTCTCTTTTGGAGGGCTAAATCAATAGCACGTGAACTTGCGGGCTCGTGGCCATTTGAAGAAACCATCAACAACTGTACTATCGTACATTGCCTAATTGAAATACGACATTCAGTTTTGCTTGATATACATTGTACACATTTGCCTCCGTGTAATGTTAGTAGCCATAAAACAAACTTGGGTTAAAAGAATGATTCCGAAAAAAAACACACACAAACGAGATGATAAGAATTTTAAACGTGGACTACAAAATGATTCATGTTGTTATAAACGGTAGTAATTTTTGGTATGTTACTGGTGACAATTCACCATGATATTTATAGGTTTTGTTGTTGTTTTTTTCCTGCAAATTACTAAGCAGGAGTGAGTTTACTTCGGTAGAGAATGAGAAGTTTAAAAAATGATATTTCAAAACAAAATGTAGTGTGTATAATTTGTTGTGATTTACATTGATACTTAATAGGTTATGAAATACTACTTACAAGAAGGAGTCATCATTTTTTTTTTTCATTATATATAACATCATGTTACTTATAGTACCGTTCGGATTGGCATCATTGCAGTTGTCAGCGGCAGTAGCATTGCAAGTTTGTTTGGTTTTTTTTTTACCTTGTTACATTCACGATATGAAGGACGCTCGTTATGAAATGTTTATTGTAATTCCGAGAATAAACTCATCGCTTTGGGACCGAGCATTTTCGGCTGCTGAACCATGGAATCAGTTACCCGTTCATATCCGTTCTTTGCAAACATTGAGACCAAAGCTAGCGCTGCCTGAAAACAGTTCTTTTCACAAAAGCATACAGTAGACCTCTTATATAGCCCAGGAACACAAGCTTGTGATTGTCCGTAGCATATTGTACTTTTCTCCTTCTCCTAATTCACATGCGCATTTGAATAGTTTTACCAAACAGATTGCGAAATAGAAATGGGTTTAATTATTGTCATGGTAACAATAACAAAACAACAACAAAAAAACAACAAAAATAATAATAGTAATGATAATAAAAAGTAATCGTAATAATATACATGGTAATAGTGGTAATAATAACAATGTAATCATACTTATTACTATTACCGTGTACTAGTATAAGCATTAGTATTAGTATTAGTATTAGTATTAGATTAGTATTAGTATTAGTATTAGTATTAGTATTAGTATTAGTATTTTTTTCATTTTAATTCTTTTTTAAATTTTGATTTGATTTATTTCTGCATTCAAAGTATTAGTATTAGTATTAGTGTTAGTATTAGTATTAGTGTTAGTATTAGTATTAGTATTAGTATTAGTATTAGTATTAGTATTACTATTACTATTACTATTACTATTACTATTACTATTACTACTATCATTATCACTATTACTATATTCTGTACATTTTTTTCAGGGAAGTGACGACTGAAGGCAGCACGCAAATAATTGATGTTTGCTGTGACGGTTACTCTGGGCCAAGCTGCGAACGTAAGTATAAGACAGAATGCTCTCACCGCACTGTTTTTCGTGTATATCTGACTGTTCCTATATCCTATATCCTTTTATGACACACTTGCCACTAAATTGATGTCCAGACCTTATCTGTTTATGTCCCTGTGCATGTCAAATCATAGGGAGGCAGTCAACATAATATATATTTGATATTTTTTATTTGTCCGATCCATGTGATTATTGAGAAGACCAAAGAAACAAATGGAACATAATTCTGTTCAAGTTCCGTCATTAGCTTATTACGATTAAGTCAATCCAATATTCCCAATACGTCCAGCACATGATATGGAAGTCAGTACGACACAATCTGAAAAAAAAAAAAAATAAACTGGGCAATGCTGGCCCGTCCTCCTCAAATTACTATTCATTCTTCAGCAATGATGATGTGTATGTCACTCTCTTTGGCGATATGAACCTTAGATGTACAAATAAATCTAGGATATATATATATATATATATATATATATATATAGATATAGATAGATATATATACACCTTGGGGTGACTTTTTTCACATGATCATAGGCATAGTTCCCATACATTTTGAATCGTTACCGGCATTTTTGTTCATTTCTGCACCCTATTTTAATGTACGAATGCAGCGGAGTGTGACCCACCTTGCCAGAACGGGAATTGCGAATCTCCCAACTTGTGCAAGTGCAACTACGGGTTCTCCGGTGTAGCATGCGGTAAGAATAAACGAAGAAGGAAAAATATATATAATACGTCATGCATATGAAGAATTTGAACTCATCTACGTTATTGTTAAAGGGATGGTACAGTATTGGTGAAGATGAAAATTGGGCTTTAACTTTTTTGCGAGATACCAAGAAAACACTTATGAAATAGTACAGAGCATACCATTCTAAGAGGAATTCAAAGTTTATTTGATGAAAATCGGGTTTGGAATAGCTGAAACATCCAAAAACAAAGTAAAACAAAACGATCATAATAAAATGTGGGTCCCACACTTTATTAGGATCGCTCTGTTTTGGATATCTCAGCCATTTCAAAATCAATTTTCATCAAATAAACGTTGAAATCCTCATAGAATTACATGCTCTTTCATATTTCATAAGAGGTTTCTTACTATCTCACCAAAAGTGATAAAAACCTGAAGTTAAGCCTCAACCAAAACTGTACGATCCCTTTAAATTGAGATATTTGCTATTGAAGGTGCTAAAAGAAAGAGAATTATAAGGAAATATGGATATTCTTAATCATAACTTCGAGAATATCCAAGCATTGTTATGTAAGGTGGTATAACTGGAAAAGTTGTATTTGTGTCAAACTTTTCACATGTAACTGTATCAGTATTACGAATATAAATATAATTATACTTACATAGATATTTACTTCTTTCTTGTTTCGATGATGTTATTATGTCTGACTAACACTGAAGCAAACACACCTACAAAATGTTCGTACATCACCGCTTGACAGGACAGATGTTCTGCACATGCGCAAACAGTTGTTCCAAGTGTCCCTTCCGGGAGGAGGCGTAAACAGCAGCGTCGTAGATCTAAAGCTCGCTAATTTCTGTTACTAGTATGTCTTTCAACGGTCAGTAAGACTATTACAGGAATGACATCAAAACGAATACTCACTGAAAAGCAAAGCAAAAATGACATGAATCTCGAAAACATATTCTTCTCAAGGTGATATGATTGACATATCATTATGGTTCTTTTTGTGTTGTTTAATATGCCACAGACCAGCAGGACGCAGACCCTTCAGAAGAAGCCGTTAACACTTGTCACTACGGCTCTGGAGGTCAAGTGCGAACGTTCGACGGTCACACATACAACTATCCTGGAGAATGTGTATACACGCTCTTCCAATTCGAGAGCTATACGATCACCATCGACACATCAGCCCGTCCGCCCATCGTCACGCTCTTGTGAGTTTGCTCATGTGCAAGTATATCATCAGTCATTGTTTGTACCCAGCCTCTTTCTTAGTCCTTTCGACATCATTCGTTTATGTATATCTGTTTCGTCATCTCTTCCTTTTTCTTAGGACGATGTCAATGATAATGACGATAAAAAAAGTAATGACAGAGAATGAAAATCAATGAGGATCAATAATTACATTTCCTTTCCATTCCTTTCCTTTCATAAAAAAGTATAACGAACAATGTGACATTTACATATACAAGCGAAATCAATGCAGCTCATTTCTTTCTCTTTTTTTCTTTTCTTTAATTTTTTTTTAACAAAGTCTAAGGGAATGGAATAGGCAAACTGTAACTGAATGGCATCAAGAAAAAATTGTCGGAAACGGAGGGAACTCTTAAAAACCATTGTTTGTAGAATGCTGACCCCTCCATTATGTTGATAATGGCGATAATGACTATTCTAATCATCAGCAATGCAGTACAAATAAGAGGGAGGAGAATTGCACCAAAATGCAGCATCATTGCCTTGCAATTACCTGTGTGTATCTGTGTCGGTAAAATAGTATTTAATGGGCTGGAAGTAGAACGTCAAATAGGGAAATTGACTTCAAATATCTTTAGGTCTCCTCACCTAACTACGCAATCTTATTTTCGACCTTTCTGTGCACATGTCTACTTGAATTGAACTGACTGATAGATGCAACCGTAACCACATTTTGCCTAGTCCCGACCCTCACGTATTATAGGTTAAACAATACCAGAAAGAGGTTTAGTTTACTCTTCGTGTAAATTTTTTTGCATTGTTGCACCGTTTCATATAATATTTCCGCCAGCTATAGGGGATTTCAACTCTTAATCCGTCTTTAGCCTACAGATTCGGGCTAAAGACCGGCAAAGAATTATATACCGTATGTCCCCCCCTCCCCGATCCCCCCCCCCCAAAAAAAAACAAAAAAATAGATATAAAAAATTAAAAAAAAAATACAACGGGACCCCCCGCAATGATAACTTAAAAAATAGAGAATCAATCCAAATGCAATTTTAGGGTTTTTCTGGAAGATAAAGATAAGATTTTTGACCCTGAAATAGAATTCAGACAGTTTAATCAGATTGAAAGTTATCAATGCGGAAATCCGATTGCATTTTTTTTTTTGGGGGGGGCAGTTGTGGGCACATACTGTATTGATTTGTGTGGAAGTGACAGTTTTATTTTTCTACTTTATTGGTTCTACTTTCTGCAACTTTATCAGGCTGACATTATAATGATGGCGTTCATATATGATCTTAATTTTGGCGGATATGCATGACAAGGCTGAGTGGTTTTATAAGTCTCAAGATTATTATTATGTCTGTCTTAATCTTTGAAGTCCTCAAGCAAGAGTATTCCATTTTATCTCTGCTACAGGAACGACGACATCTCCATAGAGCTCATGGAAAACCAGCAGGTGAATTTCAACTCGCGTCCAAAGTTACTTCCATTCTACCCTACCAGTGCAATCACTGTTCGAGCCTCCGGAATGCTCCTCATGATTGAAGAGCAAGACGGTAAGTCACTCTTTAAACGCATCTGTCTGTATGAAAAGACGGTAATAACTAGACACGGAATTTGTCAACACTGACAAATTAGGTGATCCGATCTATTGGGAAATCAATGATTTGAGTCCTGATCCCAATAGGCATGACCATACAGGTTTCATCTGTGTTGAGGATACATTGGCCATGTGATGTTTGGAGTCTCATTTAGAAAAGGGAGTCAGACCTGCCATCTTTGGTACCGAATTCCGTGTGCACTAACGAAGATACAGAATGAAGTATATTTGACCTTTGACCCCATTTTGCACACCAAAGATGGCATCTGAGCAAAAAGTAGTTATTGTGTGAAATGATTCTTGTAACATGGTCTTTGTGTGTGCAAAATATGGGAAAGATAGGACAAGTATTCACCAAGATACAGGATGAAACATTTATGACCTTTGACCCTAATTTACATACCCAAGATGGTGTCCGATCAAGTAGTTGTTTTTTTATGAAATAATGTACGTGACATGAACTAAACATGTGCAAAATATGGGGGTGATAGAGGCTGTTTTTCTTGAGTTATTACAAAGAAAGTTGCAGAAAGAAAAATATCTCAATACATCGAAGATAAGCTTTAATTTCAACCAAGTTTTTTAACATGATCCAGACATCGTATGAAAAAACAAAGGCACACTTTTGATAGCGCAAAGTCTCAGCTACAACATATTAAAATCTGGGAGAAATTCACCGAAGGGTAAGTGAGCTAGTGCTCGATAAAGACAATCATGTCAACTTTCCTATCTAGAAAAATTCCCTCCCATAGAGAAAACACGTCATAACGAAGATACAGATAAAAAGTACATATGACTTTTGACCCCACTTTGCACAGACAAGATGGCATCTGAGCAAAAAGTGGTTATTTTGTGAAATAATCCTTGTAACATGGTCTTTATGTGTGCAAAATATGGGAAAGATAGGACATGTATTTACTAAGATACAGGATGAAATATGTATGACCTTTGACCCTAATTTACATACCCAAGATGGTGTCTGATCAAGTAGTTGTTATTTTGTGAAATAATGTACGTGACATGAACTAAACATGTGCGAAATATGGTGGTGATAGGGTGTTTTCTTGAGTTATTGCAAAGAAAGTTGCAGAAAGGAAGAAATATTTCAATACATCGAAGATAAGCTTTAATTTCAACCAAGTTTTTGGACGTGATGCCGACTCCGTATGAAAAAACGAAGGGCACAGTCACGATAGCCCAAAGTCTCAGCTACAACATACTAGGATATGGGAGAAATTCACCGAAGCATAAGTGAGCTAGTGCTCGATAAAGATAGTCATGTCAGTTTTCATTTCCAGAAAAACTGCACTCTCATAGAGATAACACGTAAACTGGTCAAATTTGACAATGTTACTTTTAATCCCTTTTTACGAGGTGATGCCGTCATCCAATAAAAATGTTGTTTTTATATGGCTGAAAGATCATTTAATAAGCTACAACATATTGAAATTTGGACGAAAATCAACAAAAGAATAAGTGTGATACGCTTGAGTGAACTTGAAATTCGATGACGTCATTTTGAAAATTTACTTTCTTTATTTTATTAAGAAATTTGATATCTTTTAATCATTTTTCCAGCATAGCTGACCCATCAAATGACATGTACAACTCATCAGCTTTCAGAATATGTAAAGAAAATGGGGGGTCACCGTCCATCCTGACGAGTAAAATCGGATTCAAAATTGGCGGTTTTTTGGCATTGTTGGACTGTATATCACCATTGACGCGCGCGCGGAATTTCAACTTTGACGGGTCCGTATGACGTCATATTGAGTCGGATTGACTTGAAACTTGGTAGAAATATTCCTTGACATTTCAGGCATCCGATAAGTGTGAAAAAACGGGAAATTTCTATTGCATATGAGCTGTGCGTGCGTATATGTGCGCGCGCGTACGCGTCCGTCCAATTTTTTCAATTTTTCAAAAAATGCTCCAAATGGTCTGAAACGTGTGCAAAAAAAAAATTGAGCTCGATTGGAGCATACAAATATTTCGACGCGCGCGTACGCGCACGTTTTAAGAGAAAATATGAATTTTGAGAATATGAGTAGAATCCGCATAATTGAAATATATGTGACGTAAATCTCATTGAAAAGTTCCATTCCATTAATGAGATATGAATGAGAATGTGTTTTCATATAATGACGTCATAGTGACGTCACGGTCGACTGATCACTATGATTTTATTAGACCCGTCGTCTTTGGGACATGATACATATATGGTATAATTTTGACATTGATAGGAAGAATACTTTCTGAGCTAATCGATACACAAAATTTGTCCAGAAATAAAGAAAGAAGAAGAAGAAGAACACCCAACAAAGAATCCGTACAGATACAGAAGGTGATCCGAGAGGATACTCGGATCACCTAAAAAGGCAACAAAAAACATGTTGCTGCAATTCAGATAGGTGTCATTACAAACATTTGTCTCTCAACTAGTAATGTTGGTATGAGCAACTTAAAATTAAACCATTCGTCCGTCTGCAGTGATGTTGAAGACGCAATGTTTCATGCCTTTGATATCACATATCGTGCCACATATCTTCATTGCAGTCCAATTCATCTAAATTTAGAATTCAATTCAGATTAATTTACCGCAGGAAAATAAGACTGATGAATAACCGTACGTCCGCAATGTGTGCTGAGGTCCCGCTCCCCCTCCCCCCCCCCCCCTCGCGGTTTTCAGAGTATATGTACACTGTACGTTCAGAAGGTGATTCTTAACTTCGAGAATAGGCTCTATGGGGAGCCAAATGTTGCATTGTCGATTTCGTTACGAAATCAGTCATTTCGTCGACGAAATGACTGATTTGGTGACGAAATTGACTGTCGAACACTTGGAGCCCCATAGAGCTTCTCCTCGAAGTTATTTATCCTCCAAGTAAGCTTATTATTATTATTATTGCCTTTGTAAGCTATAACTATAATACTTTACCCATGTTCAATAATACAATGAGGGTTAATTTGACTGGGGTATCAGCAACAGTAACGAAGAATACATTATATAAATAATATGTAGTCAACTGCACGCAAAATGAATGAATGTGAAAGAGAGATAGTTTAGGAAAAGGTTAGAAAAGGTGAATGACCTATGGCATCCTATCCCCTTCCCGCTCCTTCTTACAAAAAATTATTCCGAATGGATTATGCGTGATTTTTATCCAACCTTATTCTAACAGGAATTTGATCATGAAGGAAAGGAATGAATAATGATTTCTCGAAACAGAAAAAGGGAGAAAGAAGAAGACAAAAAAAAATACTAAGGAAGGGAAAGTAACATAATAACATAAAAAAGATGATAAAATTATGAAGTAGAATCATTTTGTTGCGAGAGGCTAGGCGCCATGAGAGTGTCCAGTGGTATAAAATACACACAATGTAAGAGGCTCCTGCACTCATACACCATTTATTATCAGTCATTGACATTTCGGGTATAATGGTAATAGCCGTACCAGCTGCAGATGAGCAGTAGAAACAAACTTAATTCTCTGCGTGCAACATTACTTTCTTGTCCACACATATGCGTCTAAAATGTGTGCACATGACTCAATAGCACAGAAAGGGATAACAGTAACAACCGCCATGCAACACATGCTTTCTCCTTACAGGCTTCGTGATAACATACAACGGTGAAGGGGCAGTAAATATCCATCTCCCTGACAGTGCGGCCAATGACCCGCAGGCGAGAGGGTTGTGCGGGAACTTCGACTTCGACCCAAGCGACGATGTTGTCGGTTCCCTGGCGTCATTCGGCGAGCAGATGGAAGTCGATCCGGACGGCAACACCTGCAGCGACCTGACCGACGAGATGATCGAACACCCGTGCTCGGGGCTGCCGAACAACACTCAAATCGCAATCGAGGCGGTTTGTAGGTCGCTTCACGAGGACCCGTTCTCGGCCTGCAATAACTCGGTCAAATACGAACACTTCCTGCACCTTTGCCAGTTCGAAATGTGCGGATGCGTGGATGGTGGAAGAGAGGTTGACGCATGCACCCCTTGCGACTCACTCGGGCAATATGCATACGAGTGCGCAAGGAATGGCTATGTGATAGACTGGAGGAGAGAAGACTTCTGCCGTGAGTGCCCTTTGTTGCTGTTTTCCTAGTTGGGTGATCTTTTCTTTATTACCTCCCCCAAGAAGGTTATGATTATGCCAGGGTTGGTTTGTTTATCTGTTAGTAAGTCTGTTTGCACGGATCTGGAAGACGTTTTAAAAGAAAATTTGATAATGACACAATGTAAAGAAGATAAGAACCTCTTTGTTTGGGTGCAAAGACTATTTTTTGTGTTTTTTTGTGATTTTTTTTTTGTGTGTTTTTTGTGTTTTTGTTTTTGTTTTTGTTTTTTTTGTTTTGTTTTGTTTTGTTTTGTTTTTTTTTTTTTTTGGGGGGGGAGTGTGTATTGTACTAGCTTTATGCATGTGGTTAGGGTAAGGGTTAAGGGCTAGGGCTAGGGCTAGGGTTAGGGTTAGGGCTTGGGTTTGGATGATGATTAGGTTACGGTTAAGGTTAGCGTTAGCGTTTATCCCCCTTCCCCCCCCCCCCCCAAAAAAAAAAAAAAAAAAAATCTTTCTGATAAACACACTAACGTATATCCACAAGGTCCATGGACATTTTAGAGATGCATTATGAAGACATGGAAGAATCAGAGAAGAAAATCGAGCAAACTATAAAAAACATTCATAAACAATCCTCATGCTGGAGTGAAATCTCAGGTTTAACATTAAAAACATTTATACTGTTTTATTGAGCTTGGATTTCTTTTTTTATATATATACCTAATATCTCTTTTCCCTTTGTACGCACCATTTTATATGGAAAGAAGAATCGATCGTGACAGCAACAATAGGATTATTTTACTTAAAGTGATTTGGAGAAAACTATAATTGGGGGTTGTTACGTTGGGAAGTTAAGATGAATTACTTACACAGTATTTAAGATCCTGAAATCTTAAGTAATTAGGTAAATAGATGAGCAAATATAATGAAGAATGATCAAATTGATGAATAGTTAAACGAACCAATCATTCAATTAACAAACAAGCGTTATAGGTAATTCAACAGGAAAATTATTTCGTACGCGTTACTTAATATATAATTGTCAAAGTGTAAAGAATAAAGCATCCTAAGATTAATTTCAACATTTCCTCGCAGATTATCCATGTGAGTCCGACAAGGCATTCACGGAATGTGGTTCAGCTTGCCCGAGGACGTGCTTCAATCTAGAAATCAACGACGGATGCTCCGAGACCTGTGTACCAGGCTGTTTCTGTCCAAATGGTAAGATCGTCACGGATTATTGCATGATAGTTTTACCGCAAGTTTTTACCGCAAGTTTTATTTCTCTAATCGCTATTTCTAAGATGATTATCACTGTATTTGTTGGTAGTTTTATCATTATGAATACTACCACTATTACACTGTATTATCTATTGCAAAATGGTAGTGTTATAATCAGCATTATGATTGTCAACACCATCAATATCATAATTGCTGTGATTTTTATATCTGAGCAAAGCTTTGATATAATCAATATCAAATTTAACAGTGGCAAGAAGTAGAACAACAAAGCTGTTTTTTTTTCTTTCTTGGTAATGCCATCAACATACAGGTGTACTACTCATTATTGAAAACTAGCGCTGCCATGTTCATTTATTTTATCATATTTATTGTTATCTTTATTATCACCATTACTTTTACCCTCGTCATCATCATTGCGATTTTCATCATAGTTATTATCATTCCCAGTAAAAAATGTTTTAAGTAGTGATGCTTCAAATTGATTTTCATTGTCACGTAAGTAGCTGCTATTTATTGCAAATATCATTTTACTTCTTACACACTGAGCCTCAGAAATCACAGTAATTGACAATGATTAACCGATTTTGCCTCGGCAGGAGTGTAAAAAAGGTGATTGTTGACTTTTTTAGGAATATTGAATCACACTTGAAAGGAGGAATGTTCGTGTAAACTGGTCTGTTGTTGTTCAGGAAATTCCTTTTTCCGATCTTTGTTTCTACTATCAACTTGGCAACCGATATTGTTGAATGTGTGTTGAATTATTTTTCAGGTACATACTGGGATGGCGAATCGTGTAAAAAGGAGACAGAGTGTCCGTGTATGCGGAGAGATTTAGCAATGCCCGTTGGTGCCATGTTCCATGTTCCCTGCAAGACATGGTACGTAATTTACATCTTGCCTGCCATACGTTTTTGCATCTTTTGCGCAGGGCTGGCACCGCGCTTTCAATGGGGGGGGGGGGGGGGGGGGTGTTGACAGTTTATATTTCTGGTGTCTCTTCCTGGTTTCATCAGCCACCGACCCCCCCCCCCCCCAAAAAAAAAAAAAAAAAAAAGGAAAAAAAAAAAGGAAACACATTTTTCTGGAACCACTTCCGGAAAAAAAAAATGGTGGGTGGGGGCCCAAGTGGTTAGACCCATGTATCCCTATGTATTATGCGCCGGCCATGCATCTGTCCGCTAGCTTTTACACTAGGTTATGCTACAGCCATGCTGCAAAAGTAGATTCACTGCGAGATTACGTGTATTTTACTTTAATATCTCAAGCTCACAATCAACTTTTCGGAAAACAACAAAATGAATCCTTTCTACCAGTACGTACCCCCACCCCCCCCCCCCCCCGTCTATATCGATCTCTCTCCTTCTCTTCTATCTCCGCAACACGCAGACCTACAGGCAGGTCCTCGGAACGCATATTCACATTCGTAATGTGTGCATGATGTGTAATGCGACAAAATTAATGAAACTGAAAAGATGGAAATGGATGGATAGTCATGCATTGCTAGACATCCCTATTCTTTTATGTCTAAAACCAAACATCCACACCGACACACATACACACAATCTCACACAACACATCAATGACACTCACGCGTTTATGTATACCTATTTTAACTATGTGTCGATTGTTCTCTGCACATACTTGTACACCACACAGGGGTGCGTAATGATGGATATAGCGATTTGTAGCTTTCCATTCAGGTATATTGTAGGCCCTACTTATTCAAATAGCGTCTGATGACTATTTCAGTCTAACGTGTATTTCAGGATACCAGCTGACAGCGCGTTGCCATTTCTGTACACAAATCGTACCCAAAAATGAAGTACGTAAATAACCTCAACAAGAACAACAAACCTTTGCTGAGTTTCAGACATATTTTCTTTTAGTATTTGACACTTTCCAGCTCTATGTTTCCGTTGGAGAACAATAGAGTCCATCACCATGTGTTCGCTTTCCGAATGCACAAATCTAACACAATCGATAGCGTCGAAGGTCAGACCGCATTCAGTTTGCGAAGTAAAACGAATAATTGTATAGGGCCTACCTTCCCACGGGAGATCTGAGAAATTAGATTCCTTTTTTTCCTTTTTTCCCCCCAAATCTGGTGAATGCTTTTGGATGAAAAGAGTTTTTTTATTCATGGTTCTCCTTGTCTTATTTCGTGGTCTGCGCATGTTTACACTAGCAACAATTAGGTAATAATGATTTAGATCCCGTTTCATAAAACCTGTTACGGTAACAACTGCCACATTTCCATAACAAATTTGCTCTTAGCCAATCAGATGCAAGGGTTTCAGTAGCTTACAACAAATATCGTAACTTGTTATTGATAGTAAGTTTTATGAAACGGGGCTATGATCGCTCTCGCCTGTCATGCACATTCCTCTACGTCCTTTGCAACACTTTCTTTAGTTGTCTTTCATTACCGTACAAACTAGAGTGATATAATAATACATCACTTCTAAAGGTCTAAAATCCCTTAATTTCACGCATGAATTACTTCTATTGGTATGGTTGTTATTTGCCACCATTCCTGAACCTATTGAACTATTAAGCCCTCCAACTGCATGTGCTATACTACTTTTAACCCTTCTATAGCACTTGCGTTAGCGGGGACTGGGATTGTAGAGACGTGCCGTGCGACGGAATGTGCGCCATCTACGGTGGCTCCAACTTTAAGACATTCGACGGCCTCAAGTTCGACGTCTACACGAAGTGCCAGTACACTTTGCTCCGCGTTGAAGCCGAGGGAGATGTGCCCTCCTTCCACGTATCCATAGACACCACCAAGTGCTCGCAAGACAATCCAGCAAACTGCCTGAATGCAATCAGTCTGGACGTGGGAGAGGGTGCTAATAAAACATCATATGCGTAAGTCCGCACAAGCAAATGTCTAACTGCTTAACTGATCCTGTGACAGGTTTGATTGTCCTTTGTTTGTTTGTTTGTTTGTTTGTCTGCTTGTTCCAAGTTTAGACGAGATACTTTGTATTAGTGTGTTGCATATGAAATTCATTTCATTTCATTTTATTTCACTTCCAGCGATACAAAATGTAAGGCCTACAAGCACATCATAACATAATATCAATACAAACACATAACACAATATCAATACAATGGAGTAACGAAGAAAACAAAATAGTGTGTGAAATTAACAATACTACGCATCACTTTCTGATGATGTCGAAATTTGAATTAAAGTGCAGGAAATAGAGGAGACATGCTGAAAACCAAGCTTGTATTTTGCAGTCTTCATTAGTACCATAAGCAGCATGCCTGATTTGCTTGATGTCTCAATATTTTCACCTTTCGTATTTTCTGTTAAGTCATCTTTTCCGTTAATAACAGTGAAACAAAATAATCTTGGCAGCTGTAACTCTCTTTGAATAGTTTCAACTTCACTGCCGTATGATAATCTCGATAGCTGAATATTTACGTAAGCGCGGAAGTGTTGCGTGAGCTGTGTCTATGTGTGGGCTTAACCCTTTAGCAACTGAAGATTCCGTATATAATGGCCTATTCTTCCCTAGAAGGTACAACAATATTACTCTAATTTAAACAACTTTCTAAATTCTTTTAAAAAGCTCACTGCATGTTTATTTTTGCCAGCTGTACACTCTAAAAACATTCGGGTCAGAACTGACCCGGAAAGGGTCCGTTGGGGTCACACCCCGTTCCGGGTCAGAGATGACAAGGAATACCATTCAAAGTCATGAATTGGGTCAGGTTGACCCCATTCCGGGTCTTTATGACTAAATTTCAAGTCATTTTTGACCCGGAACGGGATGTGACCCCAACGGACCCGGTTCCGGGTCAGTTCTCCGGGGCAGTTCTGACCCGGATTTTTTTTTAGAGAGTAAGTTTTGTTTATTTGAAACCCTTTTAAGACTTTATCACGAGAATGGTGTGTCACAAAAGTAATTCTGACATACTTTTGTTGAAATTTGACGTAATGATTATATATTCTGCATGAAAACAATAAAAATGATAAAGCACAAATTAGATTATTTTTAAAAAAGCGGTCGTCTGGTTTCGGGCGGGTCAGTTCATTGTCATGAGCTATTTTCATGTTACAGCGTATAATATTGTACAGATATCTAATGTTTACAAAATCCTCCACCATTGTCCCCGTGCAGAATCACACAGGACAGCACCATTCTGCGCCACGGAGAGGTCGTCAGTTCCCCGTCCAGCAAAGGAGGAGTACTGGTGCGAAAACTGTCAGAGTATTACTTCATTATGGATACCGACTTCGGCATGCAAATCCTTTGGAGCGTGAAGTCAGCATCAGCTTATGTCTTCCTCAATCCTTCGCTGAAAGGAAAGGTAATTCATCTCACTCCAATTCAATTCGATTTAATTCAATTCAATTGAGTATATGAATATAAGAACGACCCAAGTGCAATTTTTGGCCACTACTATTAGTTTGACATGGGAAATTGTAGCTTATGCATGGACTCATCTTGTGTGTAACTGATAAATCCCAATTACCCCCGGAAGTGCCTGAAATGAATGAGTTAAATCTTACATTAATGTAAGAATGAAGGACTTGGGTCATTCTTACATTCATATAATAGCGCCCTCTCTCATCCTTCTCCCATCTCTATAGCAGAATATCATGTATATGAATCAAAGAACGACCCAAGTCCATATGAATCAAAGAACGACCCAAGTCCACCACACAAAATGGCCTCTCCACAATTAATGTAAATGTTAATTGTCATAATAATATATGTTCTAATTTGTATATACAATGTTGCCTTCCCATCACAGTTAAATAGAATATTATTGGACAAATAAAAAAGATATGAAGTTTTTTTTAGTTTACTCGAAATGATCTTCCATGGACTTGGGTCGTTCTTATATTTATATACTCAATTCAATTCATTTCAATTCAAGTCAAGTCAATTTTATTTTATTATATTCTATTCCATTCTATTCTATTCAATTCAAACTCAGTTCAATTCAATTCAATTCAATTTAATTCAATTCAATTCAATTTAATTCAGTACATTTCAATGTAATTCAAGTAAATACAAATATTTTGAAACATATCTTGAAAACAAACATGATCAAGTGGACACGAAAATACACAACTCATCAAGTCAGGAACATCCATACGAAGTGAAGATAACTATACCGCGAAAAATTATGCTGATGAGAATCCAAAGACAATTATAGTGATACAGATAGTTTTTTAGTCAAAACAAACATGCAAAATTTTTGGGTAGTGGAGGTGGAAAACGGGGATAGGATTACATTCATAAGTGTCGATAGTATCGGTCTATATATTCACAAGTCAAATCGATTTGTTGATAGTTTAGATAAGTTAAATTCGCAGAGTTTTAAGCAAAGAAGTGAGTTTCGTTTCCTGCATGGCCGTGAGCAGGATTTGTTTTTCTTTTCTTTCTTTCTTTCTTTCTTTTTTTTTTTTTTTTTTGGAGGGGGGATTTTTCGGAGGAAACAAGCGTGGGAGCAGAGCTACAGCACAGAGTTAGCATATGCTAACTCTGCATAATTATCCTCCCCCTCCCAAAAGGTGGATCTTTTCGTATTTTCAAACTTAAAATTAGGAATACAATTCATTATGGTGCATTCTTTGAGTCGAATGTTTGAAATGATTTTCAGTCCGAGAAAAATAGCTGCAGTGCACTCCCGTTATAACGCACTCGGTTGTAACGAAATCCCGGTTACAACCAAGCAATAATTCAGTCTCCAACTCTATCCGCTCTTTTTTTTCTTTTTCTTTTTCTTTTTTTTTCTTTTTTTTATTTTTTGCTTGTCAGCGGATTAAATCCGGATGTGGTCAAATCTGCTTACTAGCCTGGCTCGGTATTCTCTATTGTTTATTTGTTCAGTTATAATGAAATTTTGATATGACGAAAGAAAACTCCCGGTCCTGAGGACATCGTTATAACGGGAGTCGACTGTATATGCATAGCTAGAAGATGTGTACTAGATATGCCTTAATTCTGTTATCTGCCACCTCTGGTTCCACGTGTGCGATTACACTTACGTGGCAAAAAAAAAAAAAAAAAAAAAAAAAAAAAAAAAAAAAACCTTCCCTGACGGGTGAGGCTTTTGCATTTTTAGAAATGATATTCAAATATCAGGAGGACAGTTCGGAAGGAATACTTGAAACGACTGTCAATAGAATAAGTAAGAACAATAAACATGCAGGAAAAAAAAAATGCTGAATCGTGGAGTCTGTCACGTCATCTTCTATCAAATAATACATGTGTCTCCAGAGTGTGCTAAGTCTACTAAAGGAGGTACATAGCGCTCATTTACAATTGCCCAATAAACGGAAGTGAATGGAGTGGGGTGTCAGACATAATTCTGTTTACAGTCTCGCTAATACTACGGGAAATGTAATCAGCGAACACAAGAAAAAAAAGAAAGAAAATTACTTCTTAAAATTTATCGTTTTAATCGTCAACTGACAAAATCATTTGAAAAATGTAATATTAATCGGAGTCTATAGAAAAAGAGGGTTTTATATCGCCCCCCCCCCCCGCAAGGTATACGGTCATGAGGGAGAAAGAAACACCTGAGTAAGGGCTAATTATAAAGCTCAATAACATTGCCGGTGGGAGCAGTGGCGTATCTAGGGGGGGGGGGCAAGGGGGCACGTGCCCCGGGCGCCACTCCACGCAAAAAAAAAACGAAGAAGAAGAAGAAAAAAAAAGGAAGAAGAAGAAAAAAAAAAAGAAAAGAAGAAGAAGAAGGGGAAAAAAAAAAACTCGCCCGGAAGGGGGGAGGGAGAATGGTGGGGGGGGGGGGGGGCAGAAAACCAAATCAAACAAGATAAAAACTAACGGTGATGACGCGGACAAAATAACAATGTTTATTGTGTTCACACAAAAATTCCATGTTCTGTGAGCTGAAATACAATTTTTTTTTCATATAAAAAAGAAGGTAAGAACAAAACGTGATGATGACAAAATGACAGTTTCTATTGTGTTCACACATGTAATTTTATATTTAGCAGGCAAAATGTTTCACGGAGCAGCGGCTGCAATTTCTTTCGTTCTGAAGCGATCGCCAATTTGATCAAAAGAAGGCGCCAACGGTTTCGAACATACGGGGGGGGGGGGGCGCAAAAAAAACCCGAATCAAACAAGATAATAACAAAACGTAATGATGACGCGGAAATATACAAATTTCGGCTCACTCGCTCGTACTAATTTAGATTATTTTTTCAAGTCCTCGGTTTGTTGGTATAAATCGTTATCTATAAGGCCGTCACTATTATCTTGATTAGAATTGTAAGATTTAATAAGCAAAAAATGACAAGAGTTTCATGATTTGTAAGCTGAAATACAAAAATTTTCGGCTCGCTCGCTGCGCTCGCTCGCCCAAATTTGTATAAAAAAAAGAGAAGAAGATAAGAACAAAACGTGACGATGACGCGGACAAAATGACAATGTCTATTGTGTTCACTCATGTCATTTTATATTTAGCAGGAAAAATGTTACACGGAGCAGCGTCTGCAATTTCATTCGTTCTGAAGCGATCGCCGATTTTATCAAAAGAGGACGCCAACGGTTTCGAACATACGGGGAGGGGGGCGCAAAAAAAAAAATCAAAAAAGATAAGAAAAAAACCGTAATGATGACGCAGAAATATATAAATTTCGGCTCACTCGCTCGTACTAATTTAGAGTATTTTTTCAAGTCCTCACTTTGTTGGTATAAATCGTTATCTTAAGGTTGTCACTATAATTGTGAGATTTAATAAGCAAAAAATGACAAGAATTCCATGTTTTGTAAGCTGAAATACAAAAATTTTCGGCTCACTCGCTGCGCTCGCTCGCCAAAATTTATATTAAAAAAGATAAGAACAATACGTGATGATGACGAGGACATATACAAATTTCAGCTCACTCGCGCGTACTAATGTAGAGTATTTTTTAAAGTCTTCAGTTTTTTGGTATAAATCGTTATCTATAAGGCCGTCACTATATCTTGTTTATTGTAAGATTTGGTAAGCAAAAAATGACAAGAATTCCATGTTTTGTAAGCTGAAATACAAAAATTTTCGGCTCGCTCGCTGCGCTCGCTCGCCAAAATCTATCAAAATTCATTACATTTAAATCACCCTCAAAAGATCCCTTTTAAGTGCTTGAAAAAGCATCATGTGGATCTTGTTTAAAGTCCCTACCGGGATGGGGTTGGAGTTGAACACTTTTTCAGAAATTAGGGGCGCAATTTTCGTGCTTGCCCCGGGCGCCGTTTTCCCTAGATACGCCACTGGGTGGGAGTGACTAAGATTTCGTCTCCGATGCGCCAACTCTTCGAAACCTTGTACGTTTATCGCTCTATATTCTTTTATCTTCATTTCTTTTCAATCATCTGTATCTTTGTGCAGACAAAGGGATTGTGCGGCACATACAACGACTCTCCGAAAGATGATTTCACGTGGTACAATGGTGTTGTGGAGACGGTGGCAGCTAGATTTGCGTACGCTTGCGCGCTAAGTACAACGTGCACGGATACGATGGCAACCTCCGACAGTTGCACCACGTACAGCCAGTACGCCCAGAAGGCCGATGACATCTGCCAGCGAGTCAAGCAGTACCCGTTCAGCAACTGCCAAAACGAAGTAGAAGTAGACACCTACTTCAAGAAATGCAAGGAAGACGTGTGTACCTGCTATGGTGAGGGCTACACCACGGAAGAGTGCGCGTGTCCAAGCTACATGAGATACGCAGGGGCATGCTCCCTGTTCGACATCGCGATGCCCTCGTGGCGTGCCGACATTGAGATGTGTCTTGAAGGTAGGTGGAGCTTACGCTTCTTTTCCGCTCTTTTGTTGCTTTGTATGTTTTGTACTTATGTTGTACTTGGGAAAATGCATTTTCGTGTGTACATGTGTGTGTGTGTGTGTGTGTGTGTGTGTGTGTGTGTATGTGTGAGTGTGTGTGGTGTCTGTATGCGTTTCATGTGGTCGACCTGTAGAAATTATATTTTCAATTACTTTCCATATATCTAACCTAATATTTTTTCAGTTCCCCCTTCTATAATTTCATATTTTACTGTACGTCGGCTGTATTTCATTTTGCCTTGTCTTGTCCTGTTTTTAACTTTTCGTAGGATTCCTCGTCAGCCAATTTACATCCTTTTGTACAGGAAAGTTTTCTTATGATATCGCAAATGCGATACGTTTACAATCATTTAGTTGCTAGTTTGCAATTAATGTAAGGGTTTCACAGACAACAAGCACTGACTTTCTGTGAAACAAATGCTTTTGTGCTTGTTAGTTTTTTGGGTTTTTTTTTTTTTTTTCACAGACCATCATGTTAGAACACAATATAGGACTACACAATAGGTATGTTTACTGGAAGGTTTTAGAAGAATTCTCCTATACATCTTGTATCATCTAGTGATATTTTGGTCACACGGTTTGGTACATCATTTTGATTCAGATATAAGGAGTTCGGTATATTGTTTCATTCAGAGAAAGTTTCGGCTTGAGCCGAAATATAAATGGTTGTCTACATTGACTTATCTTCTTTGACATTGTCTTGGGAGCTACATAATCCATGCTTCTCAGGAAGTTTCGAACATTTTGAAAAAGCATTGCTTTTCATGATAGTCACACATCGACTAGCACACATCTGGACACACACACTCGCACAAAGAATCATTTAATTATGAAACAAAAGGAAATTCTCAAGTAACATGTGGGTGATCTCATCACCCTTTCACCATTTTAAGTCAAAGCATGCGCAGATTTGGCCGATTTCTCGTTCTCATGAAAACTGGAACTCTGCAATTCTGTCTTTCTTTCATGCCCGATCTGAATTCATGCAGCCGTTCAAGTCGAATATAACAATAATATCATGTTATTCTCTTCTTTCCCCTTCCCCTCTACAGTAACTAACTGCCCAATACCGGGAATGATATTCAATGAGTACGGAAACAGTTGTCTAATGACCTGTTCGGATCTCACCACAAAGGACACCTGCGCGCGGCCAAAGTTGCCCGGATGCTACTGCCAAGACGGATTGGTGAGCATTTATTTTTCATCAATATCTTGTTTGCTTACTTGTTTCTTTGTTTCCCGGACTCTTGTTACAGTGAAAATAACAACGATGAAGAAATTACAACCTCCCACATTATGACCACGTGGTATTTTGTAGGATACATGAACACTCTATTGCCAAAGAAAGTGAAATATAAGTGAAAAATATAAAGAACTCCCCAACTCCCCAATAACCCCCCAATAATTGATAAATTATAAACTGACAAAAACCGCTGTCTCTCACATAACCATCCATTTACGCTTGTTCATTTCTCCATCCATTTATATTGGTCCATTCAAGGTCTTCTACCGCAAAATAAAAAACAAATACAGGCAAGCAGATACATTTTTAAACTTTGAACACACCAAAGAAGATTTGGTATGTAGGTCTCCATTTTTTGACAAAATTGTCCTACTTATAGGCATTGATAAGTCAGGCAAGAGTTTTAACAATTTGAATGAATGTGAAGTACACGCTGAATGTGTGGTAAGGATGAGAACCGGCACTGCCTGTTGGGCGGAAGCTCAGTGGTCCAGTGGATAAGACGCGTGTCCTGTGATCAGAAAGTCTTTGGGTCGAATCCAGCCCAAATACATACGCCCACGACTTGGGATCATGACTTCAATATTATTCGTTTTGTGTTGCTCTTGTATCGTTTGTTTATTTGTTTGTTTGTTTGTTTGTTTGTTTGTTTGTTTGTTTGTTTTGGTCGTACTTGACGCAACTTGGCTTTGCATGTATTCATGAGGTCTCTTTCGTGTGATCTTTTTAAACAGGTTTTTGATGACCACAGTCAAAAGTGCGTTGACTCGACGCTGTGCCCCTGTCAGTACAAGGAGCGATACTACCAGCCTGGAGCAGAGCGCCTTACCAGATGCGGCACAGTGTAAGTTGCCGTCATTATTTATAATAGGGAGCTTTAGATTTGCGGCGCGGACGCTTGAAGCGACGCTTGAGGTGGACGTTCCCCTCTTCCCTGCGTCGTGCTGAAAAGTAACTTTAGATTACGCTAGGATGCAACCTATTAAAAAAATAAAATGGCGCCCCCATATGATCGGTGCACAAACCCGTAGCTCCCTACGTCGTGAATTGTGCGGACGTAAAAATAGCCGAGAACACGTAGTGAAAACTCAGGCGCGCGAGCTATGCATACATCGACTTTGATACGCGATTCTGCGCATGCTCAGATTCCCCGTCGCGAAAATCTAAAGCTCCCGTTGATCAACAGGAAGGTAACATGCAGGATTTTCTGTCTGACGGAGTCGTTTCTGAACATAATATGATTTAGTTGAATTGCATTGAATTGAATTGAATTGAATTGAATTGAATTGAATTGAATTGAATTGATGTGGTTTATTGACTAAAGATCAATACAGCCCACAGGCTGAAATACATTCAGTTTACAATGAAAACATTTGAATTGCTATACTTAAAAATAAAATTTGGGCTTCTAGCAATTCAGAATGGAACGAAGTACATGCAAACAAACATACTGTACATACGTGCATACAATATAAACATACATACGTGCATACAATATATACATACATGTAATACATATTATATTTCACTTCTGTATTGATTGTTTTGTTTTATGTAGATTAATTTGTTGTATTTTGAATTATATACAACGATATTTCCCTAAAAGAAGAAAAGATGTCATAATGCTTTCTTCTTCAGCCTCTTCTTTTTCTCCGTTTTCATTTCCGTCATATATAATATGCTGCTTATCTCAGGGTTTCCACACTGAAAAAAGTACCAATGAACATGATTGTCTGTATGTCCAAGAGACAAACGTCACGCATTACGTCGTATTAAACCCGTTCCCTGGGAGATTCAGAAAGCGTTTGCATATAATTATGACCCGCAATGTTACTCTTATGCAACATGAGGATAAACTCAGAATATCTCGGGCATGTGGCTTAAGAAGAGTGGCCCATTCTATGAAAATGGAAATGCTAAATGCCAGCAAGTTGCAAAATGATATAAATATTTCTGACGGTTACATATCAAGAGAGGTTGAAAAATCCTTTGGAGAATGTTCTTATTTCGTTCTGAAATGCGGCTCAAGTCAAACTTTTCTTTTTCGGCCCTCAAAAAAAAAAAAAAACACACACACACCAAAAATCGTAATTAGTGGTTACGGTGTTTTGGGGATTGTAACGTTGTTTGATCGCAATCCAAACTTTCACCGTAGGGTCTGTGATTCCGGAATATGGGACACCAGTCAGCAAAACTGTTCAGGTAAGTCTTTTTCTTTCTGAATTATGACTTGTCTATCCAAACTGATATCTACATTTCGATACAGACTGTACCCCAAAGAGCTGAGAAAAGATAAAACTGAAAGAGAGTTGCACAAAACAGATTTTTGTTTTTTGGGGGAGTTTGTGTGTGTGTGTGTGTGACTGTGTGTGTGTAGGTGTGTGCGTGTGTGTGTGTATGTGGGGTTTAGCTTTAAAATCGGTAGATGTTGAAAAGTAACGAGAAATAAAGGAGAATAGTTGGTGATTTTATCCAATCAGCGAATAAAATTATTAAAAAAGCATTTTCGTTGTGATAAATGCTGCAATGACCTTCAGTTCGAAATATAACAATATTGTAATTCTTTTTTTATAACATCTTTTAGATTGTTATGTAAAGATTTGCAATCGTTGTCATCACCAACATAACATGTATTCCCTATTTTTTTTTTCTTAATTGGAGTATGTCTTTTGTTTTTGTTGTTGCTTTCAAATATTTTTCATATTGCTGTTGTTTCCTCTGTACGCTTGAATACAATCCTAAATTGTGTCTTGTTATTTTGGGGGGTTTTTTTGCGTGTGTGTGTGTGTGTGTGTGTTCAGTACCTGCGTGTCCGGCCCACAAGGTGTGGTCAGACTGCGTCTGTGAGAAGACCTGCGAACATCGCAACCCCGTGTGCAGCGAGGAGATCTGTGACGGAGGCTGTCTGTGTCCAAACGACATGGCATCTTACAACGACAGCTGTATCGACGAGAGCGAATGCCCATGCTACCATCAAGGCCGCCAATATCAAAAGAAAGAAACAACGTACATGGACTGCAACGAGTGGTGAGTTTGCTCATGCAGAATGTAGTAGAATACGTTGGCACGTTTCTTGTCCCTTTAGGAGGGGTAATAGCTAGGTGGCTAGTCTTGTTGTAATGTTGTGCGATATAATCATTTGGAAGAGTGAGAATACAGTGTAAGGAATAGAATTTTCCATTCTAAAGCGTGCTTAACCCAAGCGGCTATGTCATCAAATGCTTCTTGTAATTCAATTCTATTCCACAACGTAATCAGCTTCTTCTTTTTTTTCGTGCAAGGCTCGTTCTATTTGCGTGCACATTATCGGATTAGTCCAATAATAAATTCTCAGGGAACGTAACATTTTCCTTTTTTATAATTCAATCCGAAAGTGCCGCGTTAACAACACTGTCAAGATGATCTGAAAATTAAGTCATTCCTCTTAAAAAAGACTAACGAAAAACAACAACAATACTTTATTCATGACCATACTGACAGGTGTGGTTTTTTTTTTTCCAACAAGTATCTACGTAAATCTCACAGACTAAGCTATTGCCTTAATCAAAGTCGTGTAATGGATTTGTGTTTATACCTGTCCTCCTTCCTCAGTGTCTGCACTGACGCTGGCTGGCAGTGCGAAAATAATTCATGTCCAGGTGAGTTTCGTTAATGCCCCGCTAATTATTCATTTAAAGACACACAGAAAATAAAGTTTAAAATACAACAAATTTTGGGTAAGAATTGGTGAGACTAATTATGTACTTCCCTACTACTATTTTATGCAGCATACCAATTACAGAAAACACCTGAGGTCGGTTCTCGCCTTCCTATAAAACGCCCGTGGAGACGATCGAGAGAAATCAATCAATCAAAAAAAAAAAAAAAAAAAAAAAAAAAAAGATCTGCGTCGGATCATGTTTATTCATGATTTCGAGAACCATGGCGCAATACTCTGAAAACCCTAAAGCATGATATAATGAACAAGTATGGTGACATTGGAGGCTCGCATATTCCAGTAATGTAGCAATGTCTTTCCATTACAATGCCACTTGCTTACAAAGTTCAACAGATAATTTCTGCATGCTTTTTCCTTTTGCTCTGTTTCCTTAAGCAACCAAGTATGGATTCTTATGTGAAGCTGCTATATCATCATCCTTCATTGTAATATGTTACGAATTTTGAGAATATTCTTATTCGTCATCTTAATCACTCTAAATTTTGAAACTCTGTACACAGTGTTGTCAATTTATAGATGTTTAAATGCAGAAGTCTGTACATCATCTGGAGGCGGGCTATGATATAATTAAAACATCGTTAACTACATTTTGCTCTTTTTTTTTTTAAGAAGCCGTGACACTATGAAGTATCACATAGAGAAATAGTATTCTAATCTGTTCATATCGATCTCCAGCATCATGTCTCGATGAAAAAGTGAAATGTTAACCGAAAATCTGACAGCCTATATTCGAACGATAAGAAATACTTTGACCGTATGCAGAAGTCAACGGCATTGAAAACAGTTTTAAAGGTAATTTTCATTGTAAGTACAATGTACACGTAAAAACGCGCTCTTAACTCTCGGTGCGATGTCAATGTGTTTCTCAAACAGGAATTTGTAAAGCATATGGAGACCCTCACTACACGACATTTGACGGTCGGGACTATGAGTTTATGGGTGAGTTTTTCGTTACACGTGTGGTTTTCATGTTCAGAGCAAAAGTTTCATCGCAAAACCGGTTTAGCGCCATTTCCAAACATTTAAACGTAAGTGTTTCATTAGATAGAGCGAAAAAAAGATAGAAAACTTTATCAAAGATGAGTTACTTTCTTAAATCAATATTTACATGGGGAATATGCTTGAATGATTAGAAATATCCCATATTTTTATTATTGTTTTCTTTGTTTCTAGCATCTTTAATTGCATAACATTATTATTACCATCATAATCTGTATAAAAATGTCTTATTATACATTATGTCATATATCATATCATATCATCATATCACATCATAATTACTATACTGTGGTCAAACTCTCTTATATCAACGGAATCAACTGGTTTTGCCATTACAGTCTTCTAATATTCATATTTTAGCAACTTATATGTTTATACATCTTATCCTACTAACAAAAAGCGCCTAGTTCGACTCCCCAACCCTTTAAGGACGTGTTATGTAATTAGAATCTTTCAGGTGCGAATATTCTTGTACAACCTACCTGTTTCACCCGCATTTTCCCAATGATCATGATATGCAGGGCCTCTGATATGAAGTGTTGTAATTCATCATGAATGTATGACATGAATCACGTTTGTTGTATCTATTAGCCTTTTAGATTATAAAGCAAAATTTTTAGCACAAGGTTAAGGGAAAGCTTAAAAAATATGTATTCTTCTAAGATATAATTATATGTAAATATATGATACTGAGGATGTCGATTGTTTTTGTCCGTGGAGACTACCATCAGAGTTTATATCAGCCTACGTCGTTAATCATCTGTAATTTCCCTCCCAAGTATTACTTTATTATTTTGTCACACATACTGTCAGCAATAGGACTATCATTAGCCTCATTTATACGATGTATTTATATACATCTTTCAAATTTTGTTGTCGTTTCCTTGAACGTCTGGACCAGGTGTTGATTAAATCAAATCAAGCCTAATCCGTTACAATTAAGTAGACAATGCAACTGATACCAAGCACGTGAGGGGACAATGCTAACTGTGAATGTCCTGTTTTTCACCCACAGGGGAATGCAGCTACACGTTTGCGACTGATTGGTGTAACGGCAACAAGGGAACCTTCAAAGTTACAGTGGAAAATGAACCCTGTGGAGACGAGGGATTTACTTGTACAAGGCTCATTAACATGACGATCAAAGGGGACGTTACGTTGACTCTTATCCGAGGCGTCGAACCTATAGTTACCCCGCCCCGCAGGGTGGGAAAGTTCGTGTTCACAAATGCGGGACTTTACATGTACATCACGTGGAAAGGTGACTCGATTGACATTTTAATATCATTAGATACGTAGTGCTAAATATTCCCTTTTTTCCTTATTTTTTCCTTGCGACTTACCGTTAGCCGTTTGTGTGCTTCGAGTGCCGCTTGGCACAAAAGTGGAAAGTGAAAACAAAACATTTTGAACGAAATTCGAATAAAGAATTTAAAAAAAAATATTTTGTCCCAGTCCCGGGGCCTGCAGAAGAACAATGTCTGAGTGTATATAGAGATTGATGATTAAATACTCGTACTCTATCTGTACGGACTGAAATCCCTACTTTAATTGAGCCCATCCATTCGGAGTCAGGAAATAGACGTTATCAGGTGAGGATGTAGAAACCCTGTCGTGTATTTCTCTTTATTTCCTCAGTTCTTTATTTCAGCCATCATCCTTTCTCGTTATACGGGTATGGTGCATATAATATCTCGACAACATGCTCGACAAATCATTTTGGGGAAAGCGATACTTTTCCAATCATGTTCGAGTCTCTTAGAAAGGACTGAAATACAAAATATTGAAAAACCAAACTGGAGATGAAATTTAAAAGTTTCGTTGATAATTTCTATTTCAATATATCAACTTTGGTTGGAGCAGACTCGATTGGACATGTTGGAAGGTCACCATTGGCAAACGCTTTTGTAAAACTAATTCTAAGCCTAAATCTTTAAAATCAGGAGTTACAAAGCGCCCTTGATATCGGAAGACCAATATATTGATGTTATTTTGTATCTGTCTTGTCACCCCATGCAGCTTATCAGATCGCTCTCCAGTGGGATAGGCAGACAAGTATTTACATCATTCTCCCGGCGAGCTACAAGGGGAAAGTCTGCGGTCTGTGCGGAAATTTCAACGACAACAGCGAAGACGATTTCGTCATGCCTCGCGGGAATATGGTTGAAACGAGCGCGGTGGCGTTCGCTGACGGCTGGAAGAAACTCAGTTCGTGTCCCACGACGTTAGAGCCTACGGACCCGTGCGTGATAAACCCGACGCGAAAGCTGTGGTCCGAGTACTCTTGTGCACTCATAAAGCAGTCGCTGTTCGAACCTTGCCACGATAGAGTACGTATAATTACAGTTTCATGCTTCCTTGCATTAACTTGTAGATCTAATTGTTCATTTGAAGTTTGACATTTGAAATTTTAAGTTTGGAGTTTATTTACCATTTGCAGATGAAACAAAAACCCAGCATTAGTGCTTCAATATAGTTCTAAAATGTGAGTTAGGGATAGAAACAACCAATGTAAAAAATTTGAAGCAGTATAATCGATGTTAAGTATCGTTATATATACAAAATGTGAACGATGGTTATAATAAAAATATTTTCAGGCTAAACCGTCTACAGTTATGATTTAATGAGAAAAATAGTGGTATTTCCTTATATTTTAGGCTTTATTGCAAAAATTTTATACGGTAGGAAGTTTTGTGATACAACTAAACTACACATATGCATCAAATGTGATATCTTGAAAATTTTTAAAATCACTTTCCCCAAAGGTAAATAGGACCCTCATGGAGTATAGAGTATGACACAATTTGCAAATAAAAACAAAATAAAATAAGTGCAAACAAAACTAGATTATAAACACAATTATCACATTTTGCAAATTATTTGGAAATATGATAAGACCTTCAAAAAAACAACAACAGAGTTTTGAAGGAATCCAGATTTCCTTCCATTGATATCAAATGAGTAGAACTTAAATGATGAACAAAAATGAAAGATGAATGTTGTTGTGTCATTTCTTCGACATCACTGTCACATTTTCTCAGTAACGTTTGAATGACGCAGTGATATTTACCTTCTGCAATTTGTTCAGTGGTGTTACTTCATTTTCATTATATATATGAACATATATATATATATATATATATATATATTGCATAT
Organism: Diadema setosum; assembly: GCF_964275005.1. NCBI lineage: Eukaryota > Metazoa > Echinodermata > Echinoidea > Diadematoida > Diadematidae > Diadema > Diadema setosum. The sequence continues at coordinate 11,881,506 of NC_092704.1, read as the reverse complement.
TATTGTTTTTGTGACGTAATCGTTTGCCTTTGTACCATGTCCCTGCCATGTCTCCCTCAACAGGTGGACCCACAAAGGTACTATGAGAACTGCGTGTTTGACACGTGCGCGTGTAACCGAGGAGGCGACTGCGAATGTCTCTGCACTGCTATCACGGCCTATGCCAAGGAATGTAACGAGCAGGGGGTTTCTATCCCATGGAGAACTTCAGATGTTTGCGGTAATGTTTGGACTTTATGCTTCCTTCTTCTGTGTGTGTGCGTGTGTGTGTTATGTGTGTGTGCCCGTGAGTGTGTTATTCTTAACTGTCTTAGAATATTTCTTCGTAACACACAACCACTTTATGACAATACCGGATGAAAGCGCGTTGAAACCATCTTTTGACGCTGTTGAAATCGAATCTTACAGGTTTGCAATGTGAGGGCGGACAGGTGTACATGTCTTGCGGCCCGCAATGCCCGCAACGGTGCTACGTGGAAGGACAGACCGTTGTGGATCCATACTTTTGCCCCGACACATGCGTGGAAGGCTGCGCCTGCCCCGCTGGAACGGTCCTAGACGAGCGCCGGGGAGAGTGCGTACTGGAGACGGACTGCCAGTGCATTGTCAACAACATGATTTTCGAGCCGGGCCAGACGTTCATGCGTGGATGCCAGCTGTGGTAATGTTGCTGTTGTTGTTGTTTTTTTTTTTTTTTTTTTTTTGGTTGTCAACTCCTTCAGTGACGGTGGTAGATAATACATAAAGAGATTGGTTGAAGGACAGGTAATAATCAAAACTACATTAATTAAAATCAAAACTCTGAAGTCTTATGAATGTAGGAATTCTTCACATAGATTGTTGTGTACGTGTCTGTGTGCATGTTTTTTATGTGTTAACATGAATGAATTTATAAGTCATGACGTACATTGTATGTATATATACATAATACGAATAGGAAAGAGAGGTGTTTTATTGTTTATACATTGCATCCACCGGTCGGCATTGAAGAAGGAAATATCTTATTTCTGAGCCAAAGGAACATGTTAACAAGGTACAGCACAACTAGATAATGAATGGGAAATTAAAATCACAATTGTTGTTAGAGTGAAAAAGGGGGGAAAAATTGCTGTTGATAACTCTGTCCTGTTTCTTGAAAATTTTGATAAACCATATCATTTTTTGTTTTCTACGTGGTCTGAAAAAACAATATATTCCTCCAACTGTTTCAGCAGTGTTCATGGTGATATAGATATAGATAATGATAATAATACTTATTGCAAAAATCAGCGTTATTATCATTTACTTTAGCACTACTACGATTAACATTCGTATCATCGTCATTACCATAATTACTTCATCACTGTCATCATTATTGATTTGGTATGTATTCGGTTTCAGTACTTGCGACATAGGAGGATATTTCTTGTGTTCGGGAGATATCTGTACAGGCACACCAGGTGAGTTCTTATGTCAGCAGAAGTTTATGTAAAACGGCAACAGCGATGGGTCATGACATCTCTTTTTTAATCGCAAAATAACAAAATAAATAAATAACATAAAACGAATGATAAGATACCCCTGTTTAGGTTTTTTTTTTTTTTTTGTTGGTTTGTTTGTTTTTGTTCTGCAGAGAATACAAGATGTGTGCACAGAAGGAATATGTATATAGTCGACGATCTAAGTTTCATGATGGCTAGAACAACAAATTTATCTATAAAAATATTTGTGAATCTATAGTCATATGAATAATAATTAGGTATTTTCTGTGCAATCGCAACTAAACAAACTAGGTATAAGAATAAACAGAGGAGTAAATACGATATCCAAAACATCCATATATTTTGTGTTCTTTTTTTGATTTCACTGTTATGAACTTACATATATCCAATTTTACGTTCCATACTTTATGCAAGTATGTTTCGTATGAGATGGCATACAAACTCTCTTTTAGACATTATCCGTCAAGTCCATTTTGTGGAGAGAGAACTCAAAAGATCAGTTTCATGAATAAAACAAAACCAACCTGAAGGTTTTTGACCTTCTTTATACAAAGTTATATACGGTTCTATTATATAGTCGTTTATTTAAAGTTTAAAACTTCTTAGCCCCTGCTCTCGTAAGCTCTGTTTCACACTGTTTCGTTGTTGTCGCTGTTGTTGTGGTGGTGGTGGTTATTTTGGCTAAGGAATGAAGAGGGGGGAAAAAATCCCCTTTTATATTAAAATGTATACTATTTAACAATCTGAACAAAATACACATGCAATCGACAAGAGTGCAATGGTTGATCTTAAGTAATGAGAAGATTTTCAACCCCAAAATCTGTGCATACAGACATAACCCCGGGTACATGCACGTGTATTGAGGAACACACGCCATGCCGAGATTGCAGCATGTGTATCCCCATGGGTGCCAACTGCAACGGCGTTCCCGACTGCCCCGATCACTCGGACGAAGAATTCTGTGCGTGCGAGTACGCCGGCGAAAGATACGTGGTGAGCAATAAATCGAACCTCTTTCACTCGTTTCATCTAACTTCTTCCTACCTTCATTCTCTCTTTGTATTTTCACCTCTCTTTCTTGTTCCTATTTCTTTCCAAATATTTCCAAAACAAGAATCTCTATACAACCAAACCTGTTTTCTGTCGAGAATGTTTTAATAGTAGATCCATGTTCTCACCCGAAATTCTACGTAACAATTATTTTCACTATTCTAGCACAGTGAAACAGCACTTGACTTACCTCTTTAAGAAAGCAAGGGGGAACGATATTACTATTCACACACAGCAGTAACAAAACTAGGGAATGTGCACTTTTCACTACAAATAATAATAATAATAATAATTTTGTGGGATACTCTTTATGTTTTCTGTATAACCGTTTTCAATACGTGACGTAATCAACTGTAGCACTCTTTTCATCCAGCGATGGCTGCACCGAAAGTTTAAAAATGTATAGCATTCAACCTGATTTCCGGGCAGCGACACTGCCACCAGGCTGTCCCTGGTTGCCGGCAGTGACACGATGAACATGGAACAATACCCAAGCTCCGAAATTCCGACATCAGTTGCGATCTAAACAAATTTAATTTGTAGAGGGAGACAAACTGAAGAAACTCACACCTGATTCAACGGATTGTCCGATTTTCTTCAAACTTTCACTCATGTGTTCTGCTAATATTGCTGCATTCACTCAATCCACATGACTGTTATTTTTGGGTTTCAAGCTCCTTTGAGAGAGAGAGAGAGAACGACCATGTTTTGTATCTGAAAGTGTGTTTAGCTATTCCCACATGAGATATACATCATCAAAATGTTCGTGATTAATCAATAACAATAAAACTTCCGACATTGTATGAAACCGCACACCCTGTTCAAGCTGGCTTCGATGAATAATGTGAACGCGATACCGTAAAAAGAAAAGACTATAATGTCCTATCTGTCTAGTTGGTGTGAATACGCAACTTGGTCATGAGCAGGAGAGTATTCCTCTTTGTTACTGACTTCCATAAAACTTATTCAGTATACATGATTCCGACTCAAACTTGTACCACAGTTCATGCAGGCGCGGTGGAGCACCCCAATTATCTCGCAGAAATCCATCGGCAGCCGAGCCTCATTTGCATAAAGTAAACAACATGTACTCGCGTAGTTGAGAAAAAGTAAACAACTCAAGCTAATAACAATTTCAGGAAACCTATTTTCGGATTAAAATTGAGTTAGTCTGAATTTGAAAACATGTCCGAATATGCACATATAACATATTAAAGGATTTGACAATGATAAAATGTGAAATTTTAGCGAAAACCTGGCGAGCAAAATTACCAAAAATATGCCTCGAAAATCATCCTAAAATTCACGAAGTGTGATTGCGGAACAAAAGCGCCATTCAAACAAAGTACACCGAAATTTATTTATCTGCTTGCATTTTAAGTTTCATACCATAATATTCCCGGCCATGGTTGTGTCGGAAAAAAAAACAGAAGGTGATGTCAAAAATGACACGAACGCAAAGCGTACAGGTCGGTCCCATGTATAATTAATCGCGTCACTGTGGCGTTGCATGTCACAGCACACACAACGCATTGCTGCATGCAGCGTGCGCGGCAGCAGCTCAGCAATCACCGCCGTGCGACACTCAGCAAAATTGACTGCGTCACATGCAAACCAACAATGAGCACGAAATCCTGAATCTCACGTACCACGCATGCCCAATATTACGGGAAAAGAAATGACGTCATTTTCAATTGTTTCGCCGACTACAATTTTCTATTCCAAACCCTGTAGAAACAAGTTGATTTCTCAAAAAGTACAGGTGGTACAAAGCGAAAACTTTCACCATATATGGATTGAGGCCTGATGAACTTATGTTGCCAGTTTCGGACACATTGGAGCCCGGCCATAGTCCAGTCGGAAAAAAACAGAGAGCATGTTTTGCGAGAGGTGATTTTCAAAACGCTTTAATATCTCAAGTTCTAGAGCAGCAAATTTCATAACTTTTTCATCAAAAGGAAGGTTTTTAAAAACTTAGATAGTGTGGGAAGTTTGAGTTTACTAGCGGCACGCATAGCGGCACAAGGAGAAGGTAAAGATTTGACTTTTTCATGCACACAGTTTCGGGCAGCCGTGGATGCCCGTTGGAAATTCAAATAGAACGGGGCGATAATGAGATGCAAATTGGCGTGCTCCACCGCGCCTGCATGTTGCCATTTGAACTAGACTTTGCCTAAACGACAATAATATCATGCACACGTCTCCTCTCTCTACACCCCCTTCTCTCTCTCTCTCTCTCTCTCTGTCAGGATGGCGACACTTGGCAAGGAGCCTTACCATGCACAAACTGTACTTGTGAGAAGGGAGAGGCGACTTGTAGGAAGGAATGCAACATCGAATGTTACAGTGTAAGTCTGTAAGAAGAAAGGAATGATAAATGTGCGACAATACCTACAATGCATCTTGTTGAAAAACAATAACTCTCATTAATTTCAGTCGTTACGTCAAACGAATAGGCAAATTATGCCATGACTCTGAAATGACATGTTTTTTTATTTATAGGTTAAAAGCATGTCAGAGACATTTTAGGAGTATTTTAAAGCAGATATTATGCATATTCAACGCGTTTTGCGTATGATTTGACGTAAGGTCACATTTTAATGTCATTATTTTTTTTTAGCTTTATATCATATATAGCATGCGAATTCCATAACCACTGCAGCCATTCATTATATCATGTATGCGTATGCTTTATCATATTACCTTGCTATTTCAATTTAACAGAACTCTCAGTCACCGACGTTTAGATTGTTTCAGCAGAAATAATGTAATTCTTATTGTATTTACGTGTGCTTTAGATTTCAAATCAGTATGATACTAATACTTGTCTCTGCTAGGGGAAAAAAGAATATCAGTTTTGAATCTTTACGTATTGGATTTCATACCATTCAAAGATCTCCCAGGTTATCAACTGTTTTCATTGTCATTTTCTTACAGGGAATCTTGCACAAGCATGACGACAAACATGACCGTTGTTGTGAATGCGTCCCAGAGAACAGTAAGTATCATTGAAATTTCAATGTCAAGCCCGTGGTGAGCATTTCTTTCTTTCTGAAATGATTGCGTGTACTGAAGGCATTATTTATCATTTGCAGAGAGAACAAGAACCCAGCTTTAGTGCTGCAAAATAGTTCTAAAATGTGAGTTAGGGATAGAAACAACCAGTGTAAAAAAAGTTAAGCAATGTAAACGATGTTAAGTATTGTTAAATATACATAATGTGAACAAGAGTTACAATTATTCTTTCTTTTTTTTCTAGTCTAAACCGTCTTCAGTTATGGTTAAGTGAAAAAAGATAATGATATCTCCTTATATTTTAGGCTTTATTGCAAAATGTTTATGTGGCAGGATGTTTGTGATACACCTGACCTAAACATATGCATCAAATCTAATAGCTCGAACATTTTCGTTTTCTTAATTACTGCTCACAATGGTATATAAGCAGTACCTTCAATTATGTGTTTGTATGCTATACACTGCAAATAGTTACAGAGTGTTGATTTATTTTCTTGAACGTATGTTCAGAAATGTTGGTTGTTAGATTCCCCTCTTGTGAACAGACATTTGCGAAAAACATCAGGAATAACCTGTCTCTGTGTATCAACAAAGACGAGTTGGATACAGTGATTAAGGTAATGAACACATAACTTATTTGTACGTTGAAAGGGGACAGAAATAATAAGTTGCATTAATTCCTTGCTGTTGTTTTTTCGTAATACGCAATTAATCATATCATTGATGTGTGTTCATTTTATAGTAACATCAACAGGCAGACCAGTGCCTACGGAAAGGCCATGCAGGGTAAGTTGAATCTTGAATGTAAGTAATTTAATAGTAAACAAAATCAAATAATTTGAAAATAAGCAAAATAAAGATACGTAATAGGTGTAAATGGAATTAATGCATCAATGATAATGAAAATAACGAGAAAATTAGAGACCCACATTTTATATTGTTAGTGATTTATTTGCGTAGTGGTGAATTTGAATGCCATGTCATCGTGGCAGTTTTATAGAGCCATGAGGAGCATAATAGCCTAAATTGCTTGAACTTTCTTCCTTCAGCTTTCGAGGATCCAGGTGTACGAGGACTGTGATAACTGCTTTTATGACAGTGACGGATATCTGTTCAAGACATGTGCACGAAATGTCGCCGACTGTGCTTATGTAAGTCGATGTGTTTGACACGACTCCATAATCGGTGTATTGTCCGATTTCTCTTCCTCCTCTCCCTCCCTCTAGCCCCCCCCCCCCCACCCTTTCTCGTGGTCTAAAAGCCGCTATATGTACCTGAAATATTGCGCATGATTTTCAACGTACCTTTGATTTGCAATGGATAATCAGGTTGACATCTTCAAAGTGGTCATTTGTTATAAAGTAACATGTAGTCATTGTACTACTAAGCTGTACAATCTCCCTTGAAAAAAAAAACCTTAAAAGCCGACAGCTATCTGATAATCCTATACTTTCCCACATATCATGATAAGAGGAAGCGAACTAGCTAAAGTTCAAGTGCAATGACATTTATTTCTAGCAAATATGAATATAAATATATGTACAAGTAACATACGGTTAATCTGAATATGATGGGGAACATTTTTAACAGTAAACACTTGGATCTAAAACAAATTAATCATAGTAAAACAATTCTTTTGTTCCCCGTTGTAGCAGTTTCGTTAGTGGTGTGTTCACTGACTCCCCTCTCTTTTTTGTTTGTTTGTTGTTGTTTTTTAGCTGCTTTTATTTTTGGTCAATGTTAAGAAAAGAACTGAGCGAGGTATGCGGAAACGTGAAATGATAACTCAATCAATGAGACAAGCCGAAGAAGGTGAAAGAGAAAAATGAAGAAGAAGAAGAAGAAGAAGACTAAGAGGAAGAAGAGGAAAAGCAAAAAGAAGACGCAAACAGAACAAACATTAATGGTAGGATCTTATTCCGGAGATAGAGTTAGTGAAAGTCGGTCACAAGAGATCAAAATGGTTGAATTTATCCACTTATCTTTCACATTGTGTTCTTTGCCAGGATGAAGTCCTTGTATTCAGCGAAGACCACTGCTGCCAGTGCGAGCCAATCTCAAGTGAGTTTAACTGACATTCGTTCACTTCGTAACAGAAAAATATGTGAAACATCCTTATGACTGTCATGTTTTATGACACACATCCACACATTACGAGAAGATGAAGTAGAGCGTGTTTTGAAAAGAAAAAAAAAAAGGGACAACTCTCGAATAACAAATATGGATACGGGTTATACAGTAGCTGCAAGGCACACGAGATGAATGAGATAATAATTACCAACAGTGCGTGCTATTAAGTCAAACTAAGAACAACAGCAGGAAAGTACAGCACCAAACTAAAATCTTTGGCCACTTTTGGTGCGAGAATCTGGTCATTCGATTCAATTCAATTCAATTCAATTCAATTCAATTCAATTCAATTTAAGTTTATTCAGGCCATTCAGGACGCTTGGCAGACCCAGTATTGGGAATGTGAGTTACAAATCCCTTTGGTCCAAGTATCAAGTGAAAAGACATCTCCTATACTGATATCGTTTACAACTAATACGAAGAATGTATTCCACATCTTTTTCGAAAATCGTATGTATATATTTACTGCATTTCTTTCTTCCCCACCCCCTTTCTTGATCTTTAGGCACTCAAGAACCTACCATTATTTTCACGACGGAAGGTAAGATCAATTTTTGCTTGGAGCGAGTTGACAATTTTGCCTATTAAACACGGTAGTACTACATCTCGTCCTAAGAATGAAGTGTAACCTCAAAGTATTATATGATACCGTTTTGGCTCTTTCCTTCTCCGCTGTTTTTGAGAGACACATTCCCCTCCATCTATTAATAAGTCATCCAAAATGGTAATGGTCGATGTGATTCCTATTCATTCATAAGAGCATCATCAGTGCGTTTCTAACATTGAAGATGTCATAAAAGATAGAAATGTAAAATGGAATAGATTTTATGTGACTTTTCGTGATGCATTTTGTACATACATGTTCGAAGTAGTAGGTACATACATGTTCGAAGTAGATTGGCTTATGTTGAAATCTTGGTGTGATTTTGTACTTCTTGTTAAAGTCGAAAACGTGTGTGTTTTTGTGTGTCTTTTGCAGCTTGCGTCGACACATTCACACATGGTGATCCTGTTTGCTGCTCGTACATCAGCGGCTGCAGCATACCAGCGGAGTTGACCGGGTCGGAGGTGTGCGGGGCTTGCGCCAACAACAAGGTCTTCAACGGGAGTGACTGCGTACTAAAGTCATCCTGTCCCTGTCTAGATGAAAACATGGTTCTACGCGAGGTGAGTGTGTTTATATTGATTATACCAACTACCAAGTATATACATACCTTTCTTTTCCACCCCCTCCCTCTCTTTGTATACAATAACATTATATAGTGCACTCCCGTTATAGCGAACACGGTTATAACGAAATTCCGGTTACAACGAAATAAAAAATCAGGCCGCAACATTATCGTCTCTATGCTTTTTGATTGTTAATTTTTCGGTTATAACGAAATTTCGATATAACGAAAGAAAACTGCGGTCCCGAGGATTTCATTATAACGGGAGTCCACTGTATTTCCGTTTTTTTTTTTTTTTATTACACATGGGACCAGAAGTCCGGAATGATTTTCCTGTCACCGTACGTCCGTCATTCAAGTCAAGTCCTTTAAAAAGTCCCTGTAAACATACATTTTTAACGTGCCATAAAGACATGAATGTATAAATACTTTACTTTTATTTTCCGCTTCTCCTTATAACGCCATAAACATCTCTTTGATGGACAGTAGCGCTATAGAAGTGTTAACCGATATTTTCATTATCATTATTATCATGTATCTAGTATCTCTGAATTAAGAGTGGTAGTAGTACAGTATATCAATTCAATTACAGCCAAAATAATTCTCCTTATTGTCTTTTTCACCATGAGTATCTTCCCGCTAAATTGAAATTAAATTGATATGATTAATTTTGATATAATTTTTTGCGTTACATTCCTGGTTTTACTAAATCCATAAACTTGAGGCATTAAATTGGAAATAGATATCTGACGAGAAAGAGTCACAATCACAACGATGATGAAGTGATTGATATTTTGTATGTGTGTTTCTCATTCCTTTGAATAGCCGTTTTCATCATGGAAGAAGCCCGGTGACGACTGCGCTGTGTGCTACTGTATTTCGGACGAGATCAGATGCTCCAGTCCCACTTGTGAACCACTGACATGCGCTGTGGTATGTTGTGGATTTATCATTTTTGTCCTTAAACGTAACTAATAGATAACTTTAGCAAATCATGACTCCTAGGGGAAGGGTTATAGTTGCTGAATCACTGTCTCCCAAGAACATAATGTTTATTTGTAAAAATGACTATTCAAATTGAGATCACCTCCGCTATATTGTTGCATATAGGCCCCGTTTCTGTTTTTGTTTTCTTTTTGGCGGAAACTTGTGAACACTTGGATTTCGTTTCTTTCTTTAAATATAAATGTCCCATTCTGATGAAAATTCCGCCATTGCATTCGTCTCCTTTTGCTCCTTTCACTGCAATTCATTTGAACATTGTATACATGCAATAATTGCACTTTTTCCCCCGTTGTTGTGGCAGAGACGTAAGCGTTCCATTCCATAGATAATGATATAGATGGTAGTGACTACCTTTCAGGAACGGAGGGATTTCACTTATACATAGGCCTTTTTTTTCAGAGGCAGTATAGTCTTTATTTCCGTGACTTTGCTCCATAAATGTAATGATAACATAAACAGCTCCTCGCTTGGGCCGGATGCATAAACGCTAGCAATTGCTTGTGCTAGCCTTTTACTCGAATCCGTATGCATAAAAACAAGCAATTGCTTGCGAGCAGAAGCTCTTGCTAGCAAGTAAAAGCAATTGCTTGCTGTCCGCAAGCAATTGCTTAGAGACCAAGCATTTGCTTAAAAAACGTATGCATAAAACATACCTTTTGCTAGTTCTTGCTATATATAGCAATTGCTTACGATTTCCCAAGCTCTGTAAAATGAGCTTGAGCTTTTGCTTATCTGGGACGTTCCTTTTTAAGTATCATTTTCATATTCATGGAAGAAAGACAACAATTGTGAAGGAGTGGTATAAATCTACAAGAAATTACTCTTAAGTAGAGTAAGAAATTTTTCATTTCAACAACGGGAATGTCCAGTGGTTAGCACGCAAAATTTGATGAAAAACAGGTAGGATGTCTCACTTCGGTGGAGAGCAAGGAGACGTCTCTCCCCGTGCGAGCTGGCAGATGCGGGCTATTGTAAGCAGTGATGGAAATCAGCCAGTAATACGAGTGTGTGTATAGTTGTGTGTGTGTGCGTCTGTGTGTGCATTTATGAGTGTCATGTCATAGCTCTTCTGCTATGTCAGGAAATGTTTCTGCACACACATGCCCTTTCAAATGCATGCTGCCACACTCGCCTTTGTTCTTGTGTTCGCACAGGCGTGACGTCCCTTTTGTTGAAAACGCAAGCAATTGCTTGTGCGGGACAAGCAAAAGGTATAAGCACTAGCAAAAGGTTATGCATATGGATTTAAGCAATATTGCTTGAGCTAGACCTTTTGCTAGACAAGCTTGTGCTTTTGCTTGAAGCAATTGTTTACAAGCAATTGCTTGTTTTTTTTGCATTCGGCCCAAGGTCTGATTTTTTTTTTTTTTCATCAGAATGCTTCAAATTTTCCGTTGGGTGTACAAAACATTTATATTATATGCCGCTTTGGGCAGGAAATGAAAGTGTGGACCAATGTGATCACGTGATACTTTCATCGTCTTATTGAATCTTTCCGTTTTCCGCATTTCTACCGAACAGGAGAAGCAGATAAAGGAGGAAGGGTCATGTTGTGCGGTTTGTCAAGGTGAGTGTACTTGTGTGTGTTTCCATGTTGTGTGAGTAGGCGATCTAGGTTTTTATCATATGTCTGCGTGTATTTTTTAAGAATTGTCTTGTCACTACGGGGAACGATGCCTTCTGTTCTCTACTTCGGTGTGATACTTTCTTCTCTCATAACGATACTGAAAACTAATGACAAAATGTTCAATATGAAAAAAAGAAGAAAACAATTGTCGTCAAGTTCAGTGTATCCATGTCATGTTCTGATCATCTTTAGTGGCCTGTTACAACCCGACCAAATTTGTCATGCTTTTTTTTTTAAATCATTTTACGTGCTGCAGAAGAAACCACCCCTGCTCTTCGAACAACCGAACGAACAACAACGGAAGGTAACTATCCCTAATTTAAACGATTTTAAAAATCCCTAGCTTGATGAGCGACCGGAGGGAAAAAAAAAAACACACACCCTAATTGACTAATAATGATCCCATAGTCAGTCTTACTCTGCTAAGATTAACGATACTGAAAATGTAATTGGTGAAAATGTTAGGCAAGTTGTTGTCGACAACAACAAGACACCTTGTTGTTTAATGTGAGCTACTGAAGTACACAAACAAAGTCAAACGGATCATTTTTAGTGACATAACATCAGATGTCATCTTGGCTATTCAAATTAGGGTAAGGGGTCAAAAGACTTCAGAAATGAACACACTGTTGCCCCTATATTTTTTTCAGACATATAGAGTTTTGCAAATTGATATTTTCATTGGCTATGCAAATTAGGGCCAAAGTCCGAAGTCTTTGTTTTTGTTTCTTAGAAAATGATATGGTCTATAATCCGTATATCCGCAAACATTTAGGGCGCGTAAATTAGATTATTCTATCATGACATATTTTTTCTCAGACGACTTTTTGACTACTTAAATTGGGGAGCAAGGACAAATATTCTAATTTGATTACATTTCATGTACGACATGACCTATTGCTCTCATGTTTTTGCACTTACACTGTATTTAGACAATGACAGATGATATCATTTAATAAGACAACACCTCCGTGACTCTTGGCTATGCGAATTATGGCCAAAGGTCAATTTCAGTCTATCACAGTTTCTGAAATTCTGTTCTAAGTGAATGACATTTTTTTCTGTAATGACGTCATCACCTTTACATAATAAGTTAAAATCTACTACATTCCGAGTTATCTCTTTAACATTCGGTTCTTCTATTTATATGTCATTTTAGATATCATTGTTCATTTAGAAACCGCTCACTAATCCTTGGACGATTTTTAACCAAGTTTTCGATAGGCCAATGTTGGAACCTTAACTATAGCGAATCAGAATCACCAGATTTGTCATCCTAACAAATTTCTAAGTCTAGTTTATTGTCAATATGTTCCTAACTCTACAAATCGATCAATTCAGCAGGTGAATGTAATGAACCACTACCTGTCGATGCAACCAGCTCGGTGAAGATAACACTTGATGACTTCAGCGGAGTTGGTCCGGTGGAAACTGAAAGCGTGACAGTCGACGATTCTCAGTTTGATCAAGACAAATACGTCAAAATCGCTTTTAGTGGAAGAGACAGTAACGTGCGAGTCAAGGTATCATCTTTGACCATTACGCCATCTTCACCCAGTGGACAGATTCCAAGCAGCATCCAAATAAGTGACATCACATTTTACGACGGTTCAAACGAACCATCGTCCAGTACAGTGAATCCATCAGTGAGCCAAATTGGAATGTTCCCCCTGGATAGATTACAGCTGAAACCAGTGAAGTCATTTATCGTTACTGTGAGCAGTGCTGATCTACCGTCCCTCTCAGATTTCACTGTCTCCTTCAGAGGATGCATTGAAATAGGTAATAAACATCATCGTACAATTCCATTTTGTTTTGAGTAAAAGCGTCTTTCCCTGCTAGTCACCATTGTTTCTCTATGAAGATCCATGAACTTCGGTGTTATTTTAGGGGGATCTATTCCATAATATCGTTACAATACCGTGAGCAGTGCTGATCTACCGTCCCTCTCAGATTTCACTGTCTCCTTCAGAGGATGCATTGAAATAGGTAATTCCCCAACACAAATGATGTTTTTTTTTTTTTTTTCAAAGCGTCTTGCCCTGATTTTCAGTTGAAACGGAATCTATTCAAACATAAGTTTAGATAGCAGGGAACTTGTTCAAGTTACAGGTAATAGGCATGTATGAGGAGCCGGAATTATTATCGTAAAACGTTACTAGGGGTAACTCATTATTATCGATTCATCGTTTGCTTTCTGCGACGATCCATGGTGATTAATTCTTATTTTTGTTTTTATCTGCAAAATTATTCGACAAAATCTTTAGAATATATAATTGAATTTCCTACATTTGGGGATGTGAAATTGGACCGCTTCTTTTCGTAGAGGAACTTTAAAGGCGTGTTCATTAAATCATTTACATCATAGGACCCCAAAATGAAACAAACGAAAACAAAAGCTTGCAAGAACACACAGGAAAAAAGTTTTAAAAAGCAGATGAGATCAATTCCGAATGTTTTAGATCTACGACACAAGTGGGTATATATATAGCTTCATCTGTTACCCTTTCAAACGACACCCTAAACTAGAGGTAGTTGCAAAAACACGCACAACTACTTGTTTTCCTCGCATTTTTTAGTCGACGGGCAGACTCTGTCAGTCCAAGACACTCAGCTGTTCATACTGACTGTATGTTTCGTCAAAGCGCTTATTCATTTAAGCTATGCACACGGTTTTATTTGGTGAAAAAAAGAAAGAAAATTACCACGGCTCCATTGGAACATTTTAGATTTATGTGACATATTATTATCCTTCTCTTTCTTTTTCTCTAACTGTGCATCTATCTATCTGCATATCTCTCTTGGCACCTCCGTCTGTAAAATACCCTAACTGTTATGTAATGATTTTGTTTTCTCCCCCAAATTCCCGCAAAGTATGCCAAGGCAGTAATTTCCTCACATCCGCTGAAAGGGATAATATAGTTACGATTGAGATGGGGCTTCAGATAATGAGAAACCTGTTATAAAATATGAAAGAGCATATGCTAAAAGGTTTTCAAAGCTCATTTGATGAAAATTGGTTTTTGAAAATATTGAGATATCTCGAACAAAGCAATCCTAATAAAAAGTGGAACCCACCCCTTATTAGGATCGCTCTGTTTCATTTTGTTTTGAGCTATCTCAGCCATTTCAAAACCAGTTTTCATCAAAATCAAGCTTGAATTTCTCTTCTAATTGTATGCTTCTTAACATTTCATACAGTGGTTTAAAGGCAAAACATAGTTCTGGTACGCCTGCAAAATTGTCACAATTCGCTCCAAAATGTACGCGTATGCTTAAGAAATGTGTGGAATAACGCTCTAATAAAGATTTTCGTTGGGTAACGACGAAAATGCGAAATATCAACCAAAAATGTTCACATATCAGTGTTGTAGCCCTACTATGAAAGCGCTTCGCGTTCTGGCTGGTCGCAGTTATGGGCCGAGTTGATACAACGCGTGCGTCAAAGAACCTCTTTGGCGCGCCTACAAAATGAACGTGCGCCATGTTATGGCGATCACGAATTGCGTATTAATTGTCTGAAATAGGGCCGAGTTGTCCCAGAGACCAAGTTAACCTGGATCCTTCTTAGTCCATGGACCAGGCCAGATATTGGTACCATCTGAGGTGGCAATACCTTTTTGGTGTCATTTTGTTTGTCGGGCATAGATATGCTTATCAAGCTATGATAGCATTTCCAAATGAGTAGCTTAGTCATAGTAAATGAATTTTAAACCAATTTGGTTTCGTTGTTATATCCCTGTACTTCTGAATCGAGACCAACCGCTATACAAAGAAGAGCACTGTCTTCTGTATGTTCACAGGTGTTCTGTTGTAAACGCGGTGCGCTTAGTCTTTATTCAAGGCAGCGAAGGGAATATCCAAGGGTTATGATGTCCACAGCGCTTAGTCTAATATTCAAGACGGCGAAGGGAATATCCAAAGCTTATGATACAGTGTATATCCCTTTATCTAAAAACAACAACAACAAAAAAGCAATTTCTCGTGAATTTTAGCGTCTTTTTCAATTATTTATCATTTTCCGGTGAAAACGCTGGGTTGAAAACGCTAATACCACGCCGCTGTCGCTTTATTTCCATCCAACAATGAAAGATTATGCAAAAACAATGTACCGGTACACTACAATACATTATAATTAATGATGTTGTAAATGAACAGAGTGATTTTTGTTTAAAACTGATGTATTTGTTGAGAGGGTGGTATATAAACAGTATAGATAATCCCTTTTCTTAGGAACTTTAGATATGATAACGGTACATTGTTCTAGATAAAGACTAAGCGCACCGCGTGACAGCTGTGGACATCATAACCCTTTGGATATTCCCTTCGCTGCCTTGAATGAAGACTAAGCGCACCGCGTTTACAACAGAACACCTGTGGACATACAGAAGGCAGTGCTCGTATTTGTATAGCGGTTAGTTTCGATTCAGAAGTATAGGGATATAAAAACGAGACCAAATTGGTTAAAAATTCATTTATTATGACTAAGCTACTCATTTGGAAATGCTATCATAGCTTGATAAGCGTATCTATGTCCGACAAACAAAATGACACCAAAAAGGTTTTGCCACCTCGGGTGGTACCAACAACCCATTTTTCGGCTCTTGGCCCATGGACTATCTGAAATAAAAGTTGGTATACCGACTTTTATTTTTGATCTCAAAATACTCCGAAACAACTCATCATCCCGGCAAATCGCGTCAGCCAAGTAAGTTTCTTGGTAAACTCTTCCGATATATTGCAAGCAAATATGAAATATATGGTGCAAGACGGGTTCTCAAACCCTTACCAGAACTATGTTTTCACTTTAAGTATCTTGCAAAAAGTTAAAGCTGAATCCTCACCTCAACCAATACTATATCATCATCATCCCTTTATTTATTTTTTTCAGCAATAGATAATCTCGCCGACAAAATAGCAACAATACATAATGAATAGAATGTTAGTTCCTCCTTAACATTTTGACCTTGCTCCTGTACAGCTTGGCATAAGTTTCACAATAACATTAATAGTCTATGTTGTATCCTACAATATTTTTGTCATTTACAAATTGTTTTCTCGTGCTACATTCTTCAGGTAAAACCTGACGAATGCTGGGCGGAATATGATATCATAATCACCTTCGTTGGATGTACTGTTATCACCTTGCAATATTTCAATTCATTTGAATAGCCGTTTGCCTACAAGCTGATGATATATATATATATATATATATATATTTTATCAAATTATTTTATCATTTACGTATAGCTCAAGAAACCACCCCTGCTCCTCGAACAACCGAACAAACGACAACGGAAGGTGACTATCCTAACTTAAAACAAACTGACCCTTATCAATAACTGCGTATTATCATTATTATTGCCTTTTTTCTGCGGTTGATGGGCGGATTCATTTTCCCCCTCTCAGTATTGACCCGCTGAAGACTAGTCCCGATTATACTCTAGTAGGTGTCTATGGAAATGTGTATTCTGGCAAGAGCAAATCGTCCTCGATGGCTTAATTGATGTTTTTCCCAGTCCGCTATCAGGTGCTCTGTTCAAATTCGTCGCGTAATTGCTTAATACACAGCACATGGCAGTTTATCACACATCAAGATCACACATTGTGTATACCCCTGTCTTCTATCAAACATGCTTGATGCTGTGAATGGGATTATTTTCATCCTTGGGTACTTGGACTATGCCAGTCAGCTATTTCTAAACATCACTTAAAGCCCTTTCTTTCCAACTAGAAATAATCTCACCTACAAAGTGGGTGCAATGTAATAAAACGGAGCCCCGATTATACACTTTCAAACATGTTTACTACACAGCTCATTTAAAATCATGCAAGTTTTTTTTTTGATAACGCCAAATATCAGGCCGACTGTGTTATTGAAAATAAAAAGAATCCTCTGTCACAACATTAGGTGCAGCTGAAAGAACGTTGTGCGCAGTACAATCACAACCACCTTATAGCTGGATGTGCAAAGATATCACCATCTAAAAATGCAGTTGAATGGCTACAACCCCCGCACATTCTGATTGATTTTCATTTACTATTTACCACTTACAGCACAAACTACAACTGCTCCTCCAACAACCTCACGAACGACCACGGAAGGTGACTATCCTATCTATAAACAGATTGTCCCTCGTTCAAATGGTGTTTTTTCTGCCGTTGATGTGCAACTTCTTTTTATGTCCTCAATATTAATAATGTATTTCACAGTCCGTCTTACTCCGTACAAATTCGTCGCGTGATCGTTTCCAAGACTGTGCATTTCAGTCCATCAAATATGTTTCCTGCTAGCTAGACCTATACATCAAGGGTTAATTTTCTCCCTCATTTTGCAACTGATTATCTTCACTATCAAGGTAATAAGCTTATCATTGGATTATAACTGCTTCAGTTGTCAATTTCTTATCATTTTCTCGATATACGCACTGGAAAAGTAAAATGTCTTTAATGTATGGATCCATTAATTCAGCAGGTGAATGTAATGAACCGCTACCTGTCGATGCAACCAGCTCGGTGAAGATAACACTTGATGACTTCAGCGGAGTTGGTGCGGTGGAAACTGAAAGCGTGACAGTCCCCGATAATCAGTTGGATCAAGACAAATACGTCAAAATTGCTTTTAGTGGAAGAGACAGTAACGTGCGAGTCAAGGTATCATCTTTGACCATAACGCCATCTTCACCCAGTGGACAGATTCCAAGCAGCATCCAAATAAGTGATATCACGTTTTACGATGGTTCAAACGAACCGCTGTCAAGTACAGTGAATCCATCAGAGAGCCAAATTGGAATGTTCCCCTTGGATAGATTACAGCTGAAACCAGTGAAGTCATTTGTTGTAACCGTGAGCAGTGCTGATCTACCGTCTCTCTCAGATTTCACTATCTCCTTCAGAGGATGCATTGAAATAGGTAATGAACATCATTGCAAATGTGTTGGTATATAATGATAATAATAACAATAATACAGTACAGTTATAAGGCGCTTAATACAGAGGTTTCTAAGCGTACAGTTTACAGGAAAAAAATAATATTTGTCCAAAATAATACAGAATTACAAATACAAAAATACAAAAAATTGATACAGTGTATAAATGCGATAAGTACTGAAAATCAAAAATCAGTGTGCACCTCCATCGATCGACCCACAACTGTACCATTCCAAAGGACTATCTACTAAAAAGATAAGTTTTTAGCAGAGTCTTAAACTGATTAACGGAAGTAGTAGATGTATATAGACAGGTAGAGAATTCCAGAGAGAAGGGGCAATTGAAGAAAAAGCACGATTACCATATTTTGTGGAAGTATGAGGTCCAGGAGTCAACTGCATTGTAGAGCATGAACGGAGGGATCTTAAGGAAGTAGTGGAACGTAAAGAAACGAGATCTGTGAGATACTTGGGGGCTTGCCCATTCAGAATTTTGAATATAATCCACCTATGTTTGATGTGCCTGGTTGTCATGTCAATCACAAACTGGTAACTTTGTCACCGAGACACATACAATTTAAGTTGCTCTACCCATGTGCCAAACATCGAATGATAAAGGAATTATATATCTAAATGATTTTGGCATATTTTCTATGTATTTATTCATTATGACGACTGAGACCAGTGATGGGTGAAAAAGTTCAAAGACAGAGCAATGTAGATATGTGAGTTCCTCTACTGTTGTACTGAATACGACAGTGATACATCAAATAATAATAAAAAAAAAAACTATAGGGGGTCACAATGTGCCCCCTTGGACCTGGGAAGGGTCAAAATAGCTTGGGCTTTGTAGGGTTAAAGTCCGAAGATTCAGTTGAACCTAATGAACTGCACAATTCGTCAAAGCGGTTATTCCGTTATTATGTCATGTACATGATTAAATTTGATTTTTTTTTTTTTATGATAATTACCCACTTTGCAGTGGGCACGCGTTTAACATTTCATAATGATTATGAAATAGCATATATATATAAATCTGACGATCTCTCTCTCTCTCTGTCTCAGGTCAATCTCTCTTGCTACCTCAATCTATTACATTTGCTATGTATATTATTCTTTTCTTCCCCAAGTACATAGAGTATGCTCGGCCAGTTACTTCAAAACATCAGTTCAAACCCTCTCTTTTTTTTTTCATTATGAGGAATTCTGCCCACTAAACAATTACAATGTTATGAGTAGAAAGCGGAGCTCCTCCTATATACACTTTTAAACCTGCTACCGTACAGCTCGGTAAAAGTTGTTTACGTTTCATGATTATACCTCAATCTTGCCCTAATCAAAAAAAATAAAAAAAATAAAAAAAAATCTTCTCTGCCAAATCTAATCAGAGTCACTTGGGTTAAATTCATTTTGTTCATAATAACCTTGCAATGTTTAAAGGGACTGTACAGTTCTGGTTGAGGTGAGGATTTAGCTTTTAATGTTTTGCTAGATATTCAGAAACCACTCTATGAGATGCCAAAGAGCATACAATTCTAAGGGGAATCAAAAGTTTATTTGATGAAAATCGGTTTTGAAATGACTGAGATATCAAAAAACAAGGTGAAACAAAGAGATCCTAATAAAAGGCGTGGCCTGTCGACTTTTATTATTATCCCTGTTTTGATATCTCAGCCATTTGAAAAACAATTTTCATCAAATAAACGTTGAATCCTTCTTAAAATTACATGCTCTTTCATATTTCATAAGAGATTTCTCATCTCACTTAGGAACGTTATAAACCTGAATCCTCCCCTCAACCAGTGCAGTAAAGTCCCTTTAAATTCATTTAAAATAGTCAGTCGTCTGACTACGAGCCAACGATATTGTCATCATCATCATCTTCTTCTTTTTCGTCATTACTTGCGCATTACAGAAGAAACCACCTCTGCTCCTCGTACAACCCAACAAACGACTGCGGAAGGTGATTATCCTAAACTTCATCCCTCACTGATGCTATTAGTTTCTCCGGTTGATGCGCGACCTCTCTCTTTTCCTCGATGTCAATAATTGACTTCACAGTCAGTCTTACGACTTCACAAAACTAGGAAATTCATTATTGACACAAGCTAGACACCTTATTGTGTAACCTTGAGGAAACATCACGCTTCTGTGTAAATGACTTTTAAAATTTTTTTTGCCGTAAATATCTAAGAGGGTTGTTTTACTTCTTCAATAGTGTTATCGCATCCGTGTTTTGTCCAAGTTATATCACACACATGCTAGTTTTTTTTTTTTCTTGTTGTTTTATTACTTTTTGCAATTACTTATAGTAATCATGTCACATACAAGTACTTTGAGTAGGCCACTCTGAAAGTGCGTATTCCTTCGATATCCAATGGTGAGACATACAAATCGATGTAGAGAATTTGATCACGATCGATCAGTCTAGATATAAACTGCTATGAGTATCTTGTGATATGCTCTAAACAGTGGCAACAACCACAGGAACTCAACGACCAACTACTTTCACTACCACAGCTACACCATCCACTGCTGCGCCATCGACAGCCGCCCCAACCACTCTTGCACCAGGTATCACGTCATTCCTTTCTTCTTGTATCGCCACAGCATTATTATTTGCAAATATCCGATGGGATAACCCTAGTACAGCCGGATGTACCTTACGTTGACTTTGTGTTGCAAGTTTTACCTGAGGCCATCTTCCTAGTCAAACTGTGTCTATGAAGTTGGTCCCCTGCATTACTTTCTGATAATTTTTTTTTTGCAAGTCTTTATTCGCTGAGTTTTCTCCGATATGGCATAAATTCAAGTCGATATATATATATATATATATATATATATATATATATATATATATATATGTAAGGTGTTTTGCTGCCTAGAGAAATAATTCATTTTGTTGAGCCAACACTTTAATATTGTTTAAACTTGTTACATTGTATTGCAAATGGAATGCAGAAATAAAGATGAATGGAAATAAACTGAACCTGAATAAAGTATGAATGATAAGCATTTGTTCTTTCTGAAATGAGTCTCTCGTATTTATACCAGGATGCCAAGATGACATTTCATTGCCCTCTTGCATACGGTTGTAACGTGTTACTTGTGCCATGAATTCCGCAGGTGAATGTAATGAGCCGCTACCTGTCGATGCAACCAGCTCGGTGAAGATAACACTTGATGATTTCAGCGGAGTTGGTCCGGTGGAAACTGAAAGCGTGACAGTCGACGACTCTCAGCTGGATCAAGACAAATATGTCAAAATTGCTTTTAGTGGAAGAGACAGTAACGTTCGAGTCAAGGTATCATCTTTGACCTTAACGCCATCTTCACCCAGTGGACAGATTCCAAGCAGCATCCAAATAAGTGATATCACGTTTTACGACGGTTCAAACGAACCATCGTCGAGTACAGTGAATCCATCAGAGACCCAACTTGGAATGTTCCCCCTGGATAGATTACAGTTGAAACCAGTGAAGTCATTTATCGTTACTGTGAGCAGTGCCGATCTACCGTCCCTTTCAGATTTCACTATCTCCTTCAGAGGATGCATTGAAATAGGTAATTCCCCAACGCATTTATTGTTTTCTTTCAAAGCATCTTTCCCTGATTAGTTTTATCTGCTATACTTTCAAACTTCACCCAAAAGTAGAGGTGGATGCAAAGCAACAAAAGAAACAACTACAACAACTATTTTTCTCTAAATTGGTCTTTATGCAGACTCTTATACCCTATGAAGCCCAAGGGTAAATTTTCATTGGCCTTTCCTACAACCTTAGCTAAAATCCCACAAAATTTGGTGACTTTCCTGAAATTTCATTGCAAATGTGTTTGTATGTAATCCACCTATGCTTGATATCACTGGTTGCCATGTCAATCACAAACTGACAACTATTTCACCGAGACATGTACAATTCAGAGGATCCATTAAAATATGTAATTCCCCATCACACTTACTCTTCTTTCAAAGCGTCTTGCCCTGATTTTCAGTTGAGAGCACACGAGATGAGATAACAGAACACTTACAGAAATTGAAGATATGGGACATGTTGCCAGAATTATTGTCATGAAACATTTACTGACACCCGCTGGGACTTATTCACAATATCTGTAGAATAGATCATTTCTCTACAGTGGAGGATTTACAATTGACGAGCTGGATCGCAAAACGAGCTATCTCCATTTTTGTTGGTTTGAGGTTGTTTTGCTTTTGTTTGTTTTTTTGCGAAAAAAAAAAATCTCTAAAGAGCATGGGTTTAGAAAATAAAATATTTGTTTTGTGATGTTAACTTAAGAATATCCCTTGCCCATGTAACAAGTGAGGCATCACTCGAACGGCTTATTTCATATCATGATATGATAGATTTGCTTTAAAATGTTTTAAAATGACGCTTAACTCATGTTTGTATCATTTTTTTTTTTCAACTGACCTCTCTAAGTCGGTGTGTTGAAATCATCATTTCGATTTTGTTCTTTTTATTTTCCAAACGCAATTTTTTAAAAGTGTAGGCACTGCAATGCACTGTATGTTCGCCAAAGCGCTTATTACAGAATACATCATGCACATAGTCAAATTTGATTGAAAAGATAAAAATAATGACACACTTCCAAGCATCATCATATCT
The DNA here is from genome assembly GCF_964275005.1 of Diadema setosum. Taxonomy (NCBI): domain Eukaryota; kingdom Metazoa; phylum Echinodermata; class Echinoidea; order Diadematoida; family Diadematidae; genus Diadema; species Diadema setosum. Next base: position 11,858,472 of record NC_092704.1, on the reverse strand, counting down.
CTCTATCTATCTCCCTCTGTTTGGCTATCTATCTGTCTATCTATCTATCTATCTATCTACCTTTCTATCTCTGTCTATCTATCTATCTATCTGTCTATCTCTATCTGTCTATCTATCTATCTATCTATCTATCTCTATCTCTATCTGTCTATCTCTATCTATCTATCTATCTATCTATCTATCTATCTCCCTCTCTATCTCTCTTAGCTCCCAGTCTATCAAATATGTTTGCTGCTGTGTATTGGGTTCTTTCTTTTTTTTTTCAGATTCCTGGAGTATGCCCAGTCAGATATTTCAAAACATCAGTAAAAAGCATTTTAGCTGTAAATGATCTCGCCTACAAAATAGTTACAAGGTACTAGTGAGGAGTACAGTACGGAGCTTCTCCTAAACACTTTTCAACCTGATACTGTAGTTGAATCCATACTGTTATTACCAACTGTCGATGTTTTAGTTAATTTGAAAGGGCCAGTCATATGCCTACAGGCCGATGATATTTTTATAGTTTCTTTTTTTATTGTTTCCTTATCGCAGAGGAAACCACTTCTGCTCCGCGGACAACGAAACAACCGACCACAGAAGGTGACTATCATATAACATTTACACAAACCGTACCTTATCAGAGCTATATATCGTATGTGAAAATATATATATACATAAACGGGACACTCCACAATGATAACTTTAGAAATAATAATCAATCCAAAAGCAATTTCAGAGTATGAAACTAAACTTATTATGCACATTTTCTAGAAATCAACATCTAATTTGCTTCAAGGGTTAAAGAGAAATGAGGAGTTTTGTTGAGCACGTCAGGAATCCCTTCCTTTCAAGTTCTGCCCATTGTGTTCACACGTTAGTATGCAAGTCCAAGAGCATCCACGTGCTAAACTTGAAAAAAAAAAAAGAAAACAGACCCATGACATGCAATACGACGATCCACATTTCTCTGTAAATACTTAACCACATTGAATAGGACTTTCTGCAAAATATAGATATGATGTTATGTTTCTAGACCGTGAATGTATAGCATTCAGACAGTTTAATCATATTGAAAGTTATCAATGCAGAAATCCTATCGTAATTTTCTTGGGGGACATAATGATATATGTATTATTGGTAGTTATTATAGGACTCCCCCCCCCCCCAAGTTAATGATGTATTTTACAGCCAGTCCTCCTCTGTAAAATTCGTTTTGTGATTGTATACAAATGGCAATGTATTGTCGACACACGCTAGACACATCATTGTATAACCGTAATAAGATACCACCGGTTTTGTAAAGTAATGTTAACCATTTGTGTGAAAATTGAACCGTGATAAAATATCAAAGCTATATATATATATATATATATATATATATATATATTTTTTTTTTTTTTTTTTTTTTTGTAGTGGTACTGCTAGTTTTATTGTCTCTTTGCTTCTTTTTTGTCTCTGGTGGATGTTACGCAGCTTCGCATGCCACATTATATTTTTTGCAATGTGGTATGTGCCACTCTGGAAGTACCTTCGCATGCGATATCCTGCGGTAATGCATACAATTGATGTGTCGAATATTTTAAAAGTCTATCGGGATGCATACGTTTATCAGTGCCTTGTGATTATTACGTTCTAAATAGTGGAGACAACTACCGGAACTCAACCCACAACGTCTTTCACTACCACTGCAACACCATCCACTGCTATACCATCTACAGCCGCCCCAACAACTCTCGCTCCAGGTACAACGCCAACTTTATTTTTGCATCTCCACAACATTACTTAAATCTAACGTAAAAAAAACTTTATACAGCCATACTTTCCTGTTTAAGTAATAAATAAGGATAGACTCTTCTGATTTATGTCACCCGTATCCATACGGAGATGCCAACATGACATTCGATTTCTTTTTCACATTATAGGATGTATTGTGTAACTTATACCATGAATTCTGCAGGTGAATGTAATGAACCGCTACCTGTCGATGCAACCAGTTCGGTGAGGATAACTCTCAATGACTTCAGCGGAGCTGGTCCTGTGGAAAGTGACAGCGTGACCGTAGATTCTCAGCGAGATGAGGACAAGGTCGTACAGATTACTTTCAGTGGAAGAGACAGTAACGTGCGAGTCAAGGTATCAACTTTGACCATAACGCCATCTTCACCCAGTGGACAGATTCCAAGCAGCATCCAAATAAGTGATATCACGTTTTACGACGGTTCAAACGAACCATCGTCAAGTACAGTGAATCCATCAGAGACCCAAATTGGAATGTTCCCCTTGGATAGGTTACAGCTGAAACCAGTGAAGTCCTTCGTCGTTACCGTGAGCAGAGATGATCTACCGTCCCTTTCAGATTTCACCATTTCCTTCAGAGGATGCATAGAAATAGGTACAGCCTACCCACTCTTTTATTTTGATGTGAAGAGTATGATCACTAAAATATGATTTCATGAGAGTCAAACTTGACAGAACCCCCTCCCCAACAACTTCTTTTGTAGAAATTCCCTCTGCCTACGTACTGAAATCATAAATAGAACGTCACGTGACTTTTCTCAGAAATTCTTGATCAATACTATTATCACTACACATGAGCATTTAAATCCGTCGAATATACAAAGTATGGCTGCATTCCAGAGAAACAATGTTCTGGGTGTATGTGAGTAATGTCATTGATCTCCTCGGGAATAATCTCTTTTAGTATCCACTCGTATTACGTTGTATTTCTTTTGCAATATTACAGTTTGTGCGAAGTTGAGAAATCTAAATTCTAAAATCTAAATTCATAAAGACAACATTTTTGCTGTCGAGGGAAAGACCTAAAGCTTAGTACAAAATGTTTAAGATTCATCTACATTTATGCTGGTCCAGACCTTTTAAATTCTCTCTCCACTTAGATTTTGGATGGGTGATAATTAAGTAGCACTTTAGTAATCATGATCTATTCTGATCCCATGCCCCTAATAAAATGGTAAACCTGGACACCAGTGACCCGTCTCCATTTATGAACGTTCCAATCACCTGTGACAAAAGGAAAAAAACCAAACTATCAGCCGTTTTCCAGATCCCATTTTGAGTTACATATGCATAACTGAAATAAAGAATCATCATCATCAGTTGATCATCGGACACAAATGCTGTTTCCTACACCAAATTTTTGATGGGCCGCCTCAGCAATACATGATGCACCAAAGGTTATCATGACTATATTGATGCATGCGCCAGTTTCTAATTTTCCTTATGTGGTACTCCCCCAACAGAGGAGCCGGGGACGACACCCGAACAAACTCCTGTTTTCACTACCACACCATTGATACTATCAACAATTTCACCGACGACAGCCGCTCCGACAACAGGTGTTTTATCTTTTCAATTTCAGTTTCAATTTCAATTTTAGTTTTATCTATCTTAACATTTGTCACCAAAATAGCCTAGACAAAAAAAAAAAAAAAATCATACAATCATACAATACCAAATTTACATTAAATTAAAAAAAAAGTCACCGGAATGTGCAACAGTTTGTCTCAGTATAAACACAAACTTCTGTTCACGTTAGAGTTAGGGATGGTCATAGTACCTGAAATATGACAGGGCCTTGGTAAAACCAAGCTTGTTTAGCGGCAGATCCCGGGATAAATCAGGAGCATTATAAAATAGAGATATCTATTTAGACCATACTACGATTGGGGGGGGGGGGACCGATTAAAAAAAGTCAAATACATGTTACTAAACAAAACACAGAAAAGCCACATGATGCAACAATATCAATAAAATATGACTATAAAGATTAAGGACACTGGGAACACAACGATCGAACTTTTGAACTTTATCTATTTTTGTTGTCCCCTTTTGTGATAATAATTGGTACAAAATATAAACAATAGCAATAACAAAAAAATAAAGTGTAGCATATTTACGACAAGGATATATACAGGCATGCATTTATGTGTGTATACAAGTAGGTGGTGTTATCCTTACATTACAAAACCTCTACCTTTTAAATGCAGTTATTATGATTTTTATAAAATTGGCCCCAAGTTTTGAAAAATTTATGCATTTTTGACACTGAATTAGGTAGATAATAATGTATGGACGATTTTAAAGTAAGAAGGAATGTATTCAATCTTCCACTTAAAAACGAAATTCGTTTCCCGTGAAATTCAAATAACAAAGGTTGCATATTCTCTCAGATCTTAGAACATTCATATAACGACCAGTAACATATGGAAGACGATGGCTACTATTGTTAAACTCGCCTAAGTCGACATCGCATATGTCGAATAATCGCGCAAGTCGATGATTTTAAAAAGTCCCGATTTTTCCCCATTGACTTACGTGTAATAATTCACTCACAAGTCGAATTTTGTAAGTCGAATACTCGCCTAAGTCGATGAAATTCCAAGAACACTTTCACGGAAAAACCATTAAATTCACTGTGCCTAAGTCGAATAAGATTTTATTGTGCAATAAATCACTGTCAAAATCATGCACGAGACACCAGTTATTGTTTACATAAGAACTAGCCCGACAAGACAGGTGACAAAAAAAATGATCTAAAGTATCAAAATTCAAAGCGATCGCATGCGATTGCTGAACTGTCTTCGTGTTTGGAGGTCCTCTGGTACAGCCCTGTCGCGCTAGCGCTACGTACATACAGAGACTGGGCTGTGTATAGTCTGTGTATGTTTGCAGTCTGCGCTGTGCAGTGTATGGATGAAGCTGCTGAGTTTTCAAAGCGGAAAGTAGGAGGGAAAGTTACGGGCACGGGTAAATCAGAAGTACACCTCTACACGCATTTCAAGCCACGGTATAGTAAACTGGAATCAATCACTGCTCAAATATCGTTCATTTTCACTTCCCCAAGGTTTAACAAGGGTGTAAAGTAATCGGACATGTGCCAATGCTAATGCACTGTCCATGTAAAGTTAGCCGCGGGCCTGCCGGGCGACCCGTGCTGCGGCACACCTCTCCAGCTCTCGGCTCCAGAGTAGACAACATACATGTTACATTTATACATAATGTACGTGTGGTGTGACTGTTGTTAAGTCGATTTTTTTTCGACTTACGCACAAGTCGAAACTCGCCTAAGTCGATGTGTTTTGCTCAGTCCCGAGAAGATCGACTTATGCGAGTTTAACTGTACATCGAAATTATGTTTTCATTATCATATAGCTGAGTAAAGTAAGGTTCGACCTCAAGAATTTTCTTTGAAAATCCTATATATTACACATCGGATATTTCCTCAAGGTCATCTCGCCAATTTTGTTTATCTGTATCTCCTTAAATTTCAATTCAAATGCATCTTTTAACTAATATTCACATACTGTACCGTAAAACACAGTGTCATGCATTATCTTCTTGAGATGTTAATTCAATTGTTGTTAACCAGCATAAATTAAAAAATATCAAGCTTAATTTTCCTGGCCTACGTTTACGCATGCAAATCAAACGCTTGATATAGTGGATGAAATTCAATACCCTTTGGGAATTTACCTTTTTTTTTGTAATGCAATGTGTCCTATTTCAGAGGTAATATCCTCTACTGTTTCACCTACCACAGCTGCTCCAACGGAACCAACAACATCTCCAGGTAATTAGCAGGAACACATCTGTGATGCAATTAGTTATAGTCTTGCTAGCAGAAACCGCTGATTGGACAAATCAAATTTCGATCCAAAACGAATTACACAACACTGGATATTTGATCATATTCGGATTAAATGTTATGATTTATGACATTTTAAGATTCACTCATTTTTTTTTTTATCGAACGTTAAATATAAAATATTCAAATGAGTGAGCTGCCATCTCACAATTTTTCATTGATCGTGTACAAAATAAAATGACAAAATTCAAATGTTCTGCTATAAAAGTGTAATACAAATATTCTACAATTGCTGAATAACAGCAGGATAATGATCCGTCATATATAATTTGGATTTTGAACTTGAACATTTGAACAAAAAAACTTTGAAATTTCAATATTTTATGCACAACATAGAAATAAAAAATGCCTTGAATTTCATCATATTTTGTTAAAATTTTAGCTGTTGTGCTTATAACCTTTTACTCTTACTTTTCATGTCCTCGTCTGACAACTTCTTATAACTGTATAAGTGCATGTGTATATGGTGTGTATATGTATACATGATATATTATATAATTTATATATTAATATATTTATATAGATATATTATAGAGTATACACGTGTGTGTGTATGTGTGTGTGTGTATATGTATGTCTTTCATTGTGAAAATGGAATATTCATCTTCGTTCAGTTGTTCACTATCCTTGATAAGTTCGTGGTTTTGTTTTTTTCAGAGAGTCACTCATCGTGTTCTATGAATGAATTGAGTCTTGATAATTACTAGTAACACTTTCTCTGTGTTGCTTTTACGCTAACAGCTTGCCGAGACAGGGTGGGGACAATGACCAGAAATAGTGCATTTTATATATACGAACTGGTTCACAATGTGAAGTTCCGTCTGACAGCACTGGTATTCACGTCAGAGCAATCGCCTCCCTTTTCCGGAACATACCTGGACGTCGACATCACAACTGATGGGCAGACGTGGTCAAATATCGTCACGGTATACTCATTCTCTTTCGGTTGTACTGTGTATTGTGTCAAATTACCGTTGCTGCATGCGTTCCATTTACTTGAGGGGTATTCATCCCAAATATCTACGAGGATGGAATGAATACAGCAGCATAATGTGTATATAGCACATCAGTGAAGTTTGAAGAAAATCTGACAATCCTTTGTAAAGTAAAGATTTTTTTTTCCAGGTTAACTTTTGATTCTGCCATCTCTGGGTAAGAAGACTACAACAGTTCGTGTCATCACTGCAGGACAACAATATAGAAAAATACAAAGATAATTCAGCCCATTTCCATTTCCTAGCATAATAAAAGTGCAATGACTTACCTGTTTCAGAAATAAGGGGGAGTAATGTCGTCCTTACATATTATGTCAGTACGAACGAGTCTGAAGAATGTATCCTTTTCATAAAAGAAAAATGAAATATTGTGGAATTCCTTTTTTTTTATTTTTTATCTTCCCCCTTCATAATTGTTGTGTTGTCTGGATAGGCACAACACATAAACTTCAGGTCTGGTAGGACCGAAGAGATTCCGGTCCCAGATGGACCATTGGTTCTGGGAATTCGAGCGAATTTCGTCATTAGTGGCGCAGCGGACGTTTGGGCTATTGGCTGTGAGGAAGAAGGTGAGCTATATTCGCGTGAAATGCCAAAATCGGCTAATCATAACCCAGGCAAGGATTACATCAGTTGTATACTACGCACTGGTCCAGTAGATGACACATTATATACTGGTGGTTTTCTAGAAAATAAATGACACAACAAAGACGAGAGACAAACGAGATAAACTTCACTAGAGTTTAGGATACCAAATGCAGTGGCGGGTGTAGGCAGGGGCGCACCGGACACGCGCCATCCCCCTTTATTTATTTATTTTTTTGTTAAAACAAAAGAAATAAACATTAAAATAGATGCTTGCAAAGGCTCCCCCTCTTTACGAATTCCTGGATCCGCCCCTGAAATGTCAACATTGACCTGCTGCTTTGAGCCGCTTAACTGTCTGTGAAGAAAAGTGCCCAGGGACAGCTCGAGGATCTACATTTTTTTGTTGATCCAAATACTTCATTGCAGTAATTGGGCAGGTCCTATATCACAAATGAAGATTTTATCACATCTAAAACTCTTCTTTGTCTTTTACATGATAAACAGTGTTTAAAAGAGCTGAATCATTCGGTGATTTTTGAGGAATTTTACACTTGAAATTCGTTCTCCTCAACACCATGAGTTTCTAGTTTCTCAACATTAGCCGCAGAAATGGTGACATCTCACCTGTTTCGCGTTTGATTTTCAGTTTTTGCAGGACTACAATATTCCAAACATCCAGTTAAAGTAAAAGTAGTCAAAAGACCAAACAAATTGTATTCAGGAAATCGAGACTAATATCAGAGCAATGCTGTTATCTGAGAGAGAGAGAGACAAGCAAGATGTCAGCACCGAAGTGGATTGAATGTAGTGCATGTATTTGAATGTAAATACTATGATAACTCACATATCCTTTCCAAATGATGGTCTGAGTGATTAAGGGGTAATGTTCCTCTTCTTTATCGTTATTTTTTTTTTTTTCAGGAACAACAACTGTTGGTCAGTCAGGTAAGTTTCATTTACAGCATTTAAACTATTGCTGAATTTAAAATTATGCAAGAACGAAACCGTAAAAGCTAGGTCTCTCCCTCATATCTTACTTCGGTGTATTCTTTTTGGATTGCTTGGTTTAACTCTTCAAACGTCTAGTTAAAAATGTATTTCCTCTTGTTACAGAAATCACAACCCCCAGGACTCGGCCGACTCGGCCGACTCAACCAACAACCACATCTGTTACCACTTCAGCAATAGAGCAAACATCAGCACCAGGTAATCCTTTCAAACAATTTCCCCGTCACTTTGATGCAATGAACCGAATTCTATTCAGCACATTGTAGACATGAGTAGACGACAGACAATGTCAAGATATTCAAGTTTATATTATTTTGGTTTCGACCTAATTTCCCTTGCAGTCAAAATCAGAATACCAGGAGACCATTGACTGTTGTCAAAATGCTCAGGATATTCCTTCACAAAATATTTTTCTTTCCTAATGTCATAATGTCAATAATATAATATCAAGAAAATACAAAATAAGTCCTCTTAATAAGACAGGGATTAACATTACTAATTTCCATAATTTCGACACGATAACATCCAAACGAGTCCAATAGTCTGATTGGTTTCGCTTGTTTTATTTTGTTTTTGGATATTTCAGATAATTGATTTCTACAATTACCGTGCTGCACTTTGGCAATAAAAAAAAAGGTCATTTATCTGCCCGTTCAATTCTATATTTTGTTCTTTGGCTTATCCGTTATGGATTTCCTTGAACCATTACTGCAATACAAGTATTTTCTTCACTTCTTGCATGGTAAATACAAGTAGGCCTATAGATAACAAGAACTTGAATTAAAAAAAAAGGAATAAAAACGTCCGTATCAATTGCACTTTAACGTTTTTATATGGAAGAAAATTCACAAGTAGGTTACGTCAAGTATCTTAACTTTGCTTTCAGAATGCTACGAGCCACAGGAGCCATTGCAGTCAGTGAGTCCTTTGACATACGAAGCCAGCTTCAGTCAGCGTACAACCATCACTGGAATCAAAGTACCTGCCAACAGCTTCCCTACAACGACCACAGTAGTATTCAGGATCAAGCGCGCCGAAGGAGACGAATGGATTACCGTTCTTGCCGAAAACGCAGACTCGGGATCTGGTGACCTCTCTGGTTCTGGATCGGGAGATTCAGAGACCGAGGTGAAACTCTATAAGCAGATCATCATTCCCAATTCCATGATAGAACAGAGTTGCCTTTTTGATAATTCTGCCTGTGCGGAAACGCAGGAGGCGGGGCAAAAACTAACTCTCAATAGGTAATCGATTTCGTAAATGTTGCATTTTGCGATATATGTGTTTTTCCTGGTTTGGTTTTATTTCTCTTGTAATTTCTTTCCACATGAACTGTAGCCAAATGAAAACATAGTATGCACAGTAAGTAAAATATACATATAGCAATTGTAGCAATTGTCACTATGCGTAACAGCACTTTCCCCAATGACATAACAAACGAGAAAGTAGAACGTTGCCTACTACAATAATGATTATGAGAGAGGGAGACTGTCACCACAGAAATAAGTTCGCTTCCACTGGGTCCCGTCATAAACATTTTTAGCACTTGTCTCGTTATATAGACTATTGTGTTTGTGTGGAGAACACAAAACATATCGATACACTGTCCACTTTTGTAATACTTCCTGCACAGGGCGAAGTAACATTTACTTTGAGTGACACTACTTCAACAAACCTCTGGCTCCCATCTGAATTGGGACCTGTTCGGGCTTTCCAAGTGACTTTTGGAACTGAACTTAGTCTGGGAGATACGATCCAAGTCTACGGCTGCCAGGGTAAGTGTGGTCTGCTCTGACATCATATTAAGACCCTACTTCAATATGAAAATATCTTTTGAACGTGGGTTCAGTTAAAGATGTTCAGTATTCAACTAAACGTAATTATGCTGAGTGATTCTGGAAACAAAAAGTCGACGCAAAGAGCATTGAAACCCATTCTTCTTTTGTCCAATAAAACCCTGTATGTGTTGGTCCTTATTGATATCACATCCGGTTCTGGTTCAGTTTATGATGTTATTGATTAAAATATGTTATTGCATCTCATTCAATTCATCGGGTTATGCAAAAGCAGTTACCATGGGTGCATGCTTATTGCTTTCACACTTGCCTCTCAACCCAGGACCTACTGAATCTCCAACCACAAGAGGTACCTCGCCTACAGGTAAAGTTTCATACTTTCAAGTCTGATTTTGCTGTCTTCGTCAAAAATGTCGATACATTGCTGAGGTCAGAGCTTTGTCAGGCATCTATCATTATAACTTGTTCATGCGCAAAGTAATACCATTTAATACTACTAGGCACCAAACCGCACAATTCAGCGCGCTCACTACTGAATCCTGTCTGAATTTGTCAATTAAGGCAAAAGTTTCATTCGTATTGAAAGTGGTATGAAATGACTTTTGAAGCATATCTCCTTTAAGTGATGACATGTACAAGGTCAAGCTGTAAAATGACACATTCCCATTAAATGCAATAACTTTGCGCACAGAAGGGACTTCGTCTACTGGTCCAGCGACAACAACGGCTGCTCCAACAGAAGCAACAACAACTACAGGTAATGAACATGTACATTTCACTCACCTTGTGTTACCTTTTTATCTTCGTGTGTACAGTCTGTATTTTTTAGATCTTATTGTGTACCATTTCAAATTGTCAATTGATTTTCTTACTTATTTTGGTCTACTGGAAATTCGCTGATACCTTGATTTTCATCCAGCAAGGGACCAATAAGATATCCATTTGATAAACCAAACACATATATCAGTACCTAAAAGGTTATACCATTTGAAATATACATATCAGGACCAGTGCCATGTAACTGATTCGCAAAGATATTGTAATGCCACTTAAAAAGATACAATAAGGTCAGAAAAGTAGTGCCTCCCTCATGTACTTACGTGATACTCATAATATTGTTTCAGGCGTCGACTATGAAAATATCGTTTTCTCTTCGATATATCTGTTTACAGAAGGAACATCGTCTGCTGCTCCATCCACAACAACGGCTGCTCCGACACAAGCAACAACAACTGCAGGTATGCACATTCCTCTCGCTATTTAATGCAGAGAAGTTAGTGAAGTCGTTACAGTAAATTTCACCCCCCCCCCAAAAAAAAAAAAAAGTTCATATGTTTTTACTCGACTGTTATTTCTTCATTTAAAAAAACAACAATTCTTGGTCAGTCAGGCAAGTTTCCACCACTGTTGCTTTGTTGCTGTTCATTCTCCCTTACTCCTGTTCATTTTGATATAGTGGATTCTATCTGGTTGTAACTGTTCCACTACCTAGTGAAATATGCGTTTCTTGTTTTTACAGAAATCACAACCGCCAAACTATTTCAACATACATTTAACCTAAAACTTAAAAAAACAACAACAATAATAATAATAATAATTCTAATCACTCATTCAAATATACAACACTACCAATGTATACTACCAATAAATTTATTCACATAGTGATCCTTTCCAAAAGATAATTGTCTGACAGATTAGGGTATTCGTGTTTCTCTTCCTTATTGTTAATTCATTTTTCTGTTTTCAAAAACAACTCTCGGTCTGTCAGGTACATTTCAATCACTGTTTTTAAAACTATTAGTCATTTTGAAATTATGGAAAAAATGAAGCCCCTATACATGCCGCTTTCTCCCTTTCTCACATCCCAGCTCAATGCATTCTGTTTTGCACTTTAATGTTTGGTTGCAACTGTTCGACTGCCTAGTGAAACATGCGTTTCTCGCTTTTACAGAAACCACGACCGGCAGGATTCGGACGCGACCAACAACCACGTCTGCTACCACATCAGCAATTGAGATAACAACAGCACCAGGTTAACTTTTAAAACACTTTTCATATTATTTCGTTGAGGGGGATGGGAGAGCAAGAGATTATATTCATCTTCTTTAGGAGCTCGATTCAAACACTTTTCATGTTATTTAACTGCAGTAAAACGACGTCTGCATTATTATTATTATTTCACAATATTCAAACTCAAATTTGTTTCTACCAAGTTTTCTTGCATTCAAAGTAGAATTCTACTGTAAAAAGCCCTTTAAAATATTCAAAGTCCAAGCGCTCAACAATACCCAAACACATAAAGTTGAAAACCTTCGAAACACTGCAGTTAAAAAGTTCAAATAAAGAAATTTACTATGTAGGTTACAAAGAGCATTTCAATTTTGCCTTCAGAATGCTACGAGCCACAGGAGCCGTTGCAGTCAGTGAGTCTCTTGAAATACGAAGCCAGCTTCAGTCGGCCTACTACTATTACTGGTATCAAACTACCTGCCAGCAGCTTCCCTACAGCTACTACAATAGTATTTAGAATCAAGCGTGCCCAAGGAGACGAATGGATCACTGTTCTTGCCGAAAACGCAGACTCGGGATCTGGTGACCTCTCCGGTTCAGGATCGGGAGATTCAGAGAATCAGGTGAAACTCGAATACACAAATATTCTTAACTCCATTATTTGGTAACTTTGTCTATGATCTACTACCTGTGTAGTCACGAAGGAGGTGTTGGCGGAGTGAATCGAAATAGATAATCGATTTTGTACATTTCGAGTTTTTCGATTGTGTTCACTTTTTGGAAATGGTATATGGTCTTATTTATGTTGTTCTTTCTTTTCATATGTACGATTACAAACGAATAAGAAGTATGCACAGATGTAGAAGATACGATTCATTGCACCAAGTGTCACGTATGACATATAGGTCAGGACGCTTTCCCTGATAACCTAACAAACAGGAAAATAGTAACGTTGCCTACGATAAAATGATAATTGTGTCAACGAGAGAGAAAACTCCACGGGAAACCGCCATCACAAACGTAGCTTTACTCGGATTGGTTCCCATCTTCTATATTGCATCTCTTGTCTTGGACGGATTTTGTTCGCATGGGGAACAGAAAAACACACGGATACACTAATCACTCTTGTCATTATGTCATGCACAGGGCGAAGTAACAATTACTTTGAGTGACACTTCTTCAACGAACCTCTGGCTTCCATCTGAATTGGGACCTCTCCGGGCTATCCAAGTGACTTTTGGAACTGACGTTGAACTGGGAGACACCATCCAAGTCTATGGCTGCCAGGGTACGTGTAGTCTGCTGTCATATCGTAAAGACCCAACTCTCGTGTTACTAGAGTGTCTTCTGATCGTGAGCGTCATTCAAACGAGAAACTATTAAAGAAGTAGTGTTCACTATTCAACGAAACGTAATTCTGCCAAGCGATCCTGAAAACAAAAGTTCGACGAGAACGGTATAGGTGTTTCATTGCTTTGTCCGACAAAGTTCAGTATAATAAACGGGTTGGTTAATTTTCTTTAAAACTGGATTATGAATTGTATATATTTTTGCAAGTGAATACATCTCATTCAATTTATCAGCTTATTCAAAATCGATTGCTCGGGAAAGGGATTAATTAACTTTTTTTAATTCCACATTTGTCTTTCACCACAGGACCTACTGAAGCCCCAACAACAAGAGGTACCACCCCTACAGGTAAAGTTTCATATTCTTAATTCGCATTTTGGTATCTTTGTCAAAAAGTCGCTACGCTGTTGACGTCACAGCTTGGCAGACATTTGTGTTATTTTTTTTTTTACATTACCAACCTTTTGCAAAGATATTCTGATGCCTATTGAAACAAAATAAACGATAGGAAAGAAAGTCTTTCTCCATGTACTCAATTGATTTTAAATATGCTCTAGGTTGACTGTTTAATTCACATTTTCTGTTTAATAAATCTGCTTACAGAACGAACATCGTCTGCTGCTCCATCCACAACAACGGCTGCTCCTACACAAGCAACAACAACTGCAGGTAATGTACATGCACATTTCGCTAACTATCAAAATGCTTAGAATTTAGTGGGAGCGTTACTGTAAAACAAAGATCGAAATTGTCCGACTCGGCAGCTCCTTTCTTCTACATCCCGCCCCCACTCAAAAAAACAAACAAACAAACAAACAAAAAACAGTTTAATGCAAATAAACTATACAGTGCAGTCGCGTTGTAACGAACACTGTTATAACGAAATTCCGGGCACAACAAAGTAAAATTTCAGACCGCAACATTATCCGCTCTTTGTTTTTTTTTTTTTAGTATTGTTTATTTGTTTGGTTATATCGAAATTTCGATATACATGTAACGAAAGAAAACTGCTGGTCTCGAACGGGAGTTCACTGTATGTCAACGTAAAATTAATCTCTTTATAACTTACCCGAAAACCCAACACGTGCCCAAGCCTGTTGAAATTTATTTCAAAAGGGATATTTGTTAAAATGAAACACAATACAATCAAAAATGTATCTGTAGTTTTTTTTTCCCTTAAAGTAATAATAAATGAAGAATGATGATCAGTAAAATATCATTTTCTTTCTACTGTGTCTACTACAGAAGGGACATCCCCAACTGCCCCAGCTACAACAACGACTGCTCCAACGGAAGCAACAACAAGAACTACCGGTATTACAAGATTTCTTTTGCGACCTCTTATTTTCTTGTACAATCTACAAATCTTAGTCGTAAAGCGAACTTAAAGTTCTCTCCCGTCCCTCGAAGAAAAAAAAAAGAAGGTTTTTAATATTAATATTACCCAGTGAGAACTAATCATTTTATATCTGTACTCATATATCATTTCATGTATATTCCTCGATCAATGTTAAATCCAGCAATTCAAGAGTTTGAAATCATGCTTAAGTGTATACATACTTTCTAGAAGGAATTCATTGTCTGAAACCAGATTAGCGTGTAAATGGAATTAACCAAAAGCCCAGTAATCTGTTTGTCTCCACTCGTGCACTGAGTATACTAGTTCGTTAACCATTATCCAACCACCAGGATGGTAAAGTCTGTTTAAACTGTATTAGTAACTCAAAGAATAGTACAAATGCAAATGCAGAGAAGTACACTAAGATTTCAAGCATAAGCCTTGCAGACATTAAAATATATATCTGCAACTTATTCCCTGCCTGTTATGACGATTATTTTGTCTTATCAAAGAAAGTTATAGTATCTTTCACACTCCAGAAAAATAATTGCTGGTTTATCTGGCTTCAGGATGGTATGCAGATGACGTCATTTCAACGCAGGGTTCAGAATATATAGGATAAAATCATTTATAATGTTGTTTTACCTGCCCATAGTCACGAGTTCCCGAGCTTTAGTGGGTTTTTTTTTTTATCGTTATAACTTTTCTTCTAAAATTATGTTCGTCTACATAATTTGCCGTTTTGCAGAGGGAACGTTTACTACGGTTAGAGTGACTGCAACCACTGGAGCTGTTGAAACGACAATAAGAACCGGTAATGCACATGTCGTTATGTCAATTCATTTCCTCTGGAAAATATCTGTATTTGAGATACTTCAGCCGTGCATATTTTGATGGATATACGCATTTGGAAAGAAAGCTCGCCGAATTCCCCTGTATGCTTACTCTACCTTCATGCGTTTTACTTCCCTTTGACAAGGCCTCCTGGCTGAGGCTTGGAAAAGACAAACTGTGAGGGAACGAGTGAGTTAACGCGAGACCGATTGGCTCTATCGTGGGCGGATAAACCTTATATATCTATCGTGAATGATTGATTCACTTGTAGGTTAAAGCATGGAACTTATTTCTGCTTTCAGAGTGCTACGAGCCACAGGAGCCATTGCAGTCAGTGAGTTCCTTGACATACGAAGCCAGTTTCAGTCAGCCTACTACTATCACTGGAATCAAACTACCTGCCAACAGCTTCCCTACAACTACTACAGTAGTATTCAGGATCAAACGCGCCCAAGGAGACGAATGGATTACAGTTCTTGCCCAAAACTCAGACTCGGGATCTGGTGACCTCTCCGGTTCAGGGTCGGGAGATTCAGAGACTCAGGTGAAACTCCAGGAGACAAGTATTCCCAAGACCATAAACAGACAAATTTGTCTGTGATACTACTTATGTTGAAACGGGGGATGCAGCGGAAAGTTGATTTACAATTGATTATCGATTGTGTAAATGTTGCATTTTGCTATACTATATGTCTTCACTTGTCTTGCTTTTTTCGTTTGGTTCTTATGTCTGTTGTTATTTCTTATCATATGTACAGTAACTGGATATAAAGCATCTACAGAAAATAGAAGATAAAAATGAATTAAAAATTACACTTTCCCTAACATAAAGAAATTTAAAATATTGCTTAGTTGATAGATATCATATAAACGCCGGATTAAACTATACAGGAGACCACCATTATAAGCAGAACCTGTTATTGTTTTACGATTTATTTCGTTTGCATGGGAAACACGAAAATCACTGGTATGCTGTTTCCTTTTTATCATTTTTATGCATAGGGCGAAGTAACAATTACTTTTAGCGACACTGCTTCAACGAACCTTTGGCTACCATCCGAACTGGGGCCTGTCCGGGCTATCCAAGCAACTTTTGGAACTGACCTTGATATAGGAAACACGATCCAAGTCTACGGCTGCCAGGGTACGTGTAGTCTGCTGTTTTAATTTTGAGACCGTACTCCAGTATGAACATATCTTTTGACGTGAACGAGAAGATGTTCAGAATTGGACTAAACGTAATATTCTGCCGAGTGATCTGGAAACCAAATATCGACGCAAAGCGCATTTAAATGTATTCTTCTTTTGTCCAACAAAGCCCTCTCTACGTCTTGTTTCTTATGGTCATTAAAACTTGATCACTTTATAACATCATCAACAGTAATCAAATGTATTATTGCCATGTGAATACAACTCATTCGACTCACCGGTTTGTACAAAATTGATTGCCCTGGGTGGATGATTTATTTTTTTTCACATTTGCCTCTCAATGCAGGACCTACTGAAGCACCAACGACAAGAGGTACCTCCCCTACAGGTACGGAGTTTCGTATTTTCAAGTCAAACTTGGTTATCTTGGTCAAGAAGTCGCTTCACCATTAAAATCACAACTTATCGGACTTCTTTATTATTTTTTTCGTACATTGTGCATGTGGTAAGATGAAACTAGAGTGACGCAACACACGATACATTTGCGCTCGATACTGAAACCTGTCTGAAATTGTCAAATAAAAAAGTGTGTCATTAATGTATAAGATAACATGAAGTAGCATAAGAAGCTTTTTCCCCCTTTGAGTAAATACGCGCCCTGTTGATACCTTCACATTTGACCTGTAAAATCACACATTCCCATTCACTGTCTTTGCGCACAGAAGGGACTTTATCTACAAGTCCAGCGACAACAACGGCTGCTCCAACAGAAGCAACAACAACTACAGGTAATGGACATGCTCATATCGCCCACTTTTTGTTATTTCTTTTTTATCTTTTTGTATAAAATCTTATTTTTTCTCCTATCGTGGAAGACAGCAAACTGTAAACTCTCTTTCTTATTTATTCTTATCCACTAGGAGATCTCTGCTCCCTTGATTTTTATCCATTAAGGGATTGATGAGATATAACATACACGAAATCTACACAGTGACAGCATTTTAAATATATATGGACCAATGCCATGCATTGAATGCAGACGAAGTAATTACTTTGCCAAATCTATTGTGATGCCTCTTGAGAGAAAATATAATAAGGTCAAAAAGTAGTTCCCCTCCATGTACTCTGTGATCCTATAGTTTCAGGTGTTGACAATGGAAATTATCAATATCCCTGCTTACAGAAGGAACATCGTCTGCTGCTCCATCCACAACAACGGCTGCTCCTACACAAGCAACAACGACTGCGGGTATGCACATTTCTCTTGCTATAGTGCTTAATAATTAGTGGAATCTTTACAGTAAATCTAAAGAGCGAAATTATCCCACCCAACACCCTTTCTCCATTCCATGTACACCCTATAAAAAGGAAAGCTTAATGCCATTACTTGCAAACAAGCTATATTTAAACGTAAATCAGCTACCAGGCTAGCTGAAACACAAACCTTGCTTAATTGTATGTCAAAAGAACCCTGCTTAAAAGGAAATACAATGCAACAAGAAGAGATCTTCGGTTTTCCTTCTCAGTGTAAAAATGAATTAGAATGTTAAACGAAAAAAAGAAATCGTATTTTTCTTTCGACAAGAATTTGAATTTTTGGGGTTAGTTTCATCTGTTGTTCTAATGTCTACTAATATCTCCTAATATTAGTTGAAATGTTTAACATTGTTTAATAAACTGCAATTACGATATTCTCCTCTGCTCCTCAAATTTAAGGGAATGTTTCATTTACAAATAATTGAGTCTTGTTCCACACACCCATCCGCTCTCAGCTTCTTAACGTTTGTCGCAGAAATGGTGACTGCTCACCTGTTTCACAATTTGATTTGCAATTTTTGTTCGACTAATACCCCGAACATCTAGCGGAAAAAAAAAGATAGTCAAAGGGGAAAGAAACCGCAGTCAAGAACTCAAAACCTATCAAAGCAATGCCATTTTCTTAGAGAGTCAAGCAAAATATTAATACCGCAATGTATTATAAATTGTGCATGCATTCAAATTTAATGACTATCTTGATAACTCACAAAATTATTCTTTAAAAAAAATGATGGTCGTCCAATCACTAAAAGTCCATATGTTTCTTTCCTTTATCGTTGTCTTTTTTATTTCAGAATCAACGACTCTTGGTCAGTCAGGTAAGTTTTCACCACTGTTGTTTTGTTGTTGGTGGTATTCTTGTTTTACTCTTGTTCATTTTGAAATAGTGGATTTTTTGTTGTTGTTGTTGTTGTTGTTGTTGCCTGGTTTAACTGTTCGACCGTCAAGTTAGTCATGCATTTCTTCTTGTTACAGAAATCACAACCCCCAGGACTCGGCCGACTCGACCAACAACCACTTCTGTTACCACTTCAGCAATAGAGCAAACAACAACACGAGGTAATCTTTTCAAACAATTTTCATGTTATTTCACTGCAATGAAACGACGTCTGCACAATGTGGACATGAGTTTTAAAAAAGACCATTTCAAAGCATTCCAACTCAAATTGGTTTCTACTTAATTTTCCTTCTAATCAAAAGTAGAATGCTCAGTAAAAGGCCCGTAAACAATAAGTAAAGTCAAAAAGCTCAACCTGAACCCAAACTTAAAATTAAAAACTTTCGGATTCACTGCAGTTAAAAAGCTTGAATAAAATTGCTAGTAGGTTACGTCAAGTATCTTAACTTTGCTTTCAGAATGCTACGAGCCACAGGAGCCATTGCAGTCAGTGAGTCCCTTGACATACGAAGCCAGCTTCAGTCAGCCTACTACTATCACTGGAATCAAACTACCTGCCAACAGCTTTGCTTCAGTGACTACAGTAGTATTCAGGATCAAGCGCACCGATGGAGATGAATGGATTACTGTTCCTACCGAAAACGCAGACTCGGGATCGGGTGACCTCTCCGGTTCAGGATCGGGAGATTCAGAGACTCGGGTAAAGCTCGAACACACAAATATTCTGAACTCCATGATTTGATAACTTTGTCTCTTACACTACCTGTGTGGATACGCGGCAGGACGCGGGAATGAATCTAGATTGATAATCTATATTTCAAATTTTGCGATTGTGCTCAACTTTTTTTTTTTTAAAGAGGATTGGTTTCATTTCTGGTGTTATTTCTTTTCATTATGTACGGTTACAAACTAAAACTATAAAAAAAAAAAGTAAGCACAGGAGTTGTCACACATGAAATACGTCACTACACTTTACCTGACAACCGAACAACCATAAAATGATAATTATGTCAGCGAGGGAGAAAACTTCACGGGAAACCGCCATCACAAACGGGGCTTTGCTTGGATTGGGTCCCATCATATACATTGCGACTCTTTTCTTGGACGGACTTTGTTCGCATGGGAACAGAAAAACACACTGATACACAATTCACTTTTTTCATTATTTCATGCATAGGGTGAAGTAACAATTACTTTGAGTGACACTTCTTCAACGAACCTCTGGCTTCCATCTGAATTGGGACCTGTCCGGGCTATCCAAGTGACTTTTGGAACTGACGTTGAATTGGGAGACACCATCCAAGTCTATGGTTGCCAGGGTATGTGTAGTCTGATGCCATATCGTAAAGACCCAACTCTCATGTTACATCATGCGGTCATTTAAACGAGAAACTATTAAAGGAATAGTGTTCACTCTTGAACGAAACGTAATTCTACCAAGTGATCCTAAAAACATAAGTTCGACATAAAGCGCGTATCTTTACATAAATGTTTTATTCCTTTGTCCGACAAAGCTCTCTCTCTCTCTCTCGATATATATATATATATATATATATATACTGTATCTGTATCTATCTTGATTATGTATATAATGTATGAGAATATCATATCATATTTATATATATACATATATATTATGTATATATATATATATATATGGGTTGGCTAATGATCTTTACCACTGGTTCAGTTTTTATTTTGTTTTTTATATTATGAACACATGCCATTCAATTCATCGGCTCGTTATACCAAGTCAATTGCTCTGGAAAAGTGATTCATTCCCGGATTTCTTGTTTGTTTATTATTATTCAACTTTCAACGCAGGACCTACTGAAGCCCCAACAACAAGAGGTACCACCCCTACAGGTAATAAATTCTCATTTCGTTATCTTTTTCAAAGAATCGCTACTCTGTTGACGTCACAGGTTGCCAGACATCTGTACTATTTTTTTTTTTTTTTTTTACACGCCAAAAAGGTACCATCAGAAACTATTTGGACCAGTGCCATGCATTGGAAACAGATGAGAGAATTAATTGTCCAAATATTCTGATGCCACTTGAAACAATATACGGTGGGAAAGAAAAGTCCCTCTCCATGTACTCAGTTGATTTAAAATAGTCTCTAGGTTGACTGTTTAAACCACATTTTTCTGTTCATTTAATACCCCTACTTACAGAAGGAACATCGTCTGCTACTCCGACACAACCAACAACAACTGCAGGTAATGTAGGCCCTACATGCACATTTTGCTCACTATTAAAATGCTTAGAACTTAGTTGAACCATTGCTGTAAAACCAAAGATCGAAATTCTCTGACTCGGCAGCCCCTTTTTCTCCACTCACCCCCATTAAAAAAGGAAAGTTTAATGTCGCTCACTCCAAATAAATTCTAAGTAAACGTACAATCATCTTATTCATAACTTACTAGAAAACGCAAGCCTGTTAAATCTATGTCAAAAGTGGATGCTTGTTAAAGTAAAACACAATACAATCAGAAAGGTATATCTTTGGTTTGATAATGAATAAAACAAACGGTGACAAGTAAAATTTCATTTTCTTTCACCTGTGTCTACTTACAGAAGGGACATCCCCAACTGTTCCAGCTACAACAACGACTGCTCCAACGGAAGTACCAAGAACTACGGGTATTAAAAGATAACTTGCTACCTCCTTATTTCTTGAACAATCTACAAACTTTAGTCATATAGAGTTAGTTAAAGTACAGCCATTTCAAACCCAATTTTCATCATATAAACGATCGATTCCTCTTCGAATTACATGAACTCTTACATTTTCATATATCTTACATAGTCATGAGATATTTCTCACTATGTCATCAAAAAAGCTTGAAACCTGAGGAAAAGTCTCAGCCAAAGCTATACCATCCCTTTAAACGACATCAGTGATCCACAGAACAGTACAAACGCAGAGCATTATACACTAATTTTCAAGCATAAACCATGCAGAGATTACGATATATGTCTGCAACTTATTCCCTCCCTGTTATGACGATTACAGACTTTGTCGTGTCAAAAAAAGTTATATCTCCTTTACACTCAAGAAATACAATCTGGCTTCAGAGTTTTATGTACATGTCATTTCAACAACAGGGTTCAGAATATAGAAGACATAACATACATAGTGTTGCTTACCTCCCCATAATCACGAGTTTCAGATGTTCCATGTTGTTGTGTTATTGTTTCTAATAACTATTGTTCTAAAATTATGTTCGCCTACATAATTTGCCGTCTTTGCAGAGGGAACGTTCACTACGATTCGACTGACTACAACCACTGAAGCTGTTGAAACGACAATTAGAACGGGTAATGGTCATTTCATTATATTATATACAGTATGTATTCACTTCCTCAGAAAATATATGAATTTCAGATACTTCAGCCGTGCATATTTGGATAGATTGGACTTTCTTGGTGTTGACGAATATACTCAATTGGAAAGCTCGCCGCTTTCCCCTGTATGCTTGTTCTAACCGCGTGCTTGTTACTATTAAAAGGGATCTCCTAGGTACCAAAGTATGACAGAGACAAACGAGGTTGCAAAGAGAGTGGCTGTATTATACGCACATTAACATTATGTATCTATTATGAATGATTGTTTCACCGGTAGATTAAGGTATGGAACTTATTTCTGCTTTCAGAATGCTACGAGCCGCAGGAGCCATTGCAAGCAGTGAGTCCCTTGACATACGAAACCAGCTTCAGTCAGCCTACTACTATCACTGGAATCAAACTACCTGCCAACAGCTTTGCTTCAGTGACTACAGTGGTATTCAGGATCAAGCGCGCCGAAGGAGATGAATGGATCACTGTTCTTGCCGAAAACGCAGACTCGGGATCTGGTGACCTCTCCGGTTCAGGATCGGGAGAGTCAGAGAATCAGGTGAAATTCCAGCAGACAAGCATTTTTAGACAAATTTAGAACGTTAATCACAATACAGATGAATCGATTTTGGAAATGTTGAATTTTGCTAGTTTACTTTCGTTTGGTTTTATCCCTGTTATTTCATTCCACGTGCACAATATCAAATGAATACAAAGTATGTACAAAAAATAGAAGATAGAAAATGAATATAGCAATTTTACTTAATATAGAAATCACACTTTCCCTAATATCGTAACAAAGAAAATAACAATGTTGCGTACTATGACAATCATTATCTAAATGAATTATACAGGAGACCACCATTATAGAGCCTCGTTTGGATGGGCCCAATCTTACTTGTTATTGTTTAACGTTCTATTTTGTTTGCACGGGAAACACTTACTGGTACACTGTTCACATTTTGTCATTTTTTTGCATAGGGCGAAGTAACAGTTACTCTAAGTGACAGTGCTTCAACGAACCTCTGGCTTCCATCTGAATTGGGACCTGTCCGGGCTATCCAAGTGACTTTTGGAACTGACGTTGAACTGGGAGACACTATCCAAGTATATGGCTGCCAGGGTACGTGTAGTCTGCTGCCATAATTTTAAGACCATATTTCATTATCGTGATTATGGAAATATCTTTTGAACGTGCGGTTCATGTGAACAAGAAGATGTTCAGTATTCGACTAAACGTAATTTTGCCGAGTGACCCTGGTCAAATATCGACGCAAAGCGATTTGAAATGTATTCTTTTGTCTAATAAAGTTATCTGTATGTCTTAATTCTTATGATCATTAAACCGGTTCAGTTCATAACATCGTACATTAAATACATAATTGCCATGTGAATGCATCTCATTCGATTCATTGGTTTGTACAAAATTAATTGCCCTTTAAAATAGTGAATGATTCATTTTTTTTTTCACATTTACCTTTCAAGCAGGACCTACTGAAGCTCCAACAACAAGAGGTACCTCCCCTACAGGTAAAGTTTTGTATTCTTAATTTTCATTTCGTTATCTCGGTCAAAAAGTCGCTACTCTATTGACGTCACAACTTATAAGACATCTATACTCAATTTTATTTTCTACATTGTAAAAGTGCTACCATGAAACTGAAGTAAAACAACACAAAATACATTTGCACTCGATACTGAAGTTTGTCTGAACTTGTGAAATGCGAAAAAAAAAAAGTTTCATTTAAATGTATAGGATGACATGAAGTGGCAGCAGAAGCTTTTTCCCCTTTGAGTAAGTACGCGCCCTATTTATATTTTCAACTTTGACCTGTTAAATCACACTTTCCCATTCATTGTCTTTGCGCACAGAAGGGACATCGCCTTCTGGTCCAGCGACAACAACGGCTGCTCCAACAGAAGCAACAACAACTACAGGTAATGGACATGCTCACTTCACTCGCTTTTTGCTATCTTTTTTATCTTTCTGTGTAAGATCTTTTTTTTTCTCCTATTGGGTAAGATAACAAATTATAAACGCTCTTTCTTATTTACTCTTATCCAATAGGAGATCTCTGCCCCTCCCCCCCCCCCCCCGATATTTATCCATCAGGGGATTGATGACATGATACTCATACAACATACACGATATCTACGCAGTGGCACCATTTGAAATATATAAGGGTCAGTGTTATGCATGAAATGCATACGAAGTAACTGCTTTGCCAAATCTGTTGTGATGCCTCTGTAAACAAAAATAATATGATAAGGTGAGAAAAGTAGTCCGGCCTCCTTGTAATCACGTCACGGATTCTTATAGTTCCAACGGTGACTAAGGTAATCACATTTTTCTGTTTAATATCCCTGCTTACAGAAGGAACATCGTCTGCGGCTCCGTCCACAACAACGGCTGCTCCTACACAAGCAACAACGACTGCAGGTAATGTACATGCACTTTTCGATCACTATTAATCTTTAGAAGTTTGTGGAATTATTACAGTAAACCGAAGATCGAAGTAATCCGACTCGGCATCCTCTGCTTGTCCATCCAACTAGAATGAAAAAGAAAGCTTACTGTAACTGCTTGCGAACAAATTATATTGAAACATAAATCATCTCCCTCACTTAATACTGAAACACGAAAGCCTGTTTAAGTTTTTGTCAAAAGGACGTTGAGTAAATTAAAATATAATTCAATAAAAAGGTATAAAAACCCAAATATCCACAATGCACCATTACAGCACAATTTACAAAGGCACAAAAATATACATACATTTACAAACAAACATAATACATTTGATAAGCTGTTTCTTGATAGATAAAATAAAATAAAATAAACTATTTTAGCATACATTTAACCGATCGCCAAAAAAAAAAATGATTCTAATCACTCATCCAATCATACAACACTACCAAAGTACACTACCAATGAATTTATTCACACGATAATCTTTTCCAAAAGATAATTGTCTGATCGATTAGAGTATTCGTGTTTCTCTTACTTATTGTTATTCATTTCTTCTGTTTTCAGAAACAACAACTCTTGTTCATTTTGAAATTATGGAAAAACAATGAAGCCCCTATACATGACGCTTTCTCCATTCCTCATATCCCAGCTCAGCGCATTCTTTCTTTCTTTTTCAAATGTTTGGTTGTAACTGTTCGACTGCCAAGTGAAACATGTGTTTCTCGCTTTTACAGAAACCACGACCCGCAGGATTCGGACGCGGCCAACAACCACGTCTGCTACCACACCAGCAATAGAGATAACAACAACACCAGGTTATCTTTTAAAACACTTTTCATATTATTTCGTTGAGGGGGATGGGAGAGCAAGAGATTATATTCATCTTCTTTAGGAGCTCGATGTAATGTCCTATCACACTTGCCTGAATGGATGTATAACGGGGAAAGTAAACATTGGGTATCCAGATATGAAAAGTACAATGTCCGTAAAGGCTTTACGAATATGCGTAATTCATCATTGAGTTACATAAACATGATTTACTCTAAGGATGAGACATATACTTGACATTTGATTTCAGAATGCTACGAGCCACAAGGGCCATTGCAGTCAGTGAGTCCCTTGACATACGAAGCCAGCTTCAATCAGCCTACTACTATCACTGGAATCAAACTACCTGCTAACAGCTTCCCAACAACGACCACAGTAACATTTAGGATCAAGCGTGCCGAAGGAGACGAATGGATCACTGTTCTTGCCGAAAGCACAGACTCGGGTTCTGGTGACCTCTCCGGTTCAGGGTCGGGAGATTCAGAGAATCAGGTGTGAATAAACAGACTTAAGTATTCTGAAATTTCCAGTTAAGCAGAGATGCATTGCTACTACCCGTCTGAATATCTAAAGTAAGAAAAAAAAAATTCCTCAGACCCCTCTATTCAACTAAGTTCATTGTTTAGAGCTCCTGTCGATCCTTTAGAATACAACACGATATTTTATGTCTTGTTTTTACCTGTCTCCCCGAGACACGATCTCAGAGTATTAACGTTTTATACATAGACTGTTAAAATGTTAGTTTTTATCATTCATGTATTCCTTTTCTATAAGGCTGATTTTCTTAGCATGAAAAATAGATAAAATTATTTAGTTACAACAATGTGTAAAATATTTACTTTCCGTCGCTTTATTCATAGGGCGAAGTAACATTTACTTTGAGTGACACCACTTCAACTAACCTCTGGCTTTCATCCGAAATGGGCCCTGTTCGGGCTATCCAAGCAACATTTGGAACTGAACTTAGTCTGGGAGATGCTATCCAAATCTACGGTTGCCAAGGTAGGTGTAATTGAAACATTATCTTCCACACCTGAAGGGATGGTAAAGTATTGTTGGAAATGATTATTTGGCATTTAGCTTTTTGTAAGGTACCAAGAAACTATTTATGAAATAGTACACAGCATCGCCATTCTAAGAGGAATTCAAAGATTATGTGGTGAAAATCGGTTTTGAAATGGCTGAGACATCGAAAAAACAAAGTGCATTGTAAAACAAAGGATCGCTCTGTTTTAGATAAATCATATCAGCCATTTTAGAAGCAATTTCCATCAAATAAACGTTGAATTCCTCTTGGAATTACACTCTCCTTCACATTTCATGAGAGGTTCTTCATTTTCTAAAAAAAAAAAAAAAAAAAAAAAATCTCATAATTTTTTTTTCTTCTAATAAATTATATTCATTTCTGGTCAGTTTCCTTCTGTTTGCGTTTACTACATACTCAAAAAGCTGCATCACTTCGGTGATCCCTCGAATTTATCCCCAAATTGAACTATATATCCTTCGGGTTTATGTCAGGTTCAAGTGTGCGCGTGTGTGTCACACATTAGGGCTTTCTATAGCTCAGTCGGTAGAGGACCGGGCTAACAATCCGGAGGTCTTGGGTTCGAATCCCGATGGAATCCCATTTTCTTTGTTCATTTTTCCACTAATAAATAATAATGATAATAATAATAATAATACAGGGTACTTATAATGCGCCAGTTCCACATAGTTAACGTGCTCAAGGCGCAATAGAAGAAGTAAGTTATGAAATACAAAAATCCTTACACAAACATGCACATGAAAATGAATGACACAATAATGATAATGAAAAAATATACATCATAATATACAATTCTACTGGAAAATGGTCATGAACAAATGAGTCTTGAGGGCAACTTTAAAGGAGTCAACATTCGAAATGTGACGGATAGCTTGAGGCAACTGATTCCACAGGTAAGGTCCAGCATGTGAAAACGACCGATCCCCCCATGATTTCTTCGTTTTTGGAACAACAAGCAATCTGCAATTGGATGACCTTAAACATCTGGAAGGATTATAAAATGTCAGTAAATTAACATTGTACTCTGGGGCAGATCCATGTATGCAATGAAAAACAAATAGTAATAGTTTAAATACAATGCGAGATTCAACAGGTAACCAATGCAATGAGGACAAAACAGGGGTAATGTGAGTATTTCTCCTGGTAAGGGTAACAACGCGGGCTGCTGAATTTTGCAATTTTTGTAACCGTGAAAGTTGAGATTGTGGTAGCTGAAATAGGAGTGCATTACCAAAGTCAAGTCGTGATGATATAAGAGCATGAACTATTTTTTCTGTGGCTGAACGAGTTAAATACTTGCGAATAATGCCCAAATTGCGTAACTCATATCTCACGGATTTACAGACAGCAGAGATCTGAACAGACATGGACATTGTAGAATCAAATAATACTCCAAGATTTCTACATGATTTAGATGGAGCAATAACCACATCATTGTCAACCGTTAAAGAAGGAAGACTAACCTTGTCAAGTAGAACCTTGGAACCAATAAATAACAACTCTGACTTTTCCTGATTTAACTTCAATGAATGCGAGCTCATCCACAAATAATAACCAGTACATCACATTTGTTCCAATCATTGGCTGTTAAAAGACGAACGGGTTTATGTTCATATGCCCTTATTGTTGTCTTCAAATGTAGGACCTACTCCAGCTCCAACGACAAGAGGTACATCTCCGTCAGGTAATTTATCAAATTTTCAAATCTCTTATTGATTCACTGCCTTCGTCCATATCAAAGATGCTGCTCTGATGACGACACGAAACAAATGAGTGATCAGGGCCCTGTTTTATAAAGAGTTATAATTGATTATACAGACGATTTCTATCATAAGTCTATGACAGCCTGTGTGGTATCAAGGAAATTTATAATCGATTATATCTTTTGATAAAACGGGGCCCAGATGCGTGTTCCATATCAAACGGTGGCAAGGTGATAACAGATTAAACTTAAATGCAAATGAGTACAATGTCATGGTACGCACTGTAATCAGATGATTGATTTTCTTCCAAAGTAAATTACCCTTACAAAGAAAAAATAGATGTTTGTAAATAAATATGACTAGGGGTACTTATGTAATATCATAAAAGAATGTTGACCTTTATATTCTCACTTTTGTATTCAATGTGTGCGCTTTTTTAATTAGGAACATCCTCTGCTCCATCCACAACAACGGTTGCTCCAACGGAAGAAACAACAACGGCGGGTAAAAACAGATTTTTTTTTTCCCTAGCATTTATTTTCTGTGTTTGCTTGTGTGTGTGTGTGTGTGTATGCGCGCGTGCTAAAAAGTTGGTCGACTCTCGATATTATTCGAAGCTTCGAAGTTGTCGGAGTCAGCCCCCTACTCCAGTAAGCCCTATTTACCCCTCAAAGGTGTTCTAACAGTCGATTTTCTTGTAAATTAAAGACATCATATACCATTTGCAAATGAAACAAAAACCAGCTTTCGAGTTTCAATATAGTTCTAAAATGTTAGTTGGGGATAGAAACAACCAATGTAAACATTTTAATCATTATAATCAATGTCAAGTATTGTTAAATATACAAAATATGAACAATAGTTATAATAAAATTGTTTCGATACTAAACCGTCTACAGTAATGGTTGAGTGATAAAAATAGTGATATCTCCTATTAATTAGGTTTCATTGCGAAATTCATATATTGCAGGATTTTTTTTGTGACATATATGCATCAAATGTGATAAGTCAAACATTTTTTTTAAAGCACTGCTCCCTGAAGTAAGCAGTACCTTAAAGTACATGGACATGTTGATCAACTTATTAACTAACCAAGTTGCATTGCCTTGTTGCAAAGACGATGTTTCTAAAATAAAAGCATACGAAGTGAATACAAAAATAGATTTTGTCTTTTTTCTTTTAATCAATCGTGTGTTCGTACGGTATAAGAAACATTGATACGTAAACTAACACTTTCAAAATTGATGTGCTTGTTTTCAGTAGGGACATCCCCCACCGTTCCATACAAAACAACGGCTGCTCCAACGGAAGCAACAACAGCTCCTGGTAACAAAAATGAACTTTGTGACTTCATTTACTTTTTAAATGTTGTTCGAACTGTTACCGTGATCCAAAGCGCGGGATTTTAGACGTTTCTTCAGCCCCCCCCCCCCCCAACACACAAGAAGCATATTGTATATTCATCTCATTAAGAATTGGTCACAATTGTGAATCGTTTGTCCTTTAGCTTCTGTTGATTTGAAGACATGCGGTGAAACCGGAATATTGGACGGCCAATATTACTTGCATATTTAGTATTCGACTTTCTACAACTTGGACCTAGACATTCAGCCTTAATGAGAATGTTATAACAGGGAAGCGTGGGTCGGGAGCCAAAGTGCGCCAATATGGGTACTGGATGACTATGACATTGCACTTTTTTGAATTTCTTTACATAGCTGATATATTATTTTTAAACCAAGAGAAATAGAATGTACAAATACGTCGTGTTCAAAATGTTTGAAGAGTGATTATTTTCACCAATAACACAGCATTTCGCAAGTGAGAAAACGACATTTTAGGCTTGTATATGGTTGACACACAATTTACACAATATGTAGCAGAAATTTAAAGTACTGTGTCTATATGTCTATCGATTCACACACACACACACACACACACACACACACACACACACATACACACACAACATGTTCCTTGATAGCTTTTTATAGATACAATTTGGTTTTTAAAGTATTGCAGACACCATTGTCAGGAGTTTCTGTACGTGAACTTTATGATAAAGAAAATATAATTTGCGTTTTACAGTTATCCAAACGATATGTTGAGAATGCTATTGACTTCCACGATAAGTAAGCATATTTCCCGTTGTCTCACCTTACATCAATAACACTGTATAGTCAATTGATTTCAAAATCCATATAGATTGAACACAGTATATATGAAATGAAAAATTTCCTTCTTGACAGACTGTAAGTCCCTCGTTTGTTTATTTTGTAAGTATCAAGGATCTGGTCTCCTACCATCATATCTGTATATATGTCTCTCTATTTTACAGAGTTGACATCTACGGCTGGCGTGACAACCACTGCTGCCATAGAAACGACAATTAGGACCGGTAATAAATCATTCCTTTCGTTTCTTTTTTTTTTTCTCACGGGGGAATATCTTGACACAGTTATCTTTCTAAGATCCTCTGTTGTATATGCTCTGCATCTAATTAAAAGTGTGGGAACAAGTGAAATGAATACATGAATAGGTACCAAAATATCACAAAGAGAATGTTTTCATATGCGCAATATTGAACAAAGTGTTACAAGAAATAACTCTCTCAAAGGTTGAGACGTACAATTTATCTTTACTCTCAGAATGCTACGAGCCACAAGGGCCACTGGAAGCTGTAAGTCCCTTGACATACGAAGCCAGCTTCAGTCAGCCTACTACTATCACTGGAATCAAACTACCTGCCAACAGCTTCCCCACAACGACCACGGTAGTATTCAGGATCAAGCGCGCCGAAGGAGATGAATGGATCACTGTTCCTGCCCAAAGTGCAGACTCAGGATCTGGTGACCTCTCCGGTTCGGGATCGGGAGATTCAGGGACTCAGGTGAAATGCCCGTCTTATCCACATAGTTGAATAAGACTAGAAATGGAGTACAATTTTACTTTTGAATACGCTCTATTAAACAGTAATTAAAGATGTAATCATTTGTCAGACTAAAAAAAAAAAAAATTCCTTAATCGTTCTCGCCTCAATATCGGCAATTACACTTTTTCTTCAGCGACCTATGAGTCCACAAACAATACGGCATATTTTGTGAGCATGCAAACAGAATACATATTTACTCCAACACTGTCATCGTTTCTTATTATTTTTTTTCACAGGGCGAAGGAACATTTGCTTTAAGTGACACCACTTTAACGAATCTCTGGCTTCCATCCGAATTGGGTCCTGTCCGGGCTATCCAAGCAACTTTTGGAACTGAACTCAGTTTAGGAGATGACATCAATATCTACGGCTGCCAGGGTACGTTTTGATTCAAAGGACACATCTCGCAAATCTCTGGTCATTTCTTTTTCTTATAAACATTATCTCCTTTGTGATACTGTTGGAATCAAGCAGAGAAAAAAAAATCTCTCTCGTTCGTTGCTTGAAATAGACATCTTGCTATAGCCTAAACTAGTTCATAACAATATGTATATATACGTTTATGCCCATATCAAATACATCATAAACAATACATCACATTTCTCATCCAGACTGGCAAAGGACTAATATTTTTTTTTTAATCTGAATGTTCTTATAAATGTCTGTCTTTTAACCTAGGACCTACTCCTGCTCCAACAACAAAAGGAACCTCACCTCCAGGTATATATGCGTTTAATTTTCAAATCTTTAATCTCGTTGTCTTTGAAAAAAAAAAAGTATGACCAGATACGTATACCACATTATACAGCATTTAGTTGACAATGATTGGCACTATGAAGTGACAGGGGGTACAATCTCCGCTCACATAGCTGGACCTCCAGGTAGTATGTAAGATGGCAAAGAGTACATTGAACTGTAGTCTCCTTTTTGTATTTGATGTGTTTGCTCACATTAGGAACATCCCCCACTCCTCGATCTACAACAACAGCTGCTCCAACTGAAGGAACAACATCGGCGGGTAATGAACTGATTTTTCCCGAATGTTTTTTGTGCCCAAAATTTAGTCAGCGTTTGATATTGATTCGCTGCTGGAAATTGTCTGAGTCAATCCCTAACTGCCCCCTACTGTTTCTACTGTGGATCTCTTTAGATAAAATAATAATATGAAACAGTTGGGCAAGTTCCTTATTAACTTAGAAAGATGTGCTTGTAACCCCCTCCCCCCCCCCCCACCGAAAAAAAACCACCAAAACAAAACAATGTATCCGTAAGAAATATACAATAACAAAGGCTCTTGTATCTTCTGTTTGTTCTTTTCCTCACATAATATTTGGTTTGAACGGTATCCAAAACGTCAACTGAGTCAACCCCTAGCTGCCATGACTGTCCCCTCTAGCTGTTCTTACTGTGGATCTCTTTAGATGAAATAAAAATATGAACCAGTTGGGCAAGTTCCTTATTAACTTTGTAAGATGTGTTTGTAACCCCCCCCCATTAAAAAAAAAGTATCCGTAAGAAATATACAATAACAAAGACTCTTGTATCATATGTTTGTTCTTTCCCTCACATAATATTAATTGGTTTGAACGGTATCCAAACGTTGACAAGCAAACTCGAACACACTCTCCCAATCGATGTGTCTATTTTAATACAGAAGGGACATCCTCCACTCCTCCATCTACAACAACAGCTGCACCAACGGAAGCAACAACAGCGGCGGGTAATGAAGAAAATAATCTCTTTCTTTTCCCAAAATATTTAGTGCTCTTTGTAAGTCAACTCTCGACATTAATCCAAAGCTCTAAATTGTCCCAGTCAGCCCCTACCAACAACTGTTTCTCTCTCCTTTAAAAGTTCTATTTTTTCCTGTCGATCTTATAAGATTAACTCAATGAACACGTTTGATCAAATTGTCTATTTATCCAATAGTTGTGCTTGAGATTAGTTAATAACCATGTTTCTTTGCACAGAAAAAAAGGCCCGTTTCGTTCTCCCCTGTAATTATTTTAAGTTTGGACATTTCTGAGGGCGTCACATAAATCAATTTGTGTACTTACAGAAGGAACATCATCTACTGCTCCATCTACAACAACGGCTGCCCCAACGGAAGCAACAACAGCTCCAGGTATTAACGGTGACCTGTGTATCTTCATGTGCACTTCGTTTTCATTTTAACTACTTCTCAATCATACTCGTGAGGCAAAGTGCAGTGTTTCAAGATTTTTTCACTTTCAAATATTGCTTGTTTTATGTCAATTTCATTAATTGCCACACATTACATTTGAACGTTCAAATGCAATGTAATGGTATTACTACTGGAATTTAATTGTTGTAGTGGTAGGAATAGTGGTAACATAAGTATCAAAATAATAGTTATAATTATAAATATTTATATTCGATTATTGATATTATTTTCATCATCATCATCACTACTTATATATAGCGTTATATATAGCACTTTTATTACTCTCATTCTTATTATCGCTATTATCATTAACACTATCATTATAATTATCATCATTAGAATGCTACGAGCCACAGAATCCATTGGTGAAGGAAGGCTACCTGACATACGAAGCAACCTTTAGCCAGCCCACCACTCTTACTGCCGTCAAGCTGCCCGCCCGCGAAGACCTGGATGGAAGGAGTGGAACTCTCAGGTTCCAGGTGAAACGCGTCGGTGAGGATGTATGGCGTGACGTCATTTCTGCCGAAGGATCGGGAGAAATATCTGGATCAGGATCAGGATCAGGGGACTCCCAAGACCAGGTGACTATAACGACATACACACACGCGCGCCCGCACACACACACACACACACATATAATTATCAGGAAAGATAGGGGAACTATCTGCATCAGGATCAAGGGACTAAAAAAAAAATTGGTGACTATAAATAACACACACAGAAACTCACACACACAAACACACACATTCACATTATAATTACTCGTCAGGAAGGATTGGGAGAAATATCTGGATCAGACTGTTACCAGTACACTGTCTCTTTGCCTATAAAACTGCACATTCTCTAAATTTAAAGAGGGAAACTAAGATTTATTTTTTTTGGGGGGGGGTGTTAATAGAAGTACGAGACACCGTCAGTGATAAATACAGTGTGAATCAGCAGCTATTAGTCTGCTCTCGAATGCTGCAGATAGGTACAATCATGATGATGCATGTACAACTTTGTATTACCTCTATGACGATGTATAACATACAAACATGTATCATAGAAGAGGGACAAATGTTTTATGATACATCGCAAAATTTTCAAAATTAACATGATTGCATTTATGGGAGTGATGCACTACCATGTAGACAAAGTCGATTACTTGAAGAAGCTATGGTCGCAGATTAGATTTTGTTCATTGCACAAACACATACAAACATGAATCACAATTGCTTATGACAATGTGTTTCCTCGGTTTCGTTTTGTTTGCTTGTTTATTTTTGGCGCGATATATATGCACTTTACTGTTGTGTGTTTGTTTTCGTCATTTCCACTTTTCTTATGATATCCGACAATTTCTTTTTTTTTCACTTGCTCCGCACGTAGGGAGAATTGTCTTTCACTTTGAGTGCCACTCATGAGCAGGCAATCAGGCTTTCCAGTGATATCGGTCCGGTCATGGGTGTTCGTACGATCTTCAGCGAACCAATCAATATCGAAACTATCGAAGCCTACGGCTGCCAAGGTAAGTGGAAACCCATTTAGCAAGTCATCATTACAGGGCTTGGAATTATTCAAGAAAAAAAAATAACAGTAAATATTTGCCCGTCTTTAATTAAAAAGCAGTACATTTAGCTGCGATCCGTAGATATTTATCGCATCCTGTTTAGGGATAGAACTCCTCACATCTTTTTAAAAGCGACCTCTATGCGCTGATAGCATTGTTTGTGTCATTCTTCTGTGTATAATCTCTTTATAATAATGTGACGTGGACCCAAGCTTTTGGGATGTGCTGTACACAACTGCTTGCTTTCATCCCCCTCCGGCTTTCAATAATTTTTATTTGTTTCTTATTTTTGTTTTCTTCATCTGTTTTGTTTCGAACAGCTCCAACTTCAGCTCCAACGACGAGTGCACCGACCACATCACGTAAATTCTCGTCTCTCTTTCCTTTTGACATTTTGAATCATTGTCAGATATGTTGTTTTGAAAAGCGATAGAAAACAAATCAATTGGTGTACTGCAGAAATGATCATATGAAGTCTTCTGCGGGTGAGTTTCTTGCTTAATATCATACGTCTGGCCTAGATTGGTACGAACGTATAATAGAAACATATCATGCACTTCCTCCAGTATATGTCTACTGTTTCAACTTGAAATCTAATCGTGTACTCTATTTTGTCGTTGCTGTATTATCACTCCTAACTACATTCCGGTGGTTCCTCGTAAAAATTTTCTTGCAGTTGTAGGATGAAGAGATTTTAACTTATATAATAGCAGACGCCCCTTGATCTTAGAGAATCTTTCCGGGACTAACACATCTGTGAAACAATTCTTTCTCTTTTTGGTCATATCACACTGAACAAAATTTTACATCTTTTCCTCCGCAATTTTTCTGACCAATACCCAAAAGAATAAAATTAATGATAACATGTCAATCCAACAATAACACTTCTGAGAATAGATTACTTTAATGAAATTGCCGTCAAGTATCCGTTGTTTTTATGCTTTATGTATGTCAACACATTTAAAGATATAATTTTGTATAATAGAGAAAGTCCCTACTTGGCCTACAAAATCCAGTTACCATTTAAACTGCCTTTGGTCGACTGTCTAACCGATCAATTCTTTTCTTTTTCATCTTTTATACAGAAACAACAACTCTTGGTATGTCCGGTAAGTTCCAACTAAATTGTATTATTCAGTGCTTCAGTAGCATGCCCTTCAATTTTTCCTACATATATAAGGAATGCAATCTTTAAAGGTATATGGATATTCCCTTAATCCCACCACTCAACCTATGTCAATCAATTGTATGCTAATGTTATGCCCTCATTATTTTTGCAGAAACCACAACCAGGAGGATTCGAACGCGACCAACAACCACTTCTGCCCCGGGAACCGAGCAAACTACAGTGGAGATTTTGGAGACAACTGCAACTCCTGAAGCAACAACTGCAACGGTCAAATCTACCACTGCAGCAACAGAAAAACCAACAACACCAGGTATCCTCAAAGCGAAATCGTGTGATTCGTCTCTGAGTAGTTTCAAGGAACAGATAATATTTTGACGTCTTAGCGTCAGAGTAATCACTTAAATAAGTGATTACAAGTCTCAGAAGGATTTTACGAAAATCACACAAATGTTACTGCCGTGAAATTCACATCGCAAATGGAAACTGCATAATTTTTCGATTCAGCTATTATTTAAGCTATAACTGAAGTTTGTGAACCCATTTTTTTTTTTTGGGGGGGGGGGAATAAACTTCTAAAAAATGTAATTTTCATTCTGGGTTTGTTTGTTGTTGTTTTTTTCATTTGTTCACTGTATCCTTTATGGAAAATTTTCAGAAGTGATTGAAAATACAAACTTCCCATTCTATTTCAGTGACTTGAGTTGATAGACAACGACAGAGCTTGTAATACGGAGGGATTTATGGGCGTTGTGTTTTGGGTAGGGGAGTATTTAATTGTCAGATATTCTTTTTTTTTCAGATTATCTAATATTATACCTTACTGAACTATTATGAACTATACTGAACTACAGACCATTCCATTGATTTCATTTGATTCGATTGATAAAAAATAGTGAAATAGCTTTTAATACACACACCAAACGTTTTATGGGCATTGTGTTCTCCTGAGGGGCATCCCATGAAGCACTATGTCAGATACGTTTTTCGACCAACTGTTGTTGAAATTTGTCAGAAAAAACAACAACAACATAACGCCTCATGAGGTGTCCTTCAGATCTCTCCTAAATGCACTTGTTTAGAAACTGCTGGGCTGATAATATCATGTCTTTCATGAACACATGTCTACCAAACTTTCTCTCTTTCAGAGGGGACAACCCTTACGATTAGAGTGACCACAACTACTGCCCCAACAGAAGCGACGATTAGTACGGGTAATAAACAAGTCCTACATTTTGCACCGTTTTTCATTGATGTATACTTCTGTTGAAAGAATTGATTAATAGATAATTTACAAATTCAGCCATGTAATTTGGATAATGACACGTTCCGTTTCATTCTTCACGAGACATGTGGGTCCTATTTCATTTGACACTATTTTGTAAGAAGTTGTTTTCACATATTGAAACAATGTACCATCGTATGTATAGTTCAGCGGTTGTAATTACGAATTTACTTTCGCTTTCAGAATGCTACGAGCCTCAGGGACCATTGCAATCAGTGGGTCTCTTGACATACGAAGCCAGCTTTAGTCAGCCTACTACTATCACTGGAATCAAACTACCTGCCAACAGCTTCCCTACAGCTACTACAGTAGTATTCAGGATCAAACGTGTCGACGGAGGTGAATGGATCACTGTTCCTGCCGAAAACGCAGACTCGGGATCTGGTGACCTCTCCGGATCAGGATCGGGAGATTCAGATAATCAGGTGAATTCTCAACAGACGAGCTAGTGTACTCAGTCCAATGATTGAAAGCAGATTTTGTACTCCCGTCTGTACAGATGTGCAATTTATCCTGTACTGTCTTCATCATATTTATTCAATGCTATAATGATATTCAATTCAACTATCATTCCTTCTATTACTATCAATAGTAGTCAATACTGGGATTGATTGACATTTTTCTCGCTCAACTATCTTCACTTTGTACATCTCTAAGTTTGCGACTCGCGTATTGAGGGTATTGCTCGTTTATCGCAAAAGACAAAACAGCAGTAGAGTACCATTAAATTTCATATGTACATCTTTAAATATAGGGCGAGATGACATTTACTCTGAGTGAGACACTGTCTACGAATCTCTGGCTACCTTCCGAATTGGGACCTGTCTTCGCTATCCAAGCAACATTTGGGGTTCCACTTAATATGGGAAATAACATCCAAGTCTACGGTTGTCAAGGTGAGTGCACAACAGCTGCGTATTTTCTCAACTTCCCACCCATATCAAATACATTGATAAAAACATTTGACCAAACAAACATCGTATCAGATAGCTGGCATCACCTTACTTTTGAATGATCTTCATTCAGCAGTTCGATCCTGTTAAAATACAGAGGCGGAAAAGGGTTCATTCATTTCATATTTACATATAATTATCATGTATATTTTACTTATCATATTTTTTTCTTCATTCATTGGCTTTCCCGAGATGGATGATTCCATGTGCAATTATTAATATTTCTGTTTTTCTAATCTCGTATAACCTACTCTATATCCTACCACAGAAGGTACTTTTCCCATAGGATTTATCCTACAGTTTAGAATATCACCACATCCCTTGATCTCCTTCCAGAACTCGCTGCTCCAGTCATGTCATTCAAAACGAGATTTTCCAACACCCATATCACACTTTTTACAGTGATTTAAAAGCTACCATGTGATAGTATTTGGAACGTTTACGTCACAATAATTATGCATACGTTCCTTCATATTGCAGAAGTCACTGCCAGGACTACTACACAAGTTCAAACCACTTCTGCTCCGGGAACCGAGCAAACTACAGCAGTAGTAGAGGAAACAACTGCTACACCTAGAGCAACATCTGCAACTCAGACAACCGTCACATATACCACTTCAACAACTGAGCAACCAACAACAACACCAGGTAACGTCCTTGTCCTTGCAACGTGATTTACGTCCCATTGGTATAAAAATTAAAGACAGTGGAACACTCAATATCGTTCAGCAAAAACATATCAAAAGTTGAAACTTACAATTGATCTTTGCTTTCAGAATGCTACGAGCCACAGGAGCCATTGCAGTCTGTGAGTCCCTTGACATACGAAGCCAGTTTTAGTCAGCCTACAACTATCACTGGAATCAAACTACCTGCCATCAGTGCTACAACAACGACTACAGTGGTATTCAGGATCAAGCGCACCGATGGAGATGAATGGATTACTGTTCCTGCCGCAAGCACAGACTTGGGATCAGGATCCGGGGATCTCTTCGGTTCAGGATCGGGAGAGTCAGAGACTCAGGTATTAAAAGCTTCAACATGTTTTGTTACTTCTTGTATGTTTTTAGAGGAGAGAGTATAAGTTGGTGTACCATCCTCAACCCTTCGTGTCCTTTTTCGTGCTAATTTGCACAGAAAACCTAGTGTTATGTAAACACTGTTCAGCGTCGTCCATGCATGACAGAGAAAGGGATAATGATATATAATGCTCAGTATAAGGGTCCTACCTGTCAATTCTCGAGAGTTCATGAACTCTGCTACACATTTTCTTCCATTGGAAAACCTAAATGACCCCTTTCATGCAATTGCATTTTGCAGAGATTTGATTTTCCATGTATGTGTTCGCATTTTACGAACATTGCCCTGTTCCTATACAACATAGAAAAACTGTACAAATGTAATATCATTATTTACCAATGTTTCCTTAATCTTTACTTAGGGTGAAGTGACATTTACTTTGAGTGACACTGCTTCAACGAACCTCTGGCTTCCATCCGAACTGGGGCCTGTACGAGCTATCGAAGCAACATTTGGAGCTCCACTTAATCTGGGAAATGAGATCGATGTCTATGGCTGTCAGGGTAGGTGCAATTATTATTATTATTATTATTATTATTATTACTATCATTAATTCGGATTTCAGTCACAAATATCAATATTACATTTTTCAAAAAAAAAACACAATGGAGAGTTGAAGCCGCACATCACAAACAAACATTCTCATGTTGAATAATTTGGATGAATTCTTTAAGTTAAGAACAGTTCTTGTCACTATTAGAATTCAAGCAGTTCTGTCGAAAATGTTTGTAGTAATCCTGTAATCTTCGAGGTATTAAAAATGGAATATACAATGATATATTTGGATCATTTTATTTTCCCCCTGTACATTAAAAGATCCATTGCACTCACTTTGTTCGTTTTGTGTTGTATAATCAGTTGACGTGCAGCATTTTGAATTATTAGCTATAGCAAGATCGATTTCCTTATGTAGATTTCAACGTATTCATCCCCCCCCCCCCTTTGTTGATCTTTAAAATGTAGGACCAACTCCTGCTCCAACAACGAGAGGTACATCCCCGCCAGGTAATTATCATATTCTTTTGAAAATCTTCTGTTTGTTCGGTTTGTTAAAATACAATGAAACATTTGAAAAGTAATGTAGGCGTACTTTTGATTCTTGAGATCACAATTAGTGGTCAAACTCTTCAGTCTCATTTGCTTTTGTTTCAGTATGTCATCATGTTTTTTCTAACATTATACATTTCCTTGAGAGTTTCTGGTTAAAACTTTGGGGGAGAGGTGATTCCAAAAGTGATATAGATACACACACACACACACACACACACATATATATATATATATATATATATATATATGATATATATATATATATATATATATATATGATATATATATATATATATATATCATATATATATATTGGGCTCCTTTGAATGTTTCTACAGATAAATGGCGCCATACAAATGCTGTTTCATCATCATCATATTATATATTGTACATTATATACATATTACATCCAGTTTGTGCTCTTCCTTTTCGTACAATTTACATTCAATTTTACGTTGGTGCATGCTTTTCCCTATACGTTTTCTCATACAATTGTACCTTACAATCGGTAGTTATACATTGTAATGAAAACGAAATGCAGAAATAAACTGAACAGAACTGGACTGGCATGGAACTAAGCATGGCATTTGTTTGAGAATAATGTCCAACACTGACTACTACTGAGAATTCAGTACTTTGATAAGATTGTCATTGCCATAATACATTGCTATGTATCCCGGAAATCATAAATAGAATTATATTACCCTCTTCGTAAAGAAAATACCTAATGGCCAAAGAGAACTAGTACTAAACGAACAGAAACAACAACTGTTGGTCGCGGGAGTAAGTTTTAACTAGGAGGGTAGTGACATGCTGTTCAGTTTCCGTTATTTTTTTTTTTTAAGAATGGAAACTCTTTAGCCATATTTTCTGTCCATATTTTCCTCGAAACATATCATGCTTTTATTCAAAACCTTTTGCAGAAACCACATCTCCCAGGACTCGACCGCCACAACCAACAACAACACCTGCTCCGGGAACTACAGTGGTAGCAGGGGAGACAAGTGCCACGCCCACAGTAACAACTGCTACTCAGACGACCGTCATATATACCACTCAAGCAACTGAACAACCAACAACAGCACCAGGTAATTTTAATGTCACTGTAATTTGATTCATTTTCCATTAGCATAAACATCAACAGCAGTGGAACACTATGATATGGTAAAAATATCTCAAACGATAACTGAGACTTACGATTTACCTTTGCTTTCAGAATGCTACGAGCCACAGGAGCCATTGCAGTCTGTGAGTCCCTTGACATACGAAGCCAGCTTCAGTCAGCCTACAACTATCACTGGAATCAAACTACCTGCCATCAGCGCTAGTACAACGACTACAGTGGTATTCAGGATCAAGCGCGCCCAAGGAGATGAATGGATCACTGTTCTTGCCGAAAACGCAGACTCGGGATCTGGTGACCTCTCTGGTTCAGGATTGGGAGAGTCAGAGAATCAGGTAAATCATCAACAGACAAGTATTCTCTTACTCTACACAGAACATACATTACTACTACATGTATTAGGACGTTATAAGAGGAAAGGGGGTGTTATTTCACTTGTACTCCCTACTTAATCCTTTGTGTCCTTTGAGTGTTGATTTCCACAGACACGAACCCTAAAGCATTATATAAGATGTCCAACGTGAATGTATGGTAGAGAAAAAGTTAGCAATTATTCCCGATGCTCAGTGTACTAGTCCTACCTGTCAAATTTCTACAGATCATCTAAGATGTCCAACGTGAATGTGTAATAGAGAAAAAGTTAGCAATTATTCCCGATGCTCAGTGTACCAGTCCTACCTGTCAAATTCCTACAGATCATCTACTCTGATTCATCATACTAATACTTTTTATCTTTCTTGGAACATTATTATGTGACCTCTTTATTGCAGTCGTATTTCAAACATATTTGATCTTCCATATTTGCACTTGCATTTTATGAGCATTGTTTGGTCCAGCTATCAAGTAGAAAGGTTGTACTAATGCACTGATTAATTTCTTTGTATTCATTACACAGGGCGAAGTAACATTTTCTTTGAGTGACTCTGCTTCAACGAATATCTGGCTACCTTCAGCACTTGGACCTGTGCGAGCTATCGAAGCAACATTTGGAGCTCCACTTAATCTTGGAAATGAGATCGAGGTCTACGGCTGTCAGGGTAGGTGCACTTTAAGCGACACATTCATAAACAACACTCTTATGTGACGAGTTCCTGTGAGTTCGAACGCCCAATTCTCGTTCACGATTTTAGAAGTCAAGCAGTTCTGTAGAAGGGTCACGCTGTCGAACGTGTCTTTCGTGTTCATGTAAACCTCTATATACCAAGAATAGGACTATACTAAGATTTATTTTTGATCATTGATTACCCCTGAATGCGTTATGAGACAAATGAAATTAACCCCGTGCATTGTGAAATGTATAATCAGTGAACTTGCAGCATTTCCAGTTGTTAGCTATGGCAAAGTCGATTCCCATAGCTAGGTTCCTAGGTTTCTATGCACTTATGTTTTCCCCTCTGTGTGCATTTGAAACGTAGGACCCACTCCGGCCCCAACAACAAGAGGTACCTCTCCCCCAGGTAATACATCGTGTTTTTAGACAGGTCTTCGGTTTGTTCAGTTTGTTCATATGCCATGAAACATTCACAAAGTCATATTTTGTTCAAATGTCAAGACTACAGCAAGGCGCCAAACGTTGCAGTCTCATTAAATTGTTTCGATAGATAATTATGTGTCTTGTAACAT
Organism: Diadema setosum; assembly: GCF_964275005.1. Classification (NCBI taxonomy): domain Eukaryota; kingdom Metazoa; phylum Echinodermata; class Echinoidea; order Diadematoida; family Diadematidae; genus Diadema; species Diadema setosum. The sequence continues at coordinate 11,815,244 of NC_092704.1, read as the reverse complement.
ATGAAGAGTTTGTTTGCAAAAACCGATAAGTCCATTTTTGAAGATATTGAAGTACGCTCTCTGTCATAAAGTACAAAATGATCCCTTTTAAATGATATATTGGTCACTACATATAAAGGTACATTTTTTAAGTTATGGTCAAAAGAAGCAAAAATTTTCTTATTATTCTCTTTATTTTTCTTGACCTTTAATCGCAAATATCTCCATTTGGCAAATATGGACTTATCGGTTTTTGCAAACAAACTCTTCATATTGAACTTTCATTTAAGAAGCTCCGCATCTTACTTTACATACGAGCTGAAAGTGTATCAGGAACATTGACCTGTAAAGTAATAGTGCTCCATCTAAATGTGCCTGTTTACAATAGGGACATCCCCTACTGCTCCCTTAACAACAACGGCTGCTCCAACCGAAGGAACAACAGCTACAGGTAATAAAGATGACGTTTTCTCGTCAAATTTCTTTTCTTATTTTTCCCACATTTCGTTCGAAGTGAGACGAGACACAAAGATTACTAACAATTTCAAAATTGTTCGTCTTAACCCATGACCCCCTGCACCAAAATAAAAGACTTTTTTTTTATCTTACTGATATACATATATATATCTATATATATGTATATATATATATATATATATATATATATATTCGTTTTACAAAGTACCTATTTTTCCTACAAGATCTAATTGCTAATTGAGCTTCCTAGCATTGACTTTCTGTAACATCGACTTCTTTCATGTTTCACACCTTATACGGAACCAACAGCTACACCCAAAGTAACAACTCAGACGACCGTCACATATACCACTTCAGCAACTGAACAACCAACAACAACACCAGGTAATTTTCATGTCATTTCCACATAATGCATGTTCTATCACATTAACATCAGTAGAACACTAACGTATAGCAAAAATATTTTGCCCAAAACTGAGACCTATAATTCACCTTTGCTTTCAGAATGTTACGAGCCACAGGAGCCATTGCAGTCTGTGAGTCCCTTGACATACGAAGCCAGCTTCAGTCAGCCTACTACTATCACTGGAATCAAACTATCTGCCAACAGCTTTGCTTCAGTGACTACAGTGGTATTCAGGATCAAGCGCACCGATGGAGATGAATGGATTACTGTTCCTGCCGAAAGCACAGACTCGGGATCAGGATCCGGGGATCTCTCCGGTTCAGGATCGGGAGAGTCAGAGAATCAGGTAAATCCTGAAAAGACAAGTACTCCCTTATTCTACACAGAGCACGCTTTACTCCTCCTTATATCAAGGCGTTATGAGAGAACCACCTGTACCTTCTACTTAACCCTTTTTTTGTGTGTGTTCTGACTACTGAATTGAACAGACAACCCTAAAAGGTACACGCTGTCCACCGTCCATGCATGACAAAGAAGGGTTAACAGTATCCCCGATGCTCAGTGTACCACTTCTACTTGTTAATCTTCTTGAGATCATCTATACTGATCAATCATATTGATACTCTGTCTTTTTCTTTGGCAAACATGGTTCCGTTAATACAGTCGCATTTTGTAGATAATTGATTTTCCATGAGTGTATTTGCATTTTGTGAACATGGTGTGGTCCAGCTATGAAACAGAAAAGTTGTAGTCGTGCACTGATTAATTTAATTGTATTCTTTACATAGGGAGAAGTAACGTTTGCTTTGAGTGACTCAGCTTCAACAAATCTCTGGCTACCTTCCACATTGGGGCCTGTACGAGCTATCGAAGCAACATTTGGAGCTCCACTTAATCTGGGAAATCAGATCGAAGTCTACGGCTGTCAAGGTAGGTGCAATTTCAGCGACACTTTCACAAACAACACTCTTATGTAAAATATTTTGGATGAGTTTTTTTCTACTACAAAACAGAAATCTCGTACACGATTAGAATTCATTGAGTTCTGTCTTTCAACGTGCTTTCGTGATCCTGAAATCTTGTAGATACGCAGAAAATGAATGTACTAAGATTTCTTTGTGATCATTATTGGTTGTTTATCCGTATTCTAACATACAGTGTACATTACATTTACTCCGCCAGCTATGTATTGTTTAATCATTAAACTTGCAGCATTTCCCGTTTGTTAGCCGTAAGTAGGTAGCTACGTATTTGATTTCCCCACTGTGTTTTCTTTAAAACGTAGGACCAACTCCGGCTCCAACCACAAGAGGTACTTCCCCGCCAGGTAATGTATCGTGTTTTTACAAAATTCTTTGGTTTGTTTGAAATATGTCTGTTCTGTTTGTTCATATACCATGAAACATTAATAAAAGTTTTCAATTTACAATCTTAAGACGACAGCTAGGCGCAAAACTCCGCAGCCTCATTTCTTTCTATTTCACTATATAACCATGCTTTTTGTAAGATATTGAAATAACATCAAGGACCTACCTCACCTTAATTTATATGTAAGCTGAAATAGTAATAGGAACATTGACCTGTTAAGTAATATCCCCTACTGCTCCATCCACAACAACTCCTCCAACCGAAAGAACAACAGCTGCAGGTAATAAAATTCTTCTCGGTTTTCTTCTACTTGTTCTTATTTTTATCCCAAATTCCATTCGAACGATTCATTAAGATTACCAGCTGTTAAAAAAAAAACCGTACCTCCCCCTCCCCTAAATATTTCGCCATAGTAATCCTTACAAATTTTTCTTAGTACATTGTACACTGATATCTAGTAATTCATTCGATCAAATTCATAACTGTTAGTATGGATTTTTACCATGAAGATTTTCTCTCTCATTGCAGTTATTTGACTTTCGGGCATGGCATTCAAACGAAATGTGGGATAGTCAATATTTGGTGGATATCCAGAATCTTTTTTTTTTTTTTTTTTTTTTTTTTTTTCAAAGACAGAGAGAGTAACTACTTGGCCGGATAGATCTAATTGCCATTTGAGCTTCCTAAACTTGACTTTTTGTCCCATCGATTTCTTTCATCTTTTCCACCTTTTACAGAAAAAACAACTAAGTCGGGTCAGTCGGGTAAGTCTCAACTACGTTGTCTTTTATTTACTGAGGCAGTGGCATGTCCTTTAACCCTATAAAGCCCAAGCTATTTTGACCCTTCCCACGCCCAAGGGGGGTACATTGTGCCCCCCCCCCCCCATATAACTTTGTTATTGTTTGATGTTTCATCGTCATAATATTATTTGGTACATATTATGTAGACCAACTCATACTCTACATGACCGCATACTTGATTTTTTTCAAGGTCACCCATGGAAGGTGCTATTTACCAAAATATAAAGAAATACATAGGAAATAAGCTAAAAACATGGGTTTTTTCTGTATAACTTCTTTATCCTCAGTATATATGTCTTATCATAGACCAATATTTTTCATATTTGCCACAAATGATGTACAAGTCAAAGTTCATTATTTGTTATGGTTGAAATTTCTCAAGGTCACCACATGGGGCGCTATTCATAACAAAATAAAGAAATACATTATGAGACCACTGATGTATTGTTTGGGATAGGTACATGCGTAGTTATCATATTTCATATTCCCATAATATTGGAATTTTAAGTTTGCAGATTGATAATGTGATAAACAAATGATATTAGAGGTAAACCTTGGGTGAAGGAATCAAAATGGCACAAAATAAAAATATTTGGAAAATATTGGTATTTTCAAGTATCTCTATTATATCTATTGTTTTATGCCGTTGTCAGAGAAAAGCAAAGGAAATAATAGGAAAAACATTTCAGGGCCATAATTACTTCACATTGCTTCTTCAGCAAATTTCAGCCAAGAAACACCCATTTCATACATTATAATATTGTTAATTGGAATTGGAACAGAAATATATGCAAAATCTGACTGACATGGTTGTCAGTTTTTGATTGTCATGGCAACCAGCAATATCTATAGCTAAATTATACATCAAAATGTTTGGAATAAGATTCTAGGAAAAGTCACAAAATTTGGTTAAAATTAGATTAAGGACGAAGGAGTGGCGAATGAAAATCTGGTGGGGGCACAATGTGCCCCCACCCCCTTGGGCTTTATAATAGATGGTTACGTTTCCTGAATGAATGATGGAATTCGGAAAGTTGGATATTTCCTCAATGTCATCACTCAGCGTATTCTCCCTAGAATGTCAATCAGCTATACAAGCTTCGCGTTCATTTATTTTACAGAAATCGGAAGCCCGAGGACTCGACCGCCGCGACCAACAAAAACCACAGCTGCTCCGACAACGAAGCAAACTACGGTGGAAGTCTTGGAGACAACTGTAACTCCTGAAGCAACAACAGCCACAGTAAAATATACCACTGAAGCAACAGAACAGCCAACAACACCAGGTAATTCCCAAAGCGATCTGATGTTATTCATGTAGTTCAATGCTGTAAAGGTGCCATTTCTAACGTCTTAACGTCAGAAGAATCGCTTATAAGAAGGTACTAACATAGGGTTATCTCAATTGTAACAAAATCACACACATGTATAGTCCATGCCCACACGGTGTATAAGCGCTTTAGTCCTGAACCTATAGCCAGTCTCAGCAAGGACTGGACCAAAGCACAGAGAGAGAGAGAGGGAGAGAGGTGCCAACTATTACTTTTTAGCAACATTTTGTAGTAACTTTTTTTGCAAGTAAAAATACTATGCAGGTTTCATGCAAAAATACTGTTTTCCCAAAATATTATATATTATATGTCCATTGCAGGAAAGTTAAAAGCAAAACTTTCTTTCCTCCAAAAATATGCCGTCTCAACGGTTGTTTGCAAGGTTGGCATCCCTGCGCTGACGTCATCTCCGTCAGGTACCCGTCGCCAAACTCAAAACTAGTATCATTTTAACGATTCTTCCCAAATTGTTTTCAATTTTTTTGATTGATAGATTGAGATAGAGCTTAGAGTACATGGGGAGGGCGTTTTGGGCTTTGCGGCTGACTTTAACATAACCCCATGTAATCCAGATCTTTCCTACAATATCATTGTAGATGCACTTCTGTAGAGATTCCTACTATCATGTCCTCCACGAACGCACTTGTCTACTGAACTTGCTCTCTTTCAGAGGTGACAACCTCTATGATTCGAGTGACCACAACTGCTGCTCCAACAGAACCGACTGTTGTTCCGGGTAATGAACATGTCTTACCATAGTCCTGCGCATTATTGTGTTTATCGATATACGGCGGCAGAAATATTTGCTTAAAGATATATCGTTACTCTACATGAAAAGGGCCCGCTGGTCGGTGATGGTGCATAATGCTTTTACTTGACTAACGCAGCGAGGAACATAATCATTATTTTGCTAGTAATGACATAATTTCGTGTTATATCATTCACTGATATTCCACAATTTGACTGGCTGCTGACAGGGCTTGAATGGAATGATGTGCATTTTATATGTCGATCATACAATATAACATATTGCCTTGTCTGTCGCTACAATATAGCACGTCAAATTAAATCGGGAGTTGTAATATCCCTTCTATGCAATGTTTTTCATTTTTCACTAAATGCCTGATGAATGAATTACACCTGTAAAAAGGCGAATCTCTTCATCATAATCCAAGCCATGTGAATAATGCATACTGAAGAAGCTGAAGAACCAGCTGAAGAACAGCCATTGGCTGAAGCAGGTTCCATGCTAATATAGAATAAACTGAACTGAACTGAACTGAACTGAATGAAAGGTTCCGTATCGTCCATAACTACGTACATAATCGTATTGTATGTGATTTATTTTTCGTTCGGTAGGGAGTTTATTACTAAAACAACATCTGTAGCAATAATTGATATTTTTAATTTACTTGATCTTGCAGAATGCTACGAGCCACAGGAGCCATTGCAATCAATAAGTCCCTTGACATACGAAGCCAGCTTCAGTCAGCCTACAACTATCACTGGAATTAAACTACCTGCCACTAGCGCTAGTACAACGACTACAGTAGTATTCAGAATCAAGCGCGCCGAAGGAGATGAATGGATTACTCTTAACGCCCAAAGCGCAGACTCAGGATCTGGTGACCTCTCCGGTTCAGGGTCAGGAGAGTCAGAGAATCAGGTAGATCCTCGACACACAAGACGTATCCCCCTTTTCTACATAGAACATGCTTTGCTACTACTTGTATCAAGACGTTATGCAAGGAAAAAAAAAAGAAAGTCCACCTGTATCTAATGCTTAACCCTTTGTGTGTTTTGAATGATGATTTGCACAGCCAACCCTAAAGCATTTCATACGCTATCCAATGTCCATGCACAACAGAGAAAGGGTTAACAAGATCAGATATTCGGTGTACTTGTCCTAATTATAAGTTTTCTAGAGATCATCTACTCTCATTCATCATATTGATACTTTTTTTCTTTCTTTGGAAAACATACATGACCCTTTTCATGGAATTGCATGTGCTAGATAATAGAATTTCCATGTTTGCATTCGCATTTTGTGAATGATACTGTTGCTTCGTCCATCTATCATACATAGATTTTTATTCATCACTTATCATTTGTTTTTCTTTTCATAGGGCGAAGTAACGCTAGCTTTAAGTGACACTGCTTCAACAAACCTCTGGCTTCCATCCGAACTGGGACCTGTCCGAGCTATCGAAGTAACATTTGGAGCTCCACTTAATCTGGGAAATGAAATTGACGTCTATGGCTGTCAGGGTACGTGCAAGTCAAGCGATACATTCACAAACAACACTTTCATGTTAAATTCTGCCGACGAGTTCTTTCAAGTACGAAATGAGAATTCTTGTTCACGATTAGAATTCAAGCAGTTCTGTCTAACGTGTCTGCCGTGATCTTCAAAACTTCTAGATACGCAGAAAAGGAATATACAACGATTTATTTTAGATCATTTGATTTTTCAACCCTGTATACATTATAAGACACAATGCATTCACTCCGTGCACTATGAACTGTATAATCACCGAATTTGCAGCATTTCCAGTTGTTAGCTATGACAAGATCGATTTCCTTAACAAGGTTCCATTGTATTGATCTTTTTCCTCTCTTCATCTTTTAAACGTAGGACCCACTCCGGCTCCAACCACGAGAGTTACCTCCCCGCCAGGTAACATATCATATTTTTGTTTGTTCAGTTTGTTCAAATGCCATGAAACATTCACAAAGTAATACTTTGTTTTTATAATCTTTAGATCACAGCAAGGCGCCAAAAGCTGCAATCTCATTTACCTTATCAATGGAGAATCATGTTTATGGTAACATTATTTGAATTACATTAAGGACCCTCCCTCCTCCCTCGTACCTTACTTTACAATTATACTTTAACCTTATAAAGCTCAAGGGGGTGCACATTGTGCCCTCCTACCAGATTTTCATTTGCCACTCCTTCGCCCTTAATCCTATTTCAACCAAATTTGGTGACTTTTCCTAAAATCTTATTGCAAACATTTTGTTATGATTTAGTTATATTTGATTTTGCTGGTTGCCATGGCAACCATAAACTGACTGACAACCATGTTAGTCAGATTTTGCATCTTTTTTCTGTTCCCCTTTCATTTAACAGCATTACAGTGTATGAAATGGGTGTTTCTTGGCTGAAATTTGTTGAAGGAGCAAAATTTGAAGTAATTATGGTCCCGGAAAGCTTTTCTTATAATTTCCTTTGTTTTTATGTGACAAAGGGATAAAACAATAAATATAATAGAGATAATTGAAAACAATAATATTTTCTAAAGACTGCCCTTCTATTTTGAGTGATTTTGATTCCTTCACCCAAGTTATGCCTCTAATATCATTAGTTTATCACATTATCAATTTGCAATCTCAAAATTCTACTATTATGCAAATATGAAATGTTATAACTATACATGTACCAATCCCAAACATTTCATCTCAAGTCTCATAATGTGTCACTATGTTGATATGAATAGTGTCCCCATGTTGTGACCTTGAGAAATTTCAACCATAACAAACAATAAGATTATACACGTGCTTATCATTTGTGGCAAATATGAAAATGATTGGTCTATATGTAATGGAGATAAAGAAATTATACAGAAAAATCATGTTTTTAGCATATTTCCTATGTATTTCTTTATATTTTGGCAAATAGAGCCCTCCATGGGTGACCTTCAGAAAATTCAAATATACGGTCATGTAGAGTACGAGTTACTCTACCCATGTGCCATATTATGACGATGATACATCAAATAATAAAAAAAGTTATACAGGGTGGGCACAATGTGCCCTCCCCCCCCCCCCCCCCCCTTAGGCCTGGGAGGGGTCAAAATAGCTTGGGCTTAATAGGTTAACAGAAATATCATCAGGAGCATTGACCTGTAAAGTAAAAGTGTTCTATTTATAATGTGCCTGCTTACAATAGGGACATCTCCTACTGCTCCCTTAACAACAACGGCTGCTCCTACTGAAGGAACAACTGCTGCAGGTAATAAAGATGGCATTGTCATTTTTTTGTCCCCCCCCCCCCCACATTTCGTTGGAAAGTTAGGCAAAAAGATAACCCAAATCTTCAAATTTTGGCATAGTTTTCTTAAGAACTTTTCTTATCAATCAGATATCAAATAGCTCATTTGACTAATTTTCTAATCTTCAATTCATATACGGAAGAGTAAAAGGCTCACTTCCGTAGAGATTTTCGTTTTTATTAATTTCTTTCTCTCTCTCTCTTTCTCTCTCTCTCTCTCTCTCTTCTTTCACTTATTTGGCTTTCAGGCAGAGTAGTCAGACGAAATGTGGGATAGTAAACATTTTTTTGCATATCCAGAACCCTCCTCTATAAAATCTCTGCATCAATCGGTATCTTACCGCCCATCATTTATGCTCGAATTGTTCTTCCTGGGTGAACCGAACATTGCAGTGATCTAGTCCCATGCAAGTCTAAATCGTCGATCGTGTCCATAATTCACCCGCCTGTGAAACAGAGGATTTTTTTTTTCGCATGACACTACCTTCCGTGAACACAGCATGATTTCGTCCCTAGCTATGTCTCTGGTAGGCCTACTAAGTGTGGAATTTATTTCAAAATAATATACCTGTACAAAACTGACTTATAGTGAGGATGACAATTTCGTGCATTGTTGTGAACATGTACCTCCAAAATAACAACATGAATAATCTTCTTTATTAAGACACAGAAAGTAGCTACTTGGCCGCCATTTGAGCTTCCTAAACTTGACTTTCTGTCCCATCTATTTCTATCATCTTTCCAACATATACAGAAACAACCACTCTTGGTCAGTTGGATAAGTCTCAACTACGTTGTCATTTATTTCCTGGCGCAGTAGCATGTCCTTTAAGTTTCCTGAATGTATAATGGAATTCGGATACTAGTAGTTGGATATTTCTCATTGTCATCACTCAGCGCATTCTCCCAAGAATGTCAACCAGCTATACATGCTTCACGTTCATTTATTTTGCAGAAACCACAACCCCCAGGACTCAACCGCCGCGACCAACAACAACCACAGCTGCTCCTACAACGAAGCATACTACGGTGGAGATCTTGGAGACAACTGCAACTCCCGAAGCAACAACTGCCACAGTAAAATATACCTCTGAAGCAACAGAACAACCAACAACACCAGGTAATTCTCCAAGCGATATAATGTAATTCGTGTAGTTCAATTCTGTTAAGGGCAATTTCTAACGTCTTGACGTCAGAAGAATCTGTATAAGAAGGTACACACATAGGGTTATCCCAATAGTAACAAGATCACACGCATGTACTCCATGTCCGCACTCTATATACACGTTTTATTCCTGAATCTATAGGCAGTCTCAGCAAGGATTAGACGAAAGCAAGCGCGCGCACACACACACACACACATACACACAGAGGTGCCAACTATTACTTTTAGCAACATTTTGTAGTATTTTTTTTTTTTTATGCAATGCAGGTTTCGTACAAAATGCTGTTTCACCCAAATATTACTATACATCACTCCTGGTGTCATCACATGGTGTCACCGCAAATCTTTCTTCCTAATTACTATACATGTCCATTGCAGGAAGGTTAATAGCCAAAAATTCTTTCCACCAAAAATATGCCGTCTGAAAGATTGTTTGCAAGGTTGGCATCCCTGTGCTGATGTCATCTCCGTCAGGTACCTGTCGCCAAACTCAAATCATTTTTAAAGATTCTTTTAAAGATCATTTTCATTGATTTGATTGGTACATTAAGATAGAGCTAACAATACACGGGGAAAGGGTTTTAGGCAATGCGGCTCACTTAAACATAATCACGATCCCTCCTTCAATATTATTGTAGATGCTGTTGTACACTTGTGTAGAGATTCCTACTATCATGTCCTGCCCAAACACGTTTGTCTACTGTACTTGCTCTCTTTCAGAGGTGACAACCTCTATGATTCGAGTGACCACAACTGCTGCTCCAACAGAACCGACTGTTATTCCAGGTAATGAACATGTCTTACCATAGTCCCGCGCATTATTGTGCTTATCTATATATACGGCGGCAGAAATATTTGCTTAAAGATATGTCATTGGTCTGCATGAATAGGGCCCGATGGTCGATGATGGTTCATAATGCTTTTTACTTGACTAACGCAGGGAGGAACATAATCATTATTTTGCTAGTAGTGACATAATTTCGTGTTATGTCATTCACTGATATTCCACAATTTGACTGGCTGCTGACTGGGCTTGAATGAAATGATATCCATTTTACATGTCGATCATACAATATAACATATTGCTTTGTCTGTTGCTACAATATAGCACGTCAAATTAAATCGGGAGTTGTAATATCCCTTCTATACAATGCTTTTCATTTTTCACTAAATACCTAATGAATTACACCTGTGAAAATGCGAATCTCTTCATCATAATCCACGTCATGTAACTAATACATGCTGAAGTAGCTGAAGAACCAGCTGAAGAACAGCCATTGGCTGAATCAGGTTCTGTGCTAAAATAGAATAAACTGAACTGAAGTGAACTAAAATGAAAGGTTGCGTATCGTCCATATAACTACGTACATAATGATAACATTTTTTTTTCGTTCGGTATGGAGTTTATCACTGAAACAAAATCTCTAGCAATAATTGGTATTTTAAATTTACTTGCAGAATGCTACGAGCCACAGGAGCCATTGCAATCAATAAGTCCCTTGACATACGAAGCCAGCTTCAGTCAGCCTACCACTATCACCGCAATCAAACTACCTGCCACCAGCGCTAGTACAACGACTACAGTAGTATTCAGAATCAAGCGCGCCGAAGGAGATGAATGGATTACTCTTAATGCCCAAAGTGCAGACTCAGGATCTGGTGACCTCTCCGGTTCAGGGTCAGGAGAGTCAGAGAATCAGGTAGATCCTCGACACACAAGTATCTCATTTTTCTACATAGAACATGCTTTGCTACTATTTGTATCAAGACGCTATGCAAGGAAAAAAAGACTGTCCACGTGTTTTGAATGCTGATTTGCACAGCCAACCCTAAAGCGTTTTATACGCTATCCATTGTCCATGCACTACAGAGAAAGGGTTAACAAGATCAGATATTCTGATTTTGATTGTGATTCTGATTTTCGGTGTATTTCTCCTAATTATATCTTTTCTAGAGATTATCTACTCTGGTTCATCATATTGATACTTTGTTTTCCTTTTGGAAACACACATGACCCTTTTCATGGAACTGCATGTGGTAGATAATAGAATTTCCATGTTTGCTTTCGCATTTTGTGAATAATACTGTTGCTTCGTCCACCCATCAAATATGAATTATTACTCATCACTTATTCTATTTTTTTTTTCTTTTCATAGGGCGAAGTAACGTTAACTTTAAGTGACACTGGTTCAACGAACCTCTGGCTTCCATCCGAACTGGGACCTGTCCGAGCTATCGAAGTAACATTTGGAGCTCCACTTAATCTTGGCAATGAAATCGACGTCTATGGCTGTCAGGGTACGTGCAAGTCAAGCGATACATTCACAAATAACACTTTCATGTTAAATTCTGCTGACGAGTTCTTTCAAGTACGAAAAGAGAATTCTTGTTCACGATTAGAATTCAAGCAGTTCTGTCTAACGTGTCTGTCGTGATCCTCAAAACTTCTAGATACGCAGAAAAGGAATATACTAAAATTTATTTTTGATCATTTGATTCTTTATCCATGTATAGATTATAATACACATTGTCACTCCCTACGCTATGAACTGTATAATCAGTGAACTTGCAGCATTTGAAGTTGTTATAGCTATGACAAGATCGATTTCCATAAGGATGTTTCTAAGTCTTTATTTTTCTTCTCTGTTTTTCCTTAAAACGTAGGACCCACTCCCGCTCCAACCACGAGAGGTACCTCCCCGCCAGGTAAAATATCACATTTTTTTTAACAAAAGTCTTCGGTTCGTTCAGTTTGTTCAAATACCATGAAAAATTTGAGAAATTTCAACCATAACAAACAATAAGATTACACGCGTGCTTGTCATTTGTGGCAAATATGAAAATGATTGGTCTATATGTAATGGAGATAAAGAAATTATACAGAAAAATCATGTTTTTAGCATATTTCCTACGTATTTCTTTATATTTTGGCAAATAGAGCTCTCCATGGGTGACCTTCAGAAAATTCAAATATACGGTCATGTAGAGTACGAGTTACTCTACCCATGTGCCATATATGACGATGATACATCAAATAATAAAAAAAGATATACAGGGTGGGCACAATGTGCCCTCCCCCCCCCCCCCCCCCCTTAGGCCTGGGAGGGGTCAAAATAGCTTGGGCTTAATAGGGTTAACAGAAATATCATCAGGAACATTGACCTGTAAAGTAAAAGTGTTCTATTTATAATGTGCCTGCTTACAATAGGGACATCTCCTACTGCTCCCTTAACAACAACGGCTGCTCCTACTGAAGGAACAACTGCTGCAGGTAATAAAGATGGCATTGTCATTTTTTCGCCCCCCCCCCACATTTCGTTCAAAAGTTAGGCAAAAAGATAACCCAAATCTTCAAATTTTGCCATAGTTTTCTTAAGAACTTTTCTTATCAATCAGATATCAAATAGCTCATTTGACTAATTTTCTGATCTTCAACTCATATACGGAAGAGTAAAAGGCTCACTTCCGTAGAGATTTTCGTTTTTATTAATTTCTTTCTCTCTCTCTCTCTCTCTTCTTTCACTTATTTGGCTTTCAGGCAGAGTAGTCAGACGAAATGTGGGATAGTAAACATTTTCTGCATATCCAGAACCCTCCTCTATAAAATCTCTGCATCAATCGGTATCTTACCGCCCATCATTTATGCTCGAATTTTTCTTCCTGGGTGAACCGAACATTGCAGTGATTTAGTCCCATGCAAGTCTAAATCGTCGATCGTGTCCATAATTCACCCGCCTGTGAAACAGAGGATTTTTTTTTCACATGACACTACCTTCCGTGAACACAGCATGATTTCGTCCCTAGCTATGTCTCTGGTAGGCCTACTAAGTGTGGAATTTATTTGAAAATAATATACATGTTCAAAACTGACTTATAGTGAGGATGACAATTTCGTGCATTGTTGTGAACATGTACCGCCAAAATAACAACATGAATAATCTTCTTTATTAAGACACAGAAAGTAGCTACTTGGCCGCCATTTTAGCTTCCTAAACTTGACTTTCTGTCCCATCTATTTCTATCATCTTTCCAACATATACAGAAACAACCACTCTTGGTCAGTCGGATAAGTCTCAACTACGTTGTCATTTATTTCCTGGCGCAGTAGCATGTCCTTTAAGTTTCCTGAATGTATAATGGAATTCGGATACTGTAGTAGTTGGATATTTCTCATTGTCATCACTCAGCGCATTCTCCCAAGAATGTCAACCAGCTATACATGTTTCACGTTCATTTATTTTGCAGAAACCACAACCCCCAGGACTCAACCGCCGCGACCAACAACAACCACAGCTGCTCCTACAACGAAGCATACTACGGTGGAGATCTTGGAGACAACTGCAACTCCCGAAGCAACAACTGCCACAGTAAAATATACCTCTGAAGCAACAGAACAACCAACAACATCAGGTAGTTCTCCAAGCGATATAATGTAATTCGTGTAGTTCAATTCTGTTAAGGGCAATTTCTAACGTCTTGACGTCAGAAGAATCTGTATAAGAAGGTACACACATAGGGTTATCCCAATAGTAACAAGATCACACGCATGTAATCCATGTCCACACTCTATATACGCGTTTTATTCCTGAATCTATAGGCAGTCTCAGCAAGGATTAGACGAAAGCGCGCGCGCACACACACACACACACACACACAGAGGTGCCAACTATTACTTTTAGCAACATTTTGTAGTATTTTTTTAATGCAATGCAGGTTTCGTACAAAATGCTGTTTCACCCAAATATTACTATACATGTCCATTGCAGGAAGGTTAATAGCCAAAAATTCTTTCCACCAAAAATATGCCGTCTGAAAGATTGTTTGCAAGGTTGGCATCCCTGTGCTGATGTCATCTCCGTCAGGTACCTGTCGCCAAACTCAAATCATTTTTAAAGATTCTTTTAAAGATCATTTTCATTGATTTGATTGGTAGATTAAGATAGAGCTAACAATACACGGGGAAAGGGTTTTAGGCAATGCGGCTCACTTAAACATAATCACGATCCCTCCTTCAATATTATTGTAGATGCTGTTGTACACTTGTGTAGAGATCTACTATCATGTCCTGCCCAAACACGTTTGTCTACTGTACTTGCTCTCTTTCAGAGGTGACAACCTCTATGATTCGAGTGACCACAACTGCTGCTCCAACAGAACCGACTGTTATTCCGGGTAATGAACATGTCTTACCATAGTCCCGCGCATTATTGTGTTTATCTATATATACGGCGGCAGAAATATTTGCTTAAAGATATGTCATTGGTCTGCATGAATAGGGCCCGATGGTCGATGATGGTTCATAATGCTTTTTACTTGACTAACGCAGGGAGGAACATAATCATTATTTTGCTAGTAGTGACATAATTTCGTGTTATGTCATTCACTGATATTCCACAATTTGACTGGCTGCTGACTGGGCTTGAATGAAATGATATCCATTTTATATGTCGATCATACAATATAACATATTGCTTTGTCTGTTGCTACAATATAGCACGTCAAATTAAATCGGGAGTTGTAATATCCCTTCTATACAATGCTTTTCATTTTTCACTAAATACCTTATGAATTACACCTGTGAAAAGGCGAATCTCTTCATCATAATCCAAGTCATGTAACTAATACATGCTGAAGTAGCTGAAGAATCAGCTGAAGAACAGCCATTGGCTGAATCAGGTTCTGTGCTAAAATAGAATAAACTGAACTGAAGTGAACTAAATGAAAGGTTGCGTATCGTCCATATAACTACGTACATAATGATAACATTTTTTTTCGTTCGGTGTGGAGTTTATCACTGAAACAAAATCTCTAGCAATAATTGGTATTTTAAATTTACTTGCAGAATGCTACGAGCCACAGGAGCCATTGCAATCAATAAGTCCCTTGACATACGAAGCCAGCTTCAGTCAGCCTACCACTATCACCGCAATCAAACTACCTGCCACCAGCGCTAGTACAACGACTACAGTAGTATTCAGAATCAAGCGCGCCGAAGGAGATGAATGGATTACTCTTAATGCCCAAAGTGCAGACTCAGGATCTGGTGACCTCTCCGGTTCAGGGTCAGGAGAGTCAGAGAATCAGGTAGATCCTCGACACACAAGTATCTCATTTTTCTACATAGAACATGCTTTGCTACTATTTTTGTATCAAGACGCAATGCAAGGAAAAAAAGACAGTCCACGTGTTTTGAATGCTGATTTGCACAGCCAACCCTAAAGCGTTTTATACGCTATCCATTGTCCATGCACTACAGAGAAAGGGTTAACAAGATCAGATATTCTGATTTTGATTGTGATTCTGATTTTCGGTGTATTTCTCCTAATTATATCTTTTCTAGAGATTATCTACTCTGGTTCATCATATTGATACTTTGTTTTCCTTTTGGAAACATACATGACCCTTTTCATGGAACTGCATGTGGTAGATAATAGAATTTCCATGTTTGCTTTCGCATTTTGTGAATAATACTGTTGCTTCGTCCACCCATCAAATATGAATTATTACTCATCACTTATTTTATTTTTTTTTCTTTTCATAGGGCGAAGTAACGTTAACTTTAAGTGACACTGGTTCAACGAACCTCTGGCTTCCATCCGAACTGGGACCTGTCCGAGCTATCGAAGTAACATTTGGAGCTCCACTTAATCTTGGCAATGAAATCGACGTCTATGGCTGTCAGGGTACGTGCAAGTCAAGCGATACATTCACAAATAACACTTTCATGTTAAATTCTGCTGACGAGTTCTTTCAAGTACGAAAAGAGAATTCTTGTTCACGATTAGAATTCAAGCAGTTCTGTCTAACGTGTCTGTCGTGATCCTCAAAACTTCTACATACGCAGAAAAGGAATATACTAAAATTTATTTTTGATCATTTGATTCTTTATCCATGTATAGATTATAATACACATTGTCACTCCCTACGCTATGAACTGTATAATCAGTGAACTTGCAGCATTTGAAGTTGTTATAGCTATGACAAGATCGATTTCCTTAAGGATGTTTCTAAGTATTTATTTTTCCTCTCTGTTTTTCCTTAAAACGTAGGACCCACTCCCGCTCCAACCACGAGAGGTACCTCCCCGCCAGGTAAAATATCACATTTTTTTTTTTTACAAAAGTCTTCGGTTGGTTCAGTTTGTTCAAATACCATGAAACATTCACAAAGTAATACTTTTTTATAGTCTTAAGATCACAGCAAGGCGCCAAACCCTGAAATCTCATTTACCTTATCAATGGAGAATCATGTTTATAGTAACATTATTTGAATTACATTAAAGGACCCTCCCTCCTCCCTCGCACCTTACTTTATATACTAACTGAAATATCATCAGGAACATTGACCTGTTTAGTAATAGTGTTCCATTCAAACGTGCTTGCTTACAATAGGGACATCCCCTACTGCTCCATCCACAACAGCTGCCCCAACTGAAAGAACAACAACTGCAGGTAATGAAGTTCTTTTCGGTTTTCTTTTACTTGTTCTTATTTTTCTCCCAAATTCAATTCGAAAGATTCATTAAGATTACCAGCTGTTAAAAAAGAAACCTGTTTAAAAGTTCTTCGTCTAAACTCCTGCCTCCTGCCTCCCCCTCAACGAAATATTTTGGCATGGTAATCCTTACGAATTTTTCTTTACTTATAACACTGATATCTAATAACTCATTCAACAAATTTCAGATCTGTTAGTGTGGATCTTCACTTGGTCTTTTTACCATGAAGATTTCTCTCTCATTGCAGTTATTTGACTTTCGCGCATGGCATTCAAACTAAATGTGAGATAGTCAATATTTGGTGGATATCCATAAGATTTCTTTTTTTTTAACACATAGAGAGTAGCTACTTGGCCTGATAGATCTAATTACCATTTGAGCTTCCTGAACTTGACTTTGGTCCCATCGATTTCTTTCATCTTTCCCACCTTATACAGAAACAACCACTCTTGGTCAGTCGGGTGAGTCTCAACTAAGTTGTCATTTATTAAGTGACGCAGTGGCATATCCTTTAAGTTTACTGAATAAATAATGGAACTCGGATAGTTGGATATTTCCTCAATGTCATCACTCGGCGTATTCTCCGTAGAATGTCAACCAACTCTACACGTTTCGCGTTGAATTTATTTTGCAGAAACCACAAGCCCCAGGACTCGACCGCCACGACCAACAACAACCACAGCTGCTCCGACAACGAAGCAAACTACGGTGGAGATCTTGGAGACAACTGTAACTCCTAAAGCAACGACTGCCACAGTAAAACAGACCTCTGAAGCAACAGAGCAACCAACAACACCAGGTAATTCCCAACGCAATTAAATGTGATTTGTGTTTAATGGTTTAATTCTGTAGAGGGCAGACCATATCTATAACGTCTTGACGTCATTAAAGAAGGTATCCACACGCGTCGGGTATATCATATTTGGAACAAGAGCATACGCTTACGTGTTCTATTCCCTAACTTTAAAGGAAGTACTCTCAAAAAGGGTTACTAGTAGACGATAAAAACAAACAAACACACACAAAAAAAAACACACACACACAGATGTCACCTCTTTACTTTTTTTGGCTGTACATGTATTTTGCAGTGTTTTGGGGTTTTTTTTTCATTTTGATTTAGAGAAAATATATTGCGAATTTCATGCAAAGTACTGCTTTTCCCAAGCTTATAATACTATGGGGTCGTAAGTCCATTACAGTAGAATTTTTCCACCAAAAATATGCCCTCCGAGCGGCTGTTCCCAAGGTCGGGATCCCTGCAAACAAGTCATCTCAGTTTCCCATCGCAAACTCAAAACTAGCAGCACTTTTTTCCTTAATCAAACACCATGCAACACAAGTAAGACGCCAGTTAAAACGCAATGCCTTTACTACCACATATACTTCGTCAGAAGGGGATTCCTTCCAAATTGTTCTCATTGATTTGACAGATAGATCAAGATAACTTGAGCTTGCAATACGTATGAGGGAGGCGTTTTTGATAAGCGTTGCTCGCTTAAACATAATTCCATGTTTTCCATATCTCTCCGAGATGCACTTGTGTAGAGATTCCAAATAATCATATCCTGCACGAACAGACTTGTCTACTGAACTTGCTCTCTTTCAGAGGTGACAACCTCTATGATTCGAGTGACCACAACTGCTGCTCCAACAGAAGCCACTGTCATTTCAGGTAATGAACATGACTACATCTTACTACTGTACGCTAAATGTGGTTATGCCATAATTATACCATGTGTACGGTGGCAGAAATATTTGATTAGAGGTATTAAATGCTGTTTATACTATTCTGTGATGGTTCAAAATGAAATCACCTGACTAATGCAGCGAGGATCAAAATCATTCTAGTTTGCTAGAAGTGACATCATTGCAGATTAAATTATTCTCTGATATTCATGATTTTGACTGGTCGCTGACGGGGCTTGATTCAAATGATGCAATTTATGGAGGCCGTGCTATACAGTATGTCCCCCCCCCCCCCCAAACAAAACAAAAAACAAAACAAAACAAAACAAAAACAAAAAAACAAAAACAAAACAAAACAAAACAAAAACGAACAAACAAACAAACAACAACAACAACAATCGGCTTTTTACATTAATAACTTCCAATATGATTAAAATGTCTGAATGCTACTTCAGGGTCTAAAAATATAACAGCTTACCTTTATTGTGCAGAAAAAACCATTTGATTTGGTTAAGTGGTCACAGAGAAATGTGCGTCGCTGTAAAGCATGTCGTGGATGTGATTCTTCCAAGTTTAGCACTTGGATGCTCTTGAAACTGCATATTAGTGTGTGAACACAATGGACAGAACTTGGAAGGAATAGATTCCTGACATGCTCTACAAAAATCTCATTTCTCTTTGACCACTGAAGCAAATCGGATGGGGTTTCCGCAAGACGTGGGTAACAAGTTACAGTTCATACCCTGAAATGGTTTTGGATTGATTTACTTTTTCTGAAGTTATCATTGCGGAGGGTCACGTTGTAATTTTTCTATTTTTTTTTTTTTTGGGGGGGGGGCACACAGTACAACACATATTGCCTTGTCTATCGTTGTGATGTATCACTTGACAGTCACTTGGTAGTTGTATTATCCCTTCGAGAAAGTGATTTTCCTTAGCGCTGAATTGTTGTTATATATATCACACCTGTAAACACTAAAAATCTGAGGGGGAGGGGGTGTCTCTTTCTAATGCAGGCCATGCTAATGATGATACATTCCGTTTCGTTTTTTCACACCCTACATGCTTCGTTTGACAGCGAGTTGTTTAATACAGTGTATTGGTACAATGTCCGAACGTTCAATCCTTGTGTACTCAAATTAACTTGTTTGCGCAGAATGCTACGAGCCACAGGAGCCATTGCAGTCAGTGAGTCTCTTGACATACGAAGCCAGCTTCAGTCAGCCTACTACTATCACTGGAATCAAACTACCTGCCATCAGCGCTAGTAGAATTACAACAGTAACATTTAGGATCAAGCGCGCCGAAGGAGATGCATGGACTATCGTTCCTACCGAAAATGCAGACTCGGGATCGGGATCTAGTGATCTCTCAGGATCAGGATCCGGAGATTCAGATAATCAGGTGATTTTTTAACAGACAAACTGTGCTTTCAGTTTCAGAGTACACTGCTTCTCGTGGGTGTTCCCACCAGTTTTTGTGGTGTGTTTATGTTTTGTCTACTTCATACATTTATATAATAATTATGTATATGTATATGTAAATATATATAAATAATATGATATAATATATATATGTATGTATGTGTGTGTATAAATATAAACTCTACAATACATATTCATGCACATATATATATGTATATGTATATATATATATATATATATATAATATATACACAATATATATAGGCCTATATATACTCTACAATACATATTCATGTGTGTATATGCATACATTATATCTTTTATCCTTTCATTTTTGTAGTGATGATGAGTAGGTTAACATGCAAAGAAAAATAAAGATTTGACTCCCAAATACCATGAATATATGATTCCCATTTTTTTTTTATTGCTATGATTAGAACTTCATACATATTGATAATTATCAAACTTCGTATTTTCGGAAGCTGATATTGTTGTTAACCTTGCGTTTCTGGCACATAAGTTCACTCTTTGTCTTATTATCTACATAGGGTGAAGTGTCATTTATTTTGAGTGACACCGCTTCAACGAACCTCTGGCTTCCATCCGAATTGGGTCCTGTGCGGGCCATCCAAGCAACATTTGGAGCTCCACTTAGCTCCGTGAATGAAATCGAAGTCTACGGTTGCCAGGGTAAGTGCAATTTGAAAGATACTTTGATTAACCACACTCTCATAACTGCTTCCTTGCTTTTTCCTGCTATTCGAGAAAACATAATTTTGGTGGAAAAGATCTGTTTGTAAAGCTACAGAAAATCAATACATATCTTTACAGACATAACAATGTTCCATTTTCCATTATAAATTCCATTTCTCCGTAAACCGTGAACCTAGTAAGACTCAAAAGATAAGCCTTTACCTCCAAAAGCCAAAAAAGTGACACTATTTGAAACTACAGCAAGACCAATTCGCTGAAATCCCTATAATGCAGCACCTCTTTATCTATGACAATTTTTTTTTAAATGTATATTTATCATCGCCTTTTATAAGAATCATGGGACAACTTTTTCATACTCATTATATCTAGCACCGTAGTGGTGTCAACATAATTGACCTGCAAAATTATACTTTTCCGTTAAATGTGATTGCTCACGCCTAGGGGCATCCTCTACTGCTCCACCTACCACAACGGCAGCTCCTACGGAGGCAACAACTGCAGGTAATAAAGAAGAACTCTTCTCATTTTCCAAATTTGGTCAAAGCTCTTCTGTTGATTAGTGTAATTAGCCAGAATTTCGAGATTCAGCATGGCAGATTCCCTCCCCACCTCATTAACATTTTGCTCAGTCGAAGTGATGATTTGAAAGTGATATCTAAAGATTTAATTTAAAAAAAAATCCATGCAATTCATAAGTAAGCGTTCAATTTTTCTTACAGAATTTAGTGTCTTAAACAAAAGCTGTTCCTTAGAAAATGGAATTGACCCACTTCCCTGTTAACTGTTTGGTTGTGGTGATATGACTGAGAAATGGCAGGATGGCAAATACAACCAGAATAATCAGTATCATCTCTTGTACTTTTCTACATCAATCTGAATATGGAAGACAATTCCAATGATCGATTTTCCCCCCAACATCATTGAACCATTCTATCGTTGTGTTTTAGTCCATCGCCAGACTATATCCTCCTTTTAGAATATGATAATGTTTGCTTTCTTGTCGGACAGGGCAATTTCAAATCAATTCCTCTCATGAGCACAATATCTTCCTATGGTTTTTAAGGTTCTTTCTCTACATAAATCCAAAGAAACCTCTACACATACGATTGCAGAATCAAAATTTGTCCCGCATTGCGATGGAAGTTTGTTTCTCGATTCAAAGGCTGTCTTCATGGAAAGGTATAGGCTACAGTATGTCGTATTTCCGGTAAAATACCCAATGCCATGTGACTGCTTCTTTGCAGATTGAGCTCAAAAACTAAAATGAAAAGCACTTATCAATTTTGTACAAAATAAAAAAAAATGACAAATATGTCAATCACGACATTGATTTTGATGGTCTTCAAAGTATTTAGATATTATACAACTCAACAGTTACTGGTTTTTGAAAGATGACTGCCAGTCAACCAGGTGTTCATATTTCCTTTCCTTATTGCACTTTATACAAAAATAACGACAGTCACTCAGTCTTTAGGCGTTTGGGTTCAAGACAAAGGTATAGAGTTATTGGTCCAAAACTATAAAGGCTTTTCGTTTATCCCTTTACGCACTATTTGTCTGTAGAAATATTTTCCAATACTCTTAATGAAGAACTTTGGGACTTAATAGATATGCTGTCTCTGATCTTACAGAAGTTACTAGTCCCAAGGTTAGTACACGAGGAACAACCACTTCTATCCCTGGAACTGAACAAACCACGGTGGTAATAGAAGAAACAACTGCTACACGTAGAGCAACAACTACAACTCAGACCACCGTCACATATACCACGTCAGCAACTGAACAACCAACAACAGCGCCAGGTAGTTAAAAAAAAAAAATCATTCCGATTCCGACCCATTAGATTAGTCTATACCTCAGTGCAACACTTTAATCCGGGGAAAAACAACAACTAATGTCTGAGACTTCAAATTGAATTGCTCTTTCAAAATTCTTCAAGACACAAAAGAGACATGTTTGTATGACAAAAAGAGTAACCTATAGGCAGTGCAAAAGTGTACAATTGAAAATGTATCTGAGGTTCATCATTTTCATGCAGGAGGTATTTCCATTTGTTTGCGGTAGAACGAGTTCAAATGTATATAAAAATAGATTTCACGGGTAGGTTACGGCACATAATTTAACCTTTGCTTTCAGAATGCTACGAGCCCCAGGAGCCATTGCAAGCAGTGGGTCTCTTGACATACGAAGGCAGCTTCACCCAGCCTACTACTATCACTGGAATCAAACTACCTGCCATCAGCGCAAGTACAACAACTACAGTGGTATTCAGCATCAAGCGCGCCCCAGGAGATGAATGGATTACTGTTCCTGCCGAAAACGCAGACTCGGGATCGGGATCTGGGGACTTCTCCGGTTCAGGATCAGGAGATTCAGAGACTCAGGTGAATTTTCAACAGACAAGTATTCCAAAGCTTTATCCAAAAAGAAATGTCAGACTTCCTCTCCTCTATAGTGTACATGTGTGACGAGAGTGATATATTATGCTGTTCATCTCGTACCCTCGAATGTTTAATAGCATTCAATGACATCTGGTCGTGTCATCGTCGACAAAACGTTATCAGAAATCTGATAGTTTTATTCACATTATTACAGTGAATTATTTTGTCTCTCTATCCATTCCTGAAATAAAGTTGTATTTCAAAGCTTTCGGATTTTTAGTTGCGTATGTTTGCTTATGTCTTCGCGGTGAGTTAGCTAAGCCGGTAGCGCGTCTGCCTCACAATCCTAAGGACCCCGGTTCCATTACCGAGTCCCATTTTCATAGCAAAGTTGTGTGTAATCATACCGTTCCCTCTAGTAACAGGCCAAACACTCTGTCCCTAGCACATAAAATGGAGGTCCCGTGGGTGAGAGAGTCACAACTCATGCACGTAAAAGATCCCACTTCACTCATTCTTCGCAAACAGCAGGGTGTTTAATCAGGTGAAGTGGTCTCGCCTTACATGTACATCCAACTGAACTCCGTGGAAGACCAGCTATTGCAGCTGACTATGGGCTATCCAGCTATCTTCTCAGATGGAAATGAAACGGACAAATATTGATATCATTTTCTTGACATTAGCTATTTCATTTCCTTTGGTATTCAATGCATAGGGCGAAGTGACAATCGCCTTGAGTGGCACTGTTTCAACGAACCTCTGGCTACCATCCACATTGGGACCTGTCCGGGCTATCCAAGCAACATTTGGAGCTCCACTTAATGTCGGAAATGAGATCGAAGTCTACGGCTGCGAGGGTAAGTGCAATTCGAATGACACATTGTAAACTGCATGTGTTCTACGGTTAATTTTGTTAACTCTTCATCGTAAGGTAAATCTGTTTTGAGGTCCTACGTTAGTTAAAACCAATAGAAGTATACCATGTAACAACTACGTCCACATACATTCACCAATTAAAAAAAAAAGGGGGGGCAAAAATAAGTTCGGGACCAGTGCTATATGTTTTTTTTTTAATAAAAAACCTCTATGACTCTTTCAAAAAAAAATGATTATCATAATAAACGAGAGTAATTTGAAAAGATAGCATTTTTGTTTAAATTGATTAATACACTTATGAAATAATCTATTGATTAATATGTGTTGTTAAAATGCTGACCAGTAAACTCATACTTTGTTGTTCCTTGTGTCTACTCATTACAGCGGTAACAACCACTGCTCCATCTACAACAGCTCCTGGTAATGACCATAAACTTTCATTATTTTCACCCTATTTTCACAATAGAACAAATTTTGGCGGACAGCGATAGGTTTACAGTTTTCGTAATGATCACTGCCATATCCCCATTTATTCTCAAATTATTCTCAAAATACAAATATCTAAAAGAAAACAAATCATTTACATGTTATTCTAAACTGATAAAAATGACAGTAATGTAAAATAACTTATCCAATTCTTTATTATGTCATATAATATGTATATGCTCCCGTGCAACCTTTATGAAGAAGTGACGATCTTTTCGTATGTAATTCAGGGAAGGTGAAGTCGACGGAAAAAAAAAAAATGTCCCTTTCTCCCGAGTTGAATATTAAAGTGAATTGAAATGTAAGATGGTATGTCTGACAAATATTCAGAATCGTCCGTTCTGCTCTGTACATAATGACTTTGAGATTAATCATAACAGGAAACGGCCGTAACGAGGAATTCAATGTAGTGTCCTCTTCTCGCACTGTGATATTTTTTTTTGTGGTATTATTTTTGTCCACTGTTACAGTTTGATCCCTTTGCAGAAATCCAGACAATGTCTGTAGGGAGTTTCGTGATTGTCCATTGAAAAGCAAGATGAAAGAAAGCAAAGTGGCTATTTCTTCTCTTAAATATCTAAATCCCTTCATGCGTTATTACCTTTAAAAGTTGCTGTATAGAAATTTAACCTATCAAGTCAAAAGAAAAAAAAAACATACATCTTTGTCGTTTGATGCTGCATCATTGCTATTGCTATTATTTACTTATTGACAGTATAACCACAAGACACCGGTAAAAACAAAAAACAAAAACAAAAACAAAACAAAACAATATGTAATAAGCTTTTATTGTTCTTATATGATTATTGATTCCTTTTGCAAAATTGGTTACAATATGTACATATATATATATATATACATATATATATAATATGAAAAAGAAACAGAAACTTTATATATATATATGATGTTGTTAAAGGTATCGTCAATTAAAGAATCACTCACAACTGTAAACAGTAAGCGTTGTAATGTACAACGCCTGGTATTTACATCTGTGAGTAATTCATTAAATTGACAACACCTTTTTGAAGAATAGCAACAACAAAATCTCTCTTTCTTTTTCAAATTGGCAATTTTCAGGATATTTTGAACATATTTAACTACTCTCGTGTAATCTTTGTCAGATATAAAATATGTAGTGAAATTCAGTCGTCAAGCTAATGCATACAAAATGAGAATGTCTGCAGCGAGAATCCTCAAGAACTTGGTTGGCTATTAAAGTTGTGACTCTTTTTCATCACACATTACTTATTCAGAATCAACGCCAGAAGCAGTATGTTTCTTTCCCCCCACGGGAGAAATTTACCAAGTAAGGAAATTTGTCATTTTTTTTATATCAACGTGGTGATTTTTACGTTTTTGTATGACATTTATTTTATCAACATTATTAATACACACTCGAATCGACAAGTATTACTTAGGTGTTTCGTGAATTAAAGCATGTGTCTTCGTTTTCATGTACATGTATTTTGAAATTGTTTGTCATCTTCTCAGAAATATATTTTTTATATAATGCCGTAAAATTACTTCCCGACGTCTTTATCGCAAAGCTTCTATTCATATATGATCTAATTAGACACATCAAAGGGAAAAACATAGATGTGGATTTCCACTTTAACTTGAGATGTTGTATATGTGACATAAAACATTAAGCAATGTAGACAATTACGTTCCAGTTGTGTTCTTCCATTTGCATAATGATGGTACATTAGGAATGTGTGCTAATTAAAGGGAATAATAAAGATTTACTAACATATTAAGGGAAGAACGAAATTTAATAATCATAGAAATGACAATAATACATAAATTGAAATTTATAAGCTAGAATCGTGTATTGGTGTTAGAAAATTGAGGCATGTCATTTCTAAATAATGTTGTTAATATTTTCCTTATCAGGGTGGTGAATCCTTCCCCTATGGCAATTGTGAGACATGCATTTGCATGGTAGGACAAGGCATAGAATGCTTCCCAGACTCGTGTAACCTTGATCCAGAAGACTGTAACACGGTAAGTGTGCAAAATATTCATCACAAAATACACAGCTTAAAGGATTAAAGATACAAGCTTTTTGATATACCGTTGTTATTTTGACTGGTGCTCCACAATCACCTGAGAACATTATTATTTCCATCACTCCCGCATCCTGTTGTAAATATTGAAATGAGGCACAGTATGTTCTACTGTGCACTGTTTTGGGAGAAGAATGACTTCATCACCGTAACTCGGCTCCATAAAACATTTATTCATATCATATTCATTTATATCACTTAATCTGTCGAGCTGTTAGTCAGAATTTTGTTCTTTTGCTTCCATTCCAGTCAATTCAAATATTGCTTTGTTTCTAGATTCACTTTGAGATATACAACACCAAAAGAGAGTACATCGTGTTGAACCTTTTCTGTATCATGCGGGGACATAGGAAAGTGTGTACAACGCATATAGTTTTCCATATCGATAAGCCCTTAAAGCACACAAAGGATTAAATGTACAATATTCATCATGTTCCTTTACAGGGAGAGACTGTGGTACATACGGCGGACGGTTGCTGCCAGTGCCGCGCAATACCCACAACTATCCCGACGACACAATCTGCAACTACACAGCGTAAGTGAACAACAAACGTTGCTCAACCTATAAGAAGACAGAGCAATTTTCTGTGAGAAAGGAAAGCAAATGCAGTCGAACAGATGCTGGTTTATAGGGAAGACGAGTAGTTATCATGGTTGCAAATGACTTTTAGTTTCTTTTGTATTTGAAAGGCTGTCCCTAAGGCTTCGAGTTTATCTCAGTGTCCTGAATTTATGTCTTGCTTTTTTATTCTAAAACATTGCTATGATTACTAGCAGTTACAAATACACATTTAACAACGTGAACAACGTATACACATCGCGGAAATGAAAAGGGAAAGTGATAAATCTCCTCAATACCTAAGACTCAACAATATTAGGCCTATAGTGCATCAAAGTACAACGTAAAGTATTGAAACGATGGGAATGTGAACACGTTTACTGGTTGCTGAAAAAAAAATTATCCTTTATAAAAGGCGAGTATTTTGTTTTTACTAATACATGTACAATTGTATTATACATGTTAAGACACATGAGTATGTAATTAGATATTATAAAGGGCAAGAAATGAGTATAAATGAACGGGAATGGAACTAAAAGCTCCTAGATATCAACTTACTGTGGAGGATGAACTGCGAGGAAAGCAAGCAGGGCTGGAACCGAAGTGGTGACTGCAAGTAAATCGAAAGGTACATGTAGATGTAAATTCTGCGAGGTGCGGGTCTGTGCGCATGTCGTGGAAGCGAGATCACTGAGCGAACCGACGATAGCCATGAAAGGAAGTACAAAGTAAAAGATCCAAGAACTGGCGAAGTAAATCTCAGTAATTAAGGAACACATTCCATGGCCTGGGCCTAACGAATAAATAGAGACACTGTGGAAATTCTAGGAAAGCAGGACAAGATGAAATGAACAAAGCGGACGAGTAAAAATCATTTAACTCGGCGAATCGGACTGCCAATGTATTCAAAAAGTATCCAAGACCGGGGGGGGGGGTGTTTCTTCAATTTAGTCAGCGCTGAAAAAGTTGTCAGTCTCTGACAATTTCAGCAAAATCTGTGGATTTGATTGGCTGAGAAGCTCTGGTCACTGACTGTTACCATGGTGATTGTCAGAGATTGACAACTTTTTCACGCTGACTACGTTGATGAAACACCCCCCAGAAGACGGAAACTTGGACCTCTCGCCGCCTGAACTTCACAACATCGCGTAATAGTGCAACGTCGGGCAACTTGTCGTACGCAGAGTACCTTGGGTATAGAACTCTAGGGACAAAGTGTCTTCTCTGCCCAAGGTGATAGCGAGGATTTTAGTGTTTGCTAATTGGCTAACAGAAGTCGCGTTTTGCAGTTGATTGGTCGATAGGAAACTATAAAACATGTGTTTCCGAACTCGACCGCCAACTAGCGGTTGTTACATTGTTTGTTTTAGGTTTTAGGGCTTGCTATTGGCTAACGGAACTCGCGCTTTCAAATCGATTAATCGATACTGAACTACTTGTATAAAAAACAAAAACAAAACAAACAAACAGGTGTTTCCGAACGCGACAGCCAATTACGTGACGACGTTGTGCGCGACATAATGGATGCGCACCTGGCTGATGGTGAAGTTGAGCGGTGACTCGGGAGGAGTTGGTGCATATACATGTACATTACAAAAGAACGACTCCATGAATAAACAGTATACAAACGTGCCTGGTTGTAATGCTAATGACCACAAACTCACCTGAATCTGTGGAAAGATACATCAGAAAACGTTATGTGGAGTTTTCGTACAGCTATACTCGGTAACAACAGTCCTGCAAATATGCTTAGAGGGAGGGAGTGATAGCTGAGAATGTCTAATGGTGTTTTATGTAATTAGATCTCATTTGGCTCTTCAAGGATTGAACTGACTAGCATTTATCATGAAACTAACTAGCCTGTCGTAATTACAAAAACTCTTTCTTATGTGTTTTGCTTGTTTGTATGTTTTTCCATATAGCGTGTCTTTACCCAATGGTATACCGTGAAAACTGCGACTGCCATCGCACGTGCGATGATATCGAAACACCATGCGCGTCGCCCTCTAGCGTCCAAATATGCGAGAGGGGTTGTTTCTGTCAGGAAGGCATGGTTCTGGCTGACGCCAATTCTACCGACTGTGTCACAAAGGAGAGCTGCGTGACGGATTGCGAGTACAATGGCAATGTTTACGAGGTATCCTTTGATTTACTTTACCTCTGTTTGCTGCCAGTGTTGGAGACAATCTTGAAAGACCGTCATAACTAACAAGATGGTTCTCGATTGATGATCTATTTCATTCACTAAAGAATATTCTTCAGATACTTTTTTTTTTTATTCTGGTTAATACCAATAAACAAGGCTATAGATTCTCGCAGTGTGACACTGTCCGAGTCTTCTTCCATTTAATTGCAATACACCACTTTTTGATATGAAGGAGATCATCGTCTGGTACTTGTGTAACGTTCACAAGTTTATAGGTTCAAAGGACAATGATTATGAATGTAACTCGTTGGGTTTTTTTTTTCTGTGGTCGTCCTATATACTTCTTACAGTGAGTATGGACATGCATTTTACAATATCTACAAAAGTATATTGGTCCTGGCGAGATGTTTGCACATTCATGAACGTACAGCAGTAGGCCTAGCTGTTTTTGATTTTTTTAATGATTATGCATTATAATTTAGCTGAGTTGTGACTGCGTTAACTTGTTTCAGGTCGATCGAAGTATAGATGTACGTTTAGCATCTTTGATCAGTTCTCTTGAGTTTGTTGATGCAAAGTGACTATAGATCGTACTACACGTATCTGTCACTAAGAAATGCAAAATGTTTGGATAAACGTGTCTCTTTATGACGAAAACTCCTTAAAAGCTCCTCAGAGAGGCTTGCAGCAGTGAAGTTGTTGCGAAACCTTATTGCTGTTGACAATGTCACATTACCAATTTTCCGAAATGTATACAAATGAAAATGATCAACAAGAAACCTGACACATTATTTCCCTTCTTTATTGTCGCTTCTAGCTCGGTGAGACGTGGAAGGATTCTTGTTATGACTGCATATGCGAGCCAGATAGAGAGGTGCAATGCACACCTGTGTGTGACTTAACATGTGGCAGTGTAAGTATGACTACCTCTTTACTATACAAGGATTAGTTAGAAAGTGTGTTAAAGAATGCAGTCAATCACACGCGCCGAAATGAGTTCCGTCCAAGCTATTTATTTTCTTTCTTCTTTCTCTTTTTAGAAATATGCATGGGCGCATGCAAATGTGTGCAGCAGACGAGCATGATAGCACGCCGTCTTATTATATTGCAGATTACCGATTGCTCGGTGTAGCAGCTGTATGTGTTAGCCTAGAGATAGTGCATAGACCCATTTTGTAAAACAAATAATGCACAGGCTTAAGTTTGTGACGTTAGTAGAGATGCGGTGCCTTATCATTTTGTTTATTAATGCAGTACTTTTCCGGGTGACATCTTACCATTCTTGCCGCCGAACATTGATAAAAGATCACTGGGACACCTTTAAACTGCCAATACAGAATTATGTTTGAAGTGACCATGATGTGCAGTCATTACCACCTTTTTTTTTTTTTTTGCAACATTTTCAGCAATCTTAAGTTCTTCCAGCAGTCATAAAACAACGAGTCTCGATTTTGTTCATGTTTTAGTGATTTTTCTCTTTAATGAAAGCAGAAATACATGAGTCACATAACGCTTCAGTATGCGGGACATTTCAAAACTATTAAGCCTGTCTCACCAAAATTATTCCCTAGCCATTTCCCTCCAACAACAACAGCAACAAAATAGTGATATATTTTGCAATTTGTATTACCTAGCATATTTATCTTTTCATCTCTATTTTCGGGGGGTGGACTTATTTAGCCTAAGTTATGAAGGTCACAAGTAACTTTCCCTCATTTACCACAGGGCGAAGAGCTGATATACCCCGACAATAATGAATGCTGTTACTGCGCTCCATGTAAGTATAACGCATATCTGCGCAAATTTATTTGGGGGTATGCATCTATTAATGAAAGGGGACAATGCAGTGTCATGGATACTACTTGTCATGTTTTTCCTATCCATCGTTCCCATACATTTGTACAAACAATATATTATGCGCATGTGTATGTAATGTTATTGATATCATACGTGCCCGTGAAGAGCAGAAGGGTGGACACGATGGGTCAGATGACGTCTTGTTTGTTTGTTTATTTGTTTGTTTGTTATTCCAGGGTATTGTGTATACTATGACTAACAAAAACATCAAAACAGGAGTTTTTTCCATTTTTGCATTCTAAGACACCGCCGTGATTGTTTAGTTAGGATCAAGATATTCTTAATCAGTAAGTTATTACTGAAAAGAGTTTAAAACAAACTGAGAAAAAAAAATGACCTAACTGGAATGAAGTACATTTTTCTTGCTGCGTATAAACGCGTTATAAAACGAATGTCGCTGGTCGACATGTTAGTAGTCCTCATTTAATTCAACGCATCGAATTAGTTGATACGCTGGAACTGTATGCCAAATTCAGACAATGTGCAATTTTTTTTTTCTTTTTAATTTGTGTCCTTTTACAGCTCCCTCAACGGCTCCCCCAACGCCTCCTCCACCACCTCCTAGTAAGTGGAAAGTCTAGTAGCATTGAGGTACCAATGTTGAATCACGAAGATTTCACGAAGGCATTATTTATAATCATTATGTCAATATGCCAGAACACAACGAATGCAGACTTCACTATAAACGCCATAGTTTCGAACTCATTTATACTTTAACATCATATTTTCACCAATAATTAGACGATACAGGACTTGTCAGAATATATATAGACCTATGCATTACGTAGGCATGTACAGATACTGTTCATCCCAATTTTTTGTTTTCCATGGATCACCCGTTTGATTGAAATGAAATCTGCATTTAACATTAACGATCATGCATTCGTGCGTAGTCTTCACGGTACGTTCTCTGCTTGCATCACAAAACTTTTTTGGTCAGCAACTGCAACTGGACCTTTCGCATTTTTCTTCCATTCCCCCCCCCCCCCCCCCCTCAGCGTGTGATATTACAGAGGATGCCACTAGCTGCGAGACAACATCAGGATGCAGAACTCACGTCTGTCATTACATCAAGCAACAGAGCTTGTGTATTCCTAAAAGCCTCTCCGATGATTCTCCGTGCTGCGAGTGCAAGAAGGGTGCAACCCTGCATAACGGCACCCGCTGCGTCCCCATAATGGAATGTCCTTGCCTCGATGCAAGTGGCGAAAGACGTGAGGTAAGCATTGAATTCTGAATGCTTGTAAACCGCGGAATACATTTCCACGCGCACCGATACTAGCGAGCTTTAGATCTGCTACGCGCAAGATGCGCTAAAGATGACACTATAAGGCTAAAGGTCTTCTGCACATGCGCGAGACAGCTGTTTCCATTCTTCTTCTTCTTCTGATTAAGTCTGCCTCCTTCAGTAGACTGAAGATTCTTGCAGACTGGTGCTATTTCCATCATAATACAATTTATTTACAGATATTTACAAGCACATAGAAAATTTGACGAAAATAACTAGTCACTGTGATCAACCGTTAGACGGTTTCGAAATGAACCCACAGATGGCGCTGAAACAATTTCTGACGACAGAAACATTGTTCAACCTCATACGTGTACTGCGTCGTCGAAGCGTTCAGGTCGGAGATCTACAACTTGCTACTGTCGTAAATAGTTGATCAGTCACAATGAGTGGATTATGACACTTAATTTTGTAATTGTTTCTTTTTTTATATTTCTACATAACATCTTTATGAAACATATCTGTGGTATTCGAAACTGGAGATCTAGTTTCTTTGAGACTTCAGCAAAAGTGTTTAGCATAATATCATGTAACAATTTCTGGAGATATCCTTCTATCAATCCTCAGAAAAATTTTAATTGTGATATAAAAAAGGAAAATGCCATTACTATTTTTACTTTTATTTCACTTTTACAGCAATGATGATAATTGTGAGAGTTAACATCAATAGCGCTGAATTCATTGATACGTAGCATGGCAAAGTTATTTTTTCCCAATGTCAACACGCTTGTCTAAGAGCGTTCGTCGGAATTGCAACTCCCTTATGCATTCGTATTATTTCATTGACAGGCCCACGAGCGTTGGTCAAATCCACTCAAAGAGTGCGAAACATGTCAGTGCTCATCGAACAGCATCATCTGTTATCCCACAACAAACTGTACGACTTCAACAACCACTCCAGGTATTGTTTTCTCCCCCTTTTTTTCTGTAGTTTTCTTCCCTATACTTTTTCCCTATATCTTTTTTTTACATCGTAAACATCGATTATGCTGACAATATCTTAATGATCTTTGTTTCCAATGAAAATTTATCTCGGCGTAAATGACAGCCTTGTTTTGTTTTGTTTTTTTTTTTTTTTCAAGTGCATCTATATACTGTTTTGAATGATGATGTTATTGTTGTTGTTTTTTTCTCACAGTCATTACCACGGTCGCACCGACTACAACACCACTTCTGCCTCCAGGTAGGTTTCATTAATTATATCATTAAAAAAAAAATCATATCTGGAGAAGGTTAAGAAATCTATCGATTTTGTGATGGGTATCCTGTACCATAAAATAAATATGTTAAAGAAAGAAAGGTTCGCGCTCGTTTAGACCAAAATTGTGCAAAACATTATGTGAATATCGCATCAATATTTGTCTTCTTCTGTCTCCCCTCCCCTTTCCCCATTTCTGAGACAACAAAGAATACTTCCAGTACCTATGCCATATCCGTGGATTATACGCTTACTTACACCTACGTGGACTGCAATGTTGACCGATAGTGAAAAGTGATAGTTCATCAACTTACGTGTATTGTTTGATATCATTCGGGAAAAAAAAAAACAACCACATACACTGCAGAAGACTGTTATTCGGTTCTTGGCCTGGAAAATCACGTGCATGGTATCACCCTGAGTGCATCGTCCAGTCAGACTCTGCGCCCGGCGTCCATGGCTCGCCTCAACAACGCCTTCGCTGCCTGGGTCCCCACTTCTGACGACACCAATGTCTGGTTGCAAGTCGACTTCTCCGTGCCCACTCGAGTGACCGGAATAGACACCCAAGGTTTCCACACCGAGTGGGTGAGCCGGTTCTACCTCGAATACTTCAGGGACGAGGATGGGGACGTCGGCACTGCCGTCCTGAACGCACACGGGAGGCCCATGGTACGTTGGTATCTTCTCCTTTTTTTTTCTGAGAATACTGCCAACAAAAAACGTTCATAATCATGCGCAGTAACAGACTTAAGCCAGCTATCCCCCATGCAATTACCTGAAGCAATAAATGCGACGTAAAATACAAACGTATGTGTGTTGAAGTTTAAAAATATGTCCTCAGTATAATAATTCTCCCTTGTATAATTCTAAAAGAAATCACTTTCGTTTGTTCTGTGTGTGCGAAGTGTAAGGATACAATAAGCATATCAATGGGCATTTTTACATTGGCAGCTTTTAAATTTCTCTATTTCATTTCAATTCCAATCAAATTCTATTTCAAAAATCACATTTTTGTTGTTAATGCAAGTTGAAAGAAAACAAAACAATGTACTAGAACAATATGTAAACATTCCGGTATATGATACATACAAATAATGAATTCCATTCGATCTTATGGTTTTCCTTTTTTTTTTTCTGGAAATAGTTTTGAGGTGTTCAAGTTAATTTCAAAGGAATGACGATCGATTTCAATAAGAATGGACACTGGTGATACATAATGAAAACGTCTTGAATTTCTGTCTTCAGCTCTTCAAGGCGAACAGTGATGGAGACAGTATTGTCAGCAACGTCATTCCAGACATGCCTTACGTCGACGCCATAAGAATCTTGCCCGCCGTCGACTCGCAGACAAACTGGATAGCCCTGAGAATAGAACTGCGTGGATGTCAAGGTGACTATTTACGTTAGCATTTTTATTTTTTTTTTTTTTTTTTGGGGGGGGGGGTAATAATTTGTTTTGTATTTTTGTAGATTTTTTTTTCAATACAAGAAAATGGTAAAACATTCCATGATGCCCGATACTAGTAATAACGTTGCATACTACAAATGTGGTACATGTATGTCGAGATATAGGCGTGTTCAACGCGTAGAAATGTGTGCCAGTTAGTACGCCGAAAAGGATAACTCCTCCAAACAGATCATACAAGAAAATATTTAATGTTTTCTTGTGTTTTTTCATTTCTTTTATTTCACCTGCAGAAATCATCTCAGTGCCTACTACCACTGGTGAGACATTATTTTCATATTTTATGGCAGGACACATCTACAGATGAAGACACGCAAAGTGTTTTCACACAAATCAGCATGTGCAACGCTAGCAAAAGAACACATACACACAAACACAATGATTGCAAAAAGAGCTGTATGACGATGTCTTTTTTTCTGTTCTTCTAAGTGTGATCCACATCGATATAAAGCACTGAAGTAGCATTCAACGTCAATAATGCAAGAATTTGTTAGGGGAATAGTTCATTACAGTACTTCATCTTTATCTCGTAGTTAACAATACTCTTCCTTTCCTCTCGAGTCATGTCAGTTACGTTTATCCACCGTTGAGAGATAGGAAAATGCACCTATTAGTAGATGAAGAAATGAAGATATGTACAATGATTGTGATGGTCATATTCGAAGGACGCCCTTTTTGAGAACGATGTTTCCTCTAACATGTCTAATCATGAGCTGCAAAACAACAACAACATACAAACAAACAAACAATTTGCCTCGAATAGTTATGCAACGCCAAAAGGGCATTAACTTGTGAATCAATCTTGTCCTCCCATTTTGACAAAAAGGACCTCCCTCCACTCCACCAGTTACCACCCGTCCTGTCGTCACACCTCCAGCAACAGAAGCAACAACTTTCCAAGGTAAAGACCAAACTTGTTGGTTGGCCCTTAACCCTAACTAGGCCGGGCTGTTTAGGTAGATCATAGAGCGGGGGGG
Organism: Diadema setosum; assembly: GCF_964275005.1. Classification (NCBI taxonomy): domain Eukaryota; kingdom Metazoa; phylum Echinodermata; class Echinoidea; order Diadematoida; family Diadematidae; genus Diadema; species Diadema setosum. The sequence continues at coordinate 11,779,037 of NC_092704.1, read as the reverse complement.
GGGGGGGGGGGGGCCTCCCAGGCCCCCCTCCAGATCTCGGCCGTCGACCGCGCGATCGCGACGAAAATTGGCACACACATTGCCTATGATGTCATCTAAAGTACTACGAAGTTGGATTTTAAAAAGATTGTCATTTATGCTAAATTATGCTAATTTATGCATAATGATGCATGAAATCAGACAATTTGGTACAAATCACTAAATAAAGCTCGAAATGGGCACATTTTTTGTGTATATATTCTTTTTAGTGTCCTAAGCAAATATAAGAGAAAAAAATTGAGCCATCCGAAAAAGAAATTTCTTTAAGTATTTTATTTTTTGAATTTCTTATGTATTTCTTTGTTTTTTCGACTTTATGTTTTTCATTGTTTTTTCTATGAAACTTGTCCGCGACATTGTTCCGAACAAGAAAATTTGTTATTAGTTGATTTTAATCAATAAAACCCCAAAATAATCATGCTTTTATGAAATTTGACTGTAAGCACACTTTCCATTGAAATTGTACACGAATTCACGTTTTTGAGCAATTTTTGGTCTGACATGCATGTACATATTTATGCGAAACTTCGGAACCGCGCGCCCGGGCATCGCAAATTTGGTGTCAAAAGATGCGGGAGACTCGACAGAAAAAAGTCATGAAACGTCGCGGCGATAGCTTTTCACGTTAGCGATACATCGCGCGGAACGTCGGGGGGGGGGGGGCTCTGAGGCCCCCCCCCCCCCCGGCCTAGTTAGGGTTAAGTGTTAGAGCCAATCTAAAACAGATTTTGACGTTGTAAAGTTTGACTTATTCTGCCGCCAAATAGTCACAAACTATCCTCCGAAGATTTGCCAGTGTTAGTAGATGTGCATTGTCCTTAATATTTGACATTGAATATGAGATGAGTTGGAGTCAAAGACAAGCACTTCGAATACCTCGTGCAGTGGATAAGATTTGCTAGCAGTACAAGTTGGTTTTTTTTTTTTTTTTTTGTAGTGTATAACTTCCTTTTTTTTTATCTCGGCACCGTGAAAGAGAAAATCGTGTAGTCCAGTGTGATAAAATGAGGATATTTCCAGTCTCCCCGGATGTATTTTCGATGGATAAAGCAATAGTAAAGTGCTATCAAATGTGAATGGGATATGAGATTATCATAGTATTTCCTTTCTAAAACTATATCAGTATAGGTGAATAGAGATTATGCAATTTCGTGCACGTTCACGCCGATTTGCGTTATCTCCTTTCCAGAAACTACCGAACCTGCTCGGACAACCACAACTATTTCATCTACCACAACACGAGGTAAGAGAGCTTAGATATCATTGCGTTATGAAGTTTGAATTGTTTCTGATTCAATCCTTACCAACAAACTGCTCCAGAAACACACAGTTCGATACACGCATACAGAAAAAAACACACAAACAAAAGTAATATGGACTAATCTTAAAGGAAATGCCATGCGAGATAATAGATTACCGATATGAAACAGTAAAGAGCGTACAATTCTACGAGAAATTCAAAGTTTATTTGATGAAAATTGGTTTTGAATGTCTTAGATATCCAAAGGGTTCCATGACATTTGCTCCTGCGACAATTGCTCCCATGAAATCTCTATAGGCTAAGCCCAACATAAAACCTACTCAAACACATAACCCTCACCCTAATCCTAATCCTCACATCAAAATAAACCTGAAACCCTATCACAACCCTAACCCTAACCCTAAGTCCTTGGAGAAAATAAGACCGGAGCAATTGTCGCAGGAGCAAATGTCGTGTCACCATCCAAAGAGATCCTAACGAAAAGTGGATCCCACATTTTATTGTGACTTTTTTTTTACTTTGTTCTTGGATATTTTCAACAAATTGATACATTTTGAATTCCTCTTAGAATAGCATATTTTTTTTTATATATATTTCTTGATAGGTTGGTCATTATCTCGCAAAAAAAAAGTTACAATCTTAATCTTCTATCTCAAAACTATACCTTCCCTTTAAAAGGCTCTCTATCTTTCAAATCTCGTTCCATGACAGGTGTATGCGAGGAGCCAATGAACGAGCTTGGTGTACTTGTGTCGACTAATGGCAATCAAGAGAGCAATATCTTCCAAGTATCCGGCGTACCAGCAGCATACGATCCCGCGAATCCACCCGCTGTCAGCTCCCTGAACACCGCCTACTTTCAGTTCACCAAACCCGTCACCGTGCGGCGAGTGCTTATCGGTCAGGCGGACGGGGGCGATGCCCCTGAGTCTCTCCTGATCCGATTGCTCAATCCCGCCACGAACTCTTTCTTCGTCGATGACAATAACTCGCCCATCGCGGCAGAGCCCATAGCAGTGGTTGGAGGATCAATCGAACTTCCCGAAACTCTGTTCCCTGTCAGTTCGCTGACGTTGGCAGTCGTCCAGGCAAGCCGGACACCACTCAGCTTGACAGCCGACTTCCTTGGATGCGAAAAGGAAGGTTAGCTCTCTATCATGTGTATTAATGTGTGGCGCTCGGGATCTTATTTTAAATCTCTCCATACGAGTACACTTGTCACGCCTCTGGTTCTGGTTTTAAACACCAAGTGACTTTATTGAAACGCAATTTCACTCTTCACTTATACAAGTGATGAAGTCGCAGAGCAGAATGAAGAGGACAACCTGCCTCCTCTATTGTTTTTATTTTAATAGTTGGGTTCTTGTTTTGGCTGTTTGGGGGATCGGAATCACTGACTTCTTATATAGATCTTAAAAGAGAGGGGTGGCGTTGTTTATGGTCAAAATTGATGCTGATGGATAACCTTGACCATCTCCTGTAATTCTTAATGTGCCACGTTCGCCCGCCCAAATCAGTCGACAGCGTGCGAAGTTCACATATTCTACTCAAACGCACAATCCTGCCCAAACCGATTGATAAATCGACAAAATCCACAGTACAATGAAAGAGTTTCTCGCGATTGTATTCCTGTTACATATACCTTGAATTTCGTAATGTGGTGACTGACGATCAAGCGATGTTCCCCACTATATTTAGGGGTAAATTCTTTACTAGTTACAGTCAAGTTACATAGATTTAAAAAGACATGTTTCCCCAAAACATGACTATGACAATGCTCTCTCAGAATGATAATGACACACAGGAAGTTTTCACAATGGTATATAAAAGAGTTAAACTTAATGATGTACGAATCGTTAACGCGTTGATTTCTATATTTCAGAGAGAGAGGTAACAATTACAATTGAAAACACTCACTGTGGTGATTTCCTCTTTATTGTGTATAGTAACGACCGTCCAAACGACTACTGTGACAAGGACATCTGCGACGACGTCCGAGGCAGAACCAACAACGAGGACAGAGATCGTGGTCACAACGACCAAGACAACTACCGGTCCGGGCACTGTTACAAAAGTGACGACGTCATCAACCACCAGCATAGAAGGTGAGTTTGCTAGTAGTTACTCCAGTTTTAGACTGCCTTGTAGTGCTCTGTGTGCCTGTTCAAGGCGCTGTGATGGATATCTGCCATTGAGCAGTACCACTTCTTCATAACAATGAATTTCTCCGAGTGCATGTCCATGTCGGAAGAAATAGTGATGAAGTGTGTAAGACCGATGATTAATGTGGTATCAGTTGTGGTCCTTGAGCAGAGAAAACAATACTCCGAAAACCAAAAACAAATTGCACTGAACAAGGTAGCAGTTTCACCGTAGGAATGCACGAGTAGAGGCCCACATATTTCAGAAATGCATCACTGCAATTACATTACAACACCGCTTGCTTTAACAAGGTCACATGTGTACAATCTATGCATGCTTTCTTCTTTTGTTCTGCTTCCATGAGCCCCCAAACATGCATTCTTATGGTGAAGCTGCTATAGCATCATCCTTGCTCATAGAGATTTGTTAAAATTGTAAAAACTTTCGTATTCCGTATTCTAATCACTAATACTCTGAAACTCTGTACCCAGTATAACCTATTTATAGTTGTTCCAGTGTTCAAGTCTGAAAAATCAGCTGGAGTTCCCCTTTAAGAATGGCTATCTGTGACTTATTTGCAGGAGAATGCAAAGACGACATGGATGATTTGAATGTCGTGAGCTCGATTAATAACGTACCACGAGAGGAGGTAGATACCCTGACATTTAGTGGTATTCCTGAATCCTACGACAACACTCAGCCACTTGTGCCGTCCACCGCCAACTCCTTCACCGTCATATTCAACAGGCCGGTAATCGTCAACGTGCTGCCAGTCGCGGCTGACTCGGGGAGCGTGCCACAGTTCGACGTCATCGTGCGGGAGGAGGACGGAACGCCATTCACTGACGTCAACGGAACGCCGCTGGCTTCGCAACAGATTCCGTTGGTGAACGGCGAGCTCAACCTGCCTGACACGCTGCCACCAGTGACGGGGCTCCTCGTCATCGTTGTTGCGTCAGACCAGCCAACGTTTACCGTCAATGCCGGTTTCCTCGGCTGTATACCAGGTAATATTATCGCCGTTCACTCCCATTTTACGATAGCCCATCTCTGTAACATATTCATCCGACTGAGCCATACGATACTGGAAATTGATTCGTTAGTGATTACTTTAACTTGACGCATGTTCACTTATTGTGTGTACTATTTCCTGCACCCATTCGGGAACACCATGAGAAAATCTACGTAGATTTTGTGGGGGGGGGGGGGCGGGAGCGTGGTTTATAGAACAGCAGAGAGAGTGTTTTTGGTTTCGTTTTTATCAGTCAAGGTGCTTATTTGCACTGGCTTTAGATTTTAGATATCTAATCCGAATATACTGGCAATGTATCAAAGCAGATCGTACTAAAATATTCTGTTCACTTCTGCTCATCAGTATAGTCCATGGGTCTGTTGCTTTAATTCGTCCACATAACAGAGCACACGACTCTTCCAACCGAACCTCGGCAGACAACCACCAGCCTTCCACCTACCACCCACATTCGATCTTCGACGCCAACGTTACCAATTGTCACCACGAAAATACCAGAAATTTCAACCGTGCGCACAGCAGAATTGCCAACGTCAAGAGTTGCCACTACTCTCTCCACAACAGCGCCTGTACAAGAGACAACTGCCTTTGCCAGAACGACAACAGCAGCTCAACCTACAACAGTCTCGGCAACCACAACCGTACCACTTTCCACAACTTTGCCGAAATCAACAGTCATCACGACTCTGCACCAGACCTCCAAACTTCCAGAGGTCACGACCTCCAAACTTCCTGAGGTCACGACCTCCAAACTTCCTGAGATCACGACCTCCAAACTTCCAGAGGTCACGACCACGAAACTTCCTGAGGTCACGACATCGGTCCCCGAAACATCAACACAGATACCCCATTCAACCGTCACTCTCCCGCTCAGTACGGCAACGATTCCCCGGGTATCTACATCGCACATTCTCGAGAAAACGACTCTCCCAATATCCACAACCGAACTCCTCAAAACTACGTCTCTGCCGGAATCCACCACCGCTTTACCCAAAACCACAAGTCTCCAAAAGTCTACAACTGCTGTCCTCGAGACAACAAGTCCTGTGGAAACGACCAGCCTTTTCTCAACAAAAACTGTTTATCCCACCGCACCAATCACCACTCCGACATTTAAGCCGGTAACAAGTGAACGAACGCCGGTTGTTACTTCACAACTCGCCACGACTGTGTTGTCTTCAATTTTGACGAGAACGACATCCGTCCCTTCAGTAACTACAAGGCCAGCGGAACCTACTACAACGACAATTGCAGAAATTACAACAAAAGGTAAGAGAATGAAATTGTAACTAAGCTCATATGAACCATGGCCAATTGTCACGTGAACATATTTTTTTTTCCATAAGTTTTGTCATTTATATTAAAGAATTACTGATTTCCCTCGAATGGAATAACGTATGAGTTATTGTGGTTCCATCAATATTCACGTTTGAAGGATTTGTAATTTGAAGTCCAATCCTACCGTTGCCTGTTCTAAAAAAAATGGTAGGGGAAGATAAAGTATAGGGAAAACGGTGACAGTTATCTAGAGATACAAAACGAGAAATGAAAAAAGTGTTTCCTGATGTGCCAATTGTGATGCCGAAAATATGACTATGACCGAATCGGTCAATAATACACTTTTTATAGACAAAATTCTTCCATTTTTTCAAGAAACCAGGATGGAAGTAATTCGTGACAGACATATGATACATTCGACCACTAAGACATGTTTGCACATATTTATTCAGTTTGCTCTCTCTCTCTCACGCTTACACAATCACACACACACACACACACACACACACACACACAGACATATTCCATCCTGGTTTAACGAAAGTATTTTGACGCTAGAAAATGATAATATTTGTGTCAGTTATCAATTATTGTATCTCTGTATCACTCTTATTTGTTCGATCTTCTTGTCGTTACTGTTATTTTTGACTTGTATTGTCCTTATGTTATTTTTTATTAGGATTGCTATTATTATGATTATGATGATGATTATTATCATAATCATTACCATTGTTGTCACTATTATCATTATCATTACTATTCTGTTTCAGGTCAATGTGAGGATCCAATGGCCAGTCTCGGAGTCGAAGTAAATATAGGTACAAGAAGGTCGAGTTTCGATGTCAGCGAGGTACCTGAGACATATGACTCGACAGCGTCGTTTTCTTTCGCGAGTCCAAACGTCGTGGTCGTCGAGTTTTCCGAATCTGTCATCGTACGACGAGTGGTCATAACATCCGCATCGGAGCCACCACAGTCGTTGTCGGACGTCCGTTTCCTTGTGAGGGATACGACTTTCAAACCATTCGTCGATGCCGACAATAACCAAGTTGCTGTAGAGCCGATATCCCTTGAGGGTGATCGACTGGAACTTCCATCCGGTTTACCAGCGCTAAGAGACCTCGTGTTGATTGTTGCTCAGGCTGACGAGTCCGCATTGTCCTTGAATGCGGAATTCTTCGGATGTATAGAAGAAGGTAAAATTGTCTTATTTTACAGAGAAATCAATTCTTTCGGTTCATACTTTCTCTAAAAGAAACTGACAATGTTCTCTGTTGAAACAATGCAAGGGAAAATGAGTATCATGCTACTCTTATATGCAAAAATGCATCAAAAGACATCTCACAATTCATACGATGCAGTTGTGTGTGTGTGTGTGTGTGTTCGTCAGGAAGAAAGTGCGATTTTTCCAAAACCATCCCACATGATGATCTGCTTGCAAAACTAGTCTTTCAAGCATTAATTAGATATCACAGAAAAAGTCAAATTATACAACTGCGGTGTAAGTCATGTTGTTGGAATTTTTACACGCTTAAAGTACTATAAATTATGAAAAGTAAAAAAGGAGTCTCAGTTTTGCAGTTTGAAGGCTTTGAACCTCATCCTACGAGAATCATCCTATTCGAAAACCGGAATGACCAAAGTGTAAGAGCATGCTCCTATAATGAAAGTTGATCTGATTTGCAAACTGATATCATAGCGTGGAACCACTCACGACTATTGCAACTGACTAATTGCCAATCCAACTAAATTAACAACTTTCGCTTGATTAACATACCTGGAAACAGTGCCAACTCTCTGCCGTTGGAAAGTTTCGGATATAGTCAGAAATAATTGTGTCCACCGTAAGCTTTTATTTTGGTTTTATTCTTCACATTTTCCGAACATCAGTAACTGTCGTCGAAACCACGACTGCAGTGAGGACTCCTGTTCCTACCACAACGCAAGCACCTGAGACAACTAAGACAGAGTTGTTGACCACTACGAAGACCATCACCACATCCGGTACTACCCGCACCGTGGAAACAACAACAGTACCTACTGTCCCAGGTTGGTAGAGCCTTACCATCTTTCAATATCTACATTTTTTTTCCTGAATGTTTTTTAGCAGACATCCCAACCATTCTAAATTTGGAGAAAAGAGTCAAAATTTTGACCATTTCCAGGTCTTGTTTCGATATGATTTTCCTTTTTCTTCTTGATCATTTCACTACACACTCTTATGGTAACTGGGTTCTCTCTTTCCTACCATAAAAACAACCCTGTTTTTCAGTCAGAAAGGTTGGGAGGTCTGTATTAGGCTATTATAGGCTATATTAGGCTATGTCGACAGGATAAGTACTATACCGGTGATGTCAAAGTCGCATGACGAATGAACTTGAGGCGTCATTCGCTTTCGCAATTTCATTCCTGCATTTTATAACGTCTCTCTAGTGTTTCCATTTTCTCTGCTTCGCATAGATGTGTACGAAGTCAGTGCATCTAGTCAATATGGCACTAAACGACGCTTCGGACAAAATATTAATCTTTTCTCCTTTCATTCTAATATTCATTTGTGATGTTAGCTACTACTACTGCAGCGCCATCGAGTGAAATTTACACCGAGAGGACCACCATAGTGACAACGCCAATCACGGGTAAATTTTATCTTAGTTTCGTGACGACCAACTGCGTGTTGGCGTCGTGATTCCGTTTTATGAAATTAATCCTATTATGAAAAACTGACTTCTTCATAGTTAACTACTTACTTGGTTGCTCAATCATTTATCAATTAACTTGCCGAAGCATTTGGGAAGGAAACTCTCTCCACTTTGACGTGCTTTGCTTGAGTGAAACAGAACGCATTAATTAATAACATGTTACAATAACATGTATCACGCTTTTTAACATTACTTGAATACAATATGGAAATATTTGTTTGTGTACATGACACATACACTTCTCGAATGCTTCATAATGTCTGGACTTCATAGCTTTTTTCATTAACGATGAACCAATCTAAACCATTTTTTTTGTGTGTGTGTCCATTTCTTCCTAGAATGTGAAATCGATGGCACTGTTCTTCAGGTACGTAAGATCCCGTCGATCCAATCGCATGCCCACAATGCGAGTGAGAAACACGTGTTACGCGTAATTATATCATATGAGCCTACACTTAAAATAAATCATAGGAATCTGTATGTATCAATAAAGACATGCACATGGACAGGGCGGGAGAAAATACTCCGAGGTAGGGTCATAAAAATATCACTTTCTGGAAATGGAGACATCAGCTCATAAAATCATGTATATGCATTATTTTCCCCCTGATCTTCAAACAGCAAAACGTGACAAAAATCAAGTATGCCTAATCATTTTATTGCCGCATACTGTGAATGCACCGTCCCCTCTTTCGTATCTTGTTCGATCGTGTCTGAAACGTTTCTCATCGGCTACTCATGCAGACGAGCGAGTCGCTGCAGGATCCTAATGACAACTGCACAGTTTTCCGATGCTTGGACAATGGGTTATTCAGCAGGACAGACTTTGTATGTGAGATGCCGTGTACGGTAAGTTTGTTTGTTTTGTTTATTTATTTTAAAAAAGTAAATCATATACAAAATAAACAATGTTGAACATGACATAATTGAAACAACAATTAAGGTTGAAGTATCTGAACACAATGCAAACATTGGACATTTGACAATGATGATGGTAGCATGTGTCAACCTACCGTTAATAGTTGCATCTTTAATGTACTGACCAGTCTGAATATGCCTTGACAGCTTACAATCAAATTATGAGGTCATGGCACTGTAGCCTAACGGGAGGTCTTGCTGTTTTTAGGTGTGTTTAAAGCTTACATGTTTGTGAGTCACTGAACAAGGATGCGTGTGATAGTTTAGCTTTAGCTTTAACGTTAGCTTTTCTCTTTCTCTCTTCAGACGACCTACCCTCCGGGATGCTGTGACGGATGTTGTAAGCGCGCCACAATCCATATTTCTTTATATCTCATTATTCCGTGATTATTAATCTTACACGTAAACTCAAGGCAATAATTTGTAAACTGGTTGACCCATGCACGCCTGACATTCAATCTAACACATTCTCGCACACAGTCATTATCTATGCCCATGACTTCGGAAATTCGTATCATACGCGCATGATATGTGTACATGTATATAAGCTTGTGTTAGGGTAATCCAAAAGCCTCCACCCAGAATCGTATTTTCGCTCATACTCTTTATACGGATGGTAACAACGTATTACCAGGGAACAGAAACTGGATAATATGATGATAATAACAGTAATGATCATATAATCATAATCATATTTGTCACCTTCGTTATATGCTACATATAACGTATCCAGTACGAAGAGACAGGTGAATGAACCTCTATATGTAATTGATATTTAAAAAAAAATCACCTAAGGATTTAGAAAAATTTGCTCGAATATATATATTTATATATTAATATGTAGATATATATATACACACTTTATAACATATCGTTTTTTGATTTTTGAAATGCCGTTGTTTATCTTTTTCTTGTTTCATGCATCGGCTTTTACAGCAAGTAGTAAGTACTTTTTTGTATTGCTTTACGAGTTATTCTTTACGTGATTCCTCCCATCACCCCATTAAACATGTCCTTTATAACTCCCATTTATACTTCTTAAGATATCACGACAAGTGAACAAGGTGGATTTAGAATGGTCATGAAGAATTAAAAAAAACGACAAAACGGAAGGAACACTGCAATTTGTGGCAACTCATAGGAAATTCTTAAACTTAAAGGACAAGTTCACCTTCATAGACATGTGGGTTGTGTGAATGCAGCAATATTAGTAGAACACATCAATGAGAGTTTGAGGAAAATCGGACAATCCGTTCAGAAGTTATGAATTTTTGAAGTTTCTGCTCAGTCACGGCTGGATGAGAGGACTACTATGGCTCGTGATGTCACATGTGTACAACGATATAAAGAAAGTATAAAGAAAATTCAACATACTGTATTTTCACTTTTCTCTCATAACATAAGAACACTCAGCTTCTCTCTTTCAGAAGGCAGGGGGAATGACATTACCCTTGACATACGTCAGTAACAAGTCGAAGACATATATGCACTTTATTCAAAAAGTAAAGTTGTGTGAAATTCTCTTTTTATTTTCCTTATATCGTTTTACGCATGTGACATCATACACTGTAGTAGTCTTCTCATCCAGCAGTGATTGCGCAGATACTTTAAAAATTCAAAACTTTTTAACGGATTGTCGGATTTTCCCCAAACATTCACTGATGTGTTCCACTAATATTGTTGCATTCACTAAATCCACATGTATATGAATGTGGACTTGTCCTTGAAGTAGATGGTGAAAAGAAGAGACACAGGTAAATTTCCTCCTGTATCTAGTGAAAGTAACCAGATTTATGAAGCCGCAGTGTCCAGTTGAAAATGATGCGAACCCTGACCCCGCTGTTCAATGAGTAGGGAATGAGACGTTAGCTTTGTGTGTGTGTGTGTGTGTGTTTTGTAGATTAATTCAAAGAAAATATATGATTATTCTAGAAAACTTCAGGAAGATTACAATAACTTCCTTATTTACAAATACGAGATGGGCGTAATCAATATAATTCTGATAGGGAAGAAATTAAAGAAATATTTTTGAGAATAAGACGTAGAGTAATTTACGGTAAATATAGGGAATTTCAATATAAGTCACTACATGGTTACCTTATATACTACTTTATATATTTGGATTTGCAGCTAAAGTCATGTTCTTTTTGTAAAAAAAAAGGGGGGAGGAGGAGACGTATCCACATATATTTCTGCTTTGTGAACAAGTTCAAAGAACTTGGCAAGAAATGATAGATTTGATTTGAGGGAGATAGACATCATTGACTAGAATTTGATTTGTATGGGAATTCAAGGAAACTCTCTAAAATCAAAATGTGCGATACCATTATTTTAATTATAAAATAAATCATATATTTTTCCGCATCAAAAGGAGTGTATCCTTGAGCGAATAAATTATAGATATCAGGAAAAGGAATTAGCTATTAAAATTTCTAAAATAAGGTTACATGTATTAAATGGGAAAGAGTTATATATTTAGGGAATGTAAGTGTAGTATTTTAATTTCATTGAACCTTTTTTATCATTGTGTTAGGCAGTTTGTAAGATGTAATATTGTTTGAGTTTTTGTTGTTGTTTGTTTACTTTTTTTTTTACCTTCCTACACACCCATAACTAATGCTTCCCTGTTTGTATCATTTTGGGATTTATATATTTGAATGACTCACTGAGTGAGAATTTGAGCGCGTTCACTATACATGGGGTTGGTTGGGGATGGGTGCCTTTTTCCCTTCTGTATGATGTGTTTGTTCCTTTCCCTTTAGCTTTTCTTTATCCTTTTTTTTTGTATACAAAATTCTTTCTGTTCCATTCGTAACATTGATAATGTAGAATTTATGTTGTCATAATGAAATTTGCATCATTTTGTAATTAACTAATTTGTAAGAAAGAAAGTAAGAAAAGTAAAAGATTGTCAAAGAAAAAAATACTTATCATACATTCTGTTTCCGAGTTTTTGTACAGCATGGGAATAAGTCTTGACATCTTTCTCTGTTTTGTTTTTTTCATCAGCTACGACAGTTAAAGGTCTTCCCCTCGATGGTGAGTGTATTTCTTTAACGCGCAACAAATACAGAGAGAATTGTTGGGCTAAACGCACTTGGAATGTGTTTTACTACAAACACTGTGATGAACTTTTTTTTTTTTAATCTGCGCTATAACAATTTCGTTCATACTATCTACAATCCGCCATTGTTTATCTTGCCGTATAATCCGTTTTCCCAGCATTATTACAACGTTTCTTCCTGCAGGGCTTATGATCAAGCAAATTTTCAAGTGGATTTACTTTTGTAATTCGCTTTTGTTGATCAAATGACAGGATCAAATCTGTACAATGCATCTGTTGCTGTGGTCGTATCAACCTACACTGTACATGTACTTTCGAGCGTGAGATACGCGTTGCCTGGCTTTATAGTTTATAGTGTTGCGCGTGCTGACTATACAGTGTATAAGTCGACTTTAGTTCAGTTATGTGTTAGTCTGGTGATTCTAAGACATTGCTGTATAACGATTTACACAGGTTTATCAAAACGCAATACTTTATAAACCAATAAAAGCAATTGCTTCGATATCGTTAAATGTGAACTTTACATGGAATTGTTATGATGTGGCTTCATTTACACTTCAGGGCATTGATAGTCATATAAACTATTCTTAATCAAATATTTTCTGGCTCTTTCTTCTTTCAGGGTGCACTTACGAAGGCGTGACATTTCAGGTAAGCCTCACTGATGATGTGGACATCGTTTGTTTGATTGACTGTTTTGAACTGAGAAATTTACGTTTTTAAAGTTGCGTTAGGCATCCCCCTGTGCCTATGAAAGTAAACTGACATTTATCACGTTTTATCAGTAAATCATTATTTGATAATGAGACAAATTGCAGAAATCACAATTTCCAAGTCACTGTTTGAGCCCAAACACAGGAATTATCTTGGAGAAGAATTGCTCTTTTAGGAAATATAAAGACCAAAGATTGACTAGATTGACCAATATCACCTATTTTAAGTCCTCATGTAAAAACTTGGCATGCGTGTTTTGTTTTTTTTTTTATTATTAGTTTTGTGATGCATGGTTACAAATATAAATATATCAATTATAATGTGTACGTGTGTGTGTGTGCTGCGTCAGCCTGGCTCAGTGATCTATAACGTCAAAAAGGAAGTTCCCTGTTACGTCATGATCTGCGGAACCTCAGGATTGCGAGAATTGGTGGCCCAAGTTTACAACTGCTCAGAGCAATGTGATGTGAGTATCAATGTAAAAAACATCCCCGGGTACAGGATTCGCTCTCTCTCTCTCTCTCTCTCTCTCCTCCCCCCCCCCCTTTCGTTCATAATGATGTGTTATAGTAAGTATGTTGTAATAACATATACATGTACAATCAAACCTGTTCACAGCGGCCACCCGAGTGAGACGAAAAGTGTGCCCTCTGTAGACTGGTGACTGTTATGACAGGTTCTTTCACAAGGCTTGTCTCTCGGAGGGAATTTCTTTAGTGGCCGTATACCTGCAGTTGATCGCTGTAGGAAGGTGGTCGCGAAGCAGGTTTGACTGTATACCTATCAAAAAGAAGACAGAGAGAGGAGACAAACACTGAACATATTTACATTCAGACAATAACAGTCATTTAGTTGTCTATAGGCAAACTATTATCGCCCATCCGGCTGTGACGGTTTATTATCTTCAATTTTCCCGCCCATATCCTTGCCTGTTATGCTCGTAATACCTCAACGACTCGCTTGTGGTGCTAATATTGGAATAATCTACAAACGATACTGGCTATTACGTAGGGGATACCAGAAGCAAGTCATGGCGAATTTTCGCTGTTTTCTCTGTTGTCCTCTTTTGCTGGCTTCGCGTTTTGAAATCAATGCGTCTCTTTTGGAATTTAGAGAAGTTCTATGCTTTCCAACGATTCCCCTCTTTCTGTGATACCATCATCTCCTCGTATTGTAAACCGAGCAACCTGTAGTCATTGAGTCTTATTGCAAACAATGCAATCACCGGGATATTATTGTACGTGTAAAACAATAATAATGATATTCATTACAAAGATCATGAGGATAATGATGCCAACATAAAAATACAAATATGATAACTATTGTTTTTTTTACCTACGACTCTTGGCCATAAAGAATTAATGAAGATAATGGATATGAAAGCAAAATTACAAGATGATGGGACCCTTGATAAGTACTCCAAACCACAAAATGAAAAAAAAAAAAGTTATGCGTCATAAGCGTCATAAGCGTTTAATATCAGATGGTTCCTGAATGGAGCATGATGAAGTCACTTGCATCAATCACATGGGGATAGTGTTTCAAATATCAAAAGTAGCATTAAGCAATAATACACTTTATGCTTTATTATGTTCAATGTGTAGGACGACGTTTATTACCCGAGTGGCTGCTGTGACGAATGCAGTGAGTACCGTTCAAACCCCATCCTCCTCCTTCCCCTCTTCCTGGAGTGTGCAAAAGAAGTAATTGTCAATTGTAATCAGAAAGTAGAGTACACCAAGTAAATATACACACGATGAGAGAGATGTGACATCAAATAAAGCTGAAGTTGATTGAGTCATATTTTAGCCTTTATCCCAGGCTAATCAAACTTTGGCTCCATATTCAAGGATCGGTAACAACAGCAATTGATAATGCTGAAGCGTAACGTATATTTAAGTAAAGGCAGTGTTGTATATTTCAGACAAGTGCTCCGTCACCCAATTGTGGTTGCTCTAATAGGAGAACATTACACTGTATATCACGGGCAAGATTATTTCAAGCACATAGAGAATGCCCAGTACGTCGATGCATCAACTTTTTGTTTCGTTAAAGCTTTGTGCATATCTGTCAGATTTGCTTGCTTCGAAACTGTGAATGAAGGCGACATCGACATCGGGTTCTTTTTTGTTCTGAATTCTTTTTTTTTAATCCGACAGAAACCCAGGAAACTACAACCGTAAGCACGACCACTGGTGTAGCAACAACACAGAGAAGCGAAGGTAAGACTATATTATCACGATTATATTTGATTAGCACCTTTTTGACGACACATACCATCATAATAGCTAAGTAAATGAAAGGAAAAGATAAATTGTGAACAGTATCCGCAAGATTCAAAGGTCAAGCAAAAGTACAGAATATGAAAATTTAGCCATAAGCGTGTCACTTTCATATTGTGCAACTTCAGATCTGTGATGCTACTGCTACGACGCGCCTATTAGACCATGAGATGCCTTAATAGACAGCTGTTGTCAAAAGAATTGTAAAGGGGAATTCCCATGCAGTTAAAGTTAGTTTTAAACAGTTTACAAGTTTCTTAGTAGAACAATGAATATGTGATTATATTCGGATAAAAAAGTAAGAAAGTTATGTCAGTTTTGCTGACAAATACATTTTTTTCAATATCATTCTCTGTGCCAGTCGTTTTCTCGCTACAACAAATGTTTTGGGGGGTTTTTCCAAGTGTGTAGCCGTAATTCGAGTATGAATTGCCCTTTGCCATTGAGACTTCTCTACTTATCTAATTGTTCTAACCGACAAAATAACGAGTCATTTTAATCTCAGACCGAGAGGATATCAAATTTGTCAAGTCTTCGGTTACACTCCATTGAATTCGACAGCGATTGTTCATGTTCATGTTTTCATAAGAACTGAGAGCGAAACGCCCAACAAGCTTATGCTTTCGGTGCATTTCTTTCATGTACCGTTTTGTATGTCTTTTTTTAAATCACATACGATAGAGGCTATGCTTTCTAGAAAATAAAATAGGAAGAAATAGTTTATTATCATTCAGAAAAGATGGAGTCAATGAATAAGGACACTTTTCTACCTCGGCCATCTGGAGATGACTTTCTAGCCGATTTATTAATGTGTGTATATCTCTTCATATTATCCACATATTACAGAAAAAACAACATCGGGACTGCCAGGTAAATTTCATAGTTTTCATCTTCTTGTTCTTGCCCTGAGACTGCATTTCCTTCTTAATGTTTCGTAATACCATTAATAAGGGTCGTTCGCCACAACTTTTTTCTCCCTCCCCCCCCCCCCCCCCCCGTGCAATGTGGTTGCTTATACCCCGTTTACAGTGCAGGGTTGGACCGAGCCCGGGCCGAGCCCAGGCCGAGCACGGCCTCAATTATCGCGGTACTCGGCCGCGCAATTCTGTTTGGTTTACAGTGGAGGGCTCGGCCCGGGCTTTTAATGAAACTTTTAATATTTGTCATAGTGGCGCTCTGCTTCTACACAAACGATTATTTGGTACCGCATTTGGCCCAGTTTCCTTTTACAGTGAGAAAAGGCCAGAATGCTTCCAGACCTTGGCCAAATGCGCGGCCATATGTAGAACGGCATTTGGCCTTTTTCAGAGTTTCCAGTGAAAGAAAGGCCGGGCTGAGCCCGGTCTTTTCACTCACTGTAAACGGGGTCTAGGTTAATATGCTGGAGAGGCGTGTTACATACTGCACATTATCTCATTGATAATTAAACAGAATTCACCACGACCAAGACACGAACAGAAACAACAACCAAACCGGGAACCGAAAGAGCAACAACTGTGATTGAACAAACTACTGCAACTCCTGAAGCAACAACTACAACTCAGACAACTGTTACATCAACAACTAGAGCAAGGCAGGAATTTACAACGCCAGGTACTTTTTTACTTTCGTTTTTCTAGGACTTCTGTCGCCAGAATCGAAACTTGCAGAATTTCATTTATTACTGGAGGGCAGTTGGACAATTTTTCGCGTTAACGTAACCTGATCTTCATCTACATTCTGCCTAAATGTATTCAGGAAGCAAGTCTGTTTCTTACACTAAACAAATGACTGAATGCAAATGGTACTATCTCTGAATGAGTTGAACGTGTCATGTTTGCTGAACAAATGTACGCCTCATACTCGTCGTCATCGTGGTCATACCTATCTACATTCAAGATATTTCTTTTGTTTACCAGGTGCTTGTAAAGAACCACTGGATTGAGTGGATCTTGACACTAATTTGCAAGTTTTACTGGATAACGAACGTGTTACTGTTCACTTAACAATATTGTACCCTACAAATTCGTCGTTACGCCCGTCTACACCCAAGACATTTCTTTTATTTACTAGGTGCCTGCAGAAAACCACTGGATGGCGTGGATCTTGATACTAAATTGGAAGTTTTACTTGACAACAAGAAAACCAACATTTGGAGCGAACCTACTTCTGATAGGACAGTGAAGGTCACTGTCAAATCAGTCGATGACACCTCAGACCTGACGATTAAGATATCAGCTGTCAGCATAAGCACAACCAATGGTTCACCTCCCGATAGCGTTACAATTCGTGTCCTCTCGTCCAGCGATGGGGATGTTGAACGCGAATTTACAGCTCAACCCGGAGACGATCAGACTTCAGGAATGTACGAGCTTGAACCCTTGACTGGTTTGAATGAAGTTTATTTCGAAATCACACTTCCTGACGACTACACCGTGGCAGATTCGGAATTGACGGTGACATTCAGAGGATGTATCGAGACTGGTAATTTCAATTATTTTATTTTTTGTCCTAATCAAGCATCTCTTTTGATCGTGTAATGATCCATTCATATATAACCGGTAACTGCTGATATTCCAACGACACATCAACTTCAGAATTTTAAGTAATCACAAAGAAAAAAAGGATAATTGGCATGTTATTGCTTTGGTAGGTTTATGTCCATATATTTCTTGCTGATTATTCTGGTACTTTATAACAGTGCACTCAACTTATAGCAACAATTTCACACTACACATTCTGCAACGTGCGTTTCTCACCTTGGATTTCCGATTCATTTTTGTTTTATTAATCAGCAACGGGCATGGAAACAACAGTAGTTACAACCGTTGTAACTACATCTGTACCTACCACCACGTCGAAACCCACAACAGTCACTGAAGCTACCACCACAGCTGTTACCACAACAACTCCGATGGGTACTACTAGGACGGAGGAGACCACAACTCTTTCTACTACTACTACTACTCCTGCTCAGACTACAGCAATGGGTAAAGCCTTGTTCTGGGTTTTTTTTCTCTCTCTCTGGCAAATGAGCTTTCTGTATAAATTAATCTCGTAAGTTAACACTTCCCTGCTATCCCAATTTAAAGCATGGAATTTAGTTGAGAATAATGTTCTAGATTGACTACTGGTGGCATTTTAAGACTTAGGAGATTGTCAACGCTACAATACAATACATTGTTATGTATCCCCCAACAAAATCTGCACCAACAACTAAAGTGGTAGTAGTGGAGACATCTGCTACTCAGTCGACCATCACATATACCACTTGAGCAACTGAACAACCAACAACAGCACCAGGTAATTTCCATTCCATTCTAATATGATTCATGTCCCATTAGTATAAACATCAACGGTATAGTGGAACGCTATGGTATGGCCAAAATATTTTACCCAATAACTGAGACAAACGATTGACCATTCTTTTCAGAATGCTACGAGCCACAAGAGCCATTGCAAGAAGTCACTACCTTGACATACGAAGCCAGTTTCAGTCAGCCTACTACTATCAGAGGAATCAAACTACCTGCCAGCAGCTTCCCTACAATGACTACAGTAGTATTCAGGATCAAGCGCGCAGAAGGAGATGAATGGATTATTGTTCCTGCACAGAGCACAGAATCAGGATCTGGTGACTTCTCCGGTTCAGGATCGGGAGAGTCAGAGAGTCGGGTAAATCCTAAATAGACTAGTATTCCCTTGTTCTACACAGAACATACTTTACCACTTCTTGTATTAATACGTTATAAAAGGAAAATGAGCGGGATTTCGCCTGTATCTTCTATTAACCCATTATGTGTTTTGAGTGTTGATTTACACGTACAACCCTAAAGCACTTTATACGATATCCAATGACCATGAATGATAGAGAAATGCTTAACAATATCCTCTTTCTTCAGTGTACCAGTCCTAGCTGTCAAATCTCTACTGATCATCTTCTCTGATTTATCGTACTAAAACTTGTTATCTTTCTTGGAAAGACACTATTATGTTACCCCTTTATTGCAGTCGTATTTCAAACATATTTGATTTTCCAGATTTGCATTTGCATTTTCTGAACCTTGTTTGGTCCAGACATCAAATTGGAAAGTTGTACTAATGCATTGATTAATTTCTTTGTATTCTTCATAGGGCGAAGTGACGTTTTCTTTGAGTGACTCTGCTCCAACGAACCTCTGGCTTCCATCCGAATTGGGGCCTGTGCGAGCTATCGAAGCAACCTTTGGAGATGCACTTAATCTGGGAAATGAAATCGAGGTCTACGGCTGTCAGGGTAGGTGCACTTTAAGCGACTTATTCAAAAACAACACTCTTGTGTGGACAAGTTCTTGTGAGTTCAAACGGAAAATTCTCGTTCACGATTAAAATTCAAGCAGTTCTATCTAACGTGTCGGTCGTGATCCTTAAAAGTTCTAGATACGCAGAAAAGGAATATACTATGACTTATCTCTATCCATGTATAGATTATAGACACATTGCATTCACTCCGTGCGCTATAAACGGTATAATAAGTGAACTAAGAGCATTTTTAGTTGTTAGCTATGGCCAGATCAATTTCATTAAAAAGGTTGCTATGGATTTATTTTCCCCTTTGTTTGTATATTACCGCAGGACCCACTCCGGCTCCAACCACGAGAGGTACCTCTCCTCCAGGTAATACATTGTATAATATATTATATATATATATTTTTTTTTTTTTTGAAATATTAGGTTTTCTCGGTTTGGTCAAATACCATGAAACATTGAATAAGTAAAAAAAAAAAAAAAAAATCTTTTAAAGCTCAAGACCACAGCGAAGCGCCAAACGCTGCAATCTCATTTTCTTCCTCCCTCAACATCTAAAGCGATGACACGATTTTTTTTTCAAAATACACTTGAAATCATCATCTAAGTCAAGAAAAGAAGGAAAATTGTCTTTTAAGGTATATTTCATGTTTCAACTCTGTCTAATACGACTGCATTCGATCCAGAAGTAGAATGTTCTCATTTGTTTCTTTCTCTCAACATTTACAGAAACGACAACTCTGGGTCAGTCAGGTAGGTCTACGTCTCCATTGTATTTCTAACCTTTTTGAATTAAAATGTAGCAAAAAAAAAAGAAGATCAGATATCACTAAATGATAATTAACTGGTTTCGGCTATTCTTCGCTATAAGTCTTCTCTTTAAAAACAAACGTCTCTCAACTGTCAAAAACACTGAGTGAAAAATTTATGTGCGTCGTTTTCTCCTTTTTACACAGAAGTTACAACAAGGACGCGAACGCGAGCGACAACGACTGCTGCTCCAGGAACCGAGCAAACAACAGCAGTAGTAGAGGAAACTACTGCCACTCCTGAAGCAACAACTACAACTCAGACAACTGTTACATCGACCACAACAGCACGACAGGAATCTACAACGCCAGGTAACTTCTCACTTCCATTTTGCCAAGATTCGTGTCCGAAGACGTAAAACCTGAATTATGTCATGTAAAACTAGAAGGCGGTCACTCAACTCTTTCATGTTAGCATAACCTCTTCCTTCATCTTCATTCTGCTTTATGGTATCCAGCAACCCAGTTTGCTTAACTAAACGAATGACTAAAATGCATATGTTAATATCTCTCTCAATGACTTTAACGTGTTACTGTTCACTTAACAATATTGTACCCTACAAATTCGTCGTCATGCCCGTCTACGTCAAAGACATTTCTTTTATTTACCAGGTGCTTGCAGAAAACCACTGGATGGCGTGGATCTTGATACTGAATTGGAAGTTTTACTTGACAACAAGAAAACCAACATTTGGAGCGAACCTACTTCTGATAGGACAGTGAAGGTCACTGTCAAATCAGTCGACAACACCTCAGACCTGACGATTAAGATATCAGCTGTCAGCATAAGCACAACCAATGCTTCACCTCCCGATAGCGTTACAATTCGTGTCCTCTCGTCCAGCGATGGGGATGTTGAACGCGAATTTACAGCTCAACCCGGAGACGATCAGACTTCAGGAATGTACGAGCTTGAACCCTTGACTGGTTTGAATGAAGTTTATTTCGAAATCACACTTCCTGACGACTACACCGTGGCAGATTCGGAATTGACGGTGACATTCAGAGGATGTATCGAGACTGGTAATTTCAATTATTTTATTTTTTGTCCTAATCAAGCATCTCTTTTGATCGTGTAATGATCCATTCATATATAACCGGTAACTGCTGATATTCCAACGACACATCAACTTCAGAATTTTAAGTAATCACAAAGAAAAAAAGGATAATTGGCATGTTATTGCTTCGGTAGGTTTATGTCCATATATTTCTTGCTGATTATTCTGGTACTTTATAACAGTGCACTCAACTTATAGCAACAATTTCACACTACACATTCTGCAACGTGCGTTTCTCACCTTGGATTTCCGATTCATTTTTGTTTCATTAATCAGCAACGGGCATGGAAACAACAGTAGTTACAACCGTTGTAACTACATCTGTACCTACCACCACGTCGAAACCCACAACAGTCACTGAAGCTACCACCACAGCTGTTACCACAACAACTCCGATGGGTACTACTAGGACGGAGGAGACCACAACTCTTTCTACTACTACTACTCCTGCTCAGACTACAGCAATGGGTAAAGCCTTGTTCTGGGTTTTTTTCTCTCTCTCTCTCTGCCAAATGAGCTTTCTGTATAAATTAATCTCGTAAGTTAACACTTCCCTGCTATCCCAATTTAAAGCATGGAATTTAGTTGAGAATAATGTTCTAGATTGACTACTGGTGGCATTTTAAGACTTAGGAGATTGTCAACGCTACAATACAATACATTGTTATGTATCCCCCAACAAAATCTGCACCAACAACTAAAGTGGTAGTAGTGGAGACAACTGCTACTCAGTCGACCATCACATATACCACTTCAGCAACTGAACAACCAACAACAGCACCAGGTAATTTCCATTCCATTCTAATATGATTCATGTCCCATTAGTATAAACATCAACGGTAGTGGAACGCTATGGTATGGCCAAAATATTTTACCCAATAACTGAGACGAACGATTGACCATTCTTTTCAGAATGCTACGAGCCACAAGAGCCATTGCAAGAAGTCACTACCTTGACATACGAAGCCAGTTTCAGTCAGCCTACTACTATCAGAGGAATCAAACTACCTGCCAGCAGCTTCCCTACAATGACTACAGTAGTATTCAGGATCAAGCGCGCAGAAGGAGATGAATGGATTATTGTTCCTGCACAGAGCACAGAATCAGGATCTGGTGACTTCTCCGGTTCAGGATCGGGAGAGTCAGAGAGTCAGGTAAATCCTAAATAGACTAGTATTCCCTTGTTCTACACAGAACATACTTTACCACTTCTTGTATTAATACGTTATAAAAGGAAAATGGACGGTATTTCGCCTGTATCTTCTATTAATCTTTTATGTCCTTTGAGTGTGGATTTGCACGTACAACCCTAAAGCACTGTATACGATATCCAACGACCATGAATGATAGAGAAAAGCTTAACAATATCCTCTATTTTCAGTGTACCAGTCCTAGCTGTCAAATCTCTACTGATCATCTTCTCTGATTCATCGTACTAAAACTTGTTATCTTTCTTGGAAAAACATTATTATGTCACCCCTTTATTGCAGTCGTATTTCAAACGTATTTGATTTTCCAGATTTGCATTTGCATTTTCTGAACATTGTTTGGTCCAGACATCAAATTGGAAAGTTGTACTAATTCATTGATTAATTTCTTTGTATTCTTCATAGGGCGAAGTGACGTTTTCTTTGAGTGACTCTGCTCCAACGAACCTCTGGCTTCCATCCGAATTGGGGCCTGTGCGAGCTATCGAAGCAACCTTTGGAGATGCACTTAATCTGGGAAATGAAATCGAGGTCTACGGCTGTCAGGGTAGGTGCACTTTAAGCGACCTTTTCAAAAACAACACTCTTGTGTGGACAAGTTCTTGTGAGTTCAAACGGAAAATTCTCGTTCACGATTAAAATTCAAGCAGTTCTATCTAACGTGTCGGTCGTGATCCTTAAAAGTTCTAGTTACGCAGAAAAGGAATATACTATGACTTATTTCTAATCATTTGATTCTCTATCCATGTATAGATTATAGACACATTGCATTCACTCCGTTCGCTATAAACGGTATAATAAGTAACTGAGAGCATTTTCAGTTGTTAGCTATGGCCAGATCAATTTCATTAAAAAGGTTGCTATGGATTTATTTTCCCCTTTGTTTGTATATTACCGCAGGACCCACTCCGGCTCCAACCACGAGAGGTACCTCTCCTCCAGGTAATACATTGTATAGTACATTATATTTTTTTTTTTTAAATATTAGGTTTTCTCGGTTTGGTCAAATACCATGAAACATTGAATAAGTAAAAAAAAAAAAAAAAATTCTTTTAAAGCTCAAGACCACAGCGAAGCGCCAAACGCTGCAATCTCATTTTCTTCCTCCCTCAATATCTAAAGTGATGACACGATTTTTTTTCAAAATACACTTGAAATCATCATCTAAGTCAAGAAAAGAAGGAAAATTGTCTTTTAAGGTATATTTCATATTTCAACTCTGTCTAATACGACTGCATTCGATCCAGAAGTAGAATGTTCTCATTTGTTTCTTTCTCTCAACATTTACAGAAACGACAACTCTGGGTCAGTCAGGTAGGTCTACGTCTCCATTGTATTTCTAACCTTTTTGAATTAAAATGTAGCAACAAAAAAAAGAAGATCAGATATCACTAAATGATAATTAACTGGTTTCGACTATTCTTCGCTATAAGTCTTCTCTTTAAAAACAAAAGTCTCTCAACTGTCAAAAACACTGAGTGAAAGATACATGTTTGTCGTTTTCTCCTTTTTCACAGAAGTTACAACAAGAACGCGAACGCGAGCGACAACGACAACTGCTCCAGGAACCGAGCAAACAACAGCAGTAGTAGAGGAAACTACTGCCACTCCTGAAGCAACAACTACAACTCAGACAACTGTTACATGGACCACAACAGCACGACAGGAATCTACAACGCCAGGTAAATTCTCACTTCCATTTTGCCAAGACTCGTGTCCGAAGACGTAAAACCTGAATTATGTCATGTAAAACTAGAAGGCGGTCACTCAACTCTTTCATGTTAGCATAACCTCTTCCTTCATCTACATTCTGCTTTATGGTATCCAGCAACCCAGTTTGCTTAACTAAACGAATGACTAAAATGCATATGTTAATATCTCTCTCAATGACTTTAACGTGTTACTATTCACTTAACAATATTGTACCCTACAAATTCGTCGTCACGCCCGTCTACACCCAAGACATTTCTTTTATCTACCAGCTGCTTGCAGAAAACCACTGGATGGCGTGGATCTTGATACTAAATTGGAAGTTTTACTTGACAACAATAAAACCAACCTTTGGAGTGAACCTACTTCAGAGAGGACAGTGAAGGTCACTGTCAAATCAGTCGATGACACCTCAGACCTGACGATTAAGATATCAGCTGTCAGCATAAGCACAACCAATGGTTCACCTCCCGATAGCGTTACAATTGGTGTCCTCTCGTCCAGCGATGGGGAGGTTGAACGCAACTTTACAGCTGAACCCAGAGACGATCAGACTTCAGGAATGTACGAGCTTGAACCCTTGACTGGTTTGAATGAAGTTTATTTCGAAATCACCCTTCCTGACGACTACAACGTGGCAGATTCGGAATTGACGGTGACATTCAGAGGGTGTATTGAAACGGGTAATTTCATTTCTTTCTTCGCTGAAGAAGTCCTCATTCATCTCTTTTGTTCTTGTATGTTATCTATTCATTTCTCCAACTAAATTTAACCACTAGCTGCTGATATATTGCAACAGGATATCAACTTTGGAATTTTGTGTGATCACAAAAAGATACTTGGCAGGTTATTGATTTGGTAAAGTTATGTCTATACATTTTTCACTCATTTCTCTTGCGCTTTACAGTGCTCTCAACTTCCAGCAAAAAAAAAAAAAATAAATAAATAAAAAGAATCACGCTACACATTCTGCATTGTTAATTATTGTCAATATTGGCTGTATTGCTTTTATGAAATCAATGAATTGAATTTAAATTGTAATAGAACTGTGAGCGTTTCATCTTGGATTTCCGATGTACTTTTGTTTTATACATCAGCAACGGGCATGAAAACAACAGTAGTTACAACCGTTACAACTACAACTGTACCTACCACCACGTCGAAACCCACGACATTTACTGAAGCTACCACCACAGCTGTTACCACAACAACTCCAATGGGTACTACTAAGATGGAGGAGACCACAAGTCTTACTACTACTACTCCAGCTCAGACTACAGCAATGGGTAAAGCCTTCTTCTTTTTTATTTTTCCTCTACGATTCAATGAGTTTTCTTAAGAAATTCATCATGTAAAGTCATCCTATCCTCCCTATCCCAATCCCATTGTATTAATGAGAAAACCTTATTTTTTATTATCATCAAAAACGAAGACATTGTTTTTCAGTTTACATCTGGAATTTCCGAACATCAAGAAACTATAAACAATGGAGCATTATCTAAGTCATGGAAAGCACTATATACGTAATTTGTCTTTTATGACCATATTTGATATTTCAACTCTGTCTCATACGACTGTATTCGATCCAAAAGTAGAATGTTCTCATTTCTTTCTTTCTCTCAACATTTACAGAAACGACAACTCTGGGTCAGTCAGGTAGGTCTAAGTCTCCATTGTATTTCTAACTTTTTTAAATTAACATGTAGTAAAAAAAGAAAATCAGATATCACTAAATGATAATTGCTTTAAGATCAAACTGGTTTCGACTATTCTTCGCTGTAAGTCTTCTCTTTAAAAACAAAAGTCTCTCAACTGTCAAAAACACTGAGTGAAAGATACATGTGTGTCGTTTTCTCCTTTTTTACAGAAGTTACAACAACAAGGACGCGAACGCGAGCGACAACGACTACTGCTCCAGGAACCGAGCAAACAACAGCAGTAGTAGAGGAAACTACTTCCACTCCTGAAGCAACAACTACAACTCAGACAACTGTTACATCGACCACAACAGCACGACAGGAATCTACAACGCCAGGTAAATTCTCACTTCCATTTTGCCAAGACTCGTGTCCGAAGACGTAAAACCTGAATTATGTCATGTAAAACTAGAAGGCGGTCACTCAACTCTTTCATGTTAGCATAACCTCTTCCTTCATCTACATTCTGCTTTATGGTATCCAGCAACCCAGTTTGCTTAACTAAAAGAATGACTAAAATGCATATGTTAATATCTCTCTCAATGACTTTAACGTGTTACTGTTCACTTAACAATTTTGTACCCTACAAATTCGTCGTCACGCCCGTCTACACCCAAGACATTTCTTTTATTTACCAGCTGCTTGCAGAAAACCACTGGATGGCGTGGAT
Source organism: Diadema setosum (assembly GCF_964275005.1). NCBI lineage: Eukaryota > Metazoa > Echinodermata > Echinoidea > Diadematoida > Diadematidae > Diadema > Diadema setosum. The sequence continues at coordinate 11,752,192 of NC_092704.1, read as the reverse complement.
CTTGATACTAAATTGGAAGTTTTACTTGACAACAATAAAACCAACCTTTGGAGTGAACCTACTTCAGAGAGGACAATGAAGGTCACTGTCAAATCAGTCGATGACACCTCAGACCTGACGATTAAGATATCAGCTGTCAGCATAAGCACAACCAATGGTTCACCTCCCGATAGCGTTACAATTGGTGTCCTCTCGTCCAGCGATGGGGAGGTTGAACGCAACTTTACAGCTGAACCCAGAGACGATCAGACTTCAGGAATGTACGAGCTTGAACCCTTGACTGGTTTGAATGAAGTTTATTTCGAAATCACCCTTCCTGACGACTACACCGTGGCAGATTCGGAATTGACGGTGACATTCAGAGGATGTATCGAGACTGGTAAGTTCAATTATTTTTTTTTTTCCTAATCAAGCATCCCTTTTGATCGTGTAATGATCCATTCATATATATCCGGTAACTGCTGATATTCCAACGACACATCAACTTCAGAATTTTAAGTAATCACAAAGAAAAAAAAAAGGATAATTGACATGTTATTGCTTTGGTAGGTTTATGTCCATATATTTCTTGCTGATTATTCTGGTACTTTATAACGGTGCACTCAACTTATAATCAACAATTTCACACTACACATTCTGCAACGTGCGTTTCTCACCTTGGATTTCCGATTCATTTTTGTTTCATTTATCAGCAACGGGCATGGAAACAACAGTAGTTACAACCGTTGTAACTACAACTGTACCTACCACCACGTCGAAACCCACAACAGTCACTGAAGCTACCACCACAGCTGTTACCACAACAACTCCGATGGGTACTACTAGGACGGAGGAGACCACAACTCTTTCTACTACTACTCCTGCTCAGACTACGGCAATGGGTAAAGCCTTGTTCTAATTTTTTTTTTCTCTCTCTCTCTGGCAAATGAGCTTTCTGTATAAATTAATCTCGTAAGTTAACACTTCCCTGCTATCCCAATTTAAAGCATGGAATTTAGTTGAGAATAATGTTCTAGATTGACTACTGGTGGCATTTTAAGACTTAGGAGATTGTCAACGCTACAATACAATACATTGTTATGTATCCCCCAAACAAAATCTGCACCAACACCTAAAGTGGTAGTAGTGGAGACAACTGCTACTCAGTCGACCATCACATATACCACTTGAGCAACTGAACAACCAACAACAGCACCAGATAATTTCCATTCCATTCTAATATGATTCATGTCCCATTAGTATAAACATCAATGGTAGTGGAACGCTATGGTATGGCCAAAATGTTTTACCCAATAACTGAGACGAACGATTGACCATTCTTTTCAGAATGCTACGAGCCACAAGAGCCATTGCAAGAAGTCACTACCTTGATATACGAAGCCAGTTTCAGTCAGCCTACTACTATCAGGGGAATCAAACTACCTGCCAGCAGCTTCCCTACAATGACTACAGTAGTATTCAGGATCAAGCGCGCCGAAGGAGATGAATGGATTATTGTTCCTGCACAGAGCACAGAATCAGGATCTGGTGACTTCTCCGGTTCAGGATCGGGAGAGTCAGAGAGTCAGGTAAATCCTAAATAGACTAGTATTCCCTTGTTCTACACAGAACATACTTTACCACTTCTTGTATTAATACGTTATAAAAGGAAAATGAGCGGGATTTCGCCTGTATCTTCTATTAACCCATTATGTGCTTTGAGCGTTGATTTGCACGTACAACCCTAAAGCACTGTATACGATATCCAACGACCATGAATGATAGAGAAAGGCTTAACAATATCCTCTATCTTCAGTGTTCCAGTCCTAGCTGTCAAATCTCTACTGATCATCTTCTCTGATTCATCGTACTAAAACTTGTTATCTTTCTTGGAAAGACATTATTATGTCACCCCTTTATTGCAGTCGTATTTCAAACATATTTGATTTTCCAGATTTGCATTTGCATTTTCTGAACATTGTTTGGTCCAGACATCAAATTGGAAAGTTGTACTAATGCATTGATTAATTTCTTTGTATTCTTCATAGGGCGAAGTGACATTTTCTTTGAATGACTCTGTTCCAACGAACCTCTGGCTTCCTACCGAATTGGGGCCTGTGCGAGCTATCGAAGCAACCTTTGGAGATGCACTTAATCTGGGAAATGAAATCGAGGTCTACGGCTGTCAGGGTAGGTGCACTTTAAGCGACCTTTTCAAAAACAACACTCTTGTGTGGACAAGTTCTTGTGAGTTCAAAAGGAAAATTCTCGTTCACGATTAAAATTCAAGCAGTTCTATCTAACGTGTCGCAGGCCCGTAGCCAGGGGGGGTGCGTCGGGTGCGTACGCACCCCCCCCCAAATTCTGAAAGGTCCACTTTTTCATAATAACGGTTTTTAGCAATTCTCAAGATAACAATCCAAATAAATATAAAGACACATTATATGCTACGTAAATGTGGAAGAGTACGTTTAACAATGTTAACAATAATTGTACGAAACCCTTTTGTTGTATGAACCATCGGATCGTCCCCATGCACACAAACACAAATGATTTGTGCGAGCTATTACATATTGAAAACTTTCGGTCATCTGCGAAGCCGCGCTTCCGCGCGAACGCTACAACACGTAAAACGGGTCAAAAATCGACGCATTTTTTCCACAAAATCTGCCATAACTTTTAAACTGTTTAAGAAGCAAACTTGGGGCGCCCGGATTCTGAAAGTGGACACTTTAGGGATTATTTATGTGTATATATCTTTATTGTAACATTTGTAGCAGTGACGTAAATTAGATCAGAAAAGTACCTTATGAGTAGAATTGTCTATGGCGAACAGTCCAAATTTGACGAATTTGAGCATATGTAATTAGTACAAACGATTTCTTGAGCCTGCACCGTTTCAGGCTCTGTTCTGGATACGGCGGTAGAAACTCATTCTTTTTTTGTTGTTTATTTTATCATTATTTAATAATCTCTTTTCTAACTTACAGGTAGCGGATTTCTTTGCAGGCCGAATTTGGAAATGTACTGTTGATTATTACTTATACATTTTCTCATGTTGTGACAGTTCTATTGGTTCTCATTTTAAAGTGAGCCAAAACCTAAGAACATTCTCACTTATAATTTCCAAAGAGTATTATGCAGGCACGCAAACTCATTTTAGTTGTATTTCATTTAAATGTAATGGGTAAGAGGGTATGAGAGAGAATGGAAGGTGCTGAGCTATGAAGTAAAATGGTAAAGTAAAAAGTTTGTCAGATAGTATTACAAAAGCCTGAATATTGCAAGAGCTCCGGAGTAAAAACAGTCAGTGAAAAACCCTATGTCTGATAGCATTGTGAGAGCGTTAGACTGCATTGTGACGCATCGTTATTTGATTTACATTCTTTATTGATATATTTTCATAAATATCTCAGGTAATGAGTCGGATTGGATTACAATTCTCACTTACAGCTTTGTAGAAGTCTGAGTCAACAGTATCACACAGTACTTCAAGACGTATTACAGTACAAACGATTTCTTGAGCCTGCACCGTTTCAGGCTCTTTGTTCTGGATACGGCGGTAGAAACTCATTCTTTTTTGTTGTTTATTTTATCATTATTTACTAATCTCTTTTCTAACTTACAGGTAGCGGATTTCTTTGCAGGCCAAATTCGGAAATGTAGTGTTTATTATTACTTATACATTTTCTCATGTTGTGACAGTTCTATTGGTTCTCATTTTAAAGTGAGCCAAAACCTAAGAACATTTTCACTTATAATTTCCAAAGAGTATTATGCAGGCACGCAAACTCATTTTAGTTGTATTTCATTTAAATGTAATGGGTAAGAGGGTATGAGAGAGAATGGAAAGTGCTGAGCTATGAAGTAAAATGGTAAAGTAAAAAGTTTGTCAGATATACAAAAGAAACTCATTCTTTTTTGTTTGTTTATTTTATCATTATTTACTTATCTCTCTTCTAACTTCTAAAGGTAGTGGATCTCTTTGCAGCCCAAATTCGAAAATGCGTAGAGACAGCTAGTAACCAAATATGTTAATGAATAAGAAATAACCATTCCAGTATGTATCTTAGTGTGCACAGTAAGACAGATCAAATCAAATAGGAAAACATCTGAGCACTAAACCTTAGGTCTGAATTTGCACTCAACTTCTTCCAATGGCTAACGGATGTTTAATTTTTGAATTTCACTGACCTCCAAATTTCACAAAGAAAACCTTCTTAGCATGATGGTTAATATGACATTTGACTGATATTGGAGATGTTTGCGAATCGGATCTACTACCTTTAATATTATTAAATCTAAAATGATTATTTGAAAGTTCGGAAATGCTGGAAATATCCTACCCCAAGGAGGCAAAATATAAATGGTTGACATTTACAATTCATTTTATTTTAAAAATTTTCTTATTTATTTTCGTTTTTGACAAACTCGCATACCAACGGCTGATATACTGTATAGTAAAGTGAATGTTTCATCTTCCAAACAGCATCCAATGGGATGGAAAACTCCAACTGAAAGGTGGACACCGTTTATACTCGCTAAAGAAAACGCGTAATAGGGGTCGTTTTTTCTCACGGATTAGATGGAAAGTGTGATGTACGAGCGTATAATTATAATCAAAGGGTATCAAAAAGGCCGAAATTTGAGAAAATGGTATATTGTTCAATCATGATGAAGTACTTCTTTAGGGTGCAGGAAACATTTAAGGAATACTTGTTTTTAAGGCCCGAAAAAATCATATGATCATTACTCGTTTAGGGGCCATTTTGAAAGTCCATGTATGAGCATGGTGTCCACCTTTTAATTGTCGCTGTTACCCCTCCCGGGACAGTATCAAAGGATCGTTTTGTAATTAACGCAATCCCCCCTTCCTTTAAAAATCCTGGCTTCAGGCCTGCTAACGCGGGTATACAATAGAAAAAATAAAAGTTAAAACAACACCAGGAAAATCACTCTTCTCAATTTTGCGGCGCGCTACGCGCGCAGAGTCTCGAACACAATTAAACTTTGCAACTTCCTGGCAAAATGAGTTTTTACTATTTCCTAGATGAAATACCGTAACGCGATTGCATGCAACAAACAAAAATAAAAATTTCCTCGAGACTTTAAAACGTCATTAAAACAGTCAAAATTCAAAATTTGCGGCGCGCTTCGCGCGCAAATTCTTATACAACTTTTGTAGTTCGGTCGTCCAAAGAATATATATATATATATATATATATATATATATATATATATAATTGTGTGTGTGTGTGTGTGTGTGTGTGTGTCATCATTGGTATTGGTACCGAAGGTCCGTTTTTTTAGTGACCGCACCCCCCCCCCCCTTGAAAAATCCTGGCTACGGGCCTGTGTCGGTCGTGATCCTTAAAAGTTCTAGTTACGCAGAAAAGGAATATACTATGACTTATTTCTAATCATTTGATTCTCTATCCATGTATAGATTATAGACACATTGCATTCACTCCGTTCGCTATAAACGGTATAATAAGTAACTGAGAGCATTTTCAGTTGTTAGCTATGGCCAGATCAATTTCATTAAAAAGGTTCCTATGGATTTATTTTCCCCTTTGTTTGTATATTACCGCAGGACCCACTCCGGCTCCAACCACGAGAGGTACCTCTCCCCCAGGTAATACATTCCATTTTTATAAAAATATTAGGTTTCCTCGGTTTGGTCAAATACCATGAAACATTAAATAAGTAAAAAACAAATATTTCTTTTAAAGCTCAAGACCACAGCGAAGCGCCAAACGCTGCAATCTCATTTTTTCCTCCCTCAACATCTAAAGCGATTACATTGGGGTTTTTTTTTTCTCAAAATACACTTGAAATCATCATTTTAGTCAAGAAAAGAAGGAAAATTGTCTTACAGATATATTTCATACTTCAACTCTGTCTAATACAACTGTATTCGATCCAAAAGTAGAATGTTCTCATTTGTTTCTTTCTCTCAACATTTACAGAAACGACAACTCTGGGTCAGTCAGGTAGGTCTAAGTCTCCATTGTATTTCTAACTTTTTTGAATTAACATGTAGTAAAAAAAGAAAATCAGATATCACTAAATGATAATTGCTTTAAGATCAAACTGGTTTCGACTATTCTTCGCTATAAGTCTTCTCTTTAAAAACAAAAGTCTCTCAACTGTCAAAAACACTGAGTGAAAGATACATGTGTGTCGTTTTCTCCTTTTTTACAGAAGTTACAACAACAAGGACTCGAACGCGAGCGACAACGACTACTGCTCCAGGAACCGAGCAAACAACAGCAGTAGTAGAGGAAACTACTGCCACTCCTGAAGCAACAACTACAACTCAGACAACTGTTACATCGACCACAACAGCACGACAGGAATCTACAACGCCAGGTAAATTCTCACTTCCATTTTGCCAAGACTCGTGTCCGAAGACGTAAGACCTGAATTATGTCATGTAAAACTAGAAGACGGTCACTCAACTCTGTCATGTTAGCATAACCTCTTCCTTCATCTACATTCTGCTTTATGGTATCCAGCAACCCAGTTTGCTTAACTAAATGAATGACTAAAATGCATATGTTCATATCTCTCTCAATGACTTTAACGTGTTACTGTTCACTTAACAATATTGTACACTACAAATTCGTCGTCACGCCCGTCTACACCCAAGACATTTCTTTTATTTACCAGCTGCTTGCAGAAAACCACTGGATGGCGTGGATCTTGATACTAATTTGGAAGTTTTACTTGACAACAATAAAACCAACCTTTGGAGTGAACCTACTTCAGAGAGGACAGTGAAGGTCACTGTCAAATCAGTCGATGACACCTCAGACCTGACGATTAAGATATCAGCTGTCAGCATAAGCACAACCAATGGTTCACCTCCCGATAGCGTTACAATTGGTGTCCTCTCGTCCAGCGATGGGGAGGTTGAACGCAACTTTACAGCTGAACCCAGAGACGATCAGACTTCAGGAATGTACGAGCTTGAACCCTTGACTGGTTTGAATGAAGTTTATTTCGAAATCACCCTTCCTGACGACTACAACGTGGCAGATTCGGAATTGACGGTGACATTCAGAGGGTGTATTGAAACGGGTAATTTCATTTCTTTCTTCGCTGAAGAAGTCCTCATTCATCTCTTTTGTTCTTGTATGTTATCTATTCATTTCTCCAACTAAATTTAACCACTAGCTGCTGATATATTGCAACAGGATATCAACTTTGGAATTTTGTGTGATCACAAAAAGATAATTGGCAGGTTATTGATTTGGTAAAGTTATGTCTATACATTTTTCACTCATTTCTCTTGCACTTTACAGTGCTCTCAACTTCCAGCAAAAAAAAAAAAATAACAAAAATCACGCTACACATTCTGCATTGTTAATTATTGTCAATATTGGCTGTATTGCTTTTATGAAATCAATGAATTGAATTTAAATTGAAATAGAACTGTGAGCTTTTCATCTTGGATTTCCGATGTTCTTTTGTTTTATACATCAGCAACGGGCATGGAAACAACAGTAGTTACAACCGTTACAACTACAACTGTACCTACCACCACGTCGAAACCCACGACATTTACTGAAGCTACCACCACAGCTGTTGCCACAACAACTCCAATGGGTACTACTAAGACGGAGGAGACCACAAGTCTTACTACTACTACTCCTGCTCAGACTACAGCAATGGGTAAAGCCTTCTTCTCTTTTATTTTTCCTCTACGATTCAATGAGTTTTCTTAAGAAATTCATCATGTAAAGTCATCCTATCCTCCCTATCCCAATCCCATTGTATTAATGAGAAAACCTTATTTTTTATCATCATCAAAAACGAAGACACTGTTTTTTAGTTTACATCTGGAATTTCCGAACATCAAGAAACTATAAACAATGGAGCATTATCTAAGTCATGGAAAGCACTATATACGTAATTTGTCTTTTATGACCATATTTGATATTTCAGCTCTGTCTACTGCGACTGTAATCGGTCCTTACCTACAATGTTCTCATGTTTTTTTGTTTTTTTTTATCTCACCATTTACAGAAACGACAACTCTGGGTCAGTCAGGTAGGTCTAAGTCTCCATTGTATTTCTAACTTTTTTAAATTAACATGTAGTAAAAAATAGAAAATCAGATATCACTAAATGATAATTGCTTTAAGATCAAACTGGTTTCGACTATTCTTCGCTATAAGTCTTCTCTTTAAAAACAAAAGTCTCTCAACTGTCAAAAAAAAACTGAGTGAAAGATACATGTGTGTCGTTTTCTCCTTTTTTACAGAAGTTACAACAAGGACGCGAACGCGAGCGACAACGACTACTGCTCCAGGAACCGAGCAAACAACAGCAGTAGTAGAGGAAACTACTTCCACTCCTGAAGCAACAACTACAACTCAGACAACTGTTACATCGACCACTAGAGCAAGACCGGAATCTTCTACGCCAGGTTCTTTTTCACTTCCGTTTTTGTCGGACTCGTGTCCCAAGACTCTTGTTCTTGTTATTTGATCTATACATTTCTCCAACTAAATTTAACCACTAGCTGCTGATATTGCAACAACATATCAACTTTGGAATTATGTGTGATCACAAAAACAGAATTGGTAGGTTATTGATTTGGTAAAATTATGTCTATACATTTTCACTCATTTCGTTCGCACTTTATAGTGCACTCAGCTTCCAGCAAAAAAAAAAATAATAATAATAATAATAATAATAATAAAAATATCACCCTACATATTCGTCATTGTGAGTTTTTTACCTTGGATTTCCGATGTACTTTTGTTTGATAAATCAGCAACCGGCATGGAAACAACAGTAGTTACAACCGTTGTAACTACAACTGTACCTACCACCACGTCGAAACCCACAACAGTCACTGAAGCTACCACCACAGCTGTTACCACAACAACTCCAATGGGTACTACTAAGACGGAGGAGACCACAAGTCTTACAACTACTATCCCTGCTCAGACTACAGCGATGGGTAACGCCTTGTTCTGTTTTTTTTTTTCTCTCTATCTCTTTCAAATGAGCTTTCTTTATAAATTAATCTCGTAAGTTAACACTTCCCTGCTATCCCAATTTAAAAAGTGGAATTTAGTCGAGAATAAATGTTCTAAATTGACTACTGGTGGCATTTTAAGACTTAGGAGATTGTCATCGCCACAATACAATACATTGTTATATATCCCCCCCCCCCAAAAAAAAAAAAACATCTGCACCAACATCTAAATTGGTAGTAGTGGATACAACTGCTACTCAGTCGACCATCACATATACCACTTCAGCAACTGAACAACCAACAACAGCACCAGATAATTTCCATTCCATTCTAATATGATTCATGTCCCATTAGTATAAACATCAACGGTAGTGGAATGCTATGGTATGGCCAAAATATTTCACCCAATAACTGAGACGAACGATTGACCATTCTTTTCAGAATGCTACGAGCCACAACAGCCATTGCAAGAAGTCACTACCTTGACATACGAAGCCAGTTTCAGTCAGCCTACTACTATCAGAGGAATCAAACTACCTGCCAGCAGCTTCCCTACAATGACTACAGTAGTATTCAGGATCAAGCGCGCCGAAGGAGATAAATGGATTATTGTTCCTGCACAGAGCACAGAATCAGGATCTGGTGACTTCTCCGGTTCAGGATCGGGAGAGTCAGATAGTCAGGTAAATCCTAAATAGACAAGTATTCCCTTGTTCTACACAGAACATACTTTACCTCTTCTTGTAATAATACGTTATAAAAGGAAAATATACGGTATTTCGCCTGTATCTTCTATTAACCCTTTATGTCCTTTGAGTGTTGATTTGCACGTACAACCCTAAAGCACTGTATACGATATCCAACGACCATGAATGATAGAGAAAAGCTTAACAATATCATCTATTTTCAGTGTACCAGTCCTAGCTGTCAAATCTCTACTGATCATCTTCTCTGATTCATCGTACTAAAACTTGTTATCTTGCTTGGAAAAACATTATTATGTCACCCCTTTATTGCAGTCGTATTTCAAACATATTTGATTTTCCAGATTTGCATTTGCATTTTCTGAACATTGTTTGGTCCAGACATCAAATTGGAAAGTTGTACTAATGCATTGATTAATTTCTTTGTATTCTTCATAGGGCGAAGTGACGTTTTCTTTGAGTGACTCTGCTCCAACGAATATCTGGCTTCCATCCGAATTGGGGCCTGTGCGAGCTATCGAAGCAACCTTTGGAGATGCACTTAATCTGGGAAATGAAATCGAGGTCTACGGCTGTCAGGGTAGGTGCACTTTAAGCGACTTATTCAAAAACAACACTCTTATCTGGACAAGGTCTTGTGAGTTCAAGGAAAAATTCTCGTTCACGATTAAAATTCAAGCAGTTCTATCTAACGTGTCTGTCGTAATCCTTAAAAGTTCTAGTTACGCAGAAAAGGAATATACTATGATTTATTTCTAATAATTTGATTCTTTATCCATGTATAGATTATAAGACACACTGCATTCACTCCGTGCGCTATGAACGGTATAATAAGTGAACTTAGAGCATTTTCAGTTGTTAGCTATGGCCAGATCAATTTCATTAAAAAGGTTCCTATGAATTTATTTTCCACTTTGTTTGTATATCATCGCAGGACCCACTCTGGCTCCAACCACGAGAGGTACCTCTCCCCCAGGTAATACATTCCATTTTCTTAAAAAATATTAGGTTTTCTCGGTTTGGTCAAATACCATGAAACATCAAATAAGTAAAAAAAAAAAAAAAAAAAATAGTATTTCTTTTATAGCTCACGACCACAGCAAAGCGCCAGACGCTGCAATCTCATTTTTTTCCTCGCTCAACATCTAAAGCGATGACACTGTTTTCTTTTTTCAAAATAAACTTGAAATCATCATCGAAGTCTAGAAAACAAGGAAAATTGTCTTTTAAGATGTATTTCATACTTCAACTCTTTCTAATACAACTGTATTCGATCCAGAAGTAGAATGTTCTCATTTCTTTCTTTCTCTCAACATTTACAGAAACGACAACTCTGGGTCAGTCAGATAGGTCTAAGTCTCCATTGTATTTCTAACTTTTTTGAATTAACATGTAGTAAAAAAAGAAAATCAGATATCACTGAATGATAATTGCTTTAAGATTAAACTGGTTTCGACTATTCTTCGTTATAAGTCTTCTCTTTAAAAACAAAAGTCTCTCAACTGTCAAAAACACTGAGTGAAAGATACATGTGTGTCGTTTTCTCCTTTTTTACAGAAGTTACAACAAGGACGCGAACGCGAGCGACAACGACAACTGCTCCAGGAACCGAGCAAACAACAGCAGTAGTAGAGGAAACTACTGCCACTCCTGAAGCAACAACTACAACTCAGACAACTGTTACATCGACCACAACAGCACGACAGGAATCTACAACGCCAGGTAAATTCTCACTTCCATTTTGCCAAGACTCGTGTCCGAAGACGTCAAACCTGAATTATGTCATGTAAAACTAGAAGGCGGTCACTCAACTCTTTCATGTTAGCATAACCTCTTCCTTCATCTACATTCTGCTTTATGGTATCCAGCAACCCATTTTGCTTAACTAAACGAATGACTAAAATGCATATGTTAATATCTCTCTCAATGACTTTAACGTGTTACTATTCACTTAACAATATTGTACCCTACAAATTCGTCGTCACGCCCGTCTACACCCAAGACATTTCTTTTATCTACCAGCTGCTTGCAGAAAACCACTGGATGGCGTGGATCTTGATACTAAATTGGAAGTTTTACTTGACAACAATAAAACCAACCTTTGGAGCGAACCTACTTCAGAGAGGACAGTGAAGGTCACTGTCAAATCAGTCGATGACACCTCAGACCTGACGATTATGATATCAGCTGTCAGCATAAGCACAACCAATGGTTCACCTCCCGATAGCGTTACAATTGGTGTCCTCTCGTCCAGCGATGGGGAGGTTGAACGCAACTTTACAGCTGAACCCGGAGACGATCAGACTTCAGGAATGTACGAGCTTGAACCCTTGACTGGTTTAAATGAAGTTTATTTCGAAATCACCCTTCCTGACGACTACAACGTGGCAGATTCGGAATTGACGGTGACATTCAGAGGGTGTATTGAAACGGGTAATTTCATTTCTTTCTTCGCTGAAGAAGTCCTCATTCATCTCTTTTGTTCTTGTATGTTATCTATTCATTTCTCCAACTAAATTTACCACTAGCTGCTGATATATTGCAACAGGATATCAACTTTGGAATTTTGTGTGATCACAAAAAGATACTTGGCAGGTTATTGATTTGGTAAAGTTATGTCTATACATTTTTCACTCATTTCTCTTGCACTTTACAGTGCTCTCAACTTCCACCAAAAAAAAAATAAATAAAAAGAATCACGCTACACATTCTGCATTGTTAATTATTGTCAATATTGGCTGTATTGCTTTTATGAAATCAATGAATTGAATTTAAATTGTAATAGAACTGTGAGCTTTTCATCTTGGATTTCCGATGTACTTTTGTTTTATACATCAGCAACGGGCATGGAAACAACAGTAGTTACAACCGTTACAACTACAACTGTACCTACCACCACGTCGAAACCCACGACATTTACTGAAGCTACCACCACAGCTGTTACCACAACAACTCCAGTGGGTACTACTAAGACGGAGGAGACCACAAGTCTTACTACTACTACTCCTGCTCAGACTACAGCAATGGGTAAAGCCTTCTTCTTTTTTATTTTTCCTCTACGATTCAATGAGTTTTCTTAAGAAATTCATCATGTAAAGTCATCCTATCCTCCCTATCCCAATCCCATTGTATTAATGAGAAAACCTTATTTTTTATTATCATCAAAAACGAAGACATTGTTTTTCAGTTTACATCTGGAATTTCCGAACATCAAGAAACTATAAACAATGGAGCATTATCTAAGTCATGGAAAGCACTATATACGTAATTTGTCTTTTATGACCATATTTGATATTTCAACTCTGTCTCATACGACTGTATTCGATCCAAAAGTAGAATGTTCTCATTTCTTTCTTTCTCTCAACATTTACAGAAACGACAACTCTGGGTCAGTCAGGTAGGTCTAAGTCTCCATTGTATTTCTAACTTTTTTAAATTAACATGTAGTAAAAAAAGAAAATCAGATATCACTAAATGATAATTGCTTTAAGATCAAACTGGTTTCGACTATTCTTCGCTGTAAGTCTTCTCTTTAAAAACAAAAGTCTCTCAACTGTCAAAAACACTGAGTGAAAGATACATGTGTGTCGTTTTCTCCTTTTTTACAGAAGTTACAACAACAAGGACGCGAACGCGAGCGACAACGACTACTGCTCCAGGAACCGAGCAAACAACAGCAGTAGTAGAGGAAACTACTTCCACTCCTGAAGCAACAACTACAACTCAGACAACTGTTACATCGACCACAACAGCACGACAGGAATCTACAACGCCAGGTAAATTCTCACTTCCATTTTGCCAAGACTCGTGTCCGAAGACGTAAAACCTGAATTATGTCATGTAAAACTAGAAGGCGGTCACTCAACTCTTTCATGTTAGCATAACCTCTTCCTTCATCTACATTCTGCTTTATGGTATCCAGCAACCCAGTTTGCTTAACTAAAAGAATGACTAAAATGCATATGTTAATATCTCTCTCAATGACTTTAACGTGTTACTGTTCACTTAACAATTTTGTACCCTACAAATTCGTCGTCACGCCCGTCTACACCCAAGACATTTCTTTTATTTACCAGCTGCTTGCAGAAAACCACTGGATGGCGTGGATCTTGATACTAAATTGGAAGTTTTACTTGACAACAATAAAACCAACCTTTGGAGTGAACCTACTTCAGAGAGGACAGTGAAGGTCACTGTCAAATCAGTCGATGACACCTCAGACCTGACGATTAAGATATCAGCTGTCAGCATAAGCACAACCAATGGTTCACCTCCCGATAGCGTTACAATTGGTGTCCTCTCGTCCAGCGATGGGGAGGTTGAACGCAACTTTACAGCTGAACCCAGAGACGATCAGACTTCAGGAATGTACGAGCTTGAACCCTTGACTGGTTTGAATGAAGTTTATTTCGAAATCACCCTTCCTGACGACTACAACGTGGCAGATTCGGAATTGACGGTGACATTCAGAGGGTGTATTGAAACGGGTAATTTCATTTCTTTCTTCGCTGAAGAAGTCCTCATTCATCTCTTTTGTTCTTGTATGTTATCTATTCATTTCTCCAACTAAATTTAACCACTAGCTGCTGATATATTGCAACAGGATATCAACTTTGGAATTTTGTGTGATCACAAAAAGATACTTGGCAGGTTATTGATTTGGTAAAGTTATGTCTATACATTTTTCACTCATTTCTCTTGCGCTTTACAGTGCTCTCAACTTCCAGCAAAAAAAAAATAAATAAATAAAAAGAATCACGCTACAAATTATGCATTGTTAATTATTGTCAATATTGGCTGTATTGCTTTTATGAAATCAATGAATTGAATTTAAATTGTAATAGAACTGTGAGCTTTTCATCTTGGATTTCCGATGTACTTTTGTTTTATACATCAGCAACGGGCATGGAAACAACAGTAGTTACAACCGTTACAACTACAACTGTACCTACCACCACGTTGAAACCCACGACATTTACTGAAGCTACCACCACAGCTGTTACCACAACAACTCCAATGGGTACTACTAAGACGGAGGAGACCACAAGTCTTACTACTACTACTCCTGCTCAGACTACAGCAATGGGTAAAGCCTTCTTCTTTTTTATTTTTCCTCTACGATTCAATGAGTTTTCTTAAGAAATTCATCATGTAAAGTCATCCTATCCTCGATATACCAATCCCATTGTATTAATGAGAAAACCTTATTTTTATCATCATCAAAAACGAAGACACTGTTTTTCAGTTTACATCTGGAATTTCCGAACATCAAGAAACTATAAACAATGGAGCATTATCTAAGTCATGGAAAGCACTATATACGTAATTTGTCTTTTATGACCATATTTGATATTTCAACTCTGTCTAATACGACTGTATTCGATCCAAAAGTAGAATGTTCTCATTTCTTTCTTTCTCTCAACATTTACAGAAACGACAACTCTGGGTCAGTCAGGTAGGTCTAAGTCTCCATTGTATTTCTAACTTTTTTGAATTAATATGTAGTAAAAAAAGAAAATCAGATATCACTAAATGATAATTGCTTTAAGATCAAACTGGTTTCGACTATTCTTCGCTATAAGTCTTCTCTTTAACAACAAAAGTCTCTCAACGTCAAAAACACTGAGTGAAAGATACATGTGTGTCGTTTTCTCCTTTTTCACAGAAGTTACAACAAGGACGCGAACGCGAGCGACAACGACTACTGCTCCAGGAACCGAGCAAACAACAGCAGTAGTAGAGGAAACTACTGCCACTCCTGAAGCAACAACTACAACTCAGACAACTGTTACATCAACCACAACAGCACGACAGGAATCTACAACGCCAGGTAAATTCTCACTTCCATTTTGCCAAGACTCGTGTCCGAAGACGTAAAACCTGAATTATGTCATGTAAAACTAGAAGGCGGTCACTCAACTCTTTCATGTTAGCATAACCTCTTCCTTCATCTACATTCTGCTTTATGGTATCAAGCAACCCAGTTTGCTTAACTAAACGAATGACTAAAATGCATATGTTAATATCTCTCTCAATGACTTTAACGTGTTACTGTTCACTTAACAATACTGTACCCTACAAATTCGTCGTCACGCCCGTCTACACCCAAGACATTTCTTTTATTTACCAGCTGCTTGCAGAAAACCACTGGATGGCGTGGATCTTGATACTAAATTGGAAGTTTTGATTGACAACAATAAAACCAACCTTTGGAGTGAACCTACTTCAGAGAGGACAGTGAAGGTCACTGTCAAATCAGTCGATGACACCTCAGACCTGACGATTAAGATATCAGCTGTCAGCATAAGCACAACCAATGGTTCACCTCCCGATAGCGTTACAATTGGTGTCCTCTCGTCCAGCGATGGGGAGGTTGAACGCAACTTTACAGCTGAACCCAGAGACGATCAGACTTCAGGAATGTACGAGCTTGAACCCTTGACTGGTTTGAATGAAGTTTATTTCGAAATCACCCTTCCTGACGACTACAACGTGGCAGATTCGGAATTGACGGTGACATTCAGAGGGTGTATTGAAACGGGTAATTTCATTTCTTTCTTCGCTGAAGAAGTCCTCATTCATCTCTTTTGTTCTTGTATGTTATCTATTCATTTCTCCAACTAAATTTAACCACTAGCTGCTGATATATTGCAACAGGATATCAACTTTGGAATTTTGTGTGATCACAAAAAGATACTTGGCAGGTTATTGATTTGGTAAAGTTATGTCTATACATTTTTCACTCATTTCTCTTGCGCTTTACAGTGCTCTCAACTTCCAGCAAAAAAAAAAATAATAAATAAATAAAAAGAATCACGCTACACATTCTGCATTGTTAATTATTGTCAATATTGGCTGTATTGCTTTTATGAAATCAATGAATTGAATTTAAATTGTAATAGAACTGTGAGCGTTTCATCTTGGATTTCCGATGTACTTTTGTTTTATACATCAGCAACGGGCATGGAAACAACAGTAGTTACAACCGTTACAACTACAACTGTACCTACCACCACGTCGAAACCCACGACATTTACTGAAGCTACCACCACAGCTGTTACCACAACAACTCCAATGGGTACTACTAAGATGGAGGAGACCACAAGTCTTACTACTACTACTCCAGCTCAGACTACAGCAATGGGTAAAGCCTTCTTCTTTTTTATTTTTCCTCTACGATTCAATGAGTTTTCTTAAGAAATTCATCATGTAAAGTCGTCCTATCCTCCCTATCCCAATCCCATTGTATTAATGAGAAAACCTTATTTTTTATCATCATCAAAAACGAAGACACTGTTTTTCAGTTTACATCTGGAATTTCCGAACATCAAGAAACTATAAACAATGGAGCATTATCTAAGTCATGGAAAGCACTATATACGTAATTTGTCTTTTATGACCATATTTGATATTTTAACTCTGTCTAATACGACTGTATTCGATCCAAAAGTAGAATGTTCTCATTTCTTTCTTTCTCTCAACATTTACAGAAACGACAACTCTGGGTCAGTCAGGTAGGTCTAAGTCTCCATTGTATTTCTAACTTTTTTGAATTAATATGTAGTAAAAAAAGAAAATCAGATATCACTAAATGATAATTGCTTTAAGATCAAACTGGTTTCGACTATTCTTCGCTATAAGTCTTCTCTTTAAAAACAAAAGTCTCTCAACGTCAAAAACACTGAGTGAAAGATACATGTGTGACGTTTTCTCCTTTTTCACAGAAGTTACAACAAGGACGCGAACGCGAGCGACAACGACTACTGCTCCAGGAACCGAGCAAACAACAGCAGTAGTAGAGGAAACTACTGCCACTCCTGAAGCAACAACTACAACTCAGACAACTGTTACATCGACCACAACAGCACGACAGGAATCTACAACGCCAGGTAAATTCTCACTTCCATTTTGCCAAGACTCGTGTCCGAAGACGTAAAACCTGAATTATGTCATGTAAAACTAGAAGGCGGTCACTCAACTCTTTCATGTTAGCATAACCTCTTCCTTCATCTACATTCTGCTTTATGGTATCCAGCAACCCAGTTTGCTTAACTAAACGAATGACTAAAATGCATATGTTAATATCTCTCTCAATGACTTTAACATGTTACTGTTCACTTAACAATACTGTACCCTACAAATTCGTCGTCACGCCCGTCTACACCCAAGACATTTCTTTTATTTACCAGCTGCTTGCAGAAAACCACTGGATGGCGTGGATCTTGATACTAAATTGGAAGTTTTGATTGACAACAATAAAACCAACCTTTGGAGTGAACCTACTTCAGAGAGGACAGTGAAGGTCACTGTCAAATCAGTCGATGACACCTCAGACCTGACGATTAAGATATCAGCTGTCAGCATAAGCACAACCAATGGTTCACCTCCCGATAGCGTTACAATTGGTGTCCTCTCGTCCAGCGATGGGGAGGTTGAACGCAACTTTACAGCTGAACCCAGAGACGATCAGACTTCAGGAATGTACGAGCTTGAACCCTTGACTGGTTTGAATGAAGTTTATTTCGAAATCACCCTTCCTGACGACTACAACGTGGCAGATTCGGAATTGACGGTGACATTCAGAGGGTGTATTGAAACGGGTAATTTCATTTCTTTCTTCGCTGAAGAAGTCCTCATTCATCTCTTTTGTTCTTGTATGTTATCTATTCATTTCTCCAACTAAATTTAACCACTAGCTGCTGATATATTGCAACAGGATATCAACTTTGGAATTTTGTGTGATCACAAAAAGATACTTTGCAGGTTATTGATTTGGTAAAGTTATGTCTATACATTTTTCACTCATTTCTCTTGCGCTTTACAGTGCTCTCAACTTCCAGCAAAAAAAAAAATAATAATAAATAAATAAAAAGAATCACGCTACACATTCTGCATTGTTAATTATTGTCAATATTGGCTGTATTGCTTTTATGAAATCAATGAATTGAATTTAAATTGTAATAGAACTGTGAGCGTTTCATCTTGGATTTCCGATGTACTTTTGTTTTATACATCAGCAACGGGCATGGAAACAACAGTAGTTACAACCGTTACAACTACAACTGTACCTACCACCACGTCGAAACCCACGACATTTACTGAAGCTACCACCACAGCTGTTACCACAACAACTCCAATGGGTACTACTAAGATGGAGGAGACCACAAGTCTTACTACTACTACTCCAGCTCAGACTACAGCAATGGGTAAAGCCTTCTTCTTTTTTATTTTTCCTCTACGATTCAATGAGTTTTCTTAAGAAATTCATCATGTAAAGTCGTCCTATCCTCCCTATCCCAATCCCATTGTATTAATGAGAAAACCTTATTTTTTATCATCATCAAAAACGAAGACACTGTTTTTCAGTTTACATCTGGAATTTCCGAACATCAAGAAACAATAAACAATGGAGCATTATCTAAGTCATGGAAAGCACTATATACGTAATTTGTCTTTTATGACCATATTTGATATTTTAACTCTGTCTAATACGACTGTATTCGATCCAAAAGTAGAATGTTCTCATTTCTTTCTTTCTCTCAACATTTACAGAAACGACAACTCTGGGTCAGTCAGGTAGGTCTAAGTCTCCATTGTATTTCTAACTTTTTTGAATTAATATGTAGTAAAAAAAGAAAATCAGATATCACTAAATGATAATTGCTTTAAGATCAAACTGGTTTCGACTATTCTTCGCTATAAGTCTTCTCTTTAAAAACAAAAGTCTCTCAACGTCAAAAACACTGAGTGAAAGATACATGTGTGACGTTTTCTCCTTTTTCACAGAAGTTACAACAAGGACGCGAACGCGAGCGACAACGACTACTGCTCCAGGAACCGAGCAAACAACAGCAGTAGTAGAGGAAACTACTGCCACTCCTGAAGCAACAACTACAACTCAGACAACTGTTACATCGACCACAACAGCACGACAGGAATCTACAACGCCAGGTAAATTCTCACTTCCATTTTGCCAAGACTCGTGTCCGAAGACGTAAAACCTGAATTATGTCATGTAAAACTAGAAGGCGGTCACTCAACTCTTTCATGTTAGCATAACCTCTTCCTTCATCTACATTCTGCTTTATGGTATCCAGCAACCCAGTTTGCTTAACTAAACGAATGACTAAAATGCATATGTTAATATCTCTCTCAATGACTTTAACATGTTACTGTTCACTTAACAATACTGTACCCTACAAATTCGTCGTCACGCCCGTCTACACCCAAGACATTTCTTTTATTTACCAGCTGCTTGCAGAAAACCACTGGATGGCGTGGATCTTGATACTAAATTGGAAGTTTTGATTGACAACAATAAAACCAACCTTTGGAGTGAACCTACTTCAGAGAGGACAGTGAAGGTCACTGTCAAATCAGTCGATGACACCTCAGACCTGACGATTAAGATATCAGCTGTCAGCATAAGCACAACCAATGGTTCACCTCCCGATAGCGTTACAATTGGTGTCCTCTCGTCCAGCGATGGGGAGGTTGAACGCAACTTTACAGCTGAACCCAGAGACGATCAGACTTCAGGAATGTACGAGCTTGAACCCTTGACTGGTTTGAATGAAGTTTATTTCGAAATCACCCTTCCTGACGACTACAACGTGGCAGATTCGGAATTGACGGTGACATTCAGAGGGTGTATTGAAACGGGTAATTTCATTTCTTTCTTCGCTGAAGAAGTCCTCATTCATCTCTTTTGTTCTTGTATGTTATCTATTCATTTCTCCAACTAAATTTAACCACTAGCTGCTGATATATTGCAACAGGATATCAACTTTGGAATTTTGTGTGATCACAAAAAGATACTTGGCAGGTTATTGATTTGGTAAAGTTATGTCTATACATTTTTCACTCATTTCTCTTGCGCTTTACAGTGCTCTCAACTTCCAGCAAAAAAAAAATAATAATAAATAAATAAAAAGAATCACGCTACACATTCTGCATTGTTAATTATTGTCAATATTGGCTGTATTGCTTTTATGAAATCAATGAATTGAATTTAAATTGTAATAGAACTGTGAGCGTTTCATCTTGGATTTCCGATGTACTTTTGTTTTATACATCAGCAACGGGCATGGAAACAACAGTAGTTACAACCGTTACAACTACAACTGTACCTACCACCACGTCGAAACCCACGACATTTACTGAAGCTACCACCACAGCTGTTACCACAACAACTCCAATGGGTACTACTAAGATGGAGGAGACCACAAGTCTTACTACTACTACTCCAGCTCAGACTACAGCAATGGGTAAAGCCTTCTTCTTTTTTATTTTTCCTCTACGATTCAATGAGTTTTCTTAAGAAATTCATCATGTAAAGTCATCCTATCCTCCCTATCCCAATCCCATTGTATTAATGAGAAAACCTTATTTTTTATCATCATCAAAAACGAAGACACTGTTTTTCAGTTTACATCTGGAATTTCCGAACATCAAGAAACTATAAACAATGGAGCATTATCTAAGTCATGGAAAGCACTATATACGTAATTTGTCTTTTATGACCATATTTGATATTTTAACTCTGTCTAATACGACTGTATTCGATCCAAAAGTAGAATGTTCTCATTTCTTTCTTTCTCTCAACATTTACAGAAACGACAACTCTGGGTCAGTCAGGTAGGTCTAAGTCTCCATTGTATTTCTAACTTTTTTGAATTAATATGTAGTAAAAAAAGAAAATCAGATATCACTAAATGATAATTGCTTTAAGATCAAACTGGTTTCGACTATTCTTCGCTATAAGTCTTCTCTTTAAAAACAAAAGTCTCTCAACGTCAAAAACACTGAGTGAAAGATACATGTGTGACGTTTTCTCCTTTTTCACAGAAGTTACAACAAGGACGCGAACGCGAGCGACAACGACTACTGCTCCAGGAACCGAGCAAACAACAGCAGTAGTAGAGGAAACTACTGCCACTCCTGAAGCAACAACTACAACTCAGACAACTGTTACATCGACCACAACAGCACGACAGGAATCTACAACGCCAGGTAAATTCTCACTTCCATTTTGCCAAGACTCGTGTCCGAAGACGTAAAACCTGAATTATGTCATGTAAAACTAGAAGGCGGTCACTCAACTCTTTCATGTTAGCATAACCTCTTCCTTCATCTACATTCTGCTTTATGGTATCCAGCAACCCAGTTTGCTTAACTAAACGAATGACTAAAATGCATATGTTAATATCTCTCTCAATGACTTTAACATGTTACTGTTCACTTAACAATACTGTACCCTACAAATTCGTCGTCACGCCCGTCTACACCCAAGACATTTCTTTTATTTACCAGCTGCTTGCAGAAAACCACTGGATGGCGTGGATCTTGATACTAAATTGGAAGTTTTGATTGACAACAATAAAACCAACCTTTGGAGTGAACCTACTTCAGAGAGGACAGTGAAGGTCACTGTCAAATCAGTCGATGACACCTCAGACCTGACGATTAAGATATCAGCTGTCAGCATAAGCACAACCAATGGTTCACCTCCCGATAGCGTTACAATTGGTGTCCTCTCGTCCAGCGATGGGGAGGTTGAACGCAACTTTACAGCTGAACCCAGAGACGATCAGACTTCAGGAATGTACGAGCTTGAACCCTTGACTGGTTTGAATGAAGTTTATTTCGAAATCACCCTTCCTGACGACTACAACGTGGCAGATTCGGAATTGACGGTGACATTCAGAGGGTGTATTGAAACGGGTAATTTCATTTCTTTCTTCGCTGAAGAAGTCCTCATTCATCTCTTTTGTTCTTGTATGTTATCTATTCATTTCTCCAACTAAATTTAACCACTAGCTGCTGATATATTGCAACAGGATATCAACTTTGGAATTTTGTGTGATCACAAAAAGATACTTGGCAGGTTATTGATTTGGTAAAGTTATGTCTATACATTTTTCACTCATTTCTCTTGCGCTTTACAGTGCTCTCAACTTCCAGCAAAAAAAAAAAAAATAAATAAATAAAAAGAATCACGCTACACATTCTGCATTGTTAATTATTGTCAATATTGGCTGTATTGCTTTTATGAAATCAATGAATTGAATTTAAATTGTAATAGAACTGTGAGCGTTTCATCTTGGATTTCCGATGTACTTTTGTTTTATACATCAGCAACGGGCATGGAAACAACAGTAGTTACAACCGTTACAACTACAACTGTACCTACCACCACGTCGAAACCCACGACATTTACTGAAGCTACCACCACAGCTGTTACCACAACAACTCCAATGGGTACTACTAAGATGGAGGAGACCACAAGTCTTACTACTACTACTCCAGCTCAGACTACAGCAATGGGTAAAGCCTTCTTCTTTTTTATTTTTCCTCTACGATTCAATGAGTTTTCTTAAGAAATTCATCATGTAAAGTCATCCTATCCTCCCTATCCCAATCCCATTGTATTAATGAGAAAACCTTATTTTTTATCATCATCAAAAACGAAGACACTGTTTTTCAGTTTACATCTGGAATTTCCGAACATCAAGAAACTATAAACAATGGAGCATTATCTAAGTCATGGAAAGCACTATATACGTAATTTGTCTTTTATGACCATATTTGATATTTTAACTCTGTCTAATACGACTGTATTCGATCCAAAAGTAGAATGTTCTCATTTCTTTCTTTCTCTCAACATTTACAGAAACGACAACTCTGGGTCAGTCAGGTAGGTCTAAGTCTCCATTGTATTTCTAACTTTTTTGAATTAATATGTAGTAAAAAAAGAAAATCAGATATCACTAAATGATAATTGCTTTAAGATCAAACTGGTTTCGACTATTCTTCGCTATAAGTCTTCTCTTTAAAAACAAAAGTCTCTCAACGTCAAAAACACTGAGTGAAATATACATGTGTGACGTTTTCTCCTTTTTCACAGAAGTTACAACAAGGACGCGAACGCGAGCGACAACGACTACTGCTCCAGGAACCGAGCAAACAACAGCAGTAGTAGAGGAAACTACTGCCACTCCTGAAGCAACAACTACAACTCAGACAACTGTTACATCGACCACAACAGCACGACAGGAATCTACAACGCCAGGTAAATTCTCACTTCCATTTTGCCAAGACTCGTGTCCGAAGACGTAAAACCTGAATTATGTCATGTAAAACTAGAAGGCGGTCACTCAACTCTTTCATGTTAGCATAACCTCTTCCTTCATCTACATTCTGCTTTATGGTATCCAGCAACCCAGTTTGCTTAACTAAACGAATGACTAAAATGCATATGTTAATATCTCTCTCAATGACTTTAACATGTTACTGTTCACTTAACAATACTGTACCCTACAAATTCGTCGTCACGCCCGTCTACACCCAAGACATTTCTTTTATTTACCAGCTGCTTGCAGAAAACCACTGGATGGCGTGGATCTTGATACTAAATTGGAAGTTTTGATTGACAACAATAAAACCAACCTTTGGAGTGAACCTACTTCAGAGAGGACAGTGAAGGTCACTGTCAAATCAGTCGATGACACCTCAGACCTGACGATTAAGATATCAGCTGTCAGCATAAGCACAACCAATGGTTCACCTCCCGATAGCGTTACAATTGGTGTCCTCTCGTCCAGCGATGGGGAGGTTGAACGCAACTTTACAGCTGAACCCAGAGACGATCAGACTTCAGGAATGTACGAGCTTGAACCCTTGACTGGTTTGAATGAAGTTTATTTCGAAATCACCCTTCCTGACGACTACAACGTGGCAGATTCGGAATTGACGGTGACATTCAGAGGGTGTATTGAAACGGGTAATTTCATTTCTTTCTTCGCTGAAGAAGTCCTCATTCATCTCTTTTGTTCTTGTATGTTATCTATTCATTTCTCCAACTAAATTTAACCACTAGCTGCTGATATATTGCAACAGGATATCAACTTTGGAATTTTGTGTGATCACAAAAAGATACTTGGCAGGTTATTGATTTGGTAAAGTTATGTCTATACATTTTTCACTCATTTCTCTTGCGCTTTACAGTGCTCTCAACTTCCAGCAAAAAAAAAAATAATAAATAAATAAAAAGAATCACGCTACACATTCTGCATTGTTAATTATTGTCAATATTGGCTGTATTGCTTTTATGAAATCAATGAATTGAATTTAAATTGTAATAGAACTGTGAGCGTTTCATCTTGGATTTCCGATGTACTTTTGTTTTATACATCAGCAACGGGCATGGAAACAACAGTAGTTACAACCGTTACAACTACAACTGTACCTACCACCACGTCGAAACCCACGACATTTACTGAAGCTACCACCACAGCTGTTACCACAACAACTCCAATGGGTACTACTAAGATGGAGGAGACCACAAGTCTTACTACTACTACTCCAGCTCAGACTACAGCAATGGGTAAAGCCTTCTTCTTTTTTATTTTTCCTCTACGATTCAATGAGTTTTCTTAAGAAATTCATCATGTAAAGTCATCCTATCCTCCCTATCCCAATCCCATTGTATTAATGAGAAAACCTTATTTTTTATCATCATCAAAAACGAAGACACTGTTTTTCAGTTTACATCTGGAATTTCCGAACATCAAGAAACTATAAACAATGGAGCATTATCTAAGTCATGGAAAGCACTATATACGTAATTTGTCTTTTATGACCATATTTGATATTTTAACTCTGTCTAATACGACTGTATTCGATCCAAAAGTAGAATGTTCTCATTTCTTTCTTTCTCTCAACATTTACAGAAACGACAACTCTGGGTCAGTCAGGTAGGTCTAAGTCTCCATTGTATTTCTAACTTTTTTGAATTAATATGTAGTAAAAAAAGAAAATCAGATATCACTAAATGATAATTGCTTTAAGATCAAACTGGTTTCGACTATTCTTCGCTATAAGTCTTCTCTTTAAAAACAAAAGTCTCTCAACGTCAAAAACACTGAGTGAAATATACATGTGTGACGTTTTCTCCTTTTTCACAGAAGTTACAACAAGGACGCGAACGCGAGCGACAACGACTACTGCTCCAGGAACCGAGCAAACAACAGCAGTAGTAGAGGAAACTACTGCCACTCCTGAAGCAACAACTACAACTCAGACAACTGTTACATCGACCACAACAGCACGACAGGAATCTACAACGCCAGGTAAATTCTCACTTCCATTTTGCCAAGACTCGTGTCCGAAGACGTCAAACCTGAATTATGTCATGTAAAACTAGAAGGCGGTCACTCAACTCTTTCATGTTAGCATAACCTCTTCCTTCATCTACATTCTGCTTTATGGTATCCAGCAACCCAGTTTGCTTAACTAAACGAATGACTAAAATGCATATGTTAATATCTCTCTCAATGACTTTAACATGTTACTGTTCACTTAACAATACTGTACCCTACAAATTCGTCGTCACGCCCGTCTACACCCAAGACATTTCTTTTATTTACCAGCTGCTTGCAGAAAACCACTGGATGGCGTGGATCTTGATACTAAATTGGAAGTTTTGATTGACAACAATAAAACCAACCTTTGGAGTGAACCTACTTCAGAGAGGACAGTGAAGGTCACTGTCAAATCAGTCGATGACACCTCAGACCTGACGATTAAGATATCAGCTGTCAGCATAAGCACAACCAATGGTTCACCTCCCGATAGCGTTACAATTGGTGTCCTCTCGTCCAGCGATGGGGAGGTTGAACGCAACTTTACAGCTGAACCCAGAGACGATCAGACTTCAGGAATGTACGAGCTTGAACCCTTGACTGGTTTGAATGAAGTTTATTTCGAAATCACCCTTCCTGACGACTACAACGTGGCAGATTCGGAATTGACGGTGACATTCAGAGGGTGTATTGAAACGGGTAATTTCATTTCTTTCTTCGCTGAAGAAGTCCTCATTCATCTCTTTTGTTCTTGTATGTTATCTATTCATTTCTCCAACTAAATTTAACCACTAGCTGCTGATATATTGCAACAGGATATCAACTTTGGAATTTTGTGTGATCACAAAAAGATACTTTGCAGGTTATTGATTTGGTAAAGTTATGTCTATACATTTTTCACTCATTTCTCTTGCGATTTACAGTGCTCTCAACTTCCAGCAAAAAAAAAAAAATAAATAAATAAATGAAAAGAATCACGCTACACATTCTGCATTGTTAATTATTGTCAATATTGGCTGTATTGCTTTTATGAAATCAATGAATTGAATTTAAATTGTAATAGAACTGTGAGCGTTTCATCTTGGATTTCCGATGTACTTTTGTTTTATACATCAGCAACGGGCATGGAAACAACAGTAGTTACAACCGTTACAACTACAACTGTACCTACCACCACGTCGAAACCCACGACATTTACTGAAGCTACCACCACAGCTGTTACCACAACAACTCCAATGGGTACTACTAAGATGGAGGAGACCACAAGTCTTACTACTACTACTCCAGCTCAGACTACAGCAATGGGTAAAGCCTTCTTCTTTTTTATTTTTCCTCTACGATTCAATGAGTTTTCTTAAGAAATTCATCATGTAAAGTCATCCTATCCTCCCTATCCCAATCCCATTGTATTAATGAGAAAACCTTATTTTTTATCATCATCAAAAACGAAGACACTGTTTTTCAGTTTACATCTGGAATTTCCGAACATCAAGAAACTATAAACAATGGAGCATTATCTAAGTCATGGAAAGCACTATATACGTAATTTGTCTTTTATGACCATATTTGATATTTTAACTCTGTCTAATACGACTGTATTCGATCCAAAAGTAGAATGTTCTCATTTCTTTCTTTCTCTCAACATTTACAGAAACGACAACTCTGGGTCAGTCAGGTAGGTCTAAGTCTCCATTGTATTTCTAACTTTTTTGAATTAATATGTAGTAAAAAAAGAAAATCAGATATCACTAAATGATAATTGCTTTAAGATCAAACTGGTTTCGACTATTCTTCGCTATAAGTCTTCTCTTTAAAAACAAAAGTCTCTCAACGTCAAAAACACTGAGTGAAATATACATGTGTGACGTTTTCTCCTTTTTCACAGAAGTTACAACAAGGACGCGAACGCGAGCGACAACGACTACTGCTCCAGGAACCGAGCAAACAACAGCAGTAGTAGAGGAAACTACTGCCACTCCTGAAGCAACAACTACAACTCAGACAACTGTTACATCGACCACAACAGCACGACAGGAATCTACAACGCCAGGTAAATTCTCACTTCCATTTTGCCAAGACTCGTGTCCGAAGACGTAAAACCTGAATTATGTCATGTAAAACTAGAAGGCGGTCACTCAACTCTTTCATGTTAGCATAACCTCTTCCTTCATCTACATTCTGCTTTATGGTATCCAGCAACCCAGTTTGCTTAACTAAACGAATGACTAAAATGCATATGTTAATATCTCTCTCAATGACTTTAACATGTTACTGTTCACTTAACAATACTGTACCCTACAAATTCGTCGTCACGCCCGTCTACACCCAAGACATTTCTTTTATTTACCAGCTGCTTGCAGAAAACCACTGGATGGCGTGGATCTTGATACTAAATTGGAAGTTTTGATTGACAACAATAAAACCAACCTTTGGAGTGAACCTACTTCAGAGAGGACAGTGAAGGTCACTGTCAAATCAGTCGATGACACCTCAGACCTGACGATTAAGATATCAGCTGTCAGCATAAGCACAACCAATGGTTCACCTCCCGATAGCGTTACAATTGGTGTCCTCTCGTCCAGCGATGGGGAGGTTGAACGCAACTTTACAGCTGAACCCAGAGACGATCAGACTTCAGGAATGTACGAGCTTGAACCCTTGACTGGTTTGAATGAAGTTTATTTCGAAATCACCCTTCCTGACGACTACAACGTGGCAGATTCGGAATTGACGGTGACATTCAGAGGGTGTATTGAAACGGGTAATTTCATTTCTTTCTTCGCTGAAGAAGTCCTCATTCATCTCTTTTGTTCTTGTATGTTATCTATTCATTTCTCCAACTAAATTTAACCACTAGCTGCTGATATATTGCAACAGGATATCAACTTTGGAATTTTGTGTGATCACAAAAAGATACTTTGCAGGTTATTGATTTGGTAAAGTTATGTCTATACATTTTTCACTCATTTCTCTTGCGATTTACAGTGCTCTCAACTTCCAGCAAAAAAAAAAAAAATAAATAAATAAATGAAAAGAATCACGCTACACATTCTGCATTGTTAATTATTGTCAATATTGGCTGTATTGCTTTTATGAAATCAATGAATTGAATTTAAATTGTAATAGAACTGTGAGCGTTTCATCTTGGATTTCCGATGTACTTTTGTTTTATACATCAGCAACGGGCATGGAAACAACAGTAGTTACAACCGTTACAACTACAACTGTACCTACCACCACGTCGAAACCCACGACATTTACTGAAGCTACCACCACAGCTGTTACCACAACAACTCCAATGGGTACTACTAAGATGGAGGAGACCACAAGTCTTACTACTACTACTCCAGCTCAGACTACAGCAATGGGTAAAGCCTTCTTCTTTTTTATTTTTCCTCTACGATTCAATGAGTTTTCTTAAGAAATTCATCATGTAAAGTCATCCTATCCTCCCTATCCCAATCCCATTGTATTAATGAGAAAACCTTATTTTTTATCATCATCAAAAACGAAGACACTGTTTTTCAGTTTACATCTGGAATTTCCGAACATCAAGAAACTATAAACAATGGAGCATTATCTAAGTCATGGAAAGCACTATATACGTAATTTGTCTTTTATGACCATATTTGATATTTTAACTCTGTCTAATACGACTGTATTCGATCCAAAAGTAGAATGTTCTCATTTCTTTCTTTCTCTCAACATTTACAGAAACGACAACTCTGGGTCAGTCAGGTAGGTCTAAGTCTCCATTGTATTTCTAACTTTTTTGAATTAATATGTAGTAAAAAAAGAAAATCAGATATCACTAAATGATAATTGCTTTAAGATCAAACTGGTTTCGACTATTCTTCGCTATAAGTCTTCTCTTTAAAAACAAAAGTCTCTCAACGTCAAAAACACTGAGTGAAATATACATGTGTGACGTTTTCTCCTTTTTCACAGAAGTTACAACAAGGACGCGAACGCGAGCGACAACGACTACTGCTCCAGGAACCGAGCAAACAACAGCAGTAGTAGAGGAAACTACTGCCACTCCTGAAGCAACAACTACAACTCAGACAACTGTTACATCGACCACAACAGCACGACAGGAATCTACAACGCCAGGTAAATTCTCACTTCCATTTTGCCAAGACTCGTGTCCGAAGACGTAAAACCTGAATTATGTCATGTAAAACTAGAAGGCGGTCACTCAACTCTTTCATGTTAGCATAACCTCTTCCTTCATCTACATTCTGCTTTATGGTATCCAGCAACCCAGTTTGCTTAACTAAACGAATGACTAAAATGCATATGTTAATATCTCTCTCAATGACTTTAACATGTTACTGTTCACTTAACAATACTGTACCCTACAAATTCGTCGTCACGCCCGTCTACACCCAAGACATTTCTTTTATTTACCAGCTGCTTGCAGAAAACCACTGGATGGCGTGGATCTTGATACTAAATTGGAAGTTTTGATTGACAACAATAAAACCAACCTTTGGAGTGAACCTACTTCAGAGAGGACAGTGAAGGTCACTGTCAAATCAGTCGATGACACCTCAGACCTGACGATTAAGATATCAGCTGTCAGCATAAGCACAACCAATGGTTCACCTCCCGATAGCGTTACAATTGGTGTCCTCTCGTCCAGCGATGGGGAGGTTGAACGCAACTTTACAGCTGAACCCAGAGACGATCAGACTTCAGGAATGTACGAGCTTGAACCCTTGACTGGTTTGAATGAAGTTTATTTCGAAATCACCCTTCCTGACGACTACAACGTGGCAGATTCGGAATTGACGGTGACATTCAGAGGGTGTATTGAAACGGGTAATTTCATTTCTTTCTTCGCTGAAGAAGTCCTCATTCATCTCTTTTGTTCTTGTATGTTATCTATTCATTTCTCCAACTAAATTTAACCACTAGCTGCTGATATATTGCAACAGGATATCAACTTTGGAATTTTGTGTGATCACAAAAAGATACTTTGCAGGTTATTGATTTGGTAAAGTTATGTCTATACATTTTTCACTCATTTCTCTTGCGATTTACAGTGCTCTCAACTTCCAGCAAAAAAAAAAAAAAAATAAATAAATAAAAAGAATCACGCTACACATTCTGCATTGTTAATTATTGTCAATATTGGCTGTATTGCTTTTATGAAATCAATGAATTGAATTTAAATTGTAATAGAACTGTGAGCTTTTCATCTTGGATTTCCGATGTACTTTTGTTTTATACATCAGCAACGGGCATGGAAACAACAGTAGTTACAACCGTTACAACTACAACTGTACCTACCACCACGTCGAAACCCACGACATTTACTGAAGCTACCACCACAGCTGTTACCACAACAACTCCAATGGGTACTACTAAGATGGAGGAGACCACAAGTCTTACTACTACTACTCCAGCTCAGACTACAGCAATGGGTAAAGCCTTCTTCTTTTTTATTTTTCCTCTACGATTCAATGAGTTTTCTTAAGAAATTCATCATGTAAAGTCATCCTATCCTCCCTATCCCAATCCCATTGTATTAATGAGAAAACCTTATTTTTTATCATCATCAAAAACGAAGACACTGTTTTTCAGTTTACATCTGGAATTTCCGAACATCAAGAAACTATAAACAATGGAGCATTATCTAAGTCATGGAAAGCACTATATACGTAATTTGTCTTTTATGACCATATTTGATATTTTAACTCTGTCTAATACGACTGTATTCGATCCAAAAGTAGAATGTTCTCATTTCTTTCTTTCTCTCAACATTTACAGAAACGACAACTCTGGGTCAGTCAGGTAGGTCTAAGTCTCCATTGTATTTCTAACTTTTTTGAATTAATATGTAGTAAAAAAAGAAAATCAGATATCACTAAATGATAATTGCTTTAAGATCAAACTGGTTTCGACTATTCTTCGCTATAAGTCTTCTCTTTAAAAACAAAAGTCTCTCAACGTCAAAAACACTGAGTGAAAGATACATGTGTGTCGTTTTCTCCTTTTTCACAGAAGTTACAACAAGGACGCGAACGCGAGCGACAACGACTACTGCTCCAGGAACCGAGCAAACAACAGCAATAGTAGAGGAAACTACTGCCACTCCTGAAGCAACAACTACAACTGAGACAACTGTTACATCGACCACAACAGCACGACAGGAATCTACAACGCCAGGTAAATTCTCATTTCCATTTTACCAAGACTCGTGTCCGAAGACGTAAAACCTGAATTATGTCGTGTAAAACTAGAAGGCGGTCACTCAACTCTTTCATGTTAGCATAACCTCTTCCTTCATCTACATTCTGCTTTATGGTATCCAGCAACCCAGTTTGCTTAACTAAACGAATGACTAAAATGCATATGTTAATATCTCTCTCAATGACTTTAACATGTTACTGTTCACTTAACAATACTGTACCCTACAAATTCGTCGTCACGCCCGTCTACACCCAAGACATTTCTTTTATTTACCAGCTGCTTGCAGAAACCCACTGGATGGCGTGGATCTTGATACTAAATTGGAAGTTTTGATTGACAACAATAAAACCAACCTTTGGAGTGAACCTACTTCAGAGAGGACAGTGAAGGTCACTGTCAAATCAGTCGATGACACCTCAGACCTGACGATTAAGATATCAGCTGTCAGCATAAGCACAACCAATGGTTCACCTCCCGATAGCGTTACAATTGGTGTCCTCTCGTCCAGCGATGGGGAGGTTGAACGCAACTTTATAGCTGAACCCAGAGACGATCAGACTTCAGGAATGTACGAGCTTGAACCCTTGACTGCTTTGAATGAAGTTTATTTCGAAATCACCCTTCCTGACGACTACAACGTGGCAGATTCGGAATTGACGGTGACATTCAGAGGGTGTATTGAAACGGGTAATTTCATTTCTTTCTTCGCTGGAGAAGTCCTCATTCATCTCTTTTGTTCTTGTATGTTATCTATTCATTTCTCCAACTAAATTTAACCACTATCTGCTGATATATTGCAACAGGATATCAACTTTGGAATTTTGTGTGATCACAAAAAGATACTTGGCAGGTTATTGATTTGGTAAAGTTATGTCTATACATTTTTCACTCATTTCTCTTGCGCTTTACAGTGCTCTCAACTTCCAGCAAAAAAAAAAATAAATAAATAAAAAGAATCACGCTACACATTCTGCATTGTTAATTATTGTCAATATTGGCTGTATTGCTTTTATGAAATCAATGAATTGAATTTAAATTGTAATAGAACTGTGAGCTTTTCATCTTGGATTTCCGATGTACTTTTGTTTTATACATCAGCAACGGGCATGGAAACAACAGTAGTTACAACCGTTACAACTACAACTGTACCTACCACCACGTCGAAACCCACGACATTTACTGAAGCTACCACCACAGCTGTTACCACAACAACTCCAATGGGTACTACTAAGATGGAGGAGACCACAAGTCTTACTACTACTACTCCAGCTCAGACTACAGCAATGGGTAAAGCCTTCTTCTTTTTTATTTTTCCTCTACGATTCAATGAGTTTTCTTAAGAAATTCATCATGTAAAGTCATCCTATCCTCCCTATCCCAATCCCATTGTATTAATGAGAAAACCTTATTTTTTATCATCATCAAAAACGAAGACACTGTTTTTCAGTTTACATCTGGAATTTCCGAACATCAAGAAACTATAAACAATGGAGCATTATCTAAGTCATGGAAAGCACTATATACGTAATTTGTCTTTTATGACCATATTTGATATTTTAACTCTGTCTAATACGACTGTATTCGATCCAAAAGTAGAATGTTCTCATTTCTTTCTTTCTCTCAACATTTACAGAAACGACAACTCTGGGTCAGTCAGGTAGGTCTAAGTCTCCATTGTATTTCTAACTTTTTTGAATTAATATGTAGTAAAAAAAGAAAATCAGATATCACTAAATGATAATTGCTTTAAGATCAAACTGGTTTCGACTATTCTTCGCTATAAGTCTTCTCTTTAAAAACAAAAGTCTCTCAACGTCAAAAACACTGAGTGAAAGATACATGTGTGTCGTTTTCTCCTTTTTCACAGAAGTTACAACAAGGACGCGAACGCGAGCGACAACGACTACTGCTCCAGGAACCGAGCAAACAACAGCAATAGTAGAGGAAACTACTGCCACTCCTGAAGCAACAACTACAACTGAGACAACTGTTACATCGACCACAACAGCACGACAGGAATCTACAACGCCAGGTAAATTCTCATTTCCATTTTACCAAGACTCGTGTCCGAAGACGTAAAACCTGAATTATGTCGTGTAAAACTAGAAGGCGGTCACTCAACTCTTTCATGTTAGCATAACCTCTTCCTTCATCTACATTCTGCTTTATGGTATCCAGCAACCCAGTTTGCTTAACTAAACGAATGACTAAAATGCATATGTTAATATCTCTCTCAATGACTTTAACATGTTACTGTTCACTTAACAATACTGTACCCTACAAATTCGTCGTCACGCCCGTCTACACCCAAGACATTTCTTTTATTTACCAGCTGCTTGCAGAAACCCACTGGATGGCGTGGATCTTGATACTAAATTGGAAGTTTTGATTGACAACAATAAAACCAACCTTTGGAGTGAACCTACTTCAGAGAGGACAGTGAAGGTCACTGTCAAATCAGTCGATGACACCTCAGACCTGACGATTAAGATATCAGCTGTCAGCATAAGCACAACCAATGGTTCACCTCCCGATAGCGTTACAATTGGTGTCCTCTCGTCCAGCGATGGGGAGGTTGAACGCAACTTTATAGCTGAACCCAGAGACGATCAGACTTCAGGAATGTACGAGCTTGAACCCTTGACTGCTTTGAATGAAGTTTATTTCGAAATCACCCTTCCTGACGACTACAACGTGGCAGATTCGGAATTGACGGTGACATTCAGAGGGTGTATTGAAACGGGTAATTTCATTTCTTTCTTCGCTGGAGAAGTCCTCATTCATCTCTTTTGTTCTTGTATGTTATCTATTCATTTCTCCAACTAAATTTAACCACTATCTGCTGATATATTGCAACAGGATATCAACTTTGGAATTTTGTGTGATCACAAAAAGATACTTGGCAGGTTATTGATTTGGTAAAGTTATGTCTATACATTTTTCACTCATTTCTCTTGCGCTTTACAGTGCTCTCAACTTCCAGCAAAAAAAAAAATAAATAAATAAAAAGAATCACGCTACACATTCTGCATTGTTAATTATTGTCAATATTGGCTGTATTGCTTTTATGAAATCAATGAATTGAATTTAAATTGTAATAGAACTGTGAGCGTTTCATCTTGGATTTCCGATGTACTTTTGTTTTATACATCAGCAACGGGCATGGAAACAACAGTAGTTACAACCGTTACTACTACAACTGTACCTACCACCACGTCGAAACCCACGACATTTACTGAAGCTACCACCACAGCTGTTACCACAACAACTCCAATGGGTACTACTAAGATGGAGGAGACCACAAGTCTTACTACTACTACTCCAGCTCAGACTACAGCAATGGGTAAAGCCTTCTTCTTTTTTATTTTTCCTCTACGATTCAATGAGTTTTCTTAAGAAATTCATCATGTAAAGTCATCCTATCCTCCCTATCCCAATCCCATTGTATTAATGAGAAAACCTTATTTTTTATCATCATCAAAAACGAAGACACTGTTTTCCAGTTTACATCTGGAATTTCCGAACATCAAGAAACTATAAACAATGGAGCATTATCTAAGTCATGGAAAGCACTATATACGTAATTTGTCTTTTATGACCATATTTGATATTTTAACTCTGTCTAATATGACTGTATTCGATCCAAAAGTAGAATGTTCTCATTTCTTTCTTTCTCTCAACATTTACAGAAACGACAACTCTGGGTCAGTCAGGTAGGTCTAAGTCTCCATTGTATTTCTAACTTTTTTGAATTAATATGTAGTAAAAAAAGAAAATCAGATATCACTAAATGATAATTGCTTTAAGATCAAACTGGTTTCGACTATTCTTCGCTATAAGTCTTCTCTTTAAAAACAAAAGTCTCTCAACGTCAAAAACACTGAGTGAAAGATACATGTGTGACGTTTTCTCCTTTTTCACAGAAGTTACAACAAGGACGCGAACGCGAGCGACAACGACTACTGCTCCAGGAACCGAGCAAACAACAGCAGTAGTAGAGGAAACTACTGCCACTCCTGAAGCAACAACTACAACTCAGACAACTGTTACATCGACCACAACAGCACGACAGGAATCTACAACGCCAGGTAAATTCTCACTTCCATTTTGCCAAGACTCGTGTCCGAAGACGTAAAACCTGAATTATGTCATGTAAAACTAGAAGGCGGTCACTCAACTCTTTCATGTTAGCATAACCTCTTCCTTCATCTACATTCTGCTTTATGGTATCCAGCAACCCAGTTTGCTTAACTAAACGAATGACTAAAATGCATATGTTAATATCTCTCTCAATGACTTTAACATGTTACTGTTCACTTAACAATACTGTACCCTACAAATTCGTCGTCACGCCCGTCTACACCCAAGACATTTCTTTTATTTACCAGCTGCTTGCAGAAAACCACTGGATGGCGTGGATCTTGATACTAAATTGGAAGTTTTGATTGACAACAATAAAACCAACCTTTGGAGTGAACCTACTTCAGAGAGGACAGTGAAGGTCACTGTCAAATCAGTCGATGACACCTCAGACCTGACGATTAAGATATCAGCTGTCAGCATAAGCACAACCAATGGTTCACCTCCCGATAGCGTTACAATTGGTGTCCTCTCGTCCAGCGATGGGGAGGTTGAACGCAACTTTACAGCTGAACCCAGAGACGATCAGACTTCAGGAATGTACGAGCTTGAACCCTTGACTGCTTTGAATGAAGTTTATTTCGAAATCACCCTTCCTGACGACTACAACGTGGCAGATTCGGAATTGACGGTGACATTCAGAGGGTGTATTGAAACGGGTAATTTCATTTCTTTCTTCGCTGAAGAAGTCCTCATTCATCTCTTTTGTTCTTGTATGTTATCTATTCATTTCTCCAACTAAATTTAACCACTAGCTGCTGAT
The DNA here is from genome assembly GCF_964275005.1 of Diadema setosum. NCBI lineage: Eukaryota > Metazoa > Echinodermata > Echinoidea > Diadematoida > Diadematidae > Diadema > Diadema setosum. Next base: position 11,715,274 of record NC_092704.1, on the reverse strand, counting down.
ATATTGCAACAGGATATCAACTTTGGAATTTTGTGTGATCACAAAAAGATACTTTGCAGGGTATTGATTTGGTAAAGTTATGTCTATACATTTTTCACTCATTTCTCTTGCGATTTACAGAGCTCTCAACTTCCAGCAAAAAAAAAATAAATAAATAAATAAAAAGAATCACGCTACACATTCTGCATTGTTAATTATTGTCAATATTGGCTGTATTGCTTTTATGAAATCAATGAATTGAATTTAAATTGTAATAGAACTGTGAGCGTTTCATCTTGGATTTCCGATGTACTTTTGTTTTATACATCAGCAACGGGCATGGAAACAACAGTAGTTACAACCGTTACAACTACAACTGTACCTACCACCACGTCGAAACCCACGACATTTACTGAAGCTACCACCACAGCTGTTACCACAACAACTCCAATGGGTACTACTAAGATGGAGGAGACCACAAGTCTTACTACTACTACTCCAGCTCAGACTACAGCAATGGGTAAAGCCTTCTTCTTTTTTATTTTTCCTCTACGATTCAATGAGTTTTCTTAAGAAATTCATCATGTAAAGTCATCCTATCCTCCCTATCCCAATCCCATTGTATTAATGAGAAAACCTTATTTTTTATCATCATCAAAAACGAAGACACTGTTTTTCAGTTTACATCTGGAATTTCCGAACATCAAGAAACTATAAACAATGGAGCATTATCTAAGTCATGGAAAGCACTATATACGTAATTTGTCTTTTATGACCATATTTGATATTTTAACTCTGTCTAATACGACTGTATTCGATCCAAAAGTAGAATGTTCTCATTTCTTTCTTTCTCTCAACATTTACAGAAACGACAACTCTGGGTCAGTCAGGTAGGTCTAAGTCTCCATTGTATTTCTAACTTTTTTGAATTAATATGTAGTAAAAAAAGAAAATCAGATATCACTAAATGATAATTGCTTTAAGATCAAACTGGTTTCGACTATTCTTCGCTATAAGTCTTCTCTTTAAAAACAAAAGTCTCTCAACGTCAAAAACACTGAGTGAAATATACATGTGTGACGTTTTCTCCTTTTTCACAGAAGTTACAACAAGGACGCGAACGCGAGCGACAACGACTACTGCTCCAGGAACCGAGCAAACAACAGCAGTAGTAGAGGAAACTACTGCCACTCCTGAAGCAACAACTACAACTCAGACAACTGTTACATCGACCACAACAGCACGACAGGAATCTACAACGCCAGGTAAATTCTCACTTCCATTTTGCCAAGACTCGTGTCCGAAGACGTAAAACCTGAATTATGTCATGTAAAACTAGAAGGCGGTCACTCAACTCTTTCATGTTAGCATAACCTCTTCCTTCATCTACATTCTGCTTTATGGTATCCAGCAACCCAGTTTGCTTAACTAAACGAATGACTAAAATGCATATGTTAATATCTCTCTCAATGACTTTAACATGTTACTGTTCACTTAACAATACTGTACCCTACAAATTCGTCGTCACGCCCGTCTACACCCAAGACATTTCTTTTATTTACCAGCTGCTTGCAGAAAACCACTGGATGGCGTGGATCTTGATACTAAATTGGAAGTTTTGATTGACAACAATAAAACCAACCTTTGGAGTGAACCTACTTCAGAGAGGACAGTGAAGGTCACTGTCAAATCAGTCGATGACACCTCAGACCTGACGATTAAGATATCAGCTGTCAGCATAAGCACAACCAATGGTTCACCTCCCGATAGCGTTACAATTGGTGTCCTCTCGTCCAGCGATGGGGAGGTTGAACGCAACTTTACAGCTGAACCCAGAGACGATCAGACTTCAGGAATGTACGAGCTTGAACCCTTGACTGGTTTGAATGAAGTTTATTTCGAAATCACCCTTCCTGACGACTACAACGTGGCAGATTCGGAATTGACGGTGACATTCAGAGGGTGTATTGAAACGGGTAATTTCATTTCTTTCTTCGCTGAAGAAGTCCTCATTCATCTCTTTTGTTCTTGTATGTTATCTATTCATTTCTCCAACTAAATTTAACCACTAGCTGCTGATATATTGCAACAGGATATCAACTTTGGAATTTTGTGTGATCACAAAAAGATACTTTGCAGGTTATTGATTTGGTAAAGTTATGTCTATACATTTTTCACTCATTTCTCTTGCGATTTACAGTGCTCTCAACTTCCAGCAAAAAAAAAAAATAAATAAATAAATAAAAAGAATCACGCTACACATTCTGCATTGTTAATTATTGTCAATATTGGCTGTACTGCTTTTATGAAATCAATGAATTGAATTTAAATTGTAATAGAACTGTGAGCTTTTCATCTTGGATTTCCGATGTACTTTTGTTTTATACATCAGCAACGGGCATGGAAACAACAGTAGTTACAACCGTTACAACTACAACTGTACCTACCACCACGTCGAAACCCACGACATTTACTGAAGCTACCACCACAGCTGTTACCACAACAACTCCAATGGGTACTACTAAGATGGAGGAGACCACAAGTCTTACTACTACTACTCCAGCTCAGACTACAGCAATGGGTAAAGCCTTCTTCTTTTTTATTTTTCCTCTACGATTCAATGAGTTTTCTTAAGAAATTCATCATGTAAAGTCATCCTATCCTCCCTATCCCAATCCCATTGTATTAATGAGAAAACCTTATTTTTTATCATCATCAAAAACGAAGACACTGTTTTTCAGTTTACATCTGGAATTTCCGAACATCAAGAAACTATAAACAATGGAGCATTATCTAAGTCATGGAAAGCACTATATACGTAATTTGTCTTTTATGACCATATTTGATATTTTAACTCTGTCTAATACGACTGTATTCGATCCAAAAGTAGAATGTTCTCATTTCTTTCTTTCTCTCAACATTTACAGAAACGACAACTCTGGGTCAGTCAGGTAGGTCTAAGTCTCCATTGTATTTCTAACTTTTTTGAATTAATATGTAGTAAAAAAAGAAAATCAGATATCACTAAATGATAATTGCTTTAAGATCAAACTGGTTTCGACTATTCTTCGCTATAAGTCTTCTCTTTAAAAACAAAAGTCTCTCAACGTCAAAAACACTGAGTGAAAGATACATGTGTGTCGTTTTCTCCTTTTTCACAGAAGTTACAACAAGGACGCGAACGCGAGCGACAACGACTACTGCTCCAGGAACCGAGCAAACAACAGCAATAGTAGAGGAAACTACTGCCACTCCTGAAGCAACAACTACAACTCAGACAACTGTTACATCGACCACAACAGCACGACAGGAATCTACAACGCCAGGTAAATTCTCACTTCCATTTTGCCAAGACTCGTGTCCGAAGACGTAAAACCTGAATTATGTCGTGTAAAACTAGAAGGCGGTCACTCAACTCTTTCATGTTAGCATAACCTCTTCCTTCATCTACATTCTGCTTTATGGTATCCAGCAACCCAGTTTGCTTAACTAAACGAATGACTAAAATGCATATGTTAATATCTCTCTCAATGACTTTAACATGTTACTGTTCACTTAACAATACTGTACCCTACAAATTCGTCGTCACGCCCGTCTACACCCAAGACATTTCTTTTATTTACCAGCTGCTTGCAGAAAACCACTGGATGGCGTGGATCTTGATACTAAATTGGAAGTTTTGATTGACAACAATAAAACCAACCTTTGGAGTGAACCTACTTCAGAGAGGACAGTGAAGGTCACTGTCAAATCAGTCGATGACACCTCAGACCTGACGATTAAGATATCAGCTGTCAGCATAAGCACAACCAATGGTTCACCTCCCGATAGCGTTACAATTGGTGTCCTCTCGTCCAGCGATGGGGAGGTTGAACGCAACTTTATAGCTGAACCCAGAGACGATCAGACTTCAGGAATGTACGAGCTTGAACCCTTGACTGCTTTGAATGAAGTTTATTTCGAAATCACCCTTCCTGACGACTACAACGTGGCAGATTCGGAATTGACGGTGACATTCAGAGGGTGTATTGAAACGGGTAATTTCATTTCTTTCTTCGCTGAAGAAGTCCTCATTCATCTCTTTTGTTCTTGTATGTTATCTATTCATTTCTCCAACTAAATTTAACCACTATCTGCTGATATATTGCAACAGGATATCAACTTTGGAATTTTGTGTGATCACAAAAAGATACTTGGCAGGTTATTGATTTGGTAAAGTTATGTCTATACATTTTTCACTCATTTCTCTTGCGCTTTACAGTGCTCTCAACTTCCAGCAAAAAAAAAAAAATAAATAAATAAAAAGAATCACGCTACACATTCTGCATTGTTAATTATTGTCAATATTGGCTGTATTGCTTTTATGAAATCAATGAATTGAATTTAAATTGTAATAGAACTGTGAGCGTTTCATCTTGGATTTCCGATGTACTTTTGTTTTATACATCAGCAACGGGCATGGAAACAACAGTAGTTACAACCGTTACTACTACAACTGTACCTACCACCACGTCGAAACCCACGACATTTACTGAAGCTACCACCACAGCTGTTACCACAACAACTCCAATGGGTACTACTAAGATGGAGGAGACCACAAGTCTTACTACTACTACTCCAGCTCAGACTACAGCAATGGGTAAAGCCTTCTTCTTTTTTATTTTTCCTCTACGATTCAATGAGTTTTCTTAAGAAATTCATCATGTAAAGTCATCCTATCCTCCCTATCCCAATCCCATTGTATTAATGAGAAAACCTTATTTTTTATCATCATCAAAAACGAAGACACTGTTTTCCAGTTTACATCTGGAATTTCCGAACATCAAGAAACTATAAACAATGGAGCATTATCTAAGTCATGGAAAGCACTATATATGTAATTTGTCTTTTATGACCATATTTGATATTTTAACTCTGTCTAATACGACTGTATTCGATCCAAAAGTAGAATGTTCTCATTTCTTTCTTTCTCTCAACATTTACAGAAACGACAACTCTGGGTCAGTCAGGTAGGTCTAAGTCTCCATTGTATTTCTAACTTTTTTTAATTAACATGTAGTAAAAAAAGAAAATCAGATATCACTAAATGATAATTGCTTTAAGATCAAACTGGTTTCGACTATTCTTCGCTATAAGTCTTCTCTTTAAAAACAAAAGTCTCTCAACTGTCAAAAACACTGAGTGAAAGATACATGTGTGTCTGTTTTCTCCTTTTTTACAGAAGTTACAACAACAAGGACGCGAACGCGAGCGACAACGACTACTGCTCCAGGAACCGAGCAAACAACAGCAGTAGTAGAGGAAACTACTGCCACTCCTGAAGCAACAACTACAACTCAGACAACTGTTACATCGACCACAACAGCACGACAGGAATCTACAACGCCAGGTAAATTCTCACTTCCATTTTGCCAAGACTCGTGTCCGAAGACGTAAAACCTGAATTATGTCATGTAAAACTAGAAGGCGGTCACTCAACTCTTTCATGTTAGCATAACCTCTTCCTTCATCTACATTCTGCTTTATGGTATCCAGCAACCCAGTTTGCTTAACTAAAAGAATGACTAAAATGCATATGTTAATATCTCTCTCAATGACTTTAACATGTTACTGTTCACTTAACAATACTGTACCCTACAAATTCGTCGTCACGCCCGTCTACACCCAAGACATTTCTTTTATTTACCAGCTGCTTGCAGAAAACCACTGGATGGCGTGGATCTTGATACTAAATTGGAAGTTTTGATTGACAACAATAAAACCAACCTTTGGAGTGAACCTACTTCAGAGAGGACAGTGAAGGTCACTGTCAAATCAGTCGATGACACCTCAGACCTGACGATTAAGATATCAGCTGTCAGCATAAGCACAACCAATGGTTCACCTCCCGATAGCGTTACAATTGGTGTCCTCTCGTCCAGCGATGGGGAGGTTGAACGCAACTTTACAGCTGAACCCAGAGACGATCAGACTTCAGGAATGTACGAGCTTGAACCCTTGACTGGTTTGAATGAAGTTTATTTCGAAATCACCCTTCCTGACGACTACAACGTGGCAGATTCGGAATTGACGGTGACATTCAGAGGGTGTATTGAAACGGGTAATTTCATTTCTTTCTTCGCTGAAGAAGTCCTCATTCATCTCTTTTGTTCTTGTATGTTATCTATTCATTTCTCCAACTAAATTTAACCACTAGCTGCTGATATATTGCAACAGGATATCAACTTTGGAATTTTGTGTGATCACAAAAAGATACTTTGCAGGTTATTGATTTGGTAAAGTTATGTCTATACATTTTTCACTCATTTCTCTTGCGATTTACAGTGCTCTCAACTTCCAGCAAAAAAAAAAAAAAATAAATAAATAAAAAGAATCACGCTACACATTCTGCATTGTTAATTATTGTCAATATTGGCTGTATTGCTTTTATGAAATCAATGAATTGAATTTAAATTGTAATAGAACTGTGAGCTTTTCATCTTGGATTTCCGATGTACTTTTGTTTTATACATCAGCAACGGGCATGGAAACAACAGTAGTTACAACCGTTACAACTACAACTGTACCTACCACCACGTCGAAACCCACGACATTTACTGAAGCTACCACCACAGCTGTTACCACAACAACTCCAATGGGTACTACTAAGATGGAGGAGACCACAAGTCTTACTACTACTACTCCTGCTCAGACTACAGCAATGGGTAAAGCCTTCTTCTTTTTTATTTTTCCTCTACGATTCAATGAGTTTTCTTAAGAAATTCATCATGTAAAGTCATCCTATCCTCCCTATCCCAATCCCATTGTATTAATGAGAAAACCTTATTTTTTATCATCATCAAAAACGAAGACACTGTTTTTCAGTTTACATCTGGAATATGAACATCAAGAAACTATAAACAATGGAGCATTATCTAAGTCATGGAAAGCACTATATACGTAATTTGTCTTTTATGACCATATTTGATATTTTAACTCTGTCTAATACGACTGTATTCGATCCAAAAGTAGAATGTTCTCATTTCTTTCTTTCTCTCAACATTTACAGAAACGACAACTCTGGGTCAGTCAGGTAGGTCTAAGTCTCCATTGCATTTCTAACTTTTTTTAATTAACATGTAGTAAAAAAAGAAAATCAGATATCACTAAATGATAATTGCTTTAAGATCAAACTGGTTTCGACTATTCTTCGCTATAAGTCTTCTCTTTAAAAACAAAAGTCTCTCAACTGTCAAAAACACTGAGTGAAAGATACATGTGTGTCGTTTTCTCCTTTTTCACAGAAGTTACAACAAGGACGCGAACGCGAGCGACAACGACTACTGCTCCAGGAACCGAGCAAACAACAGCAGTAGTAGAGGAAACTACTGCCACTCCTGAAGCAACAACTACAACTCAGACAACTGTTACATCGACCACAACAGCACGACAGGAATCTACAACGCCAGGTAAATTCTCACTTCCATTTTGCCAAGACTCGTGTCCGAAGACGTAAAACCTGAATTATGTCATGTAAAACTAGAAGGCGGTCACTCAACTCTTTCATGTTAGCATAACCTCTTCCTTCATCTACATTCTGCTTTATGGTATCCAGCAACCCAGTTTGCTTAACTAAAAGAATGACTAAAATGCATATGTTAATATCTCTCTCAATGACTTTAACGTGTTACTGTTCACTTAACAATACTGTACCCTACAAATTCGTCGTCACGCCCGTCTACACCCAAGACATTTCTTTTATTTACCAGCTGCTTGCAGAAAACCACTGGATGGCGTGGATCTTGATACTAAATTGGAAGTTTTACTTGACAACAATAAAACCAACCTTTGGAGCGAACCTACTTCAGAGAGGACAGTGAAGGTCACTGTCAAATCAGTCGATGACACCTCAGACCTGACGATTAAGATATCAGCTGTCAGCATAAGCACAACCAATGGTTCACCTCCCGATAGCGTTACAATTGGTGTCCTCTCGTCCAGCGATGGGGAGGTTGAACGCAACTTTACAGCTGAACCCAGAGACGATCAGACTTCAGGAATGTACGAGCTTGAACCCTTGACTGGTTTGAATGAAGTTTATTTCGAAATCACCCTTCCTGACGACTACAACGTGGCAGATTCGGAATTGACGGTGACATTCAGAGGATGTATTGAAACGGGTAATTTCATTTCTTTCTTCGCTGAAGAAGTCCTCATTCATCTCTTTTGTTCTTGTATGTTATCTATTCATTTCTCCAACTAAATTTAACCACTAGCTGCTGATATATTGCAACAGGATATCAACTTTGGAATTTTGTGTGATCACAAAAAGATAATTGGCAGGTTATTGATTTGGTAAAGTTATGTCTATACATTTTTCACTCATTTCTCTTGCACTTTACAGTGCTCTCAACTTCCAGCAAAAAAAAAATAAATAAATAAAAAAAATCACGCTACACATTCTGCATTGTTAATTATTGTCAATATTGGCTGTATTGCTTTTATGAAATCAATGAATTGAATTTAAATTGAAATAGAACTGTGAGGTTTTCATCTTGGATTTCCGATGTACTTTTGTTTTATACATCAGCAACGGGCATGGAAACAACAGTAGTTACAACCGTTACTACTACAACTGTACCTACCACCACGTCGAAACCCACGACATTTACTAAAGCTACCACCACAGCTGTTACCACAACAACTCCAATGGGTACTACTAAGACGGAGGAGACCACAAGTCTTACTACTACTACTCCTGCTCAGACTACAGCAATGGGTAAAGCCTTCTTCTTTTTTATTTTTCCTCTACGATTCAATGAGTTTTCTTAAGAAATTCATCATGTAAAGTCATCCTATCCTCCCTATCCCAGTCCCATTGTATTAATGAGAAAACCTTATTTTTTATCATCATCAAAAACGAAGACACTGTTTTTCAGTTTACATCTGGAATTTCCGAACATCAAGAAACTATAAACAATGGAGCATTATCTAAGTCATGGAAAGCACTATATACGTAATTTGTCTTTTATGACCATATTTGATATTTCAACTCTGTCTAATACGACTGTATTCAATCCAAAAGTAGAATGTTCTCATTTCTTTCTTTCTCTTAACATTTACAGAAACGACAACTCTGGGTCAGTCAGGTAGGTCTAAGTCTCCATTGTATTTCTAACTTTTTTGAATTAACATGTAGTAAAAAAAAGAAAATCAGATATCACTAAATGATAATTGCTTTAAGATCAAACTGGTTTCGACTATTCTTCGCTATAAGTCTTCTCTTTAAAAACAAAAGTCTCTCAACGTCAAAAACACTGAGTGAAAGATACATGTGTGTCGTTTTCTCCTTTTTCACAGAAGTTACAACAAGGACGCGAACGCGAGCGACAACGACTACTGCTCCAGGAACCGAGCAAACAACAGCAGTAGTAGAGGAAACTACTGCCACTCCTGAAGCAACAACTACAACTCAGACAACTGTTACATCGACCACAACAACACGACAGGAATCTACAACGCCAGGTAAGTTCTCACTTCCATTTTGCCAAGACTCGTGTCCGAAGACGTAAAACCTGAATTATGTCATGTAAAACTAGAAGGCGGTCACTCAACTCTTTCATGTTAGCATATATAACCTCTTCCTTCATCTACATTCTGCTTTATGGTATCCAGCAACCCAGTTTGCTTAACTGAACGAATGACTAAAATGCATATGTTGATATCTCTCTCAATGACTTTAACGTGTTACTGTTCACTTAACAATACTGTACCCTACAAATTCGTCGTCACGCCCGTCTACACCCAAGACATTTCTTTTATTTACCAGCTGCTTGCAGAAAACCACTGGATGGCGTGGATCTTGATACTAAATTGGAAGTTTTACTTGACAACAATAAAACCAACCTTTGGAGCGAACCTACTTCAGAGAGGACAGTGAAGGTCACTGTCAAATCAGTCGATGACACCTCAGACCTGACGATTAAGATATCAGCTGTCAGCATAAGCACAACCAATGGTTCACCTCCCGATAGCGTTACAATTGGTGTCCTCTCGTCCAGCGATGGGGAGGTTGAACGCAACTTTATAGCTGAACCCAGAGACGATCAGACTTCAGGAATGTACGAGCTTGAACCCTTGACTGGTTTGAATGAAGTTTATTTCGATATCACCCTTCCTGACGACTACAACGTGGCAGATTCGGAATTGACGGTGACATTCAGAGGGTGTATTGAAACGGGTAATTTCATTTCTTTCTTCGCTGAAGAAGTCCTCATTCATCTCTTTTGTTCTTGTATGTTATCTATTCATTTCTCCAACTAAATTTAACCACTATCTGCTGATATATTGCAACAGGATATCAACTTTGGAATTTTGTGTGATCACAAAAAGATACTTGGCAGGTTATTGATTTGGTAAAGTTATGTCTATACATTTTTCACTCATTTCTCTTGCGCTTTACAGTGCTCTCAACTTCCAGCAAAAAAATAAAAATAAATAAATAAAAAGAATCACGCTACACATTCTGCATTGTTAATTATTGTCAATATTGGCTGTATTGCTTTTATGAAATCAATGAATTGAATTTAAATTGTAATAGAACTGTGAGCGTTTCATCTTGGATTTCCGATGTACTTTTGTTTTATACATCAGCAACGGGCATGGAAACAACAGTAGTTACAACCGTTGTAACTACAACTATACCTACCACCACGTCGAAACCCACAACAGTCACTGAAGCTACCACCACAGCTGTTACCACAACAACTCCAGTTGGTACTACTAAGACGGAGGAGACCACAAGTCTTACAACTACTATCCCTGCTCAGACTACAGCGATGGGTAAAGCCTTGTTCTGTTTGTTTTTTTCCTCTCTCTGGCAAATGAGCTTTCTTTATAAATTAATCTCGTAAGTTAACACTTCCCTTCTATCTCAATTTAAAGCATGGAATTTAGTTGAGAATAATGTTCTAACTTGACTACTGGTGGCATTTTAAGACTCAGGAGATTGTCATCGCTACAATACAATACATTGTTATATATCCCCAAAACAACATCTGCACCAACAACAAAAGTGGTAGTAGTGCAGACAACTGCTACTCAGTCGACCATCACATATACCACTTGAGCAACTGAACAACCAACAACAGCATTAGGTTATTTCCATTCCATTCTAATATGATTCATGTCCCATTAGTACAAACATCAACGGTAGTGGAACGCTATGGTATGGCCAAAATATGTTACCCAATAACTGAGACGAACGATTGACCATTCTTTTCAGAATGCTACGAGCCACAAGAGCCATTGCAAGAAGTCACTACCTTGACATACGAAGCCAGTTTCAGTCATCCTATTACTATCAGAGGAATCAAACTACCTGCCAGCAGCTTCCCTACAATGACTACAGTAGTATTCAGGATCAAGCGCGCCGAAGGAGATGAATGGATTATTGTTCCTGCACAGAGCACAGAATCAGGATCTGGTGACTTCTCCGGTTCAGAATCGGGAGAGTCAGAGAGTCAGGTAAATCCTAAATAAACAAGTATTCCCTTGTTCTACACAGAACATACTTTACCACTTCTTGTATTAATACGTTATAAAAGGAAATGGGCGGTATTTCGCCTGTATCTTCTATTAACCCATTATGTGCTTTGAGTGTTGATTTGCACGTACAACCCTAAAGCACTGTATACGATATCCAACGACCATGAATGATAGAGAAAGGCTTAACAATATCCTCTATTTTCAGTGTACCAGTCCTAGCTGTCAAATCTCTACTGATCGTCTTCTCTGATTCATCGTACTAAAACTTGTTATCTTTCTTGGAAAAACATTATTATGTCACCCCTTTATTGCAGTCGTATTTCAAACATATTTGATTTTCTAGATTTGCATTCGCATTTTCTGAACATTCTTTGGTCCAGAATCAATTGGAAAGTTGTACTAATGCACTGATTAATTTCTTTGTATTCTTCATAGGGCGAAGTGACGTTTTCGTTGAGTGACTCTGCTCCAACGAACCTCTGGCTTCCATCCGAATTGGGGCCTGTGCGAGCTATCGGAGCAACCTTTGGAGATGTACTTAATCTGGGAAATGAAATCGAGGTCTACGGCTGTCAGGGTAGGTGCACTTTAAGTGACTTATTCAAAAACAACACTCTTATCTGGACAAGTTCTTGTGAGTTCAAACGGAAAATTCTCGTTCAGGATTAAAATTCAAGCAGTTCTATCTAACGTGTCTGTCGTGATCCTTAAAAGTTCTAGTTACGCAGAAAAGGAATATACTATGATTTATTTCTAATCATTTGATTCTTTATCCATGTATAGATTATAAGACACATTGCATTCACTCCGTGCGCTATGAACGGTATAATAAGTGAACTTAGAGCATTTTAAGTTGTTAGCTATGGCCGGATCAATTTCATTAAAAAGGTTGCTATGGATTTATTTTCCCCTTTGTTTGTATATTACCGCAGGACCCACTCTGGCTCCAACCACGAGAGGTACCTCTCCTCCAGGTAATACAATGTATTTTCATAAAAATATTAGGTTTTCTCGGTTTGGTCAAATACCATGAAACATTAAATAAGTAAAAAAAAAAAAAATATTTCTTTTAATGCTCAAGTCCACAGCGAAGCGCCATACGCTGCAATCACGTTGTAGAGTGCTGAGATTACAAATGTATTGTAAAAGACAAACAAAGTTTTTGTTTTTTGTGTTTTTGTTTTTTTTTTGGGGGGGGGTGTTCCATGGGTTTCCTTCAAAAATCATTCTCATATAGTAATTCTGTGCTTCAATACCATGCGCACAAGATGGAAATGGCACCGACTGCACTTTGCTGGATTTTTTTTGAAAAATTGAACGACTCGCAAACCAACGAGCAGGATTGTCCTTGATCTCTTCTAATAGTGCAAGGGAGATGATCAAGGCATACTTTTCGTGTTTAACGGGCTTCCTTCACAATGTATCTCTTAACATCTCGGAAATTATTTCTAGATTCACACCAAATTAGACACAATGGATATGACACTACTTCACCATACTGGATCTCTATCAAAATCAAACGGACTGTACACCAGAAAGCATTCCTGCTGTATATATATATATATATATATATATATATATATATATATCATATAGCCAAGCCCTGTTTGCCAAAACGTGACTGGCAACAGGAATAACCAATGCACAACCATTAAGTGACAAGATAACCACGAAATAACATTTTGGTACACGTAGAGCAAAACATGCCAACTAAATCAAGAAACTGACTATTGCTCAAAGTACAACTGTTCTGAAAATTTGTTATTGCGCGAATTGTGCCGCGCCACTGCTCGTTTTTCATCATGTTATACAACAAGGATACTGTTTCCCAATCATATCTGACTTTACCATCATCAATATATACAATAAATTGTCATCTAAGTCCCGGAAAGTGCTTTATTTGTCTTTTACAATACATTTGTAATCTCAGCTCTCTACAACGACGGTTAGAAGTTGATTACAAAAGCATTTGTTGTTGTTTTTTTTGTCTCTCTCTCGCTTGTCACATTTTCAGAAGCGACAACTCCTGGACAGTCGGATAAGTTTTTATTTTATCCGCCATGTAACCAACAATGCACCCCATTTGCGTACAAACGTGTTGAGATGACTCTGATTAGAATAAGTTATGACTTTGAACACTTGCTTCTTATTTTTAAAACCGTGTCTCGCTGATGTCTGGTCTTTCGCCGAAATACCGACACGGATGCAGAAACTTTTCCGTTCTTCTGGCCCCGTCTATCGCGTCAAGAGTATCTATGAGAACGTCAACCAAATTATAGGAAGCCAAGAAGTTTTCATACCACTTACCACGCGTTTTGTGTGTGCGTGTGTGTGCATGTGCGTGCGCGCGTATGTGTTTGTGTGCTTGTTCCTTTTGTTGTTGTTTTTTATTGTGTTTTAAAAGAATCACGTTTTTCGACCATGAAATTGCCTGGAGAGAAATACTTGACCTGGTGAAGTTAGCACTGATATTATAGTATGTCCACGAAGGCAAAACTCAAAGGTATACCATTTGACAAATACACCACGTCATCTTTCGCCATTCCTGTCTACGTCTCCAAAAGTATAATGTTACGCAACAGCACTCAGTCAGCGCAAACTGGACCTTTTTCATGTGTGGGTAAGAGAGCTGTGTGGGTAAGAGAGCTCGTCTCTGAATAACATGAGCCTGGTATGTAAGAATCATGCTCGAGCCCATGGGAAGCCCGTCACGTTTGTCCTTCATCAAGACGCTATGTCCACATTGCTGCTTTCCACCCAGGAGTATGAATGGGTACCTGGTAGGATGAGAAAGCTTTTGTTGGTTGATCAGCATCATGTGTGTGCCATGACTGCGACAGGCTGGAATGCTCCCCAGGGAGTGGAGGGTGAGCACTGTTGTCAGTGCTGGTTGGAAACTTTGTTTCCAGTGGCCAGGGTAATAATAGTCCAAAAAGCGCATTGAGATACTTAATAAATGTGAAATGCGCTGTATAAAGACTAGGAATTATTATCATCATAACTATAACTTAAATGATGATATCATATTGATAGGTAAATCAACTACCTTCTGGACGTCAGCTCGAACGACAACGGTAACCACCCCGAATATGGAAGAAACGACGACCGTCATAGAGCATTCAACGTCGGCACCCGAAGAGTCGACCACCGTCAAGACTACAGCCACTCCGGGCGGGACGACTTCTGTTTCTGGTAAGAGCGGTTACAACACCATCAACATAAGAAACATTTCGTGTGATGAATACATTATCATTTCGCTATTCTTGTCCCATTTGGAGGACACTTTTTAGCTCGATCTTTATTCTGATATTCGTCAACTTGATCATGGTGGGCTATGCATTGAATGTACTTGAAACTCCAAAGTATGGAACATCGGTTTTCGCCAGCAATGAAACAAACTTTCAAATCATTCATACGCGAGTTGTACATACACCACCATGTAACTGAAAGGGGTTGTGTTCAGGATAATTAAGCAGGCTTTATTCGGGTTTCGGTTTTTGTTTTTTGTTTTTGGTTTGTTTGTTTTTTTTTTGGGGGGGGAGGGGTTGTTTTGTTATGTTTGTTGCCACTGTTTGTTTGTTGTTGTTGTTTGCAATAAGCAGAGAACACAGTTTGCTACGATAGCATCCAAAGCGTGATTACGAGAATTGCTCAGGAGCTTCCAATCGCATGAGTAGTATTGTGTGTATGTGTGTGTGTGTGTGTGTGCGTGTGTATGTGTATGTGTGCGTGTGTACTCACGTTTCTGTTCATAGTAGGGAGTTACATGCAAATATTGTCACAAGAAGACAGCCCCTGTGCAACGAGGTTGTTGGTTGATCCCCACACACACACACATATATAGGGGAGAGAGAACGATAGAAATATATATGGATATAGATATAGATATAGATATAGATATAGATATACATGTTGCAGATATATATAGATATTTACTTTTATGACCGCTGTAACTTCTCTTTTCAGAGCTACCAACTACATTAACCCAGGAGGCAACCACAGCAACGCCAAAAGTGACAACAACCCCCGGTAACTAATTGAGTATATGAGTGGACAATCCATTTTCAGAAAAGATACCGAATTGAACACACGAACTTTTTTTAGAGTACTCGTTCTAGAAGCCAGTGTGACTCAGTAGATGATCAAACGGACTCTCAGTCAGGAAGTCCCGGGTTCAAGACCCCTGGCAGAAGTGGTTGTGTCCAAGTTACCAACATAATTTAAAGGGATGGTATAGTTTTTGGTTGAGATGGGGCTTCAGGTTTTTAACTTTCTTGTGAGATATAATGATATATATATATATATAAAATAAAAAACCATGCCAATCTATATAAGAAGGATTCAAATTATGTATGATGAAATTTGGCTTTGAAATAATTGAGATATCCAACAACAAAGGGATAATGATAAGAGGTGCATGGGTCCTACCTTTTTTATTCTTATTTTTTTTTTATATCTCAGTCATTTCAAAACCGTTGTTCATCAAAAATAATCTTTGATTTCCTTTTAGAATTGTATGCTTTCTCATATTTCACAAGTAGTAGTAGACCAAAAGAAAAAATGAAGACAAATCTTGACCAAAACTATACAGTTCCTTTGAGCATGGAGGTGCATAGTGATTGTGATATCCCTTTTTAGTCAATTCGTGATGTTGAGTAGACATGATTGATGCCGTTTATCTGTGTATTGCAATGAATACTTCCTATCATGCCAAATATCGATGTGATTATGGCAGTTTTGATTATATCACATCAATTTTTTTTTCGCTAAAATTTGAAGCCTGCAAAGAAAATCGAGAGTGGAAATGCGGCTGCAGTACTACCTGCGAGGATATGGCCAACAACCCATCATGCAACAACTGTGTGTACGCCTGCCACTGTGCAGAAGGATACGTCTTGGACGATGGAGAATGCGTACATGAGGAGAGTTGCCCATGTTACTACAATGGACAATTCTATCAGGTTCGTATCACACGTCTGCCATAATAATGCATACATAGATGTTCAGATGCGCGTTTATGTTTCATCCATATCAAAATGGTATATACTTCTATTTCCAGTGTACAGTGTGTGTTTGTGTCTGCGTCTTTTGTCTGTATGTATGGGCGTAGACCTATAGCGAAAGAGAAACAAGAGCTCAGGTGTAATTTAATGATCGTAATATTTTGGATGGCGATGAAGGTTATAACATTAACGATGGCACGACTTTCGTTTGCAGTATTGAGTATATCGTCATGTAAAAAAAAAAAGTTAAGAATTTGCCCGACCAATGTTGCTGCAACAAAATGGGCAAGAAAAAAATCGACAATTTGCAAAGCCGTTGCCCGCCCTCGCATACACACACACTCAGGGGGTCATTCTGTACCGCATGCGCGTTTCCGATTTTGGGGAAAAGGAGTATATTTTAATGGGCTCAATTCGGGGGAAAATCCCGAAAATAGTTAACATACGAGATCTTATAGGATTTTTGTCCGAAATAATTTTAATCAGGGGTAGTTTTCAAATCTTTATCAACAACCCTGAAACAGGTCCCGAACAGAGTTAGTTTCAAACCCCCGAAAAATCCCAAAATAGGGGTATTACGGCTTCTTGGTGTTTCCTCCGATTCTCCCGAATGTGCTTACTCGGAATGTTTTGCCGCAAAGCACATTGGGCTGGCCTTCTTTTCGCAGGGAAGTACAGCTTCTCTGGTATATTCAGCATGAGAAAGTCTCTGAAGACATTCAAATCAAATCAATCCAAGTTCAAATTTATTCGTTTTTTCCACAATATACAAACATAAATCTCACTTTCTTGAGTGAAAGAAACAATGCATACAATTGTAAAGAGAAAACAACAATAATAGAAAAAAAACTAACAGTAGCGATACATTGCAATAGTTGCTGAGGTAACGAAAGTGAAATGGTTGTCAATATATGCACTGTGTGAAAAACGGAGGGACCCACTAAAAAGACAAAGCTTGTAGAGTGTGGGCCCTTCTTGTATTAAAAGCCCGATGCAAAAGTTGAATTGAAGACAACAACAAATCGGCACAAAAAGTTTGTCACAAAAAAAGTTTGGCAGCCCACTAAGAGACAGACGGACAAATAGTTATACAAAAAACAACAACAAACAGAGTAATGAGCATAAAACAGGACTGAGACAGCAACAGGACTACTTGTAGGAAAAAAAAAAACTGACTAGACGCCACAAGAGGAAACAAGATTATAGCGTGATAAAGAGGTAACAGAATAGACAGGAATATGCAACAAAGATAAAGACAACGATCCTCGGAGGTTTGAGGAAGAAAGAGAAGAAGAAAAAGAAGAAGAAAAAAAAAGGAATGTAGAACAAACCCTTCAACTGCGAAGTATAGGTTAAACAAGATCTTATAGTCAAGGCTTAGGCAATAGTAACAATAATAAAAAGAACGGCAATGCAGATATTGCGGACGGGTAACAAAGTAAGCCTATAAACTAATCTGATTCTGGGAGTCGTCATTATAGGATTGTAAAAGAAAAAACTTTAATCTCCTTTTAAATGAGTTTATAGAAGGAGCAGATTTTAAATCATGATTCAGGGAATTCCAATAATTTGGTCCAGCGTAAATAAGTGTATTCTTTGCTAGAATCGTTCGAAGGAGCGGTAAATGAAACCCGTTAGAGCGTCGGGTGGGGTAATTATGGTATGATTGTTGTTTGTTTTTTGTTTTGGAACATAGAACCAAAGATAGTAAACTGTTATCATACATATACATAAATTGACCTAAGTTAAATAAAAAATAATTCGTTGATTTTTGATAGCTTATAACAGTCAAACAATGCATTTGTATGTGAACGTGTGGGAGAATTGGAAATGATACGGAGGGCTTTCTTTTGCAGTAATAACACTCTATTCGGCAGCGTCTGATGAGTATTGCCCCAAGCTAAAATTCCATAATTAAGGTAAGGGAGTATCAAAGAGGAGTATAACACTAGTAAGGACTTTTCAGGAATATAAAATTTCAGTCTGTTCATAACACCTATATTGCGAGAAATAATTTTGCAGATATGATCAATATATATTTTCCAAGAAAGTTTATTATCTACAAAAATACCAAGAAATTTAAAATATGACACACTTTCTAAATTACAATCATTCAGAAGTATTTCTGAATTCAAAGAATCAACAGTATTGCTGAAAAGCATATATTTTGTTTTTTGAACATTCAATGATAACTTGTTAGCTCTGACCCAGTTGATCACTTTTTTCAATTCCGTATTAACTTTTTGAACAAGAACATCGATATCGTTATGGGCAAGAAAAACACTGGTATCATCAGCAAAGTGTATAAAAGAAAGTAACTCTGAAACAGAGGAAAAATCATTGATATATATTATGAATAACAGCGACCCTAAAAGACTTCCCTGTGGAACGCCACACTTAACTCCTGTAAATGCAAATCCCTGTCAATGCAAGGGCTAAAAGTGTGGACACTCTTCACCTCTGAATTCTTTCTTCATTTATGGAGATTTTTACAATCTTCCCTTCCAACATGTCTAAAAAATTGTGATAGAGGTAATTTTGTGGATTCCCTTCCATAAGTCCGTAATAGGGGGTCACAATCCTGACCAATTTCCATCCCTAACGGAGGTACACTGCATTTCTAAGAATCTGGATGAAGCATATGTGTGTGGTTGCCCGCCTGAGTAGAGGGCCGTAGGGCCGTGAGCCGTTGCTATTAATGTCATAGGTTTCTGACGACGATTGCATATTACGCCTATACCCAGCATTCACGCTCTTTCATCTTTCACACTCTTTCCGAACCAGTACGGCGAAGAAGTCATTCTGGACGACTGCTACTCGGCAACGTGCGGCCCGACGGTGATCCGTCTTGAGAACAGCAAGGTCAAGTCGTGTAACATTGATACCTGCGCGGAAGGCATGAGGCTGTACGATCTGCAAGACGGATCATGCTGTCGCTGTGTGCCCGGTAAATGTTGACACGCTGCATGCTCGACATTAAGTGTCAGAATATATTGTGTGTGAGAGACCCGCGTTTATACAGGGCGTATATTCACGTGTCGTGTGACCTTATACTGACGAAAATCATCGTTTATTGCGAACTAAAATCTCCAAACGTTTATGTTCCTTCTATATATTTAGCATGTACTAATCGCAAGACAATGTTTTTGACCAAGGGCTTTTTATTAAGTGATATTTGAGTCAAGACATCATGATATGACTTCAATGCCACAGCAAAAGACATTTGCCTCATTATAGAGAGTTAGTCAGAGAGTGAGGTACATTGTGCTGGATTGGGTGCGTAGTTTTTTAGCCGGGATATGGATGGGTGCTGTGCTCCACTCTCTTCCCCGAACAGTCGAGAGTGGGCACGGGTGAGGGAGGGTTGATGGGCGAATGTATTAATAACAGAAAATATGTGGATGTCTCTTGCATCTCCCTGAGGGCATTTTTAGATTCATGTGTGTGTCTGTTTATTTTTTTTTAATACTTCATTTCTGTATCCACGTATATACATTGTATCTGCATGTTTTTAGGAATATTTCATTGTATATACTATATGTGCTTTGTAAGAAGCGAATAAAGAATATAATAATAATAATAGACTAGTTCAATAACTAGACGCAGTATTTTGTTCTTTCACCAACCAGTGTGTAAAGAAAAAGAAAGGCAACAGGTAGGCTAATGAAGACATCAATTTAATGTTGTAATGTGGTATCCCACTTACCGGAAATACTTTGTTTCTTCATGAACGTGCATATCCAGAGTGCACCGACGGAAGGGAGTGGCGCGAGGATCCTCAAGAACGTTGCGAGCGGACCTGCGACTCCGACACCGAGGTGTGCAACGTGGAAGGCCGGGAGAGTCCCTGCTACTGCTCGGACAACATGGTCTGGAACGGCACGGCGTGCGCTGACAGCTGCCAATGCGAGCATGATGTAAGGCTTCTAGCATTACACTCGTGAAATAGATGCAGAGTCGGAGAGGGGCCTTATCCCTAACCCGCCAACTATAAGATAAACAACAACAACAACAACAATCGTTAATCATTTGCGTTCATCTCGTAAATTGACACTTTGAATATCATCAGTGTTCTTTCCTTATTTGTGCCGTACGTATACTATGCGTCTCTGGAGGCGATTTTCTTTTACCTCTCCGAAAATAAATGGCCAGTCATGAGTAATGCGTATACCTAATGTATTTGTGTATAAATACACATAAATTAGGTAAATTAATGGCACGCCCGTAATCATCCTTCATAAGGGAAGACGTCAAAAGATGATATTCCCATAACATTGCCTCAGTGATGCTATAGCCTAGCAGTATGTCCTGGTCAAGGTTACCGTCCAACTTCGCTTCGTTTTTCATATCTGTCTCTCAAACTGTGCGTGGGTTTTGCTTTCCAGGGAACCTGGATGGAAGGAAACTGCACATATTGCGAATATTCAGACCCGATCTCGTGCATCAAATCTTGTCACAAGAATTGCACACTGGAATGTGCGGCGGACGTGAGTTTGTTTTCCGTTATCATTTATATGTGAATAGTATGTCCCCGTTTTTACAGCTTATAAAGTATGAATTTGGGGCTGCGTACACGAATGTAAGTAGTGATGCATTTTGGTATTGTTAAGCTCCTTTGTTTGAATGTCGTGTCATTGATATGATCTCAGATATTAGTATAATTTTAGGAGGTTTAATGATGATAGGAAATAACACGAGAAACACTTATGCCATGTCATAAGTTAAAAATTGATACTTAAATGAATCAGTCCTGCTGACCTATACTATTATAACAGTGAAGGAGAGAGCACCTCATTAAAGTCAAGTAATTTTTAGTATAGTTGCACTTTTTCGAACTCGTATCAAGAGAATAATTGAGATGATGGTTGATTTCTATCGTCATTTGATTTTTGTTCTGTTTTTTAATGCCGGTGTTTTTAGGAGGAGATTGAAGACGTTCCCAACGAGTGCTGCAGATGTGTGCCAAGAGGTATTATTAATAAGGCTTTCTGTTTGTTCCTGTCTCTTTGTAATTGGAAATAAGGTAGTGAAAATGTATGATAATTGTAATACACTAGTGTAAAAGTGTTTTCATCACCCCAAAACAGTATTATTTACAAAGCAAAGGGTCTATACAGCCATATAAAAGAAAGCGGGGACGTTAAGATTCTGATCACAGTGCGTCCAGTACACAGTTTTCATACCGCAACTTCCATGCAAAGCAGTACTATCTAGAAACAAAAGTGTTTTGCAGCCCTTTAAACGAATGCAGAAAGAGTAAAATTCGGATCATATTTCTATAAACAACAGAAAAAAAGAAATAGAAGGATGGACTGACAGTGATGTTGAGGTATGTTAAAAACAGAAACATTGCGTGAAAGTGTATTTTTTTTATGAAACCACAAGTGGACTAAGTGCAAAGCAAGAAAAGTATTGCTGATAGGTCTATGATTAGCTTGTTGAAGTAAGTTTGATGGTGTTTTTTTTTCCAATGATAGAATTTATTGATTTCTCGAAGCAACATAATTATACAGAGAATGGATGAAATACAAAATTATTACTTCAACACAAAGCCATTTCTTTGGTACAAACAATTTAAACACTTATCTGTATTTTTCATGTTTTTTTTCTTCAAATATTCAAATAACTCCTAACTAACAAACATACTATAAAGGGTCGTACATGGTGTTGATAACTTGACTTCGTTTTTGTTTGTTCTCAAAACTCATCGACGAGAAATAGAACGTAAAAGACAAAATAAGAAAGGAAATTACGCATTTCACTCGAGATGTGGTGTACAGAAATATACATCAACAGTATTCAAGGCCTATTCATAACTTGAAATTCAACATAACTATGACAGCTTTCAGACGAGAACACTACAACAAACGTTGGTTCACCAATACATGCGTCTGGCTATAATAGGTTATCCTGCAAATTCTATTGCATTGTATTTTTTTTTCTTCAGAACGTTGCATTGATCCGGATGTCCCCAATGGCTACATAGAGGTAAGTTGTAAAGCAATCATAATATGATAGCTTAAGATTCATTTTGACGGCTCTTCAAACATTTTAATGGCTATATACATGATGTAAAGATGAATTGACCCTCTATGTGCCACTCTAATTACCTGTCCATAGTTTTGTATGTGAAATTTGTGCATATTCGACTTGACATCGGCACAGAAAGGGTTAATCACCATGGATAAAAAACAAAAAATTAAACATTTTGTTTCTCTGATTGTAACGTACCACTTACACCGGTTGATTTTGGAAGATAACTTTATCTTTACTTTCGGTGTGCATTTATGACAGATTGGTAGCTTTTCGCAATGTACAGTCAAGTTCAAGTGTATTGTAATACCCTGGGGCAGCCATTTCTTCTTCTTTTTTTTCATGGCCCAAGGAGGTTTAAACTTGAGCAAGGAACATGACCTTGTTTTTTTTTTCTGCTCTGAGATTTGAGAAGTGACGTACTGGTTGTATAAATAAATTTACAACCACCATCCAATTTCTCGCCCTGTCCAGCTCAACGAGGCCTGGGCGATATCGGAATGCAAGATTGCCGAGTGCATCAAGATAGGAACACAGTATATCATTCGAGAGACAATATCCTCCGAGTGTGGTAAGCTTTTGTGAGCATGGCATTGTTTTTTTTTTTTTTTTAAAGACTAATATCTTGCATATTCAAATGTTTGTTCCGTACACCGTCGCATATGATCATTTTGTCAGTTGGTCGTTTCAATTTAATGATAATCGCGTCAGCGTAATCATTCTGTTACCCGACTCTTTTCAAAGTGAAGTGCAGGTCCATGTCCATGTTGGCTTTGGTCTAATGATTTCTTTTTGTTTCTGGCAGAAAAGCTAAGATATTTTGCATACAGAAAACAACAAAATACCACATTGTAACATGCCTACCTCTATGCTAAAGTTATGTCAGACTTTTCGATACAAATTCTATACGTACCATCATAAGTGCTTAATGTTCTTCTATTCATGGCAGATAGCTTAGAAGGTAGTTAGCATTTGATACTGATGTACACTGAGAGAAAAGCACTGGAAGCACCTATTCTCATTCCTCAGTTTTCGTAAAACTGCACCTTTTATTCGTGTTCCTCCTACTCCATTCTCTAGCGATTTGAAATAAGTTTGGTCAAACCCTCCCCTCCCCGCCCCCCGCCCCATGCATGTCTGCTGTGGTTCTTTGGTCTGCTTGTCAGAAATGATCAAAAAGAGTCCTTTTCTCGAAAGGGTGCACATAAACTGCGAAAGCAAGTGTTATTATATCAATTTACGTTACCACTAATTCTACCATATACGTATGTGTTTGAACGCGCAGTGCCAGGAACAACAACGCCTCAATTTACGTCGCCAACAGTGCCTACCACGCCAGGTAAGTGGAGAACCAAAGTAAAGTTTAGCAGTTGATATACAAATGGAGCTAGTTCCGTGATATCTCTATAACATGACCTATTCCTTTATCATTTTGAATGCGTCTGCAAACCTTTGACAAAGCATAAGATGGATGCGTCCTGTATATCTGTAGCATCCATTCCTACTGTTGATTTGATTTTTTCTTTCATTTGATTTCAAGTACTATCTATGTGTCATTTAGAATTACATCATTTTTCAGCAATTTCACTGACGTCAAATTTGGTATTACACAATTATGGTTACTGTACTTTCGCAATTTCCAATGAGTTTTGCCGATATCCGCTCACGTAATGTTTTGCTCACAAAGAGTTATTCGGTCCTCTTCTAATGTCAGTCGAAAAGAGGACCGCTTCTTCCAAAAGAAAAAGGTGACCACAACCCGAGAAAACATGATTATTGTATAGAATTTCCGTCAATGCTATCTCACGTATATGTGTGTGTGATTGTACAGTACCAGAAACGACAACGCCTCAGGTTACGTCATCCGCGGTGCCTACTACGACACTGTCAGGTGGGTGTACTACTACCATGGACCTTAAACAACGTCGTATGTCCATGGTATTATCGATGTGGCTGTAAGCACCAAATGTATCCAACATATCATATCTATGACGTCAGTCGCATCTGCTCGAGCACTATATCCTCCCTAATCCACATTGTCTGATTGTGGTCAAAAAGTCCAGACCGGACAATCGAGTCCATTCCAAATCGCTAGTTTTATTTCAACATTTTCCAGACTTCATAACCGACAGCAAATATCACTACCTAGACAAAAATAATGTGCTGATACGTATGGTATCAAAATGTCGACACAAGCCGCGCTCACACTGGCAAAAGATCGAGATCATAAAGATCGCGATCTTAGACTTCGCGATCTTTTGCCAATGTGACCGCGGCTTTTGTGGTTTCTGTATGTATTCTTTTTAATATCATTGTAAAGTCCTTGCCTAAAATGAATCATGACAGCAGTAGTATCCGTCATGATGACCAAATGGAAAAGACGATGGTAGAGAGAATAATTTATGCAACATTTAAACGATTAAAATGTTTCGAGTTCTGCAGTGCAACTTTAATTGAAGATTCTACGTACATTGTAATAACTTGCTAATGTATTTTTTAAACGTTTCTTAATAAAAGGAGAAAGTTAAGTGAGATTTATTATGTGGAATGTGTTTTCTGTTGTTATTTCGTGAGTATTCTAGGAAGGAACAAGAATAGTGTAACTGCAATCCATTCATCATTATGCCACATGCAAATTGCATATATATTATAACATTATGGAAATTGTATTTCCAATGATAATATTTCAGTTACAGAATCAACTACAGCGGAAGGCCGAACCACCACTGCTTCTACACTGCCAACCGAAGAAGGTGATTACTTTACTTCAATTTTATCTTTTTAGGATACAGGTGCGGTAGTACAAAGATCTTATGCCAGTACAATCTCTTCTCCATATGAAAACAACAAACATATTTTTTTTTTTTATGTATTCTATAATCTTATATGTTATACATATTTTTACGTTGTTTTTTTTTTCCTCGGGTTAGCCATGATTACTAACTCTCTTTTTTCGGCAATACGATAATACTAATAATTATTATTATTATCATCAATATCATTATTGTCATCATTATCTTTATCAACATCATTATTATTATTATTATTGCAGAACGTACTGTTATTCATCGTCTTCATCATTTTTTATAATGATAATACGTGTCCTGAACAGTCAGCAATAATAGTAATAATAATAATAATAATAATAATAATGATAATAATAATTGCATTTATATGGCGCTTCATACTGGCATTTCTAAGCGCACATTTCTATGCAATCATTCCCAACAAACGTACCATAAGAATCTATGATGAAGAAAATCCCATTAAATACATTTCTTACATTTCGTGGTTGCCTTCCTGTTCCAGTTTGCCAAGAACGTTGTCACGTCGAGGTCACGTGCGACTCCTCCATAGAGACAATACCGTTTCCGACCGATAGCGACTGCAAGAAAATAACCGACCTCGCAGCCAACCCGGATTGCGCCTGCAAGGCGGGCTACTACAAGGACACTATCGAAAACCAGGAGGAATTCCTGGCAAATGTTGGACTCGTGTCCAATACTAAAATGTGCGTGAAGCCATTGGGTGAGACGGAGTGCACGTACTGCCAGTACAACGGTGAGGAAGTCCGGGTGAGTTCTGGCTCGCAAATCTGAGATTTGTAGGTGCCATACTATATCCTCTCTTCAATTCAGGATTGCATTACGGTTATATGTAACCCTTACTATATGATTTGACCTTTTTGCCCTTAAATCGACTGAGTGAAATGAATTCATTCTTCTGTTGAAGAGCAATGAATGCTTCCCACCCAGAAAAGTAAAACTGATGACTTACATTCTAACTTGTTTTCAGTAAATGAATGGGGAAAATGGGAAAAAATACATAAGTACATACAAACAGAAACGTTTTATATCCTGACTCGGCGAAAATGTCTTCTCTAAACCATATTTTGTAATTATTGGAAATTATTACTCTTTACTTTTTTATCACTGTCATATTTGGTGGATCGTTATCTATTTTATGATATCTGTCATAGAAATGATGGTCGAAAACAACAAATAGAAGGGAATATACTCTCTCTCTCTATCTATCTACCTCTCTCTGACGATTCTCCATATTTGTTTTTGCATTGATCTGATGTAACACAGTATGGATCATATATCACGATACCGGGAGACTGCACAAAGTGTCAGTGCATTCGGAATCCCGAGACGGACGCAAGAGAAACGAGTCCATACGTGCTTGATTGTGAACCGTTCGAACCCGAGAACTGTCAGCTCAGCACGACGACGACAGTGTCAAACGGTAATTTCAACTGGCTCCGCTGCTGGTTATTGTGGGGGCGGTATGGCAGTGTGGGGGCGCTGTGGCATAGTGGATAAGATTTCGAACTCCCAATCAGAGTTCGATTCCCGCCTAGTCCTTACGTCCTTGGGCAAGGTGTTTCTAACCCACCATGGCCCAGGTTTATAAATGGGTAGGGCCTACCTGACAACGCTAGGGTAATAGAATTCGAAATTCATCATGTCACTTTCTATCTTTTTGAGGAATTGCACATGGTCTTCCAATCCAAAGTGAAACTTGCCTCTCAATTATTGTTGGTTGTGATTTACATTTTTGCAGAAAAAAAAAATCGGGGTCTCTTTCTGTGTAACATAACAAAGGTCGTAAAAAAGGAATTTAAGGAAATTTCCACTGAGTGGCACTGTTATGGGAGTGTATATGTGTAAATAAGAGTATAATTTGCTGGTATGACTGTATGATAGTATGATAAGTGTGATGGTGTGTGTGTCTGTCTTTCTGTCCCTCAGTGCGTGCATGTGTACGTTTGTCTGTTTGCGCGCGGGGGTGCGTTTGGTCTCGTGGGTGACAGAGCATACTCTAGATCATTGACGGGATTGAACAGTATAGTCCACAGTACAGTGACATCGTGTAGTCGACATTGTAGTTTTGTCACCTCGGACGAAGCTTAAAGTCATTAAGTATTTTTTTTTTTCGGCCAACTTTACAGTTTGCGATGAGGAGTGCTCCTGCAATGTTACCTGTGATCAAAGAGGACAAGGGGCATCTGTGTCGCTCAGCTGTTCGGATAACGAAGATTGTCGAAACTGCATGTGCACGGACACACTCATCAGAGACTACATCTGGGGCACATCTCTCTGTCTGAGGATGCCAATATGTCCTGAATGTTTCTTCAACAACCAAGTCATACAGGTCCGTATCTGGATATACATTCAACAAGTGACGTCATCAGCGAATCGCTACCATTGGTGATGCAAAAAAAAAGTACTACAATCACGTTTTGGGGAAAAAGAAAAATATGTGTATTTTTAATGCATATGTATAATAGTAAATTCTTTGATGCACATAGTCCTCGGATAACCTTCATAATCCATGTAAGAAATATTTTGTAAATAAAAGAATGAAATATAATTATATCCAAGACCCTATCAGACCTAAAACAACAACAACAACAACAACAACAAAGGAAAGATCGGCACTATTAAAAGACAGGTATTACTGCGGATCAGACATGCTTGGGGCCTGGATGATGCCCAGCGAATATAGCCACCACAAACTGCCATTTCAGTCTGCACAAGGTTTCGAAAACACTGCAGGGAATTATTCAATAAATGGTTTATGTCATATACATTTTACTGTGAACATAGACACAGAGAGTTTTGTCATTTTGGACAGTGACAGTGATGGTGAAATACTCATGGTGAGTTGGCTACCAGCTCACACACAAGAACCAAAACACGGTTCCTACAGCCCGGCCATCTATGCTCAGCGCAGACGGCATGCAGCGGGCACTGCTTGGAAAGCTGCGTCTGTATCGGGACTGCAGACGATCAGCTTACGCCTTGCATCACTTGCCTTCTTATGATTATTTTGATCGAAAACTGTAGTATTAGACTGTAATCATGTACGTTAGCGAATCGGTATGTTTACCAAGAATAGTTAATTCGTCTGTGCCGTATTTCCTTGTCTACTTTCTTGTTTGATAGAGAAAGAGGGGGATAGCTACATGCTATCTATGTCACACAATAATTATAAACGAAAAGAGATTGATGTTACTCAGAAGTAACTCCTTTCCATGTTTTCTGAACCCCTCAGCCGGGGGAGAATTTCACGATGGGAACGTGCAAGGACTGCGTGTGCGATCAAATGGGGTCACTAGGCGGTGCTGTATTCTGTACCACCACTTGTTTACTGACTGAAGAAGACTGTAGCCAGGTAAGGATGCTACACAGCTCTCATAGACCATAGTTTCCCCGTTCGTATTTTTTCGATTGTCTGTGAAATTGGCAAAAGCGATTTCTGTTCCTTTTTTTTTTTTTGCACCCAACTTCGTGAGCATGTGAGATGCATACATATGTACATGTATGCGTAGTACATTTGATTCGATAGTCTGGCTCAACTTCTGCCAAGTCTGTTCCTGTTATACCGAACTGGATACAAAATGAATTTGAAGTTACCTTCGTAGACGTAATGAAATACTTATGGTATGCTTGAAAAATTCCGTATTTTAGAATATTCAAATGACGGTCGACGTTCCAAATAGAAGTACAGTTCCATCCATTCTTGAATATATATTACAATGTACTTGATTATGTCTTTGAATTAGGATGGACTAGTTTTGGACAACACGGAAGGCAAGTGCTGCGAATGCAGAGAAGAGGTTACCACCACCACAGAGACCATTACAACCAAGGCTACGACAGAGCATTCAACGGAGGGACCAACTACCACGATGACTACCACTGTCACTACAGTCGAGACAACAAAATTACCCGTTACGACAAAACTGGCTACAACTTTGGCACCAACCACTTCTACTCACTCTGTCACGACAACTGAGGGCCCGAAGGTGACAAGTGTTACAACTCGGGTCTCGGTGTCTACGGCCGCAACCCCAACGTCGAATGTTTTGACAACAGTAACGGAGAAAGTCACTGAAGAAAAAATGACGACTACCCTGGCACCTGTTACATCACCGCTACCAACCACACGCGCCCGAGAAACTTCCAGAATCCCTTCGGTGACGTCACCCATACTAACAAAGATCACGACAGTTCCATCCACTGAAACGGTTGGCAAGACAACAACTATCTCGCCGACTACTAAGCTGTTCCAGTCTTCCACGTTAGTTCCATCTACTGTTTTATCTACAACTGCATCTCCAGCCAGCACAACCCGACCAAGACCGGCCAACCCCACCGAGTCCAAAAAGGCGACAAAGCATATTCCAACCACAACACTAGGAACAACGGAAGGAACGGTGGGTGTAACTACAACGGCTTTTACAACGCCAACGCCCGAAATGAAAACTACAACGGCAGTACTAACCACATCGCCAACGGTTAAAACTACAAAGACAATTGAAACAACGTTCCCAAGAGTTGAAACGACACCAGAAATCATTACAACAAGAGGAATACCAACAACCGCTGCAACTACAAGGGTATTTGAAACAACAACACCTGCAGTGAAAACATCAGTGGTACCGACAACACTACCTTCAGTTGGTACAACAACGGTCATTCCAACAACAATGACCAGACGTGTAACTATCACGCCTATGCCCACTACAACATCTGCAACAACAATGCCGACTACTGCGGCCACAACCATCGCCACCACTACACGACTGACAACACCAGGTAAGTTTACCGCTGCTGTCGCTAGACTGAACATTACGAGAGTCTGAATTTTGTTTTCATTGCTTTTACTCTTATCATCCATATTGTCGTAATAATCGTATTCACTATGTCTATTGTGATGATTACAACCGTTGTTCGTATTACTTCACAAACACCACATCTTCGTCATCTCTATCTCGTCGATATTTTGAAATACAACAGTAGAGATAAACATAAGACGTAAAAATTATGAGAATGCAATCTGTGAATCAAATTTGTCACTTGTCTATATAGGTAATGGGTTCCTGATCAGTGAATAAGAGTACTCAGAGAACAATTAATGTAAATGAGATAGTACGATTTTCACGCTGGAATTGTTTTGGATGACGTTGCGTCGCTTGGGTTAAGATTACACAATCAGCATTTCTTTTTTTTTTCTCTTTCTATTCTCTTGCGACTGCCAGGCATCTGCGACGAACCTCTCAGTGACATCAGTGACGTCAGCATCGTCATGACGCCCGTTAACGAAGTTGGTTTAGTCATGTCGGGCAACGTATGGAACATACTGAACCCCACTGGCCAGCTTCCGATGAGTCTAATGGTCACCTTTAGCACACCTGTCACAGTGTCGTCAGTGGTCGTCGGCGATCAAAGAAACTCGATCACGGGCGTCACGATACGACTGCAGTATCGACGATCTGGACAGCAATCACTGAACCCCGTACAGCGTGCCGACGTGAGTTTGGCCGGTGTTCTTGAGTGTCTATATATTTGTCTCGATGTTCACAACCACGAACGTGATAATGCTTTCCTAAATGTACAAGGATACATGTGACTTTATGTCAATACGCTCTGCCGCTTGGTGCAAGAAAAGGATGCAAAAGAAAAATGGTTCTTGTTGCCTTAGAAATTTGGTAAGGCTTAGGATTAGGTTCAGGATTAGGATTAGAGTTTGGGTCGGTAGAAGGGTCTGGGGTAATAGCCCAGGGGTACTTGTCCTAGAACCGTTTGTTGTTATACAAATATTTAAGTTTTTCTTAATGAGCACATCAGTAAGATATTCTTCCCTGCATCATTCTTTTTTGCATCTGCTCTCAAAACTTGTCTTCCCTTTGACTCTACCACATGTACTTCCCTCCACTTGAAACAAATGCAGGGCCCAGGCTTTTGCTGGAACAGTATGCTTAAATGTAGTTACAAAACAGACCCTATGAAACAATAAACAATAGAAATGATTAACCCTAACCAGGCCGGGCTTTTTTGGGTCCTGTGGCCGGGGAGGAGTTGATTCAAACCCCCCCCCCCTCCCGAGATCTCTGTCGTTGATCGCGCAATCGTCATGAAATTTGGCACGTGCATTACCTGTGGCGTAATCTACCAAACTATACAAAAAGAAATAGAAATTTTCACCATAGTGATTAATTATGCTAATATATGCATAAAATCATACATTTTGCTCTAAATCAGAAATTAAAGCAAGCTCCTAGAATCCTAATTTTTGGTGAAAACATTATTCTTAGCATTCCTAACAATGTACTTTAAAAAAAGATTGGTATCGAAATCAATTTCTTATGTATTCTATTGTTTTATGAATTTCTTATGTATTTTTTTTTTTGGTTTTTTTGACCTTTTGTTTTATCATTTTTTTTTTCGGTAAAATTGATGACTGAACCTATTTCCAGCATAATTATCCTAAAATTGATTAGTTTCAGCCTATGGAAGTGAAAATAATCATATCTTTATAAATAAGAAGAAAAAACTCCATATGCACAGACTTTATACACAAAATCACGTTTTTTGAGCCATTTTTGGTCTCACAGGCATGTATAAAACGTTATGCAGCGTCGTAACGATATGCACGATTTTCGCGAAAATGGTGTCAACAGATGCGCGTGACTTGAAAGTAAAAAGTCAGCAAACGGCGCAGTCAAAAAATTTCGCACGGCGGAGAAGTCGCGAAAAATGTCGAGGGGGGTTGATTCAACTCTCCCCCCGCCCGGCCCTTTTAGGGTTAACCTGTAGAAAGAATTGGACTTATTTATTTGGGAAAGTGCCTACTTTGTACGAATACACACGTGTAGGGGCATTCAAATTCTCTCGGTACATCTTAACTTAATTGATTAATTCCTCCAGTACGTACCACCTTTTTCTTTTAGTACATTCTTTTTTTGCTACACCATTTGTATATGTGACTCAGCACCACAAAACAGACAATGAGTAGCCAGTCATGGATATTTAGCTAGGGGCAGATTCTAAAAGAGCACACTTTAAGCTTTGACTGATGTATAACTCGATTGAAATGGACTTTCCTGATCTATCTAAATCTTGAGAAGAAAGCACACTCTCTGGAAAACTGAGTAATGAAAAAAGAGGCTCTTAAGTATAGGGTCTATCCAATCACTTAATTTTACCAAGCCGTGCTCTTTGCAATGAATGGGGCAAAAACAGGGTGTAAAAGTCCATATAAACAACAGTGAAGGAATTATCCGATTATCATGAAAATTGAGAATGCTCTATTAACACATTCTATCCATGGATTCATTCCATGAATTTCAAAGCAGTAGCACCATCCCTTCAAAAATTATAAGATTTGAGAGTAAAGAGTGTGTAAAGGGTTTCTGAGAAATTAAAAGGTGCCTCGAAGACATACCTGATCACACTATCCTACAAAAAAAAAAAAAAAAAATGTGTTCTACAAAAACTGCTAAAACACAATTTCCCATTTGTTTTATGATAGAATAATTGCTCTTTCAGATAATATGAAAAAGTCAAGATTTACTAGGTTGACCCGTTTCACCTTTTCCACTCCTCACGTACAATCAGGGCGTGCGACGTTTTGCTGGTTTTGTGACGCGCGGTCACATATGCACATCCCATAAAGTGCAGTGTGACTTCTGTCTGATAGCAGTATTCTCCATGGTAACAATGAATACATACCATCATTGTGTAACACATATCACTCCGCAGATCAGGCGGGTGCAAACAAAGATTCCAGTACTGCGGAGCGCTTTGACGCATTTCATCAGCCCTGCAACTCGTGACGACAATCAACCCCTCATAAGAAGAGGTTGATTCATGTTAATATGAAAAATCTGAGATCAAAGCTGCTAAAACAATAAAAGAAAAATATAAGAAAACATAGGGTATTTCCAATCACAACTTCAAGAAAATAATTGGGTATGCAACAAGTGAGGTGTCGCTGGAAAGGTTTATTCTGCTTGAAATGATGGTGGACCTACTTTAATTTGTTTGACAATGACACTTCAACCGCACAGTACACGACCTTCGGTAGCATGACTGACCGACATTACACTGTAAAAACATCGGTGTTAGATTTAACACCATGGGTGTTAAATCTAACACCGATCAAACTTCAATAGAGGACCACACCCACAGGTGTAGAAAATATATTGTGACGGTGTTAAAAAGTGTTCGCCTGGCAATTCGTGGTGTTAATTTGACAATGTGGCTGGTGTTAATTTCAATGGTATAACACCCGTCCAGCTTCAATAGGGGACCACACCAACTGGTGTTACTGTGGTGTAAATGTATTTACAGATTTTTTCAAAAATCAAGTACTTTATCGGAAAATTCTCTATCGTCTTGTTGAAGTTCAAAATTAAAAAGAAGTGCAGCAACTAAGAAACTATTCAAAAAACAATTTTAAATTTTGAAATGACACCCGGAGGTGTTAATCTAACACCATGAATGAGCACCGGAAATTTAACACCAGCTCGGTGTTTCATATTTAACACCGGACTTTTTGCAGTGAAGATCTGAAATAAATCAGAATATTCTTAGAATATACACGCTTGTTAATTTCAGATCCGAAGTCGGTCAGTCGTGCGATCGAAAGTCGTATAGTAGCGGTGGCCTTTAGCCTGTTTTCCGACCAAACTCTTTACAGTTATGGACTTAACGAATTGTGGGTGGTGGTGTTGTTGCTCTTGTCATTGACAGGGTTCACTGGACTTCCAGCTACAGAAGAGTGGCGATAGCAGTAGTCCCTGGAACGTGGAGCTTCCTGAAACCATGATGCAAGTGACAGACATTGAGGAATTCTGGATTACTGTCACCGCGCTGGACAATACAGCAAGCGCTGTCTACTTTACCTTTGATTTCAAGGGCTGCATTGTCGGTAAGCAGAATAGCTTCTGACTGCCAAGTTGTCACATTTGGATGTCACGGATGTATCTCGGTTCATGATAAAGTAATAAATTTTGATAGAAAAGTATGATGATAGTGATTATGATAGTATAAATATACACAAGTCAGACCATGCACTTGAAATTTCTTGAAAGCATGTCATTCATATCGGCTGTAATGATATTGGGTAATGAAGTCGATAGCATTCAGTGTAATCACGGGGAAAAAAACTCTAAAGCAAGGAATGACTGCAATCTTTGACAAACTCTCGAACGATCAACAGTGTTTCTGTATTTTTAAATATTGCAGTACTATGGTCACGCAAACGCTCTGAGACATAAATCCTCGATTTGTGCGTAGGTCTAGTCGTGGGGAAAAGGCGAATGTCACATGCTAACAAATATTGGTCACAGAAATTCAAAAATATTGGAAGAAATTGACGAAGGAAGACTAAAAGGATGCTTTTATACGTATAGGTACTTGTATAGGTCAGTGAAGACCCGGAGAGTAAAAACACGCTGTGTCGCATGGCGGACTAAAGCGTGCAAGTATTATGATCACCATAAACAAAGACATACTTACGTAAATGGCAATATTTTCTATTACCTACGCTGTCTTCTATGCCGGAATGTTGAAAGTCACCTTATTTACACATAGTAGTATGTGCACATGTATGTATGTGCATGTATTTGTCTATGTAAGTATATGTATATGTATATGTATATGTATATGTATATGTATATGTATAATATATGTACAATGTATAAGTGTGTACTGCTCGACGGGTGATGATATTCTGATGAAATTCGGTACTTCAAACATTCTACAGGGCATACTACCACGCCGACGGAAAGGATCACAACTATCGTCACACCAACAATGACGGAGACCACACGAGTACAGGAGGAGGAAACGACAAAATATTCCACGTTTACACCTACAACAGGGGAGGTCGTGGTCCCTACAACACCAGGTAATATCTTTCAATCTAAAGTCAAAACGAGACAAAATGCCCATACTAATTTCATACACTCAGACCTGAATACTTATGTTTGAAAGGCGTATCCGTCAAACTCCATATCGTGTTTTGGTAGACTCTGATTTAGATATTAAAAACTGATTATTTGAATATCAGAATTTGTCTTCTCCACCAATAACATCCAGCTCATCCAACCTCCCCCAACAAAGGACGAAAGAAAGAAAGAAAGAACTCGCCACATTTCAGTAAATATGCTACAACAAATACTCCTCGCGAAATTGCAGCTCTACCATTTTGATTTCACATCAAAAGAAAAAAAGAACAAGTATATATAATATATATAATACACATTGTATATTAACATAGGTCAGTCCAGGCTTCTCAGTTTTTGCTATCATCTCTTATCGCATTTATGTGGATGCCAATGATATCACTGATTCGAGGGGAAACAAAAACAGCACTGAACTCTACGATTCACACACGTTTGCCATACGTTTATCCAATGTCTCAACTTGTTTATCTCAAGATATATCGATGCAGATATTTATTCATATATAGTGCGGTAACGACCCGTAATCAAATCTGCTTGACAGGAGTACCTATGTGAACACCACTGAGTGTAACTGTTTCATGTCTCGTCTGGATTGTTTCTTCAGCTCTGACCGACACCGACGAGCATCTATCCGTGATGGATGCCAGCCGGACAGTTCGCATAGAGCTGAACAAAGTGACTCGTACATGTCACGAAACTAGAACTCTCCGTTGTTTTCACAGGAATGTCCTGTCAAACGGATCTAAATAACTATATACGTGAAATTACTGGGGGAGCAAAATGACATGTTTGCCCCCTAGACCTCCAGAATCGACGCCTCTGCATACGAGGAAAGTTTTGCATTTTTAGAATCAAATGAAAACATCTCGTAAACACATTTTTTGATGGAATTCGGAAAACTGTCGGTCCCAGAAGTGCACTAAATCTATGGAGGGAAACCAAGCGGTGGAAAATAGGGTTAACTGAAAGTATCTACATATCCCTTCCCACCCACCCGACGGAACTTTTGCATTTTTTGGACGGAAGTGACAGATCTGGCGCAAAGTTTTGATGAGATATTCGGAAATCTGTCAATCGAAAAGTGTACTAGGTAGAAATGACCGAAAGGGAGAGGGTATGGGAGGGGGTATCCCTCTCTCGCGCGAGAAAGATTTTGTATTTTCAGAATTGAAATTCAGCAATCTTTGGGTGAATTATTTGGACAGTTTTCTTTCAAACAGCAACACCTCGTGTATTACTAGGGGGATCTTTTTGGCGGACAACTCATGACATGACATATCTTTTAATCACCAGGCGCTTGCAGAGAACCACTAAATTGGCGGACAACTCTTAGATAGCAGAACTACCAAATACTTTTCCTTCAATATTAGTGGCCATAAATGTCAACATCCATGACATATCTTTTAATCACCAGGCGCTTGCAGAGAACCACTGGATTGGCGGACAAGATAGCAGAACTACCAAACACTTTTCCTTCAATATTAGTGGCCATAAATGTCAACATCCATGACATATCTTTTAATCACCAGGCGCTTGCAGAGAACCACTGGATTGTGAGAATCTTGATACTAAATTACACGTTTTATTTGACGACAATGAAACAAATCTTTGGACGGAACGTACTTCCGATGGAAATACAAATATTGATACCTCTGTGTGCGAGTCGATGGTATTCTGTTTCCCAAACAGTTTTAAGCTACAAATTCTTTTCTTTTACTTTCCAGGTTATTGTAGAAAACCACTGGATGGCGAGGACCCTGAAACTAAATTAAGAGTTTTACTGGACAACGTCGAAACAAACCTTTGGACGGAACCTACTTCCAATAGGAAAGTAAGAGTCATTGTCAAATCAACGGATGACACCTCCGAAGTGACGATTAAGGTATCAGCCGTCAGCATAACCACAACGAATGGCTCGCCTCCCAATACTGTCACAATTGGTGTCCCGCCGTCGAGCGATGGAGATGTTGAACGCCAATTTACAGCTGAACCCGGAGAAGATCAGCCTTCAGGAATGTACGAGTTTGAACCTTTGACTGGTTTGAATGAAGTTTATTTTGACATCACCCTTCCTGATGACTACAACGTGGCAGATTCGCAGTTGACGGTGACATTCAGAGGATGTATTGAGACAGGTAATTTCGTTTCCTTTTATTCTGGGTTCCTATATTCCTACTTGTTTCCTAGTAATCAGTCTGCCTACAGACACTTCCACTCCACCGAAACCGCCTTATTGAAGGTACTCAATGACCTCCTCTTAGCAGTAGACAAAGGCCATGAAGTTGCTCTTCTGCTTTTAGATTATTCTGCTGCGTTTGATACTATCAGTCATGAAATTCTCCTTAACAGATTGGAGACTAATTTTGGTCTAACGGGAACAGTCTTGAGATGGATTGCATCTTACTTACACGACCGCCACCAGATGGTTACTGTGAACGGTGCATTTTCTCAGTCGTTCCCTCTTAGACATGGTGTCCCCCAGGGGTCTGTGGTTGGTCCTTTACTATTTCTTCTATACACAGCCCCTCTGTCTTCAGTAATCAACTCTCATAACGATATTTTACATGTTATGTATGCCGACGATACTCAAATCTACATAATCATACAACCAAATACCCAAGTCGAAGCACTCTGCAAACTTAGTAGATGCGTTGATGATATCAAGCAATGGTCTCACGATAATTATTTGAAATTGAATTGTGTTAAATCGGAATTTTTGTATGTTCATTCTCAGTTCAGGCGGGGTAGCTCTCTAACAGAATTTTCCTTTGAAGATAGTACTATCCCCATCTCTCAGTCCGTCAGAGATCTCGGAGTTATTGTAGATAAGCATCTGAACTTTCAACAACATATTAAGAATTCATGTCGTTCTGCTGCTTGGGGTATTTGTAAAATTGGTAAAATACGTAAATTATTGGATCAGTCTTCCACAGAACGTCTCATTCACGCATTTGTTTCCTCTCATCTTGACTACTGCAATTCCCTTCTTGTTGGTCTCCCTGCTTCAAGTACTGCACCACTTCAAAGAATTCAAAATACAGCTGCTAGGCTTGTGACCCTTACAAAAAGATCTGACCACATTACTCCAGTTCTCCAATCCCTCCACTGGCTCCCCATCCATCAACGTATCACTTTTAAAATCCTCCTTATTGTTTACAAGATATGTAATAATCTTGCCCCATCTTATCTTAAAGATCTAATTTCCTTCCGCTCCTCCACTTCAACCCGTTCTCTTCGTTCTTCCTCCGCTCTCCAATTATCACGTGGTCCCCGCACCTGTACACGTTATGGTGATAGGGCCTTTTCAGTTATTTCCCCACTTCTTTGGAATGAACTCCCTTTTTATATTCGTAACGCTGAAAATGTTGATAGGTTTAAGTCATTGTTGAAAACTCATCTGTTTACACAACCTTAATCTTGCTGTTGTTGTTGTTGCTGTCGTTATCATAATATGTACATAATGCTGTATTTTGTTTTTACGTTATATATATTATTTTTCCCCGATTTGATGCGCTTAGAAACATCAGTATTAAGCGCTATATAAATGTTATTCATTATCATTATCATTACTTTCTCATTTCTCTTGTTCTCTTATGCGATCTATAATATATCGAGTTGAATGTCCCCGTTGTTGCTGATATTCCACGGTCTATTACATTTGAAATTTCCTGTGCTCTCAATTCAGAGACAGACAAAAAAAAAGATTAGTTGTATGTTATTGAATTGATAAGTTCATAGTCTATACATACTGCCCACTGGTTACTTCTTGTACTTAACCGTGCACTCAACTTTTTAGCAACAAATTCACAAGTTACATTCTGTAACGTTCCTTTCATATCTTGGATTCCCGGTGTTCTTTTTCTTTCATTAATCAGCTACGAGCATGGAAACAACAGTAGTCACAACCGTTGTCACTACAAGTGTACCTACCAGCACGTCGAAACCCACTACAGTAACTGAAGCTACCACCACAGCTGTTACCACAACAACTCCGATGGGTACTACTAGGAAGGAGGAGACCACAACTCTTTCTACTACTACCCCTGCTCAGACTACAGCAATGGGTACAGCCTTGTAGTTGTTCTTTTATATTTGAATTAATGGGCTTTCTACGAAAAAAAAAATCGTGAAATCATTTTAGCTTCAATGCCAATTGAACAAAATGGATGTAACACCTTCTTCACAGTGATGGATTTTCGACAAATCAAACGAATTGCAAACCGACAAACAAATATAACCTTCACATCTTTCAATATAGTCCAGATGACCAAAACATAACTCCTTGTTTAAACGGGATATCTTCTACATTTAATCTTGTAGAATACGTTCTAGATTCAATACCAAAAAGAAGAGAACAAACAAACACACAAACAAAAACAGACTTAATATGACACAACTTCACTGTACAGGCTCTTCAAGAATTTCCAACGATTTCCAAGCTACCAAGCATTAATGCCCAAATTTTATTTCAATAACACAGTCCAGTAAAGTAAAACATGACTCGAAGCAAGAATCTCTCTCTTGACCAGATCAAGTGACAAGACGCTAAACTTTGTTTTTTTGGTTATGTTTTTTTAGCAGTGTATTGATGCCAAACCTTACATTCATTAGCGAGGACACTGTTTTTGAAATTACATCTTGAATTTCTGAACATTAAGATATGCAAAACAATAAATCATCACCTAAGTCATGGAAAGTACTTAATTTGTATTTCAATATAATATTTCAGCTCTGTCTGATGCGACTGTAATCGATCCATAACTAGAATGTTCTCTTTTTTTCTCTCTCAACATTTACAGAAACGACAACTCTGGGTCAGTCAGGTAGGTCTAAGTCTGCGTTGTATTTGTAACCTTTTTGAATTAACGTGTAGTAAGAAAGAAAATCGGTTATCACTAAATAATAATTACTTTAAGATCAAACTGGTTTCGGCTATTCTTCGCTATAGGTATTGTCAAAATGTTTTTCTCAACTGTCATAAACATTGAGTGACAGATACATGCGTGTCGTTTTCTTTTTTTAACAGAAGTCACAACAAGGTCGCGAACGCGAGCGACAACGACTGCTGCTCCAGGAACAGAGCAAACAACAGCAGTAGTTGAGGAAACTACTGCCACTCCTGAAGCAACAACTACAACTCAGACAACTGTTACATCGATCACTACGGAAAGGCAGGAATCTACTACGCCAGGTACTTTTTCACTTCCATTTTTGTCGGACTTGTGTCCCAAGACTCTAAACCTGAAGGATTTCATTTGATTAGAAGGCAGTTTTCCGCGTTAACATAACCTGTTCCATCATGTACTTTCCTGCTACACCACATCAAACGAGCCAGTTTGCTAAACTAGACAAGCGTATAAATACAAATGTTGGTAACTCTGTGTACCAGTCCACGGTTTTCTGTTTCCCAAACAGTTTTACGCTACAAATTATTTTCTTTTACTTTCCAGGTTATTGCAGAAAACCGCTGGATGGCGAGGACCCTGATACTAAATTAAGAGTTTTACTGGACAACGTCGAAACAAACCTTTGGACGGAACCTACTTCCAATAGGAAAGTAAGAGTCATTGTCAAATCAACGGATGACACCTCCGAAGTGACGATTAAGGTATCAGCCGTCAGCATAACCACAACGAATGGCTCGCCTCCCAATACTGTCACAATTGGTGTCCCGCCGTCGAGCGATGGAGATGTTGAACGCCAATTTACAGCTGAACCCGGAGAAGATCAGCCTTCAGGAATGTACGAGTTTGAACCTTTGACTGGTTTGAATGAAGTTTATTTTGACATCACCCTTCCAGATGACTACAACGTGGCAGATTCGCAGTTGACGGTGACATTCAGAGGATGTATTGAGACAGGTAATTTCGTTTCCTTTTATTCTGGGTTCCTATATTCCTACTTTCTCATCTCTCTTGTTCTCTTATGCGATCTATAATATATCGAGTTGAATGTCCCCGTTGTTGCTGATATTCCACGGTCTATTACATTTGAAATTTCCTGTGCTCTCAATTCAGAGACAGAAAAAAAGAGATTAGTTGTATGTTATTGAATTGATAAGTTCATAGTCTATACATACTGCCCGCTGGTTACTTCTGGTACTTAACCGTGCACTCAACTTTTTAGCAACAAATTCACAAGTTACATTCTGTAACGTTCCTTTCATATCTTGGATTCCCGGTGTTCTTTTTCTTTCATTAATCAGCTACGAGCATGGAAACAACAGTAGTCACAACCGTTGTCACTACAAGTGTACCTACCAGCACGTCGAAACCCACTACAGTAACTGAAGCTACCACCACAGCTGTTACCACAACAACTCCGATGGGTACTACTAGGAAGGAGGAGACCACAACTCTTTCTACTATTACCCCTGCTCAGACTACAGCAATGGGTACAGCCTTGTAGTTGTTCTTTTATATTTGAATTAATGGGCTTTCTACGAAAAAAAAAAATCGTGAAATCATTTTAGCTTCAATGCCAATTGAACAAAATGGATGTAACACCTTCTTCACAGTGATGGATTTTCGACAAATCAAACGAATTGCAAACCGACAAACAAATATAACCTTCACATCTTTCAATATAGTCCAGATGACCAAAACATAACTCCTTGTTTAAACGGGATATCTTCAACATTTAATCTTGTAGAATACGTTCTAGATTCAATACCAAAAAGAAGAGAACAAACAAACACACAAACAAAAACAGACTTAATATGACACAACTTCACTGTACAGGCTCTTCAAGAATTTCCAACGATTTCCAAGCTACCAAGCATTAATGCCCAAATTTTATTTCAATAACACAGTCCAGTAAAGTAAAACATGACTCGAAGCAGGAATCTCTCTCTTGACCAGATCAAGTGACAAGACGCTAAACTTTGTTTTTTGGTTATTGTTTTTTTAGCAGTGTATTGATGCCAAACCTTACATTCATTAGCGAGGACACTGTTTTTGAAATTACATCTTGAATTTCTGAACATTAAGATATGCAAAACAATAACTCATCACCTAAGTCATGGAAAGTACTTAATTTGTATTTCAATATAATATTTCAGCTCTGTCTGATGCGACTGTAATCGATCCATAACTAGAATGTTCTCTTTTTTTCTCTCTCAACATTTACAGAAACGACAACTCTGGGTCAGTCAGGTAGGTCTAAGTCTGCGTTGTATTTGTAACCTTTTTGAATTAACGTGTAGTAAGAAAGAAAATCGGTTATCACTAAATAATAATTACTTTAAGATCAAACTGGTTTCGGCTATTCTTCGCTATAGGTATTGTCTTCAAAATGTTTTTCTCAACTGTCATAAACATTGAGTGACAGATACATGCGTGTCGTTTTCTTTTTTTAACAGAAGTCACAACAAGGTCGCGAACGCGAGCGACAACGACTACTGCTCCAGGAACAGAGCAAACAACAGCAGTAGTTGAGGAAACTACTGCCACTCCTGAAGCAACAACTACAACTCAGACAACTGTTACATCGATCACTACGGAAAGGCAGGAATCTACTACGCCAGGTACTTTTTCACTTCCATTTTTGTCGGACTTGTGTCCCAAGACTCTAAACCTGAAGGATTTCATTTGATTAGAAGGCAGTTTTCCGCGTTAACATAACCTGTTCCATCATGTACTTTCCTGCTACACCACATCAAACGAGCCAGTTTGCTAAACTAGACAAGCGTATAAATACAAATGTTGGTAACTCTGTGTACCAGTCCACGGTTTTCTGTTTCCCAAACAGTTTTACGCTACAAATTATTTTCTTTTACTTTCCAGGTTATTGCAGAAAACCGCTGGATGGCGAGGACCCTGATACTAAATTAAGAGTTTTACTGGACAACGTCGAAACAAACCTTTGGACGGAACCTACTTCCAATAGGAAAGTAAGAGTCATTGTCAAATCAACGGATGACACCTCCGAAGTGACGATTAAGGTATCAGCCGTCAGCATAACCACAACGAATGGCTCGCCTCCCAATACTGTCACAATTGGTGTCCCGCCGTCGAGCGATGGAGATGTTGAACGCCAATTTACAGCTGAACCCGGAGAAGATCAGCCTTCAGGAATGTACGAGTTTGAACCTTTGACTGGTTTGAATGAAGTTTATTTTGACATCACCCTTCCAGATGACTACAACGTGGCAGATTCGCAGTTGACGGTGACATTCAGAGGATGTATTGAGACAGGTAATTTCGTTTCCTTTTATTCTGGGTTCCTATATTCCTACTTTCTCATCTCTCTTGTTCTCTTATGCGATCTATAATATATCGAGTTGAATGTCCCCGTTGTTGCTGATATTCCACGGTCTATTACATTTGAAATTTCCTGTGCTCTCAATTCAGAGACAGAAAAAAAGAGATTAGTTGTATGTTATTAAATTGACAAGTTCATAGTCTATACATACTGCCCGCTGGTTACTTCTGGTACTTAACCGTGCACTCAACTTTTTAGCAACAAATTCACAAGTTACATTCTGTAACGTTCCTTTCATATCTTGGATTCCCGGTGTTCTTTTTCTTTCATTAATCAGCTACGAGCATGGAAACAACAGTAGTCACAACCGTTGTCACTACAAGTGTACCTACCAGCACGTCGAAACCCACTACAGTAACTGAAGCTACCACCACAGCTGTTACCACAACAACTCCGATGGGTACTACTAGGAAGGAGGAGACCACAACTCTTTCTACTACTACCCCTGCTCAGACTACAGCAATGGGTACAGCCTTGTAGTTGTTCTTTTATATTTGAATTAATGGGCTTTCTACGAAAAAAAAAAAATCGTGAAATCATTTTAGCTTCAATGCCAATTGAACAAAATGGATGTAACACCTTCTTCACAGTGATGGATTTTCGACAAATCAAACGAATTGCAAACCGACAAACAAATATAACCTTCACATCTTTCAATATAGTCCAGATGACCAAAACATAACTCCTTGTTTAAACGGGATATCTTCAACATTTAATCTTGTAGAATACGTTCTAGATTCAATACCAAAAAGAAGAGAACAAACAAACACACAAACAAAAACAGACTTAATATGACACAACTTCACTGTACAGGCTCTTCAAGAATTTCCAACGATTTCCAAGCTACCAAGCATTAATGCCCAAATTTTATTTCAATAACACAGTCCAGTAAAGTAAAACATGACTCGAAGCAGGAATCTCTCTCTTGACCAGATCAAGTGACAAGACGCTAAACTTTGTTTTTTGGTTATTGTTTTTTTAGCAGTGTATTGATGCCAAACCTTACATTCATTAGCGAGGACACTGTTTTTGAAATTACATCTTGAATTTCTGAACATTAAGATATGCAAAACAATAACTCATCACCTAAGTCATGGAAAGTACTTAAT
The DNA here is from genome assembly GCF_964275005.1 of Diadema setosum. Taxonomy (NCBI): domain Eukaryota; kingdom Metazoa; phylum Echinodermata; class Echinoidea; order Diadematoida; family Diadematidae; genus Diadema; species Diadema setosum. The sequence continues at coordinate 11,670,599 of NC_092704.1, read as the reverse complement.
TTGTATTTCAATATAATATTTCAGCTCTGTCTGATGCGACTGTAATCGATCCATAACTAGAATGTTCTCTTTTTTTCTCTCTCAACATTTACAGAAACGACAACTCTGGGTCAGTCAGGTAGGTCTAAGTCTGCGTTGTATTTGTAACCTTTTTGAATTAACGTGTAGTAAGAAAGAAAATCGGTTATCACTAAATAATAATTACTTTAAGATCAAACTGGTTTCGGCTATTCTTCGCTATAGGTATTGTCTTCAAAATGTTTTTCTCAACTGTCATAAACATTGAGTGACAGATACATGCGTGTCGTTTTCTTTTTTTAACAGAAGTCACAACAAGGTCGCGAACGCGAGCGACAACGACTACTGCTCCAGGAACAGAGCAAACAACAGCAGTAGTTGAGGAAACTACTGCCACTCCTGAAGCAACAACTACAACTCAGACAACTGTTACATCGATCACTACGGAAAGGCAGGAATCTACTACGCCAGGTACTTTTTCACTTCCATTTTTGTCGGACTTGTGTCCCAAGACTCTAAACCTGAAGGATTTCATTTGATTAGAAGGCAGTTTTCCGCGTTAACATAACCTGTTCCATCATGTACTTTCCTGCTACACCACATCAAACGAGCCAGTTTGCTAAACTAGACAAGCGTATAAATACAAATGTTGGTAACTCTGTGTACCAGTCCACGGTTTTCTGTTTCCCAAACAGTTTTACGCTACAAATTATTTTCTTTTACTTTCCAGGTTATTGCAGAAAACCGCTGGATGGCGAGGACCCTGATACTAAATTAAGAGTTTTACTGGACAACGTCGAAACAAACCTTTGGACGGAACCTACTTCCAATAGGAAAGTAAGAGTCATTGTCAAATCAACGGATGACACCTCCGAAGTGACGATTAAGGTATCAGCCGTCAGCATAACCACAACGAATGGCTCGCCTCCCAATACTGTCACAATTGGTGTCCCGCCGTCGAGCGATGGAGATGTTGAACGCCAATTTACAGCTGAACCCGGAGAAGATCAGCCTTCAGGAATGTACGAGTTTGAACCTTTGACTGGTTTGAATGAAGTTTATTTTGACATCACCCTTCCAGATGACTACAACGTGGCAGATTCGCAGTTGACGGTGACATTCAGAGGATGTATTGAGACAGGTAATTTCGTTTCCTTTTATTCTGGGTTCCTATATTCCTACTTTCTCATCTCTCTTGTTCTCTTATGCGATCTATAATATATCGAGTTGAATGTCCCCGTTGTTGCTGATATTCCACGGTCTATTACATTTGAAATTTCCTCTGCTCTCAATTCAGAGACAGAAAAAAAGAGATTAGTTATATGTTATTGAATTGATAAGTTCATAGTCTATACATACTGCCCGCTGGTTACTTCTGGTACTTAACCGTGCACTCAACTTTTTAGCAACAAATTCACAAGTTACATTCTGTAACGTTCCTTTCATATCTTGGATTCTCGGTGTTCTTTTTCTTTCATTAATCAGCTACGAGCATGGAAACAACAGTAGTCACAACCGTTGTCACTACAAGTGTACCTACCAGCACGTCGAAACCCACTACAGTAACTGAAGCTACCACCACAGCTGTTACCACAACAACTCCGATGGGTACTACTAGGAAGGAGGAGACCACAACTCTTTCTACTACTACCCCTGCTCAGACTACAGCAATGGGTACAGCCTTGTAGTTGTTCTTTTATATTTGAATTAATGGGCTTTCTACGAAAAAAAAAAAATCGTGAAATCATTTTAGCTTCAATGCCAATTGAACAAAATGGATGTAACACCTTCTTCACAGTGATGGATTTTCGACAAATCAAACGAATTGCAAACCGACAAACAAATATAACCTTCACATCTTTCAATATAGTCCAGATGACCAATACATAACTCCTTGTTTAAACGGGATATCTTCAACATTTAATCTTGTAGAATACGTTCTAGATTCAATACCAAAAAGAAGAGAACAAACAAACACACAAACAAAAACAGACTTAATATGACACAACTTCACTGTACAGGCTCTTCAAGAATTTCCAACGATTTCCAAGCTACCAAGCATTAATGCCCAAATTTTATTTCAATAACACAGTCCAGTAAAGTAAAACATGACTCGAAGCAGGAATCTCTCTCTTGACCAGATCAAGTGACAAGACGCTAAACTTTGTTTTTTGGTTATTGTTTTTTTAGCAGTGTATTGATGCCAAACCTTACATTCATTAGCGAGGACACTGTTTTTGAAATTACATCTTGAATTTCTGAACATTAAGATATGCAAAACAATAAATCATCACCTAAGTCATGGAAAGTACTTAATTTGTATTTCAATATAATATTTCAGCTCTGTCTGATGCGACTGTAATCGATCCATAACTAGAATGTTCTCTTTTTTTCTCTCTCAACATTTACAGAAACGACAACTCTGGGTCAGTCAGGTAGGTCTAAGTCTGCGTTGTATTTGTAACCTTTTTGAATTAACGTGTAGTAAGAAAGAAAATCGGTTATCACTAAATAATAATTACTTTAAGATCAAACTGGTTTCGGCTATTCTTCGCTATAGGTATTGTCTTCAAAATGTTTTTCTCAACTGTCATAAACTTTGAGTGACAGATACATGCGTGTCGTTTTCTTTTTTTAACAGAAGTCACAACAAGGTCGCGAACGCGAGCGACAACGACTACTGCTCCAGGAACAGAGCAAACAACAGCAGTAGTTGAGGAAACTACTGCCACTCCTGAAGCAACAACTACAACTCAGACAACTGTTACTTCGATCACTACAGAAAGGCCGGAATCTACTACGCCAGGTACTTTTTCACTTCCATTTTTGTCGGACTTGTGTCCCAAGACTCTAAACCTGAAGGATTTCATTTGATTAGAAGGCAGTCAGACAAGTTTTCCGCGTTAACATAACCTGTTCCATCATGTACTTTCCTGCTACACCACATCAAACGAGCCAGTTTGCTAAACTAGACAAACGTATAAATACAAATGTTGGTAACTCTGTGTACCAGTCCACGGTTTTCTGTTTCCCAAACAGTTTTACGCTACAAATTATTTTCTTTTACTTTCCAGGTTATTGCAGAAAACCGCTGGATGGCGAGGACCCTGATACTAAATTAAGAGTTTTACTGGACAACGTCGAAACAAACCTTTGGACGGAACCTACTTCCAATAGGAAAGTAAGAGTCATTGTCAAATCAACGGATGACACCTCCGAAGTGACGATTAAGGTATCAGCCGTCAGCATAACCACAACGAATGGCTCGCCTCCCAATACTGTCACAATTGGTGTCCCGCCGTCGAGCGATGGAGATGTTGAACGCCAATTTACAGCTGAACCCGGAGAAGATCAGCCTTCAGGAATGTACGAGTTTGAACCTTTGACTGGTTTGAATGAAGTTTATTTTGACATCACCCTTCCAGATGACTACAACGTGGCAGATTCGCAGTTGACGGTGACATTCAGAGGATGTATTGAGACAGGTAATTTCGTTTCCTTTTATTCTGGGTTCCTATATTCCTACTTTCTCATCTCTCTTGTTCTCTTATGCGATCTATAATATATCGAGTTGAATGTCCCCGTTGATGCTGATATTCCACGGTCTATTACATTTGAAATTTCCTGTGCTCTCAGTTCAGAGACAGAAAAAAAGAGATTAGTTGTATGTTATTGAATTGATAAGTTCATAGTCTATACATACTGCCCGCTGGTTACTTCTGGTACTTAACCGTGCACTCAACTTTTTAGCAACAAATTCACAAGTTACATTCTGTAACGTTCCTTTCATATCTTGGATTCCCGGTGTTCTTTTTCTTTCATTAATCAGCTACAAGCATGGAAACAACAGTAGTCACAACCGTTGTCACTACAAGTGTACCTACCAGCACGTCGAAACCCACTACAGTAACTGAAGCTACCACCACAGCTGTTACCACAACAACTCCGATGGGTACTACTAGGAAGGAGGAGACCACAACTCTTTCTACTACTACCCCTGCTCAGACTACAGCAATGGGTACAGCCTTGTAGTTGTTCTTTTATATTTGAATTAATGGGCTTTCTACGAAAAAAAAAATCGTGAAATCATTTTAGCTTCAATGCCAATTGAACAAAATGGATGTAACACCTTCACAGTGATGGATTTTCGACAAATCAAACGAATTGCAAACCGACAAACAAATATAACCTTCACATCTTTCAATATAGTCCAGATAACCAAAACATAACTCCTTGTTTAAACGGGATATCTTCAACATTTAATCTTGTAGAATACGTTCTAGATTCAATACCAAAAAGAAGAGAACAAACAAACACACAAACAAAAACAGACTTAATATGACACAACTTCACTGTACAGGCTCTTCAAGAATTTCCAACGATTTCCAAGCTACCAAGCATTAATGCCCAAATTTTATTTCAATAACACAGTCCAGTAAAGTAAAACATGACTCGAAGCAGGAATCTCTCTCTTGACCAGATCAAGTGACAAGACGCTAAACTTTGTTTTTTGGTTATTGTTTTTTTAGCAGTGTATTGATGCCAAACCTTACATTCATTAGCGAGGACACTGTTTTTGAAATTACATCTTGAATTTCTGAACATTAAGATATGCAAAACAATAAATCATCACCTAAGTCATGGAAAGTACTTAATTTGTATTTCAATATAATATTTCAGCTCTGTCTGATGCGACTGTAATCGATCCATAACTAGAATGTTCTCTTTTTTTCTCTCTCAACATTTACAGAAACGACAACTCTGGGTCAGTCAGGTAGGTCTAAGTCTGCGTTGTATTTGTAACCTTTTTGAATTAACGTGTAGTAAGAAAGAAAATCGGTTATCACTAAATAATAATTACTTTAAGATCAAACTGGTTTCGGCTATTCTTCGCTATAGGTATTGTCTTCAAAATGTTTTTCTCAACTGTCATAAACTTTGAGTGACAGATACATGCGTGTCGTTTTCTTTTTTTAACAGAAGTCACAACAAGGTCGCGAACGCGAGCGACAACGACTACTGCTCCAGGAACAGAGCAAACAACAGCAGTAGTTGAGGAAACTACTGCCACTCCTGAAGCAACAACTACAACTCAGACAACTGTTACTTCGATCACTACAGAAAGGCCGGAATCTACTACGCCAGGTACTTTTTCACTTCCATTTTTGTCGGACTTGTGTCCCAAGACTCTAAACCTGAAGGATTTCATTTGATTAGAAGGCAGTCAGACAAGTTTTCCGCGTTAACATAACCTGTTCCATCATGTACTTTCCTGCTACACCACATCAAACGAGCCAGTTTGCTAAACTAGACAAACGTATAAATACAAATGTTGGTAACTCTGTGTACCAGTCCACGGTTTTCTGTTTCCCAAACAGTTTTACGCTACAAATTATTTTCTTTTACTTTCCAGGTTATTGCAGAAAACCGCTGGATGGCGAGGACCCTGATACTAAATTAAGAGTTTTACTGGACAACGTCGAAACAAACCTTTGGACGGAACCTACTTCCAATAGGAAAGTAAGAGTCATTGTCAAATCAACGGATGACACCTCCGAAGTGACGATTAAGGTATCAGCCGTCAGCATAACCACAACGAATGGCTCGCCTCCCAATACTGTCACAATTGGTGTCCCGCCGTCGAGCGATGGAGATGTTGAACGCCAATTTACAGCTGAACCCGGAGAAGATCAGCCTTCAGGAATGTACGAGTTTGAACCTTTGACTGGTTTGAATGAAGTTTATTTTGACATCACCCTTCCAGATGACTACAACGTGGCAGATTCGCAGTTGACGGTGACATTCAGAGGATGTATTGAGACAGGTAATTTCGTTTCCTTTTATTCTGGGTTCCTATATTCCTACTTTCTCATCTCTCTTGTTCTCTTATGCGATCTATAATATATCGAGTTGAATGTCCCCGTTGATGCTGATATTCCACGGTCTATTACATTTGAAATTTCCTGTGCTCTCAGTTCAGAGACAGAAAAAAAGAGATTAGTTGTATGTTATTGAATTGATAAGTTCATAGTCTATACATACTGCCCGCTGGTTACTTCTGGTACTTAACCGTGCACTCAACTTTTTAGCAACAAATTCACAAGTTACATTCTGTAACGTTCCTTTCATATCTTGGATTCCCGGTGTTCTTTTTCTTTCATTAATCAGCTACAAGCATGGAAACAACAGTAGTCACAACCGTTGTCACTACAAGTGTACCTACCAGCACGTCGAAACCCACTACAGTAACTGAAGCTACCACCACAGCTGTTACCACAACAACTCCGATGGGTACTACTAGGAAGGAGGAGACCACAACTCTTTCTACTACTACCCCTGCTCAGACTACAGCAATGGGTACAGCCTTGTAGTTGTTCTTTTATATTTGAATTAATGGGCTTTCTACGAAAAAAAAAATCGTGAAATCATTTTAGCTTCAATGCCAATTGAACAAAATGGATGTAACACCTTCACAGTGATGGATTTTCGACAAATCAAACGAATTGCAAACCGACAAACAAATATAACCTTCACATCTTTCAATATAGTCCAGATAACCAAAACATGACTCCTTGTTTAAACGGGATATCTTCAACATTTAATCTTGTAGAATACGTTCTAGATTCAATACCAAAAAGAAGAGAACAAACAAACACACAAACAAAAACAGACTTAATATGACACAACTTCACTGTACAGGCTCTTCAAGAATTTCCAACGATTTCCAAGCTACCAAGCATTAATGCCCAAATTTTATTTCAATAACACAGTCCAGTAAAGTAAAACATGACTCGAAGCAGGAATCTCTCTCTTGACCAGATCAAGTGACAAGACGCTAAACTTTGTTTTTTGGTTATTGTTTTTTTAGCAGTGTATTGATGCCAAACCTTACATTCATTAGCGAGGACACTGTTTTTGAAATTACATCTTGAATTTCTGAACATTAAGATATGCAAAACAATAAATCATCACCTAAGTCATGGAAAGTACTTAATTTGTATTTCAATATAATATTTCAGCTCTGTCTGATGCGACTGTAATCGATCCATAACTAGAATGTTCTCTTTTTTTCTCTCTCAACATTTACAGAAACGACAACTCTGGGTCAGTCAGGTAGGTCTAAGTCTGCGTTGTATTTGTAACCTTTTTGAATTAACGTGTAGTAAGAAAGAAAATCGGTTATCACTAAATAATAATTACTTTAAGATCAAACTGGTTTCGGCTATTCTTCGCTATAGGTATTGTCTTCAAAATGTTTTTCTCAACTGTCATAAACTTTGAGTGACAGATACATGCGTGTCGTTTTCTTTTTTTAACAGAAGTCACAACAAGGTCGCGAACGCGAGCGACAACGACTACTGCTCCAGGAACAGAGCAAACAACAGCAGTAGTTGAGGAAACTACTGCCACTCCTGAAGCAACAACTACAACTCAGACAACTGTTACTTCGATCACTACAGAAAGGCCGGAATCTACTACGCCAGGTACTTTTTCACTTCCATTTTTGTCGGACTTGTGTCCCAAGACTCTAAACCTGAAGGATTTCATTTGATTAGAAGGCAGTCAGACAAGTTTTCCGCGTTAACATAACCTGTTCCATCATGTACTTTCCTGCTACACCACATCAAACGAGCCAGTTTGCTAAACTAGACAAACGTATAAATACAAATGTTGGTAACTCTGTGTACCAGTCCACGGTTTTCTGTTTCCCAAACAGTTTTACGCTACAAATTATTTTCTTTTACTTTCCAGGTTATTGCAGAAAACCGCTGGATGGCGAGGACCCTGATACTAAATTAAGAGTTTTACTGGACAACGTCGAAACAAACCTTTGGACGGAACCTACTTCCAATAGGAAAGTAAGAGTCATTGTCAAATCAACGGATGACACCTCCGAAGTGACGATTAAGGTATCAGCCGTCAGCATAACCACAACGAATGGCTCGCCTCCCAATACTGTCACAATTGGTGTCCCGCCGTCGAGCGATGGAGATGTTGAACGCCAATTTACAGCTGAACCCGGAGAAGATCAGCCTTCAGGAATGTACGAGTTTGAACCTTTGACTGGTTTGAATGAAGTTTATTTTGACATCACCCTTCCAGATGACTACAACGTGGCAGATTCGCAGTTAACGGTGACATTCAGAGGATGTATTGAGACAGGTAATTTCGTTTCCTTTTATTCTGGGTTCCTATATTCCTACTTTCTCATCTCTCTTGTTCTCTTATGCGATCTATAATATATCGAGTTGAATGTCCCCGTTGTTGCTGATATTCCACGGTCTATTACATTTGAAATTTCCTCTGCTCTCAATTCAGAGACAGAAAAAAAGAGATTAGTTATATGTTATTGAATTGATAAGTTCATAGTCTATACATACTGCCCGCTGGTTACTTCTGGTACTTAACCGTGCACTCAACTTTTTAGCAACAAATTCACAAGTTACATTCTGTAACGTTCCTTTCATATCTTGGATTCTCGGTGTTCTTTTTCTTTCATTAATCAGCTACGAGCATGGAAACAACAGTAGTCACAACCGTTGTCACTACAAGTGTACCTACCAGCACGTCGAAACCCACTACAGTAACTGAAGCTACCACCACAGCTGTTACCACAACAACTCCGATGGGTACTACTAGGAAGGAGGAGACCACAACTCTTTCTACTACTACCCCTGCTCAGACTACAGCAATGGGTACAGCCTTGTAGTTGTTCTTTTATATTTGAATTAATGGGCTTTCTACGAAAAAAAAAAATCGTGAAATCATTTTAGCTTCAATGCCAATTGAACAAAATGGATGTAACACCTTCTTCACAGTGATGGATTTTCGACAAATCAAACGAATTGCAAACCGACAAACAAATATAACCTTCACATCTTTCAATATAGTCCAGATGACCAAAACATAACTCCTTGTTTAAACGGGATATCTTCAACATTTAATCTTGTAGAATACGTTCTAGATTCAATACCAAAAAGAAGAGAACAAACAAACACACAAACAAAAACAGACTTAATATGACACAACTTCACTGTACAGGCTCTTCAAGAATTTCCAACGATTTCCAAGCTACCAAGCATTAATGCCCAAATTTTATTTCAATAACACAGTCCAGTAAAGTAAAACATGACTCGAAGCAGGAATCTCTCTCTTGACCAGATCAAGTGACAAGACGCTAAACTTTGTTTTTTGGTTATTGTTTTTTTAGCAGTGTATTGATGCCAAACCTTACATTCATTAGCGAGGACACTGTTTTTGAAATTACATCTTGAATTTCTGAACATTAAGATATGCAAAACAATAAATCATCACCTAAGTCATGGAAAGTACTTAATTTGTATTTCAATATAATATTTCAGCTCTGTCTGATGCGACTGTAATCGATCCATAACTAGAATGTTCTCTTTTTTTCTCTCTCAACATTTACAGAAACGACAACTCTGGGTCAGTCAGGTAGGTCTAAGTCTGCGTTGTATTTGTAACCTTTTTGAATTAACGTGTAGTAAGAAAGAAAATCGGTTATCACTAAATAATAATTACTTTAAGATCAAACTGGTTTCGGCTATTCTTCGCTATAGGTATTGTCTTCAAAATGTTTTTCTCAACTGTCATAAACTTTGAGTGACAGATACATGCGTGTCGTTTTCTTTTTTTAACAGAAGTCACAACAAGGTCGCGAACGCGAGCGACAACGACTACTGCTCCAGGAACAGAGCAAACAACAGCAGTAGTTGAGGAAACTACTGCCACTCCTGAAGCAACAACTACAACTCAGACAACTGTTACTTCGATCACTACAGAAAGGCCGGAATCTACTACGCCAGGTACTTTTTCACTTCCATTTTTGTCGGACTTGTGTCCCAAGACTCTAAACCTGAAGGATTTCATTTGATTAGAAGGCAGTCAGACAAGTTTTCCGCGTTAACATAACCTGTTCCATCATGTACTTTCCTGCTACACCACATCAAACGAGCCAGTTTGCTAAACTAGACAAACGTATAAATACAAATGTTGGTAACTCTGTGTACCAGTCCACGGTTTTCTGTTTCCCAAACAGTTTTACGCTACAAATTATTTTCTTTTACTTTCCAGGTTATTGCAGAAAACCGCTGGATGGCGAGGACCCTGATACTAAATTAAGAGTTTTACTGGACAACGTCGAAACAAACCTTTGGACGGAACCTACTTCCAATAGGAAAGTAAGAGTCATTGTCAAATCAACGGATGACACCTCCGAAGTGACGATTAAGGTATCAGCCGTCAGCATAACCACAACGAATGGCTCGCCTCCCAATACTGTCACAATTGGTGTCCCGCCGTCGAGCGATGGAGATGTTGAACGCCAATTTACAGCTGAACCCGGAGAAGATCAGCCTTCAGGAATGTACGAGTTTGAACCTTTGACTGGTTTGAATGAAGTTTATTTTGACATCACCCTTCCAGATGACTACAACGTGGCAGATTCGCAGTTAACGGTGACATTCAGAGGATGTATTGAGACAGGTAATTTCGTTTCCTTTTATTCTGGGTTCCTATATTCCTACTTTCTCATCTCTCTTGTTCTCTTATGCGATCTATAATATATCGAGTTGAATGTCCCCGTTGTTGCTGATATTCCACGGTCTATTACATTTGAAATTTCCTCTGCTCTCAATTCAGAGACAGAAAAAAAGAGATTAGTTATATGTTATTGAATTGATAAGTTCATAGTCTATACATACTGCCCGCTGGTTACTTCTGGTACTTAACCGTGCACTCAACTTTTTAGCAACAAATTCACAAGTTACATTCTGTAACGTTCCTTTCATATCTTGGATTCTCGGTGTTCTTTTTCTTTCATTAATCAGCTACGAGCATGGAAACAACAGTAGTCACAACCGTTGTCACTACAAGTGTACCTACCAGCACGTCGAAACCCACTACAGTAACTGAAGCTACCACCACAGCTGTTACCACAACAACTCCGATGGGTACTACTAGGAAGGAGGAGACCACAACTCTTTCTACTACTACCCCTGCTCAGACTACAGCAATGGGTACAGCCTTGTAGTTGTTCTTTTATATTTGAATTAATGGGCTTTCTACGAAAAAAAAAAATCGTGAAATCATTTTAGCTTCAATGCCAATTGAACAAAATGGATGTAACACCTTCTTCACAGTGATGGATTTTCGACAAATCAAACGAATTGCAAACCGACAAACAAATATAACCTTCACATCTTTCAATATAGTCCAGATGACCAAAACATAACTCCTTGTTTAAACGGGATATCTTCAACATTTAATCTTGTAGAATACGTTCTAGATTCAATACCAAAAAGAAGAGAACAAACAAACACACAAACAAAAACAGACTTAATATGACACAACTTCACTGTACAGGCTCTTCAAGAATTTCCAACGATTTCCAAGCTACCAAGCATTAATGCCCAAATTTTATTTCAATAACACAGTCCAGTAAAGTAAAACATGACTCGAAGCAGGAATCTCTCTCTTGACCAGATCAAGTGACAAGACGCTAAACTTTGTTTTTTGGTTATTGTTTTTTTAGCAGTGTATTGATGCCAAACCTTACATTCATTAGCGAGGACACTGTTTTTGAAATTACATCTTGAATTTCTGAACATTAAGATATGCAAAACAATAAATCATCACCTAAGTCATGGAAAGTACTTAATTTGTATTTCAATATAATATTTCAGCTCTGTCTGATGCGACTGTAATCGATCCATAACTAGAATGTTCTCTTTTTTTCTCTCTCAACATTTACAGAAACGACAACTCTGGGTCAGTCAGGTAGGTCTAAGTCTGCGTTGTATTTGTAACCTTTTTGAATTAACGTGTAGTAAGAAAGAAAATCGGTTATCACTAAATAATAATTACTTTAAGATCAAACTGGTTTCGGCTATTCTTCGCTATAGGTATTGTCTTCAAAATGTTTTTCTCAACTGTCATAAACTTTGAGTGACAGATACATGCGTGTCGTTTTCTTTTTTTAACAGAAGTCACAACAAGGTCGCGAACGCGAGCGACAACGACTACTGCTCCAGGAACAGAGCAAACAACAGCAGTAGTTGAGGAAACTACTGCCACTCCTGAAGCAACAACTACAACTCAGACAACTGTTACTTCGATCACTACAGAAAGGCCGGAATCTACTACGCCAGGTACTTTTTCACTTCCATTTTTGTCGGACTTGTGTCCCAAGACTCTAAACCTGAAGGATTTCATTTGATTAGAAGGCAGTCAGACAAGTTTTCCGCGTTAACATAACCTGTTCCATCATGTACTTTCCTGCTACACCACATCAAACGAGCCAGTTTGCTAAACTAGACAAACGTATAAATACAAATGTTGGTAACTCTGTGTACCAGTCCACGGTTTTCTGTTTCCCAAACAGTTTTACGCTACAAATTATTTTCTTTTACTTTCCAGGTTATTGCAGAAAACCGCTGGATGGCGAGGACCCTGATACTAAATTAAGAGTTTTACTGGACAACGTCGAAACAAACCTTTGGACGGAACCTACTTCCAATAGGAAAGTAAGAGTCATTGTCAAATCAACGGATGACACCTCCGAAGTGACGATTAAGGTATCAGCCGTCAGCATAACCACAACGAATGGCTCGCCTCCCAATACTGTCACAATTGGTGTCCCGCCGTCGAGCGATGGAGATGTTGAACGCCAATTTACAGCTGAACCCGGAGAAGATCAGCCTTCAGGAATGTACGAGTTTGAACCTTTGACTGGTTTGAATGAAGTTTATTTTGACATCACCCTTCCAGATGACTACAACGTGGCAGATTCGCAGTTGACGGTGACATTCAGAGGATGTATTGAGACAGGTAATTTCGTTTCCTTTTATTCTGGGTTCCTATATTCCTACTTTCTCATCTCTCTTGTTCTCTTATGCGATCTATAATATATCGAGTTGAATGTCCCCGTTGTTGCTGATATTCCACGGTCTATTACATTTGAAATTTCCTGTGCTCTCAGTTCAGAGACAGAAAAAAAGAGATTAGTTGTATGTTATTGAATTGATAAGTTCATAGTCTATACATACTGCCCGCTGGTTACTTCTGGTACTTAACCGTGCACTCAACTTTTTAGCAACAAATTCACAAGTTACATTCTGTAACGTTCCTTTCATATCTTGGATTCCCGGTGTTCTTTTTCTTTCATTAATCAGCTACAAGCATGGAAACAACAGTAGTCACAACCGTTGTCACTACAAGTGTACCTACCAGCACGTCGAAACCCACTACAGTAACTGAAGCTACCACCACAGCTGTTACCACAACAACTCCGATGGGTACTACTAGGAAGGAGGAGACCACAACTCTTTCTACTACTACCCCTGCTCAGACTACAGCAATGGGTACAGCCTTGTAGTTGTTCTTTTATATTTGAATTAATGGGCTTTCTACGAAAAAAAAAATCGTGAAATCATTTTAGCTTCAATGCCAATTGAACAAAATGGATGTAACACCTTCACAGTGATGGATTTTCGACAAATCAAACGAATTGCAAACCGACAAACAAATATAACCTTCACATCTTTCAATATAGTCCAGATAACCAAAACATAACTCCTTGTTTAAACGGGATATCTTCAACATTTAATCTTGTAGAATACGTTCTAGATTCAATACCAAAAAGAAGAGAACAAACAAACACACAAACAAAAACAGACTTAATATGACACAACTTCACTGTACAGGCTCTTCAAGAATTTCCAACGATTTCCAAGCTACCAAGCATTAATGCCCAAATTTTATTTCAATAACACAGTCCAGTAAAGTAAAACATGACTCGAAGCAGGAATCTCTCTCTTGACCAGATCAAGTGACAAGACGCTAAACTTTGTTTTTTGGTTATTGTTTTTTTAGCAGTGTATTGATGCCAAACCTTACATTCATTAGCGAGGACACTGTTTTTGAAATTACATCTTGAATTTCTGAACATTAAGATATGCAAAACAATAAATCATCACCTAAGTCATGGAAAGTACTTAATTTGTATTTCAATATAATATTTCAGCTCTGTCTGATGCGACTGTAATCAATCCATAACTAGAATGTTCTCTTTTTTTCTCTCTCAACATTTACAGAAACGACAACTCTGGGTCAGTCAGGTAGGTCTAAGTCTGCGTTGTATTTGTAACCTTTTTGAATTAACGTGTAGTAAGAAAGAAAATCGGTTATCACTAAATAATAATTACTTTAAGATCAAACTGGTTTCGGCTATTCTTCGCTATAGGTATTGTCTTCAAAATGTTTTTCTCAACTGTCATAAACATTGAGTGACAGATACATGCGTGTCGTTTTCTTTTTTTAACAGAAGTCACAACAAGGTCGCGAACGCGAGCGACAACGACTACTGCTCCAGGAACAGAGCAAACAACAGCAGTAGTTGAGGAAACTACTGCCACTCCTGAAGCAACAACTACAACTCAGACAACTGTTACATCGATCACTACAGAAAGGCCGGAATCTACTACGCCAGGTACTTTTTCACTTCCATTTTTGTCGGACTTGTGTCCCAAGACTCTAAACCTGAAGGATTTCATTTGATTAGAAGGCAGTCAGACAAGTTTTCCGCGTTAACATAACCTGTTCCATCATGTACTTTCCTGCTACACCACATCAAACGAGCCAGTTTGCTAAACTAGACAAACGTATAAATACAAATGTTGGTAACTCTGTGTACCAGTCCACGGTTTTCTGTTTCCCAAACAGTTTTACGCTACAAATTATTTTCTTTTACTTTCCAGGTTATTGCAGAAAACCGCTGGATGGTGAGGACCCTGATACTAAATTAAGAGTTTTACTGGACAACGTCGAAACAAACCTTTGGACGGAACCTACTTCCAATAGGAAAGTAAGAGTCATTGTCAAATCAACGGATGACACCTCCGAAGTGACGATTAAGGTATCAGCCGTCAGCATAACCACAACGAATGGCTCGCCTCCCAATACTGTCACAATTGGTGTCCCGCCGTCGAGCGATGGAGATGTTGAACGCCAATTTACAGCTGAACCCGGAGAAGATCAGCCTTCAGGAATGTACGAGTTTGAACCTTTGACTGGTTTGAATGAAGTTTATTTTGACATCACCCTTCCTGATGACTACAACGTGGCAGATTCGCAGTTGACGGTGACATTAAGAGGATGTATTGAGACAGGTAATTTCGTTTCCTTTTATTCTGGGTTCCTATATTCCTACTTTCTCATCTCTCTTGTTCTCTTATGCGATCTATAATATATCGAGTTGAATGTCCCCGTTGTTGCTGATATTCCACGGTCTATTACATTTGAAATTTCCTGTGCTCTCAATTCAGAGACAGAAAAAAAGAGATTAGTTGTATGTTATTGAATTGATAAGTTCATAGTCTATACATACTGCCCGCTGGTTACTTCTGGTACTTAACCGTGCACTCAACTTTTTAGCAACAAATTCACAAGTCACATTCTGTAACGTTCCTTTCATATCTTGGATTCCCGGTGTTCTTTTTCTTTCATTAATTAGCTACGAGCATGGAAACAACAGTAGTCACAACCGTTGTCACTACAAGTGTACCTACCAGCACGTCGAAACCCACTACAGTAACTGAAGCTACCACCACAGCTGTTACCACAACAACTCCGATGGGTACTACTAGGAAGGAGGAGACCACAACTCTTTCTACTACTACCCCTGCTCAGACTACAGCAATGGGTACAGCCTTGTAGTTGTTCTTTTATATTTGAATTAATGGGCTTTCTACGAAAAAAAAAAAATCGTGAAATCATTTTAGCTTCAATGCCAATTGAACAAAATGGATGTAACACCTTCTTCACAGTGATGGATTTTCGACAAATCAAACGAATTGCAAACCGACAAACAAATATAACCTTCACATCTTTCAATATAGTCCAGATGACCAAAACATAACTCCTTGTTTAAACGGGATATCTTCAACATTTAATCTTGTAGAATACGTTCTAGATTCAATACCAAAAAGAAGAGAACAAACAAACACACAAACAAAAACAGACTTAATATGACACAACTTCACTGTACAGGCTCTTCAAGAATTTCCAACGATTTCCAAGCTACCAAGCATTAATGCCCAAATTTTATTTCAATAACACAGTCCAGTAAAGTAAAACATGACTCGAAGCAGGAATCTCTCTCTTGACCAGATCAAGTGACAAGACGCTAAACTTTGTTTTTTGGTTATTGTTTTTTAGCAGTGTATGGATGCCAAACCTTACATTCATTAGCGAGGACACTGTTTTTGAAATTACATCTTGAATTTCTGAACATTAAGATATGCAAAACAATAAATCATCACCTAAGTCATGGAAAGTACTTAATTTGTATTTCAATATAATATTTCAGCTCTGTCTGATGCGACTGTAATCGATCCATAACTAGAATGTTCTCTTTTTTTCTCTCTCAACATTTACAGAAACGACAACTCTGGGTCAGTCAGGTAGGTCTAAGTCTGCGTTGTATTTGTAACCTTTTTGAATTAACGTGTAGTAAGAAAGAAAATCGGTTATCACTAAATAATAATTACTTTAAGATCAAACTGGTTTCGGCTATTCTTCGCTATAGGTATTGTCTTCAAAATGTTTTTCTCAACTGTCATAAACATTGAGTGACAGATACATGCGTGTCGTTTTCTTTTTTTAACAGAAGTCACAACAAGGTCGCGAACGCGAGCGACAACGACTACTGCTCCAGGAACAGAGCAAACAACAGCAGTAGTTGAGGAAACTACTGCCACTCCTGAAGCAACAACTACAACTCAGACAACTGTTACATCGATCACTACAGAAAGGCCGGAATCTACTACGCCAGGTACTTTTTCACTTCCATTTTTGTCGGACTTGTGTCCCAAGACTCTAAACCTGAAGGATTTCATTTGATTAGAAGGCAGTCAGACAAGTTTTCCGCGTTAACATAACCTGTTCCATCATGTACTTTCCTGCTACACCACATCAAACGAGCCAGTTTGCTAAACTAGACAAACGTATAAATACAAATGTTGGTAACTCTGTGTACCAGTCCACGGTTTTCTGTTTCCCAAACAGTTTTACGCTACAAATTATTTTCTTTTACTTTCCAGGTTATTGCAGAAAACCGCTGGATGGCGAGGACCCTGATACTAAATTAAGAGTTTTACTGGACAACGTCGAAACAAACCTTTGGACGGAACCTACTTCCAATAGGAAAGTAAGAGTCATTGTCAAATCAACGGATGACACCTCCGAAGTGACGATTAAGGTATCAGCCGTCAGCATAACCACAACGAATGGCTCGCCTCCCAATACTGTCACAATTGGTGTCCCGCCGTCGAGCGATGGAGATGTTGAACGCCAATTTACAGCTGAACCCGGAGAAGATCAGCCTTCAGGAATGTACGAGTTTGAACCTTTGACTGGTTTGAATGAAGTTTATTTTGACATCACCCTTCCTGATGACTACAACGTGGCAGATTCGCAGTTGACGGTGACATTCAGAGGATGTATTGAGACAGGTAATTTCGTTTCCTTTTATTCTGGGTTCCTATATTCCTACTTTCTCATCTCTCTTGTTCTCTTATGCGATCTATAATATATCGAGTTGAATGTCCCCGTTGTTGCTGATATTCCACGGTCTATTACATTTGAAATTTCCTGTGCTCTCAATTCAGAGACAGAAAAAAAAGAGATTAGTTGTATGTTATTGAATTGATAAGTTCATAGTCTATACATACTGCCCGCTGGTTACTTCTGGTACTTAACCGTGCACTCAGCTTTTTAGCAACAAATTCACAAGTTACATTCTGTAACGTTCCTTTCATATCTTGGATTCCCGGTGTTCTTTTTCTTTCATTAATCAGCTACGAGCATGGAAACAACAGTAGTCACAACCGTTGTCACTACAAGTGTACCTACCAGCACGTCGAAACCCACTACAGTAACTGAAGCTACCACCACAGCTGTTACCACAACAACTCCGATGGGTACTACTAGGAAGGAGGAGACCACAACTCTTTCTACTACTACCCCTGCTCAGACTACAGCAATGGGTACAGCCTTGTAGTTGTTCTTTTATATTTGAATTAATGGGCTTTCTACGAAAAAAAAAAAATCGTGAAATCATTTTAGCTTCAATGCCAATTGAACAAAATGGATGTAACACCTTCTTCACAGTGATGGATTTTCGACAAATCAAACGAATTGCAAACCGACAAACAAATATAACCTTCACATCTTTCAATATAGTCCAGATGACCAAAACATAACTCCTTGTTTAAACGGGATATCTTCAACATTTAATCTTGTAGAATACGTTCTAGATTCAATACCAAAAAGAAGAGAACAAACAAACACACAAACAAAAACAGACTTAATATGACACAACTTCACTGTACAGGCTCTTCAAGAATTTCCAACGATTTCCAAGCTACCAAGCATTAATGCCCAAATTTTATTTCAATAACACAGTCCAGTAAAGTAAAACATGACTCGAAGCAGGAATCTCTCTCTTGACCAGATCAAGTGACAAGACGCTAAACTTTGTTTTTTGGTTATTGTTTTTTAGCAGTGTATGGATGCCAAACCTTACATTCATTAGCGAGGACACTGTTTTTGAAATTACATCTTGAATTTCTGAACATTAAGATATGCAAAACAATAAATCATCACCTAAGTCATGGAAAGTACTTAATTTGTATTTTAATATAATATTTCAGCTCTGTCTGATGCGACTGTAATCGATCCATAACTAGAATGTTCTCTTTTTTCTCTCTCAACATTTACAGAAACGACAACTCTGGGTCAGTCAGGTAGGTCTAAGTCTGCGTTGTATTTGTAACCTTTTTGAATTAACGTGTAGTAAGAAAGAAAATCGGTTATCACTAAATAATAATTACTTTAAGATCAAACTGGTTTCGGCTATTCTTCGCTATAGGTATTGTCTTCAAAATGTTTTTCTCAACTGTCATAAACATTGAGTGACAGATACATGCGTGTCGTTTTCTTTTTTTAACAGAAGTCACAACAAGGTCGCGAACGCGAGCGACAACGACTACTGCTCCAGGAACAGAGCAAACAACAGCAGTAGTTGAGGAAACTACTGCCACTCCTGAAGCAACAACTACAACTCAGACAACTGTTACATCGATCACTACAGAAAGGCCGGAATCTACTACGCCAGGTACTTTTTCACTTCCATTTTTGTCGGACTTGTGTCCCAAGACTCTAAACATGAAGGATTTCATTTGATTAGAAGGCAGTTTTCCGCGTTAACATAACCTGTTCCATCATGTACTTTCCTGCTACACCACATCAAACGAGCCAGTTTGCTAAACTAGACAAGCGTATAAATACAAATGTTGGTAACTCTGTGTACCAGTCCACGCTTTTCTGTTTCCCAAACAGTTTTACGCTACAAATTATTTTCTTTTACTTTCCAGGTTATTGCAGAAAACCGCTGGATGGCGAGGACCCTGATACTAAATTAAGAGTTTTACTGGACAACGTCGAAACAAACCTTTGGACGGAACCTACTTCCAATAGGAAAGTAAGAGTCATTGTCAAATCAACGGATGACACCTCCGAAGTGACGATTAAGGTATCAGCCGTCAGCATAACCACAACGAATGGCTCGCCTCCCAATACTGTCACAATTGGTGTCCCGCCGTCGAGCGATGGAGATGTTGAACGCCAATTTACAGCTGAACCCGGAGAAGATCAGCCTTCAGGAATGTACGAGTTTGAACCTTTGACTGGTTTGAATGAAGTTTATTTTGACATCACCCTTCCTGATGACTACAACGTGGCAGATTCGCAGTTGACCGTGACATTCAGAGGATGTATTGAGACAGGTAATTTCGTTTCCTTTTATTCTGGGTTCCCATATTCCTACTTTCTCATCTCTCTTGTTCTCTTATTCGTCTATAATATATCGAGTTCAATGTCCCCGTTGTTGCTGATATTCCACGGTCTATTACATTTGAAATTTCCTGTGCTCTCAATTCAGAGACAGAAAAAAAAAGATTAGTTGTATGTTATTGAATTGATAAGTTCATAGTCTATACATACTGCCCACTGGTTACTTCTTGTACTTAACCGTGCACTCAACTTTTTAGCAACAAATTCACAAGTTACATTCTGTAACGTTCCTTTCATATCTTGGATTCCCGGGTGTTCTTTTTCTTTCATTAATCAGCTACGAGCATGGAAACAACAGTAGTCACAACCGTTGTCACTACAAGTGTACCTACCAGCACGTCGAAACCCACTACAGTAACTGAAGCTACCACCACAGCTGTTACCACAACAACTCCGATGGGTACTACTAGGAAGGAGGAGACCACAACTCTTTCTACTACTACCCCTGCTCAGACTACAGCAATGGGTACAGCCTTGTAGTTGTTCTTTTATATTTGAATTAATGGGCTTTCTACGAAAAAAAAAATCGTGAAATCATTTTAGCTTCAATGCCAATTGAACAAAATGGATGTAACACCTTCTTCACAGTGATGGATTTTCGACAAATCAAACGAATTGCAAACCGACAAACAAATATAACCTTCACGTCTTTCAATATAGTCCAGATGACCAAAACATAACTCCTTGTTTAAACGGGATATCTTCAACATTTAATCTTGTTGAATACGTTCTAGATTCAATACCAAAAAGAAGAGAACAAACAAACACACAAACAAAAACAGACTTAATATGACACAACTTCACTGTACAGGCTCTTCAAGAATTTCCAACGATTTCCAAGCTACCAAGCATTAATGCCCAAATTTTATTTCAATAACACAGTCCAGTAAAGTAAAACATGACTCGAAGCAGGAATCTCTCTCTTGACCAGATCAAGTGACAAGACGCTAAACTTTGTTTTTTGGTTATTGTTTTTTAGCAGTGTATGGATGCCAAACCTTACATTCATTAGCGAGGACACTGTTTTTGAAATTACAACTTGAATTTCTGAACATTAAGATATGCAAAACAATAAATCATCACCTAAGTCATGGAAAGTACTTAATTTGTATTTTAATATAATATTTCAGCTCTGTCTGATGCGACTGTAATCGATCCATAACTAGAATGTTCTCTTTTTTTCTCTCTCAACATTTACAGAAACGACAACTCTGGGTCAGTCAGGTAGGTCTAAGTCTGCGTTGTATTTGTAACCTTTTTGAATTAACGTGTAGTAAGAAAGAAAATCGGTTATCACTAAATAATAATTACTTTAAGATCAAACTGGTTTCGGCTATTCTTCGCTATAGGTATTGTCTTCAAAATGTTTTTCTCAACTGTCATAAACATTGAGTGACAGATACATGCGTGTCGTTTTCTTTTTTTAACAGAAGTCACAACAAGGTCGCGAACGCGAGCGACAACGACTACTGCTCCAGGAACAGAGCAAACAACAGCAGTAGTTGAGGAAACTACTGCCACTCCTGAAGCAACAACTACAACTCAGACAACTGTTACATCGATCACTACAGAAAGGCCGGAATCTACTACCCCAGGTACTTTTTCACTTCCATTTTTGTCGGACTTGTGTCCCAAGACTCTAAACATGAAGGATTTCATTTGATTAGAAGGCAGTCAGACAAGTTTTCCGCGTTAACATAACCTGTTCCATCATGTACTTTCCTGCTACACCACATCAAACGAGCCAGTTTGCTAAACTAGACAAGCGTATAAATACAAATGTTGGTAACTCTGTGTACCAGTCCACGCTTTTCTGTTTCCCAAACAGTTTTACGCTACAAATTATTTTCTTTTACTTTCCAGGTTATTGCAGAAAACCGCTGGATGGCGAGGACCCTGATACTAAATTAAGAGTTTTACTGGACAACGTCGAAACAAACCTTTGGACGGAACCTACTTCCAATAGGAAAGTAAGAGTCATTGTCAAATCAACGGATGACACCTCCGAAGTGACGATTAAGGTATCAGCCGTCAGCATAACCACAACGAATGGCTCGCCTCCCAATACTGTCACAATTGGTGTCCCGCCGTCGAGCGATGGAGATGTTGAACGCCAATTTACAGCTGAACCCGGAGAAGATCAGCCTTCAGGAATGTACGAGTTTGAACCTTTGACTGGTTTGAATGAAGTTTATTTTGACATCACCCTTCCTGATGACTACAACGTGGCAGATTCGCAGTTGACCGTGACATTCAGAGGATGTATTGAGACAGGTAATTTCGTTTCCTTTTATTCTGGGTTCCCATATTCCTACTTTCTCATCTCTCTTGTTCTCTTATTCGTCTATAATATGTCCCCGTTGTTGCTGATATTCCACGGTCTATTACATTTGAAATTTCCTGTGCTCTCAATTCAGAGACAGAAAAAAAAAGATTAGTTGTATGTTATTGAATTGATAAGTTCATAGTCTATACATACTGCCCACTGGTTACTTCTTGTACTTAACCGTGCACTCAACTTTTTAGCAACAAATTCACAAGTTACATTCTGTAACGTTCCTTTCATATCTTGGATTCCCGGGTGTTCTTTTTCTTTCATTAATCAGCTACGAGCATGGAAACAACAGTAGTCACAACCGTTGTCACTACAAGTGTACCTACCAGCACGTCGAAACCCACTACAGTAACTGAAGCTACCACCACAGCTGTTACCACAACAACTCCGATGGGTACTACTAGGAAGGAGGAGACCACAACTCTTTCTACTACTACCCCTGCTCAGACTACAGCAATGGGTACAGCCTTGTAGTTGTTCTTTTATATTTGAATTAATGGGCTTTCTACGAAAAAAAAAAATCGTGAAATCATTTTAGCTTCAATGCCAATTGAACAAAATGGATGTAACACCTTCTTCACAGTGATGGATTTTCGACAAATCAAACGAATTGCAAACCGACAAACAAATATAACCTTCACGTCTTTCAATATAGTCCAGATGACCAAAACATAACTCCTTGTTTAAACGGGATATCTTCAACATTTAATCTTGTAGAATACGTTCTAGATTCAATACCAAAAAGAAGAGAACAAACAAACACACAAACAAAAACAGACTTAATATGACACAACTTCACTGTACAGGCTCTTCAAGAATTTCCAACGATTTCCAAGCTACCAAGCATTAATGCCCAAATTTTATTTCAATAACACAGTCCAGTAAAGTAAAACATGACTCGAAGCAGGAATCTCTCTCTTGACCAGATCAAGTGACAAGACGCTAAACTTTGTTTTTTGGTTATTGTTTTTTAGCAGTGTATGGATGCCAAACCTTACATTCATTAGCGAGGACACTGTTTTTGAAATTACAACTTGAATTTCTGAACATTAAGATATGCAAAACAATAAATCATCACCTAAGTCATGGAAAGTACTTAATTTGTATTTTAATATAATATTTCAGCTCTGTCTGATGCGACTGTAATCGATCCATAACTAGAATGTTCTCTTTTTTTCTCTCTCAACATTTACAGAAACGACAACTCTGGGTCAGTCAGGTAGGTCTAAGTCTGCGTTGTATTTGTAACCTTTTTGAATTAACGTGTAGTAAGAAAGAAAATCGGTTATCACTAAATAATAATTACTTTAAGATCAAACTGGTTTCGGCTATTCTTCGCTATAGGTATTGTCTTCAAAATGTTTTTCTCAACTGTCATAAACATTGAGTGACAGATACATGCGTGTCGTTTTCTTTTTTTAACAGAAGTCACAACAAGGTCGCGAACGCGAGCGACAACGACTACTGCTCCAGGAACAGAGCAAACAACAGCAGTAGTTGAGGAAACTACTGCCACTCCTGAAGCAACAACTACAACTCAGACAACTGTTACATCGATCACTACAGAAAGGCCGGAATCTACTACCCCAGGTACTTTTTCACTTCCATTTTTGTCGGACTTGTGTCCCAAGACTCTAAACATGAAGGATTTCATTTGATTAGAAGGCAGTCAGACAAGTTTTCCGCGTTAACATAACCTGTTCCATCATGTACTTTCCTGCTACACCACATCAAACGAGCCAGTTTGCTAAACTAGACAAGCGTATAAATACAAATGTTGGTAACTCTGTGTACCAGTCCACGCTTTTCTGTTTCCCAAACAGTTTTACGCTACAAATTATTTTCTTTTACTTTCCAGGTTATTGCAGAAAACCGCTGGATGGCGAGGACCCTGATACTAAATTAAGAGTTTTACTGGACAACGTCGAAACAAACCTTTGGACGGAACCTACTTCCAATAGGAAAGTAAGAGTCATTGTCAAATCAACGGATGACACCTCCGAAGTGACGATTAAGGTATCAGCCGTCAGCATAACCACAACGAATGGCTCGCCTCCCAATACTGTCACAATTGGTGTCCCGCCGTCGAGCGATGGAGATGTTGAACGCCAATTTACAGCTGAACCCGGAGAAGATCAGCCTTCAGGAATGTACGAGTTTGAACCTTTGACTGGTTTGAATGAAGTTTATTTTGACATCACCCTTCCTGATGACTACAACGTGGCAGATTCGCAGTTGACCGTGACATTCAGAGGATGTATTGAGACAGGTAATTTCGTTTCCTTTTATTCTGGGTTCCCATATTCCTACTTTCTCATCTCTCTTGTTCTCTTATTCGATCTATAATATATCGAGTTGAATGTCCCCGTTGTTGCTGATATTCCACGGTCTATTACATTTGAAATTTCCTGTGCTCTCAATTCAGAGACAGAAAAAAAAAGATTAGTTGTATGTTATTGAATTGATAAGTTCATAGTCTATACATACTGCCCACTGGTTACTTCTTGTACTTAACCGTGCACTCAACTTTTTAGCAACAAATTCACAAGTTACATTCTGTAACGTTCCTTTCATATCTTGGATTCCCGGTGTTCTTTTTCTTTCATTAATCAGCTACGAGCATGGAAACAACAGTAGTCACAACCGTTGTCACTACAAGTGTACCTACCAGCACGTCGAAACCCACTACAGTAACTGAAGCTACCACCACAGCTGTTACCACAACAACTCCGATGGGTACTACTAGGAAGGAGGAGACCACAACTCTTTCTACTACTACCCCTGCTCAGACTACAGCAATGGGTACAGCCTTGTAGTTGTTCTTTTATATTTGAATTAATGGGCTTTCTACGAAAAAAAAAATCGTGAAATCATTTTAGCTTCAATGCCAATTGAACAAAATGGATGTAACACCTTCTTCACAGTGATGGATTTTCGACAAATCAAACGAATTGCAAACCGACAAACAAATATAACCTTCACATCTTTCAATATAGTCCAGATGACCAAAACATAACTCCTTGTTTAAACGGGATATCTTCAACATTTAATCTTGTAGAATACGTTCTAGATTCAATACCAAAAAGAAGAGAACAAACAAACACACAAACAAAAACAGACTTAATATGACACAACTTTACTGTACAGGCTCTTCAAGAATTTCCAACGATTTCCAAGCTACCAAGCATTAATGCCCAAATTTTATTTCAATAACACAGTCCAGTAAAATAAAACATGACTCGAAGCAGGAATCTCTCTCTTGACCAGATCAAGGGACAAGACGCTAAACTTTGTTTTTTGGTTATTGTTTTTTTAGCAGTGTATGGATGCCAAACCTTACATTCATTAGCGAGGACACTGTTTTTGAAATTACAACTTGAATTTCTGAACATTAAGATATGCAAAACAATAAATCATCACCTAAGTCATGGAAAGTACTTAATTTGTATTTCAATATAATATTTCAGCTCTGTCTGATGCGACTGTAATCGATCCATAACTAGAATGTTCTCTTTTTTTCTCTCTCAACATTTACAGAAACGACAACTCTGGGTCAGTCAGGTAGGTCTAAGTCTCCGTTGTATTTGTAACCTTTTTGAATTAACGTGTAGTAAGAAAGAAAATCGGTTATCACTGAATAATAATTACTTTAAGATCAAACTGGTTTCGGCTATTCTTCGCTATAGGTATTGTCTTCAAAATGTTTTTCTCAACTGTCATAAACATTGAGTGACAGATACGTGCGTGTCGTTTTCTTATTTTTAACAGAAGTCACAACAAGGTCGCGAACGCGAGCGACAACGACTACTGCTCCAGGAACAGAGCAAACAACAGCAGTCGTTGAGGAAACTACTGCCACTCCTGAAGCAACAACTACAACTCAGACAACTGTTACATCGATCACTACAGAAAGGCCGGAATCTACTACGCCAGGTACTTTTTCACTTCCATTTTTGTCGGACTTGTGTCCCAAGACTCTAAACATGAAGGATTTCATTTGATTAGAAGGCAGTCAGACAAGTTTTCCGCGTTAACATAACCTGTTCCATCACGTACTTTCTGCTACACCACATCAAACGAGCCAGTTTGCTAAACTAGACAAGAGAATAAATACAAATGTTGGTAACTCTACCAGCCAACGGTTTTCTGTTTCCCAAACAGTTTTACGCTACAAATTATTTTCTTTTACTTTCCAGGTTATTGCAGAAAACCACTGGATGCCGAGGACCCTGATACTAAATTAAGAGTTTTACTGGACAACGTCGAAACAAACCTTTGGACGGAACCTACTTCCAATAGGAAAGTAAGAGTCATTGTCAAATCAACGGATGACACCTCCGAAGTGACGATTAAGGTATCAGCCGTCAGCATAACCACAACGAATGGCTCGCCTCCCAATACTGTCACAATTGGTGTCCCGCCGTCGAGCGATGGAGATGTTGAACGCCAATTTACAGCTGAACCCGGAGAAGATCAGCCTTCAGGAATGTACGAGTTTGAACCTTTGACTGGTTTGAATGAAGTTTATTTTGACATCACCCTTCCTGATGACTACAACGTGGCAGATTCGCAGTTGACCGTGACATTCAGAGGATGTATTGAGACAGGTAATTTCGTTTCCTTTTTTTCTGGGTTCCCATATTCCTACTTTCTCATCTCTCTTGTTCTCTTATTCGATCTATAATATATCGAGTTGAATGTCCCCGTTGTTGCTGATATTCCACGGTCTATTACATTTGAAATTTCCTGTGCTCTCAATTCAGAGACAGAAAAAAAAAAAGATTAGTTGTATGTTATTGAATTGATAAGTTCATAGTCTATACATACTGCCCACTGGTTACTTCTTGTACTTAACCGTGCACTCAACTTTTTAGCAACAAATTCACAAGTTACATTCTGTAACGTTCCTTTCATATCTTGGATTCCCGGTGTTCTTTTTCTTTCATTAATCAGCTACGAGCATGGAAACAACAGTAGTCACAACCGTTGTCACTACAAGTGTACCTACCAGCACGTCGAAACCCACTACAGTAACTGAAGCTACCACCACAGCTGTTACCACAACAACTCCGATGGGTACTACTAAGACGGAGGAGACCACAACTCTTTCTACTACTACCCCTGCTCAGACTACAGCAATGGGTACAGCCTTGTTGTTGTTCTTTTATATTAGGATTAATGGCCTTTCTACAAAAAAAAAAAAATAATAATAATAATAATAATCTCGTGATTTAGCTTCAATGCCAATAAAAGAAAATGGATATCACATCTTCTTCACAAATCAAATGAATCGCAAACCGACGAACAAATAAAATCTTCATATCTTTCAATATAGTCCAGATGACCTAACCATAACTCTTTGTTTAAACGGGATATCTTCAACATTTGATCTTGTAGAATACGTTCTAGATTCAATACCAAAAAGAAGAGAACAAACAAACACACAAACAAAAACAGACTTAATATGACACAACTTCACTGTACAGGCTCTTCAAGATTTTCCAACGATTTACAAGCTACCAAACATTAATGCCCAAATTTTATTTCAATAACACAGTCCAGTAAAGTAAAACATGACTCGAAGCAGGAATCTCTCTCTTGACCAGATCAAGGGACAAGACGCTAAACTTTGTTTTTTGGTTATTGTTTTTTTAGCAGTGTATGGATGCCAAACCTTACATTCATTAGCGAGGACACTGTTTTTGAAATTACAACTTGAATTTCTGAACATTAAGATATGCAAAACAATAAATCATCACCTAAGTCATGGAAAGTACTTAATTTGTATTTCAATATAATATTTCAGCTCTGTCTGATGCGACTGTAATCGATCCATAACTAGAATGTTCTCTTTTTTTCTCTCTCAACATTTACAGAAACGACAACTCTGGGTCAGTCAGGTAGGTCTAAGTCTGCATTCTATTTGTAACCTTTTTGAATTAACGTGTAGTAAGAAAGAAAATCGGTTATCACTGAATAATAATTACTTTAAGATCAAACTGGTTTCGGCTATTCTTCGCTATAGGTATTGTCTTCAAAATGTTTTTCTCAGCTGTCATAAACATTGAGTGACAGATACATGCGTGTCGTTTTCTTTTTTTAACAGAAGTCACAACAAGGTCGCGAACGCGAGCGACAACGACTACTGCTCCAGGAACAGAGCAAACAACAGCAGTCGTTGAGGAAACTACTGCCACTCCTGAAGCAACAACTACAACTCAGACAACTGTTACATCGATCACTACAGAAAGGCCGGAATCTACTACGCCAGGTACTTTTTCACTTCCATTTTTGTCGGACTTGTGTCCCAAGACTCTAAACATGAAGGATTTCATTTGATTAGAAGGCAGTCAGACAAGTTTTCCGCGTTAACATAACCTGTTCCATCATGTACTTTCTGCTACACCACATCAAACGAGCCAGTTTGCTAAACTAGACAAGAGAATAAATACAAATGTTGGTAACTCTGTGTACCAGCCAACGGTTTTCTGTTTCCCAAACAGTTTTACGCTACAAATTATTTTCTTTTACTTTCCAGGTTATTGCAGAAAACCACTGGATGCCGAGGACCCTGATACTAAATTAAGAGTTTTACTGGACAACGTCGAAACAAACCTTTGGACGGAACCTACTTCCAATAGGAAAGTAAGAGTCATTGTCAAATCAACGGATGACACCTCCGAAGTGACGATTAAGGTATCAGCCGTCAGCATAACCACAACGAATGGCTCGCCTCCCAATACTGTCACAATTGGTGTCCCGCCGTCGAGCGATGGAGATGTTGAACGCCAATTTACAGCTGAACCCGGAGAAGATCAGCCTTCAGGAATGTACGAGTTTGAACCTTTGACTGGTTTGAATGAAGTTTATTTTGACATCACCCTTCCTGATGACTACAACGTGGCAGATTCGCAGTTGACCGTGACATTCAGAGGATGTATTGAGACAGGTAATTTCGTTTCCTTTTATTCTGGGTTCCCATATTCCTACTTTATCATCTCTCTTGTTCTCTTATTCGATCTATAATATATCGAGTTGAATGTCCCCGTTGTTGCTGATATTCCACGGTCTATTACATTTGAAATTTCCCGTGCTCTCAATTCAGAGACAGAAAAAAAAAAGATTAGTTGTATGTTATTGAATTGATAAGTTCATAGTCTATACATACTGCCCACTGGTTACTTCTTGTACTTAACCGTGCACTCAACTTTTTAGCAACAAATTCACAAGTTACATTCTGTAACGTTCCTTTCATATCTTGGATTCCCGGTGTTCTTTTTCTTTCATTAATCAGCTACGAGCATGCAAACAACAGTAGTCACAACCGTTGTCACTACAAGTGTACCTACCAGCACGTCGAAACCCACTACAGTAACTGAAGCTACCACCACAGCTGTTACCACAACAACTCCGATGGGTACTACTAAGACGGAGGAGACCACAACTCTTTCTACTACTACCCCTGCTCAGACTACAGCAATGGGTACAGCCTTGTTGTTGTTCTTTTATATTAGGATTAATGGCCTTTCTACAAAAAAAAAAAAATAATAATAATAATAATCTCGTGATTTAGCTTCAATGCCAATAAAAGAAAATGGATATCACATCTTCTTCACAAATCAAATGAATCGCAAACCGACGAACAAATAAAATCTTCATATCTTTCAATATAGTCCAGATGACCTAACCATAACTCTTTGTTTAAACGGGATATCTTCAACATTTGATCTTGTAGAATACGTTCTAGATTCAATACCAAAAAGAAGAGAACAAACAAACACACAAACAAAAACAGACTTAATATGACACAACTTCACTGTACAGGCTCTTCAAGATTTTCCAACGATTTACAAGCTACCAAACATTAATGCCCAAATTTTATTTCAATAACACAGTCCAGTAAAGTAAAACATGACTCGAAGCAGGAATCTCTCTCTTGACCAGATCAAGGGACAAGACGCTAAACTTTGTTTTTTGGTTATTGTTTTTTAGCAGTGTATGGATGCCAAACCTTACATTCATTAGCGAGGACACTGTTTTTGAAATTACAACTTGAATTTCTGAACATTAAGATATGCAAAACAATAAATCATCACCTAAGTCATGGAAAGTACTTAATTTGTATTTCAATATAATATTTCAGCTCTGTCTGATGCGACTGTAATCGATCCATAACTAGAATGTTCTCTTTTTTTCTCTCTCAACATTTACAGAAACGA
The DNA here is from genome assembly GCF_964275005.1 of Diadema setosum. Lineage (NCBI taxonomy): Eukaryota > Metazoa > Echinodermata > Echinoidea > Diadematoida > Diadematidae > Diadema > Diadema setosum. The sequence continues at coordinate 11,640,095 of NC_092704.1, read as the reverse complement.
CAACTCTGGGTCAGTCAGGTAGGTCTAAGTCTGCATTCTATTTGTAACCTTTTTGAATTAACGTGTAGTAAGAAAGAAAATCGGTTATCACTGAATAATAATTACTTTAAGATCAAACTGGTTTCGGCTATTCTTCGCTATAGGTATTGTCTTCAAAATGTTTTTCTCAGCTGTCATAAACATTGAGTGACAGATACATGCGTGTCGTTTTCTTTTTTTAACAGAAGTCACAACAAGGTCGCGAACGCGAGCGACAACGACTACTGCTCCAGGAACAGAGCAAACAACAGCAGTCGTTGAGGAAACTACTGCCACTCCTGAAGCAACAACTACAACTCAGACAACTGTTACATCGATCACTACAGAAAGGCCGGAATCTACTACGCCAGGTACTTTTTCACTTCCATTTTTGTCGGACTTGTGTCCCAAGACTCTAAACATGAAGGATTTCATTTGATTAGAAGGCAGTCAGACAAGTTTTCCGCGTTAACATAACCTGTTCCATCATGTACTTTCTGCTACACCACATCAAACGAGCCAGTTTGCTAAACTAGACAAGAGAATAAATACAAATGTTGGTAACTCTGTGTACCAGCCAACGGTTTTCTGTTTCCCAAACAGTTTTACGCTACAAATTATTTTCTTTTACTTTCCAGGTTATTGCAGAAAACCACTGGATGCCGAGGACCCTGATACTAAATTAAGAGTTTTACTGGACAACGTCGAAACAAACCTTTGGACGGAACCTACTTCCAATAGGAAAGTAAGAGTCATTGTCAAATCAACGGATGACACCTCCGAAGTGACGATTAAGGTATCAGCCGTCAGCATAACCACAACGAATGGCTCGCCTCCCAATACTGTCACAATTGGTGTCCCGCCGTCGAGCGATGGAGATGTTGAACGCCAATTTACAGCTGAACCCGGAGAAGATCAGCCTTCAGGAATGTACGAGTTTGAACCTTTGACTGGTTTGAATGAAGTTTATTTTGACATCACCCTTCCTGATGACTACAACGTGGCAGATTCGCAGTTGACCGTGACATTCAGAGGATGTATTGAGACAGGTAATTTCGTTTCCTTTTATTCTGGGTTCCCATATTCCTACTTTATCATCTCTCTTGTTCTCTTATTCGATCTATAATATATCGAGTTGAATGTCCCCGTTGTTGCTGATATTCCACGGTCTATTACATTTGAAATTTCCCGTGCTCTCAATTCAGAGACAGAAAAAAAAAAGATTAGTTGTATGTTATTGAATTGATAAGTTCATAGTCTATACATACTGCCCACTGGTTACTTCTTGTCCTTAACCGTGCACTCAACTTTTTAGCAACAAATTCACAAGTTACATTCTGTAACGTTCCTTTCATATCTTGGATTCCCGGTGTTCTTTTTCTTTCATTAATCAGCTACGAGCATGGAAACAACAGTAGTCACAACCGTTGTCACTACAAGTGTACCTACCAGCACGTCGAAACCCACTACAGTAACTGAAGCTACCACCACAGCTGTTACCACAACAACTCCGATGGGTACTACTAAGACGGAGGAGACCACAACTCTTTCTACTACTACCCCTGCTCAGACTACAGCAATGGGTACAGCCTTGTTGTTGTTCTTTTATATTAGGATTAATGGCCTTTCTACAAAAAAAAGAAAAAATAATAATAATAATAATAATCTCGTGATTTAGCTTCAATGCCAATAAAAGAAAATGGATATCACATCTTCTTCACAAATCAAATGAATCGCAAACCGACGAACAAATAAAATCTTCATATCTTTCAATATAGTCCAGATGACCTAACCATAACTCTTTGTTTAAACGGGATATCTTCAACATTTGATCTTGTAGAATACGTTCTAGATTCAATACCAAAAAGAAGAGAACAAACAAACACACAAACAAAAACAGACTTAATATGACACAACTTCACTGTACAGGCTCTTCAAGATTTTCCAACGATTTACAAGCTACCAAACATTAATGCCCAAATTTTATTTCAATAACACAGTCCAGTAAAGTAAAACATGACTCGAAGCAGGAATCTCTCTCTTGACCAGATCAAGGGACAAGACGCTAAACTTTGTTTTTTGGTTATTGTTTTTTTAGCAGTGTATGGATGCCAAACCTTACATTCATTAGCGAGGACACTGTTTTTGAAATTACAACTTGAATTTCTGAACATTAAGATATGCAAAACAATAAATCATCACCTAAGTCATGGAAAGTACTTAATTTGTATTTCAATATAATATTTCAGCTCTGTCTGATGCGACTGTAATCGATCCATAACTAGAATGTTCTCTTTTTTTCTCTCTCAACATTTACAGAAACGACAACTCTGGGTCAGTCAGGTAGGTCTAAGTCTGCATTCTATTTGTAACCTTTTTGAATTAACGTGTAGTAAGAAAGAAAATCGGTTATCACTGAATAATAATTACTTTAAGATCAAACTGGTTTCGGCTATTCTTCGCTATAGGTATTGTCTTCAAAATGTTTTTCTCAGCTGTCATAAACATTGAGTGACAGATACATGCGTGTCGTTTTCTTTTTTTAACAGAAGTCACAACAAGGTCGCGAACGCGAGCGACAACGACTACTGCTCCAGGAACAGAGCAAACAACAGCAGTCGTTGAGGAAACTACTGCCACTCCTGAAGCAACAACTACAACTCAGACAACTGTTACATCGATCACTACAGAAAGGCCGGAATCTACTACGCCAGGTACTTTTTCACTTCCATTTTTGTCGGACTTGTGTCCCAAGACTCTAAACCTGAAGGATTTCATTTGATTAGAAGGCAGTCAGACAAGTTTTCCGCGTTAACATAACCTGTTCCATCATGTACTTTCCTGCTACACCACATCAAACGAGCCAGTTTGCTAAACTAGACAAGCGTATAAATACAAATGTTGGTAACTCTGTGTACCAGTCCACGCTTTTCTGTTTCCCAAACAGTTTTACACTACAAATTATTTTCTTTTACTTTCCAGGTTATTGCAGAAAACCGCTGGATGGCGAGGACCCTGATACTAAATTAAGAGTTTTACTGGACAACGTCGAAACAAACCTTTGGACGGAACCTACTTCCAATAGGAAAGTAAGAGTCATTGTCAAATCAACGGATGACACCTCCGAAGTGACGATTAAGGTATCAGCCGTCAGCATAACCACAACGAATGGCTCGCCTCCCAATACTGTCACAATTGGTGTCCCGCCGTCGAGCGATGGAGATGTTGAACGCCAATTTACAGCTGAACCCGGAGAAGATCAGCCTTCAGGAATGTACGAGTTTGAACCTTTGACTGGTTTGAATGAAGTTTATTTTGACATCACCCTTCCTGATGACTACAACGTGGCAGATTCGCAGTTGACGGTGACATTCAGAGGATGTATTGAGACAGGTAATTTCGTTTCCTTTTATTCTGGGTTCCCATATTCCTACTTTCTCATCTCTCTTGTTCTCTTATTCGATCTATAATATATCGAGTTGAATGTCCCCGTTGTTGCTGATATTCCACGGTCTATTACATTTGAAATTTCCTGTGCTCTCAATTCAGAGACAGAAAAAAAAAAGATTAGTTGTATGTTATTGAATTGATAAGTTCATAGTCTATACATACTGCCCACTGGTTACTTCTTGTACTTAACCGTGCACTCAACTTTTTAGCAACAAATTCACAAGTTACATTCTGTAACGTTCCTTTCATATCTTGGATTCCCGGTGTTCTTTTTCTTTCATTAATCAGCTACGAGCATGGAAACAACAGTAGTCACAACCGTTGTCACTACAAGTGTACCTACCAGCACGTCGAAACCCACTACATTCACTGAAGCTACCACCACAGCTGTTACCACAACAACTCCGATGGGTACTACTAAGACGGAGGAGACCACAACTCTTTCTACTACTACCCCTGCTCAGACTACAGCAATGGGTACAGCCTTCTTGTTGTTCTTTTATATTAGGATTAATGGCCTTTCTACAAAAAAAAAATAATAATAACCGACGTACAAATGAAATCTTCATATCTTTCAATATAGTCCAGATGACCTAACCATAACTCTTTGTTTAAACGGGATATCTTCAACATTTAATCTTGTAGAATACGTTCTAGATTCAATACCAAAAACAAGAGAACAAACAAACAAACAAAAACAGACTTAATATGACACAACTTCACTGTACAGGCTCTTCAAGAATTTCCAACGATTTACAAGCTACCAAGCATTAATGCCCAAATTTTATTTCAATAACACAGTCCAGTAAAGTAAAACATGACTCGAAGCAGGAATCTCTCTCTTGACCAGATCAAGTGACAAGACGCTAAACTTTGTTTTTTGGTTATTGTTTTTTTAGCAGTGTATTGATGCCAAACCTTACATTCATTAGCGAGGACACAGTTTTTGAAATTACATCTTGAATTTCTGAACATTAAGATATGCAAAACAATAAATCATCACCTAAGTCATGGAAAGTACTTAATTTGTATTTCAATATAATATTTCAGCTCTGTCTGATGCGACTGTAATCGATCCATAACTAGAATGTTCTCTTTTTTCTCTCTCAACATTTACAGAAACGACAACTCTGGGTCAGTCAGGTAGGTCTAAGTCTGCATTGTATTTGTAACCTTTTTGAATTAACGTGTAGTAAGAAAGAAAATCGGTTATCACTAAATAATAATTACTTTAAGATCAAACTGGTTTCGGCTATTCTTCGCTATAGGTATTGTCTTCAAAATGTTTTTCTCAACTGTCATAAACATTAAGTGACAGTTACATGCGTGTCGTTTTCTTTTTTAACAGAAGTCACAACAAGGTCGCGAACGCGAGCGACAACGACTACTGCTCCAGGAACCGAGCAAACAACAGCAGTCGTTGAGGAAACTACTGCCACTCCTGAAGCAACAACTACAACTCAGACAACTGTTACATCGATCACTACAGAAAGGCCGGAATCTACTACGCCAGGTACTTTTTCAATTCCATTTTTGTCGGACTTGTGTCCCAAGACTCTAAACCTGAAGGATTTCATTTGATTAGAAGGCAGTCAGACAAGTTTTCCGCGTTAACATAACCTGTTCCATCATGTACTTTCTGCTACACCACATCAAACGAGCCAGTTTGCTAAACTAGACAAGAGAATAAATACAAATGTTGGTAACTCTGTGTACCAGCCAACGGTTTTCTGTTTCCCAAACAGTTTTACGCTACAAGTTATTTTCTTTTACTTTCCAGGTTATTGCAGAAAACCACTGGATGGCGAGGACCCTGATACTAAATTAAGAGTTTTACTGGACAACGTCGAAACAAACCTTTGGACGGAACCTACTTCCAATAGGAAAGTAAGAGTCATTGTCAAATCAACGGATGACACCTCCGAAGTGACGATTAAGGTATCAGCCGTCAGCATAACCACAACGAATGGCTCGCCTCCCAATACTGTCACAATTGGTGTCCCGCCGTCGAGCGATGGAGATGTTGAACGCCAATTTACAGTTGAACCCGGAGAAGATCAGCCTTCAGGAATGTACGAGTTTGAACCTTTGACTGGTTTGAATGAAGTTTATTTTGACATCACCCTTCCTGATGACTACAACGCGGCAGATTCGCAGTTGACGGTGACATTCAGAGGATGTATTGAGACAGGTAATTTCGTTTCCTTTTATTCTGGGTTCCCATATTCCTACTTTCTCATCTCTCTTGTTCTCTTATTCGATCTATAATATATCGAGGTGAATGTCCCCGTTGTTGCTTATATACCACGGTCTATTACATTTGAAATTTCCTGTGCTCTCAATTCAGAGACAGAAAAAAAAAAGATTAGTTGTATGTTATTGAATTGATAAGTTCATAGTCTATACATACTGCCCGCTGGTTACTTCTGGTACTTAACCGTGCACTCAACTTTTTAGCAACAAATTCACAAGTTACATTCTGTAACGTTCCTTTCATATCTTGGATTCCCGGTGTTCTTTTTCTTTCATTAATCAGCTACGAGCATGGAAACAACAGTAGTCACAACCGTTGTCACTACAAGTGTACCTAGCAGCACGTCGAAACCCACTACAGTCACTGAAGCTACCACCACAGCTGTTACCACAACAACTCCGATGGGTACTACTAAGACGGAGGAGACCACAACTCTTTCTACTACTACCCCTGCTCAGACTACAGCAATGGGTACAGCCTTGTTGTTCTTTTATATTTGGATTAATGGCCTTTCTACAAAAAAAAAAATAATAATAATAATCTCGTGAAATCATTTTAGCTTCAATGCCAATTAAAGAAAATGGATATTACACCTTCTTCACAGTGATAGATTTTCTACAAATCAAATGAATCGCAAACCGACGTACAAATAAAATCTTCATATCTTTCAATATAGTCCAGATGACCTAACCATAACTCTTTGTTTAAACGGGATATCTTCAACATTTAATCTTGTAGAATACGTTCTAGATTCAATACCAAAAACAAGAGAACAAACAAACAAACAAAAACAGACTTAATATGACACAACTTCACTGTACAGGCTCTTCAAGAATTTCCAACGATTTACAAGCTACCAAGCATTAATGCCCAAATTTTATTTCAATAACACAGTCCAGTAAAGTAAAATATGACTCGAAGCAGGAATCTCTCTCTTGACCAGATCAAGTGACAAGACGCTAAACTTTGTTTTTTGGTTATTGCTTTTTTAGCAGTGTATTGATGCCAAACCTTACATTCATTAGCGAGGACACAGTTTTTGAAATTACATCTTGAATTTCTGAACATTAAGATATGCAAAACAATAAATCATCACCTAAGTCATGGAAAGTACTTAATTTGTATTTCAATATAATATTTCAGCTCTGTCTGATGCGACTGTAATCGATCCATAACTAGAATGTTCTCTTTTTTCTCTCTCAACATTTACAGAAACGACAACTCTGGGTCAGTCAGGTAGGTCTAAGTCTGCATTGTATTTGTAACCTTTTTGAATTAACGTGTAGTAAGAAAGAAAATCGGTTATCACTAAATAATAATTACTTTAAGATCAAACTGGTTTCGGCTATTCTTCGCTATAGGTATTGTCTTCAAAATGTTTTTCTCAACTGTCATAAACATTAAGTGACAGATACATGCGTGTCGTTTTCTTTTTTAACAGAAGTCACAACAAGGTCGCGAACGCGAGCGACAACGACTACTGCTCCAGGAACCGAGCAAACAACAGCAGTCGTTGAGGAAACTACTGCCACTCCTGAAGCAACAACTACAACTCAGACAACTGTTACATCGATCACTACAGAAAGGCCGGAATCTACTACGCCAGGTACTTTTTCACTTCCATTTTTGTCGGACTTGTGTCCCAAGACTCTAAACCTGAAGGATTTCATTTGATTAGAAGGCAGTCAGACAAGTTTTCCGCGTTAACATAACCTGTTCCATCATGTACTTTCTGCTACACCACATCAAACGAGCCAGTTTGCTAAACTAGACAAGAGAATAAATACAAATGTTGGTAACTCTGTGTACCAGCCAACGGTTTTCTGTGTCCCAAACAGTTTTACGCTACAAATTATTTTCTTTTACTTTCCAGGTTATTGCAGAAAACCACTGGATGGCGAGGACCCTGATACTAAATTAAGAGTTTTACTGGACAACGTCGAAACAAACCTTTGGACGGAACCTACTTCCAATAGGAAAGTAAGAGTCATTGTCAAATCAACGGATGACACCTCCGAAGTGACGATTAAGGTATCAGCCGTCAGCATAACCACAACGAATGGCTCGCCTCCCAATACTGTCACAATTGGTGTCCCGCCGTCGAGCGATGGAGATGTTGAACGCCAATTTACAGTTGAACCCGGAGAAGATCAGCCTTCAGGAATGTACGAGTTTGAACCTTTGACTGGTTTGAATGAAGTTTATTTTGACATCACCCTTCCTGATGACTACAACGCGGCAGATTCGCAGTTGACGGTGACATTCAGAGGATGTATTGAGACAGGTAATTTCGTTTCCTTTTATTCTGGGTTCCCATATTCCTACTTTCTCATCTCTCTTGTTCTCTTATTCGATCTATAATATATCGAGTTGAATGTCCCCGTTGTTGCTTATATTCCACGGTCTATTACATTTGAAATTTCCTGTGCTCTCAATTCAGAGACAGAAAAAAAAAAAAGATTAGTTGTATGTTATTGAATTGATAAGTTCATAGTCTATACATACTGCCCGCTGGTTACTTCTGGTACTTAACCGTGCACTCAACTTTTTAGCAACAAATTCACAAGTTACATTCTGTAACGTTCCTTTCATATCTTGGATTCCCGGTGTTCTTTTTCTTTCATTAATCAGCTACGAGCATGGAAACAACAGTAGTCACAACCGTTGTCACTACAAGTGTACCTAGCAGCACGTCGAAACCCACTACAGTCACTGAAGCTACCACCACAGCTGTTACCACAACAACTCCGATGGGTACTACTAAGACGGAGGAGACCACAACTCTTTCTACTACTACCCCTGCTCAGACTACAGCAATGGGTACAGCCTTGTTGTTGTTCTTTTATATTTGGATTAATGGCCTTTCTACAAAAAAAAAATAATAATAATAATAATCTCGTGAAATCATTTTAGCTTCAATGCCAATTAAAGAAAATGGATATTACACCTTCTTCACAGTGATAGATTTTCTACAAATCAAATGAATCGCAAACCGACGTACAAATAAAATCTTCATATCTTTCAATATAGTCCAGATGACCTAACCATAACTCTTTGTTTAAACGGGATACCTTCAACATTTAATCTTGTAGAATACGTTCTAGATTCAATACCAAAAAGAAGAGAACAAACAAACAAACAAAAACAGACTTAATATGACACAACTTCACTGTACAGGCTCTTCAAGAATTTCCAACGATTTACAAGCTACCAAGCATTAACCCTATTCTAACTGGGGGGGGGGTCAAATTGACCCCCCCCCCCCTCGACATTTCGCGCCACGATTCTGCAACGCGCAAAGATTTTGCCGCGGCGTTTTGTGACTTTTTTCATTGAAGTCTCCCGCATATTTTGAGACCAAATTTGCGACGTCCGGGTACACCATTCTGAAGTTACGCAATGTTTTGCATATGCATGTCAACCCCAAAAACAGCTCAAATTCATGATTTTGTGTGCAAATCCAATGCAAATTGTGTTTTTTTGTTTAATTGATATGAATTGGATTATTTCATCTTTTAACCATTGAAATTAATCAATTCTAATGTAGATCAGCTTGGAAAAGTGCCTGCAACAAATTTTGGCAAAAAAACAATAGAAAACAAAAGGTCGAAAAAACAATAAAATACATAAGAAATTAACAAAACAATACAAAACAAAAGAAACTGACTTTGATTGCGCTATTTTTTTATAAGAAAATTGTTTGATATGTCTTGAGGAACTCTGACACAAAAATTTAGCAATCCTTCAATCTTTTTAATGGAGTTATAGGTGAAAATATGATTTCATGCATTAATTTGCATAATTAATTTATTAAAAAATATAAAATCAAATTTTTTTCTATTGTATGACCATATAATCTTGTAGTTGACATCCGGCTCTATGTACAGGCAAAATTTTGCGGCGATCGCGCGATCGGCGGCCGAGATCTGAAGGGGGGGGTCAAATTGACCCCCCCCCCCCCCAGTAAAAACTTGGTCTCAAATAGCCCAGTTAGAATAGGGTTAATGCCCAAATTTTATTTCAATAACGCAGTCCAGTAAAGTAAAACATGACTCGAAGCAGGAACCTCTCTCTTGACCAGATCAAGTGACAAGACGCTAAACTTTGTTTTTTGGTTATTGTTTTTTTAGCAGTGTATTGATGCCAAACCTTACATTCATTAGCGAGGACACAGTTTTTGAAATTACATCTTGAATTTCTGAACATTAAGATATGCAAAACAATAAATCATCACCTAAGTCATGGAAAGTACTTAATTTGTATTTCAATATAATATTTCAGCTCTGTCTGATGCGACTGTAATCGATCCATAACTAGAATGTTCTCTTTTTTCTCTCTCAACATTTACAGAAACGACAACTCTGGGTCAGTCAGGTAGGTCTAAGTCTGCATTGTATTTGTAACCTTTTTGAATTAACGTGTAGTAAGAAAGAAAATCGGTTATCACTAAATAATAATTACTTTAAGATCAAACTGGTTTCGGCTATTCTTCGCTATAGGTATTGTCTTCAAAATGTTTTTCTCAACTGTCATAAACATTAAGTGACAGTTACATGCGTGTCGTTTTCTTTTTTAACAGAAGTCACAACAAGGTCGCGAACGCGAGCGACAACGACTACTGCTCCAGGAACCGAGCAAACAACAGCAGTCGTTGAGGAAACTACTGCCACTCCTGAAGCAACAACTACAACTCAGACAACTGTTACATCGATCACTACAGAAAGGCCGGAATCTACTACGCCAGGTACTTTTTCACTTCCATTTTTGTCGGACTTGTGTCCCAAGACTCTAAACCTGAAGGATTTCATTTGATTAGAAGGCAGTCAGACAAGTTTTCCGCGTTAACATAACCTGTTCCATCATGTACTTTCTGCTACACCACATCAAACGAGCCAGTTTGCTAAACTAGACAAGAGAATAAATACAAATGTTGGTAACTCTGTGTACCAGCCAACGGTTTTCTGTTTCCCAAACAGTTTTACGCTACAAGTTATTTTCTTTTACTTTCCAGGTTATTGCAGAAAACCACTGGATGGCGAGGACCCTGATACTAAATTAAGAGTTTTACTGGACAACGTCGAAACAAACCTTTGGACGGAACCTACTTCCAATAGGAAAGTAAGAGTCATTGTCAAATCAACAGATGACACCTCCGAAGTGACGATTAAGGTATCAGCCGTCAGCATAACCACAACGAATGGCTCGCCTCCCAATACTGTCACAATTGGTGTCCTGCCGTCGAGCGATGGAGATGTTGAACGCCAATTTACAGCTGAACCCGGAGAAGATCAGCCTTCAGGAATGTACGAGTTTGAACCTTTGACTGGTTTGAATGAAGTTTATTTTGACATCACCCTTCCTGATGACTACAACGTGGCAGATTCGCAGTTGACGGTGACATTCAGAGGATGTATTGAGACAGGTAATTTCGTTTCCTTTTATTCTGGGTTCCCATATTCCTACTTTCTCATCTCTCTTGTTCTCTTATTCGATCTATAATATATCGAGTTGAATGTCCCCGTTGTTGCTGATATTCCACGGTCTATTACATTTGAAATTTCCTGTGCTCTCAATTCAGAGATAGAAAAAAAAAAGATTAGTTGTATGTTATTGAATTGATAAGTTCATAATATAGTCTATACATACTGCCCGCTGGTTACTTCTGGTACTTAACTGTGCACTCAACTTTTTAACAACCAATTCACAATTTACATTCTGTAACGTTCCTTTCATATCTTGGATTCCCGATGTTTTTTTTTTCATTAATCAGCTACGAGCATGGAAACAACAGAAGTCACAACCGTTGTCACTACAAGTGTACCTAGCAGCACGTCGAAACCCACTACAGTCACTGAAGCTACCACCACAGCTGTTACCACAACAACTCCGATGGGTACTACTAAGACGGAGGAGACCACAACTCTTTTTACTACTACCCCTGCTCAGACTACAGCAATGGGTACAGCCTTGTTGTTGTTCTTTTATATTTGGATTAATGGCCTTTCTACAAAAAAAAATAATAATAATCTCGTGAAATCATTTTAGCTTCAATGCCAATTAAAGAAAATGGATATCACACCTTCTTCACAGTGATAGATTTTCTACAAATCAAATGAATCGCAAACCGACGAACAAATAAAATCTTCATATCTTTCAATATAGTCCAGATGACCTAACCATAACTCTTTGTTTAAACGGGATATCTTCAACATTTAATCTTGTAGAATACGTTCTAGATTCAATACCAAAAAGAAGAGAACAAACAAACAAAAACAGACTTAATATGACACAACTTCACTGTACAGGCTCTTCAAGAATTTCCAACGATTTACAAGCTACCAAGCATTAATGCCCAAATTTTATTTCAATAACACAGTCCAGTAAAGTAAAACATGACTCGAAGCAGGAATCTCTCTCTTGACTAGATCAAGTGACAAGACGCTAAATTTTGTTTTTTGGTTATTGTTTTTTTTTTTAGCAGTGTATTGATGCCAAACCTTACATTCATTAGCGAGGACACTGTTTTTGAAATTACGTCTTGAATTTCTGAACATTAAGATATACAAAACAACAAATCATCACCTAAGTCATGGAAAGTACTTAATTTGTATTTCAATATAGTATTTCAGCTCTGTCTGATGCGACTGTAATCGATCCATAACTAGAATGTTCTCTTTTTTTTTCTCTCTCTCTCTCTCAACATTTACAGAAACGACAACTCTGGGTCAGTCAGGTAGGTCTAAGTCTGCATTGTATTTCTAACCTTTTTGAATTAACAGTTGTGAGAAAGAAAAAATCGGTTATCACTCAACAATAATTATTTTGGGATCAAGCTGGTTTCGGCTATTCTTCGCCATAGGTATTGTCTCGGAAAAGTTTCTCTCAACTGTCATAAACATTGAGTGACAGATACATGCGTGTCGTTTTCTTTTTTTAACAGAAGTCACAACAAGGTCGCGAACGCGAGCGACAACGACTACTGCTCCAGGAACCGAGCAAACAACATCAGTCGTGGAGGAAACTACTGCCACTCCTGAAGCAACAACTACAACTTGGACAACTGTTACATCGATCACTTCAGGAAGGCCGGAATCTACTACGCCAGGTAACATCTGCTCGCATGTTCATGTCATAGGTGTCCACAGACTAAATCTTTGCTGGTTATACATGTAAGGGACTGGATAACAGGCAGAAAAGTTTATCATACTCGTCCACATCTTTTACAATCCAACAGATGCATTTCAGTTAGCTATTTTTCATCCACTAGCTGGAAGAGTTTAGTAGTAAAACGTTGCAACTTGACAAATTGAGTAAATGTTGATATCAACCATGTCCTGTAGACAATTCACGCCGCAAACTACAGTCTCCATGACAACCGACATTTGTTTCATTTGAGAGTACTACTTGGTGTTTGCAGACAGTTTAATTACCTTCATCCAAATTTAACCACAATTTCTGTTCTTTTGGTTGTAATCTTCTAACTGAATCGAGTTAGTCGTGGAGAACTCTCTCCCTCTTTAGCTTGTACATTGCGTTTATATTTTTGCCGTATTTCAGTAAGTGTCGATTAGATAACCATCAAGAAATATTACTAGACTAGATGGGAGCTAGTTGATTACTGATATGAATGGGCGTACTGGTTTACGTACTGTACAAAGAAAAAAAAAGGTAAAAAAATGCTCTTCTAAGACCTGTATATCTACATCCTTGAAATTACTCTTGCAGGGATATGCAAAGATCCAATGGACGAGTTCGTAAGTCAGCTGCTATCCAGTGGCGGGGCCGTCCAGAACAGTGCATGGACTGCGACCGCAGCCAGCGACAGCCTCACTCTCCAATTGACGCGACGAATCAAGCTGACGGCCATTGAAGTCGTGCAGGACAGCGGTCCGGCCATCTCGCAACTCTCCGTCAGGTACGACGGCGGCGACGCTCTCGGTGAAGTCGAGGCACAGCTCTCCTCGCCGACCGGAGGCATCTTCTCCGTCCCCGGCAACGAGCTCGGTGCGACTCCGATCTCGAGTCTGACTATACTCCTAGATGGCTTCACCGCGTATCCCGTGACTACCGAATTCAGATTACGCGGATGCGTGTACAGTGGTAAGAGAACCTTCTGTTTAACATGCCACAAGTCTAAGAGGCATTGTTTAGACGTTCTGCTGTTATCGGCTTCTCTGGGTTTTTAGCTCACCTGAGCCGAAGGCTGAAGTGAGCTATTGCGATCGCTCTTCGTCCGGCGTCCCTCGTCAGTCGTGCGTCGTCCGTCGTGCGTAAACTCTTACATTTTCATCTTCTTCTTGAGAACCCCTTGACCGATTTTCACCAAACTTGGCAGGTAGCATCCCTTGGGGGATAGAATCTCAATTCCATCAAATGGGCACCATGCCCCACCTGGGGGGCCCCAGGCGTCCCCCCCCCCCCTCCTCTAAGGAATCTTTACAGATTTTCTCTAGAACTGGAAGTGATTGAGCTAAGTTAATACAATGAGTCAGTATATTGATGACTGTTGTTTCAAGTTTGTTCATGGGAGAATAAGGGGTGCCTTCCCCCCCCCCCCACCCCCTTGGGACCCAAGGAAGCAGGATGGGATGGGGGGTCCAAATGCGGGCCTAAATTTTCATCTTCTTGCTGAAAACAACAAAATGGATTTTCACCAAACTTGTCAAGTAGCATTCCCATAGGGATAAGATCTCAAAATGTTTGAATGGGCACCATGCTTTCCTTGGGGGCCCCAGGGGGTCCAAACCTCCTAAATCTATGAATATTGAATAATGTTTTTCTCTAGTTCTAATCAAAAGTGATAGGGCTATAAGTCTTTTTTCCCAAGCTGCATAATCCAACGTTCTATAAAGTACAGTGTACTTGGCAGGTATTTTTACCAGCGTGATGGAATATGTAAATGGACACCATGCCCCCCATTCTCAAAGCTACCCCCACCATAAGTTTCCAATGTTCTCAGGTAAGAGTCTGCAAGAATGCATGGAAGGTGAACTTGCGATACTCAGGTGAGCGCGTGACACCCGGGTCTCTTTTTTTTTTTTTCTTGCTTTTATGAGCACATGTTAATTTTCAATCTGTTCACATCTGTAATTAGAAAGTGACGTGTTCAGTCTGTAAACAAGTCTGTAAAAAAAAAAAATCCAATTGCAGTTACCGATTGTTTGTTTGATTGTTGTTTTAGTTGTTGTTGTTCTGTTTGTTTGTTTTTGTTTTTGTTTATTTGGGGTGCTCTGTTTTTAGTATGTTAAACGGCGTACCAATAAGGAAGTTGCCCCCAAAAAAGTGCGGTCCTTGCGACCTCGGTATAATGGAGTTTTGCTGTTTTGATGAGCACACAGACTGCACTGGTTTGCAACAAATAAACAGCACGATCCGATCACAAACAGATCTTGCTGTTGTGAGGGGCAAAGAGTTCAGATGCAGTGGCATGAGCTCAGAATACTTGACATGAACGGATACCTCAAGTTTATGGAAGCAATATCCTCGTCTACATTTGCGCACGGCAATCATGGATAAAGTTTGGTAGCAAAGGTGTAACAGAAGATGACAATGAAATTAGAATATGAGACAAAACGTTTAAAAATCAATGCAATAATGTGATGGTAAATGTCAGGGGCGGATCCAGGAATTCTGTAAAGGGGGGGCGTGACTAATATTTCTGATGCCACTTCCGGGTTTCATTGCATATTTTTTTTTCTTTTTATTTCTTTTGTTTTAAACGAAAAATAAAGAGGGGGCGTGCGCCAGTTGCGCCCCCCTCTGGATCCGCCACTGAATGTGAAAGGAAAATGTTGCCAGAACTTGCTAGGTCTGCCCAGTTTATAGAGTATATAAGACGGAAGAGCGTACAGATTTCTCATCTATTATTCCCTCAGGAACAACTCGGCAATCCCTATTTAGATTTCTTGTGGGGGAGAGATTTAATAGAAGTGGAACACGTTCACGCACTTTTTGCCACTGATTGACAAATTTTCCTACATCAACGGCAGAATTTCATAAGTTCACGAACTTTTCACAGTAGGCAGAAATCCAAGAGCACCTAGTGACAGAAAAAAGTAATAGATAAATAAGTGAGATGGTTAAACGGCCGAGAAAGTGTCCATGATTGACTTAATTTTTGAATAAATGTTGAATTCATTTATGTAAGAAATTTACGTCGCTCGTCGTCACAAAAAAAAAAGGATGTTAATGGTATTGATTTCATTCATACCAACGATCAACAAAAAAAGTATTGTTTCACACTTTCCATGACATCCCCTCAGCAATTGAAACCACGACCGTGACAACAGTCTCCACCACTACAACAACACCAACGACAACGGGACAACAGGAGCCCACAACCACTGAAACGATATCCGAAGTGATCACCACAAAAACGCCCGAAGGTTCGACGACTGAGGAGAAAACTACGACCGTCTCAACACCTGCAACAGGTAAGCCTCTCAGAGAAAATCTTTTTGACTCGGCTTGAACACCCCCTCTCCTCCAAAAAACGGGGGAAAAAAGAAAATGGAAATGAAAAAATAAAGAATCTACTCTTCCTCATCTTCTTCGTCAATCAAGCAAAAGTAAAAAGGAATTAGAATGTAATTCAACCTTTCAAGGTATTCTGAGTATTTAGGAAGATGAAGCAAAAACTAATTTTCTGTCACCACCCGGTGACCAAAAATTTGCCATCATGGCATGACAAACTATTGTTGTGCTTATATTATCTTACCGTAAAGACCGCTGTGACATCGATTTGGGGGTGTTTTTGTTGTTGTTGTTGTTGTTGTTGTTTTTGTGTGTATGTGTTTATGTATCTGTGCAGCCATAACTGGAGGGGGGCTTCAATATGTCTAACAATAGTTAATCATCAATCCACTGACAAGCAATGCACCCGACTCATTGCATGACCCATTGAATCGCCTTTTCTTCTTTAATATGTTGGACGCTCCCCAGTTATGACCGGCATAAGCTACTAGTGTTATATATAAAACAGAATTGGTCTACACGGTATTTCGAGTAACTGAAATGACTGTCACATGATTGTATTGCCACCCTAAGTTTGAATCTCCATCCGTGCACGACAGACTACCTTTACTTATGATGCTTTTCTAATTGTAACTTGATGTTTCTAGAAGAGAGAACTACATTCACTCGCAGCAGAACGACAACCACGACACCTTCGACGACGACAGAGTCCGCTGTAGAGACGACCACTCGAGGGGAAACGACTTCGAAGAGGCGAACGACGACCGTCACAACTCCGGCGCCCGCTACGACCAAGGGTGAGACAGTGGTTATTGCTATGGTTATCGCAATCGTTGTCTCTCTCATGAATCCTCCCCTTAATACTAGTATACTAATGATGCACAGGATAGAGTGCGTTAGTGTAGGCGTAGTGCACTCGAGGGTATTTACAATTGTGAAACATGCACGAGGCGAAGCCGAGTGCATGTTGCACTACATTGTAAATACCCGAGAGTGAGCTACGCCTACACTAACGCCACGAAATAATCCTGTGCATCATTTGTTTTATAAAATGGGTCGAAAATTCGAAAACTAACATCATTTTTCAGCGTTTTTCACGTACCTTTGTGGGTCAAGACGTCCGAAGATGTTCGTCCCAAACTTTTACGCACGTCGCACTCGCGGAAGTCCCGCACATACAGTATAAGTATAATGGGGGGGTTGGGTTTCCGGACACCCGCATGAAAACTTACTTATTTTACATAGAATATGCACCCTTTACCTTAAAGACTTGATATAGACTCCTCATATAGGCCTACTAGACAACATACTCTGAAAACGGCGTGAGAACTAACCTGCTAAATCGTTGGATTTGCTCTTCAAAGTGACTCCATGTACGCGTCCGGTCCCATAACGCTTGGTCTACTGTACTGTACAAAGTGTACGTACAGTATACGTACGTACGCCACATATGTTATGCACAAGGGAAGACAGGCCGGCCGGCCGGCAGCCCGAACTAGAAATTGTTTACAGGTCGGAGGATTGACAGCGCGTACGCGTATGCATGCAATTCATCAAAGGAGCCGCCGCGCGCACAGACGATCGGCAATCTACCATAGGATTACAGGCAGTGCAGTTGTACTGAAGTAAAGGAAGGGGGTGTGTCTCATTTCAGCGCTCCCTATTGGCTACATTCTTGAACCCATTTTATAATAATTCCCTTTGCACTGCTTGATTGACGAACAAAGTGTATCTGCAGTCTTTGCGTGATTCCTGGGGGTGTTTCAGAAGGAATTTAAGTCGATCATAAATTCTAGATAAACTTAAAATTATGGTATGCTGTATGTGTTTTCAGTGATATTTCAACTTCCAAATGAAAATAAAAATTTTGGAGACTTTTTCATGTGGACATGAACACACAAAATAAAATTAGGAACAAAGGAACTTTTCTGTAAATTTTGGTCACAATTAGTGTGGATTTTTTTGAAAACTTTAGATAAGAGTATAAACCAATGGCATACCATAATTATAAATTGATCTTAAAATTTAGGATTGACTTCAATTCTTTGTGAAACAACCTCCTTGGCTGGTGTGAATATGTAACTCTTTGGCAGATTAAGTTGCAAATGTGTGTATATAATGAGAAATCAGCAAAAGTGTAAAGCCTGATTTCTGTCAGAAGGAGCTGGTGTAAACAAGAACTCGATGCCAAAAGCAAGGGTTAGAAAATGTGGTCGTGCAGCATTTTTGGGCAATATGGATCAAGCTGAAAGATGACAAGATAGCGATCATAGAAAAAGAGGGAGGAGGGGTTCAAGCTGGAAAGATGGCAAGCTAGCGATTATAGAAAAAGAGGGAGAAGGAGGGGTTTTGAAGCAAAAGAGATTTATAGAGAAAGGGGCAGTGTTGTTATTCCAACCTTTTTCCCTTACAAAAATCATTAAGCATTCTGTATATTTCATGTGATTTTGGTTTTCAGGTGAGGTATCTACCACTCTCATCGTTACTGTGACAACCACACCGCAGGGTAGTACTGAAGAAACATCCGAGATTAGTTCCACCACTGTGGAGGGCGTCACGACCACGGAGAGAATCACAACGACTCCGACATCGATCACCAGAGAGGTGACGACCATGGAGGGATCAACTTCTACAACAAAAGCTACCACCAAACCTCGCCCCACTGCTCCTACAACTCCTACAACGATCGCATACACCACAACGCCCTCTTTCAATGCCACTGGTACGGATTCGTGTCATGCAGTGTCCCCCCTCCCCTTTTTTTATCTTTCCTTCACCTCCCCTGTACAATAGAAAATTGCAAATAAGTGTATAGAGTTGCTCCTTTTTATACCCCCTCCAAACGAAGTTTGAAGGGGGTATATAGGAATCAGCGGACGGTCGGTCGGGCGGGCGGTCGGTCCGTTGCAAATCTTGCGTCGCGAACTACTTCCTCAGTTTTCAACCGATTCCCATAAAACTTGGCACAGATGTGTGCCTTGGGTTGTAGATGTGCAAGACGTATTTTTTGACAGTACCCAAAAGTACTTTGCCATGGTAACGGCATATTATGGGCAAAAATGGGTACAAATCTTGCGTCGCGAACTCCTCCCACAGTTTTTGATCAATTTTTATGAAATTAGGTACAGATGTTCGTCTGAATATGTTAATGTGCAAGACACATATTTCCGCAGTGGCAAAAAGTGCGTTGCCATGGTAACAGCATGTTATTGGTAAAATATAGGGCAAAATGCTTCATGGCAAAACTGCTTCATCAGTGTTCTTCCAATTCTCATGGAATTCATATTGAATGTTTGTCTTAGGATATAGGTCAGCATGACACATTTCTTAACAGTGACAAAAAGTATGTTGCCATGGTAACAGCTCACATATCATGAGCCAAAATGATGGAAAATTTTGTGTTGCAAACTACTTCCTCAGTTTTTGCCCAATTTCCATGAAACTTGGTACAGATGTGTGCCTTTGGTTGTAGATGTGCAAGACACATTTTTTGACAGTACCCGAAAGTACGTTGCCATGGTAATGGCATATTAATGGCAGAAGATCAAGGAAAGATCTTGCGGATTTAACTACTTCCTCAGTTTTTTGACCAAAGCTTATGAAATGTGGCACACACCTTGATCTTGGTGGGAAGATGTGGAAGACATATCTTTCGGACGTTTCGGAAGCTGCGTTGCCATGGTAACGGCATATAAATGGCAGAAGATCACGGAAAGATCTTGCGGATTGAACTACTTCCTCTGTGTTCGACTGAAGCTCATGAAATGTGGCACACACATTGGTCTTGGTGGGAAGATGTGCAAGACATATTTTTTGGACGTGTCGGAAGCTGCGTTGCAATGGTAACGGCATATTAATGGCGGAAGATCAAGGAAAGATCTTGTGGATTGAACTACTTCCTCAGTTTTTGACAAAAGCTTATGAAATGTGGCACACACAATAGTCTTGGTGGGAAGATGTGCAAGACATATTTTTTGGACGTGTCAGAAGCTGCGTTGCCATGGTAACGGCATATTAATGGCGGAAGATCAAGGAAAGATCTTGTGGATTGAACTACTTCCTCAGTTTTTGACAAAAGCTTATGAAATGTGGCACACACAATAGTCTTGGTGGGAAGATGTGCAAGACATATTTTTCGGACGTGTCGGAAGCTGCGTTGCCATGGTAACAGCATTTAAATGGCAGAAGATCAAGGAAAGATCATTCCTTGGGTAAGACTGTCGTCACGGGGCGGGGGTATTAATCACCTTCAGTGATATTTCTAGTTTTAATGGGGAACAGGGATAGAGAATAAGAGGTGTATTCAGGAATTGAAAAGATAAACATTGGGTATCCACTGAAAATGGGTCTCTCATTGTGTGAATAACTAATTACAAACTGACTAACCAAAACAGGTAAGTGTAGTAAAGGACCTACACGCGTATGTAATCCACATTCATGATGACTTGTACTGATTTATGATACCCAGATCATCAGTTAGGCCAAAAGAATATCTGAATACGTGCCCTAATATATTCCATTACAATTTTCTGCCTCTTTGTTCAAATTACTTGGATCTGCAAAAAAAAAAAAAAAAATGGAATCAAGATTCTGTCAATGACATCATCTGTCAATCACGTTACATCACTAATTGATTGAAAGAGTACATTGGAATGCACCTTCCCTAAACTGAGCATATAACTTGCATGTTTCTATGCTACTGAATATGACTTTAAGAAAAGACACTTAACTGTTGGAAGTATGCAAGTTACGCTCAGTTCGAGGGAAGGTGCATTCCAATGTCTTGTATAATCTCATTAGTATTGGGTGAACACGCATCTGCATTGTATAGGTCCTTGGCCTTTACGTAGTCAACTTCTGATCAACAATGTCATTCAAACCAAGTTCACTGCCATGTTGCTGTGAGAACGAGAAGAGTCTATGAGATGCTGTTAGCAAGTATTCACAACACAAGCGATGTGATGGAATGGGTGAAACGATTGTCACAAGTGGAAAGGGAAAATGAAGTTAAGTGACACGTGAAAATCACTCTGCAGTGATTGATGACATTGATACCACGAGCATTACATCAGCTGCAGCTATTTCAGATAGCAGGCCAGCAAGAAAGCAGTACAATACCGAGTACCAAAACTGGATGAAAGTGGTTTCTTGAAATGTACTTGACTTGTCTTAAATCCATTGACTTCTCTATGAGGAATCTCTCTCAAATTTTGGCATGTAATTCAAAATAATGGTATGTTCTGTATTTTACTTTTCTTGTTTCACCTTCAGGGTGCTGGAAAGATGGCATTCTCTATGAGGTGAGAAAGAAATATATGATTATGACAAAAAGAAAACCCTTCTAATCTTGTTGAAATTTTGGTTTGTTTGTGTCTTTCTTTTTTTTTTTTGGTTCATTTATTTGCCTATTCTCACATTTTCCGGGGGGGGGGGGGGGGGGGGGGGGGGGGGGGGGGGGGAGAGAATTGAGGGGGTTTATGATAGTGGCCAGACCTATCCATGTATTATTTTCTAGTGATTACACTTGATGCAGCTGTTAAGTGTGAATGGAATGTACTAGGTAAACGAAATGAAAATCAAAGGCTTGGCCAATGTGGCCTTTCTCTCTCTCTCTCCTTATTCTCTTGCTCTCCCCAACCCCCCCCCCCTTCTCCCTCTCTCCCTCCCTCTCTCTCTCTCTCTCTCTCTCTCTCTCTCTATCTCTATCTTTTTCTCCCTTTCTATGGGCTCCTTCTTTGCTCCAATTAACTTTCAAACATATCCTCGTACCATCTTTCGACCAACGATGCACTAGTGATAATAGGGTCTGATTTAATTACCCAGGGTTGCCGTCTAAACTCAGGCACTACACTTCTGAAAGGATTCGGTCATTATTATTGGGCGCCCCCCCACCCCCCCCCAATGTTGCCAGTTTTCATTAATACACCAATCCTACATCAAGACAGGACACAAGTCAGTAGAATGTCTTTTGCAAGGATGTACAGTGTACACAGAGGGCGAAATTTGAAGAGTCTTACTTCCAAAAATCTTTTTTCCTGCACGATACAGTGTGCCCATCTCTGTGGTATAATGATATTTGAACAATGATCAAGATGATGATGATGAAGATAATGACGGTGATGATGGTGATGATAATAATGAAGAGGAAGATGATAGTAATGATAAGGATGATGATGATGATGATGATGATGATGATGATGATGATGACAGTGATGATAAAGAGGACAGGATAGTTGTAGTAACACTTCAATTCACCACGTCTTCTGTAAATGCAGTGGGAAGAAGTGGTGTTCTCCACCACCCGTGCACCAAGATGATCTGCAAAGAAGGCGTTGGTATCATGAGCATCGAGGAATCCTGTCAGGACTTGGAGTGTGAGGTAAGGGGGCACCTTGGTGTGAAAAATCCAACCCATGCTGAAGACGATTGACATGACACGAAACTAGAGAAGCACTCTGAGAACGCAGACCTCTGCCAAACAGCTCATTTCCTCCACTGATCTTGTTCTTCCATAGAGATCAGTGATTTCCACTCATACGTATGCAATGCCATGCTGAAAGTCGCCCGATTTCCCAATATAGAAGCCTTTTGTTACCTCATCAAATTCCAGCTGCACGGCGCGCCTCGCCTTAGCAAAACTAGAGCACGCACTTTAGTGCGTGTATGAAACCTCAAAAATGCGCAGGTTGAACTTCCAAGTTCATTGACCTACCTGCCAAAATATCAAAAATCCTTCATAAATCCATAAAAATTCCTGGATCACTACCAAAATTTAACCATCTGTTACTTGTGTCATTTTCAAACTTTCCTGTAAGTTTCATCTAAATCCGTTCACAACTTTTTGAGTTATTTTACACACGGACAAACAAACAAACCAACGCCAAAGAAAACATAACCTCCTCCTTGGCGGAGGTAATAAAGTCAGCTAGCATGGCAAGGCAGTCTGCATTGCACTTGGACGACAGAAAATATTTCCATTACATCTTTCTTTTTTTGTTGGTCCAATTATGAAAAATGTTTAGAGCTCTATTTGGAGTTCTATTCTTCACCTTCTTGAAGCAACAGGAGTCTCCTTAAAGATTCACGTTAATTCCTGACCACCTCTATCAACTTGAAGTCACACAACATAATATAACCACAAAGTAACTTTATGTGATATAACCTCCCTTCATATACTTCGTTCAAGTAATGTGGACATGCAGTGCAACAAGATCTGATGCAGCAAACTAGGGTTACCTTGAACCCACAACCTTTACATGTTTTGTGCTTGCAGTTGTTGTTGTTGTTGTTTTTTTCTTATATTCCTGTTCTCTTTTTTTATGACCCTGTGGTATTTGTTTGCTTATTTTGCCTGTTTGGGTTTTGTTTGTTTGTTTGTTTGTTTGTTTTTTAAATCATTGAAAAATGAATCAACAAGCCAGCAAAATATTTAGAATGTTTTGTAGTTGTGGTACATAGATGTTTGATGTTTAATGTCTTATCATTATTTTTGTGTTTGCCATATCGAAAATGACAAGCTTCATTGTATCACGGTTCTCTGCTCCTATTTTGTATTTCAGGGCAACTTGTCTACGTTGAGGGAGAATGCTGTCCATATGTGGTAAGAACCTTTACTCCAACTCCAACTATGTTACAATTCCCTTTGTCTAAAGGTAAAACAGAACTGTTGATTTTGGCTTTAAGATGTACACACATTATGCATATTGTGTGTACAATGAGGCTGTGATATAACACAATTTCAGTGAATTTATTCCACCCCCTTCCGATACATCGTGATTCTTTCAGATTTGAGACATGCTTCACCCAGTTCTTGCAAGGGAGGAGTTAAGCTACATGTATGTGGGTATTTGACTCTCTGTGCGCTTTAAGTGCTGATTGGCACACAGAAACCCAGAGCATTGCACACACTGTCCAAAGTCTCTGGCACAATAAGCGTTAATGGGAACATGAAAACATCAGGGAGAAGCAATGCACACTGTCTAAGCTCTTGTTAATCACAGGCTTGGAGAAAGTAGAAAGTAGAAACTTCTAGAAAGTATATGATCTTGCTTGAAGTGCAGAAAGCATTCACGGAAACTCCCAGCAAACTGGTTCATAAAGTCATATACATGTACACTCCCGTCACC
The DNA here is from genome assembly GCF_964275005.1 of Diadema setosum. NCBI lineage: Eukaryota > Metazoa > Echinodermata > Echinoidea > Diadematoida > Diadematidae > Diadema > Diadema setosum. The sequence goes on along the minus strand of NC_092704.1, from coordinate 11,615,774 downwards.
CGTGCACTGCTAATGTCTTCTCTCCCTCCAACTCCACAGAGAAACCACTTCCGACTTGCGAAGCCAAGCGTGAGAGGCAGGAGCAGATGGTGATTGATGGCTGCATATCCCAGGGTCCCGTCATCCTCTCCTACTGCTCCGGTCTGTGCGAGTCCAACTCCACCGCTCTCATGGGCCCGCCTTTCATCGAGATGAACTGCCACTGCTGCAAGCCCACGGCCTGGTACAACACGACCTTGACGTTCGAGTGCGAAGACGCGACGCAAAACTTCCAGCGGAGTACTTCATCATCGAGGAGTGCGACTGCGAATCTTGCGGCTTCGACCCCCGAGAGTCAGCCAGTAGGTGCCAGTCGCCGCGGCGACAGCCACAGATAGGCCGTAGGGGATGAGATCAACAAAGATTTTAATGACAACAAGAATACTTGCTATATTTTTTGTTCCTCCATAGATAGATTCAGCTGCTGGTTTAGATAGAGAGTGGTTAAGGTAGATGTCTTGCATACCAATCAATCTTGTAATCAATCACAACACTTCATTTTTACAACTATATGGATCCACATCATGTGCATGATTGTCATTGTTGACATATATCAACGATGTGTGGAGTCTTATTAGTATCCATGGTAACAGCTGTAAACAATTTCCACTCCTGTAAACTTTGCTGCACTGGAAAGGTAGATGTTTACAATGTTCAAGTCAACTGCAAAAATGTCCCAACACTGATGCGACTTTTGTAAGGCCATTTTCTTCACAAGACTCACGCCAGATTAATGTTTTGCATGATCAATAGAAATTACCATCAAATAAATTCAAATTTTGAAAGCTTATATTCCATTTTGGTGCACATTGAACAAGTCCTATATTATATCCACTCAACACAAGTCCACCTGTTGACAGATCTAATCATCTACACCATGAGTGTGATAAGACTTTTGACATGCACCAGTCTTGCGGGAACATTAAGTGAATTCAACACTAATAACTTGGTGATAATCATATGAGGTATAATGAATTCTAAATATGGTACATGCAGCTCCCTTAATGTACAGGTTAGCAATGAAGACATGTATACACCTGAAACTGGGAATGACGTGTAGTAAAGCATATCAGTGCACAGTAGCAATAAGATTGGCTTCAGATTGGCATTCTAATGAATGTTCATTCCAATTGCACAGAAAAGAACAAAACTAGAATATATACATTATGATTCATTTATTCTGATGTACATGTATGTGTAGACTGACCCATCTTATTAACTGCTACATGATAAATATGATGCACTGTTTCATTCAATTTACACGTACACATTTCAAAGCTTAACTTTTCGTGAAATACACTGCGTAACAATAGAAACACAATTGTGGGCACATGTGTGGCCAGCTAAATGGAAGTTAGACACTTTGCAACCCGACACGCCTCTGAAGCAAATATACGTTAAGATACAGAATGGGCAAATTTCACATGTATTTGCACATAGGGAAGGTTCTAGAAAAGGTACTATATGACAGGCATATACTTAACAACTTTCAAATTGGCAGCATTGTGCATGTCTACATGCTTACCATATTCAGATTCTGGAAAGAAAAAAAAAGAAGAAGAAGAAGAAGAAGGAAAAAAAACATTCTTAACTTTGCCATTGTTAATGATGGTCGTTTCAATAATGACACTCGCTTGCGCCAGTACTGAATCTTAATGGTGGGTGTACAAAACATCGCCGCCACAAGACTGGAGTTGGACATTCAAGGGCACTGCCTCGGTGCAATTCAGCATCACCAGCTGTAGGCCTAACTTCATGCACGTGAATCGCACGTAACCTTGAGAAAAGTTTAAATTAATATTAATTCTGCTGCCACTGACCTTTAACGGGTTCTTTTACTTTAAATTGCTGTGTAATATCATGATATACTGTACATTTTACTTGAATATTGTGTTTGATGTTCACTGTAAACTTATTTCCCACTATGTTAACTCAACATACTTAGCTGGCAGCTGAATAAATTGCATTATGAAATTGAATAAAAGCAGTTTTAGGACTCATCATTTTCTTCTCTATCACTAAAAGTTCACTACAGTGGACTCCCGTTATAACGAAGTCCTCAGGACCGGCAGTTTTCTTGCGTTATAACGAAATTTCGTTATAACCGAATGAATAAACAATAAAAATACATAGAGTTGATAATGTTGCGGCCCTAAATTTTATTTCGTTGTAACCGGAATTTCGTTATAACCGTGTTCGTTATAACGGGAGTGCACTGTATTAAAGATCTGTAGTCTTTGTTTGCATGAGAGAAAAGGTGAGAGGGAGAGAGAAAGTTTAAATAGTTTTGGTTGAGATATGGGGTTCAGATTTTCACTTTTTGCAAGATACGGTGTAATAAGAAACCACTAATGAAATATACAGTTGAACCTCTCGTATCCGGACAAGTCGGGACCGGGGCTCATCCGGATAAGGGATTTGGCCGGATATGGGAGACTCAATGCTTTATACATGTACATATACATACACATGTACTGATGTAGACCATTGTAGTACCACATGTAGTAATGTGTATACCGCAACCTTTTCATTGTTACACTCAGTAACAGACCCCAAAATAGAGGTTCGTGTTTGCAAGAATGAAATCATTTTCTTTTATAAATTCTTGGGATGATTTACCTAAATCATTATTAAGAAATGTATCAAGTATATGTAATTCATGTGTGTTTGTGTAGGAGTTCTCAAGGAGTTGGGAATCCCCCTTTCCTCCCGTAATTCTTAAAAAAAGATTAAAAAAATCACGGCGAGATTGCGTCCGGATAATAGAGAGATCCGGATAAAGGGAGGCCGGATAATAGAGGTTCAACTGTATGTATGAAAGAGTATACAATTCTAAGAGGAATTCAGAGTTAATTTATTGAAAATCAGTTTTGAAATGGCTGAGATATCAACAACAACCACAAAAAAAAAAAAACAATCAGGTGCTAATAAAAAGGTGTTTAACACCTTTTAATAGGACCTTTGTTTGTGGATATCTCTGCCATTTCTAAACCAATTTTCATCAAAGAAACTTTGAATTCCTCTTCAAATTGTGTGCACTTTCATATTTCACAAGATGTTTCAAATTATCTCACAAAAAGTTGGAAACCTGAAGCCCCCATCTCAACAAAAATTATACCATCCCTGTAATGCCACACACTATAATAAACGTCAAATAGAATTTGAGTGATTTTAAATCCCTCGACATGTATTCCTCACATCCTTTACACCTAAAACAAATTAGTCGTCTCATAATGTGAAAGTACTTCCATTAAATCCTCAACTACATCTACAGTGTATGTATGCATCAAATACATCTCAAATGCACATAAATTTTTTAAAAAAAAAAATGTAAGTTGAAATGTACACCAACAGCAGGCCTATATCCATATTGTGTCAAATGTACAATAAAATCAATTAGTTCAGTTACTGATCATTTTTTTATTTAAGGGCAGCGGTCCACTAAGAGTGTTTCCTGTTGCCTAAACAGTGATTTTCACAATTAACAGAAAACTGCAAATCCTGAGCAACACTTTTTTTAACATTACAACATTATGATTATGAGTTCTTCATTATTTCGTGCCAGCGGTCTATTTCTCAACACATTCCATAATTCCAGGCTTTTTCAGGATGGAAGTTGCAGTATTATATGAAATTATGTGTTTATGGAGTCATCTATTTATAGACAGTATCATTCTCAATGGGAAGGCATGTGTCTGTGTCTGTGTCTCTGTGTGTGTGTGTGTGTGTGTGTGTGTGTGTGTGTGTGTGTGTGTGTGTGTGTGTGTGTGTGTGTGTGTGTGTGTGTGTGTGTGTGTATGTGTGTGTGTGTGTGTATGTGTCTGTTTCCACGTTTCCAAGAAAGTTGGAGATTTGTGATGTCTCATTATCTGGCGACTTATACCATATTTAAAGCAGACCTTTGACTGATTCTAATGTTAACAGCTGAATGTCAATATCCTCAGACACAGATGTTTATGCTCAAGTCGTGTGCCACCCATGCACTAGACCACTTCCTTAAAGGAAACCCAAACCTAAAGAGCAATGTGGACTGAGTGACAGCAGTAACATTAGAACACATCAGTGAAAGTTTGAGGAAAATCGGACAATCGATGCAAAAGTTATGAATTTTTACACTTTTGGTGTTGGAACCGCTGGATGAGGAGACTACTAGAGGTTATGACGTACAATGAGTGGACAACAATATAAAGAAAATATAAAGGGAATTCCACAAAAATTAATTTTTTGTGAAAATTACACATTCCATCAACTTGATACCGACATATGTTAAGGGTAGCAATTATTCCCGCTGCTTTCTAAAAGCGGTTAGTCAAGTGCTCTTTCATTATGCTAGAAAAGTGATTTTTTTTTTTTGTGGAATTTTCTTCATATTTTCTTTATATTGTTGTCCACTCATACGTCATAACCTCTAGTAGTCTCCTCATCCAGTGGTTCCAACACTAAAACTTTAAAAATTCATAACTTTTGCATCGATTGTCCAATTTTCCTCAAACTCTCACTGATGTGTTAAATGTAACTGCTTTCACTCAATCCACATTGCTCTTTGGGTTTGGGTTCCCTTTAAGAAAAGAAAACCAACTTAAAGAAGAAATCTACCCCCCCCCCCAAAAAAAAAAAACAAACAAACAAACAAACAAACAAACAAACAAACTTCAAAACAATGACAAAAATATTCCCTCAAAAATTATACCAATATCACAAAATCAGATAAGGAATATGGAATATGACATTTTGAAATTCAATGTTTTTCTGACATTTCTTGACCAGTCCTTATGAATATTCAAATGAGCGAGTTGACAATGTCATACCCTCATAAGATTTCATGTTTTATATGACATTTGGAAAAAATTTTATTCTTAGCTAATACAAGTACACTTGTAAAAGCATGCTCCCGTACCAAGATATATCAGACTTAACATTTATTCTTTTTTATTTTGGGTGGTTTTAAGGCAAGTTTTATATTTATACAGCTGAAATATAAGATTTTTGTCATTCTGTATATAAAATGAATAAGAAATTGTGAGAGCATGACATTGTCAACTTGCTGATTTGAATATTCGTAAGGACTAGTCAAGAAATGCTTCTTGAAAAAATGTGAAATTTCAAAATGTTGTATCTTCCTTATTTCTTGTCCAATTTTGTCTTTTGAATCGTTCTGTAAGGGATATTTTCCTCTTTTTTTAAGTTTATTCATTTTTGGGTTCGATTTCCTCTTTAACATTGTCAATAAGTTTTTCAATGGAACATTTACCAGATGTAAGTACTCTACCTTATATCAGTGCGATTCACCCTTGTAACTTGTTCAATTTCCAATAACAAAACACTTTGTGCTGGATTCCACATGCCTTCTGGCATAAAGAATAAGCATGAACATGTACACACAATGCGAGTGTAATTTATGTAATCATGTGCACATACAACAATGTATACATGCTGGCACTATATGCATGTGTGTATAATTGTGTCTATGACATATATCAATATCCAATTTCTCTTCTCCCCCAGACACACACACACATGCACACACACACACACTCACAGAGGCACATACACATACTCATTTTTAACAACATGAAAACAAGACTAATACACTGGACAAATAGATGGGCTAAATTCAAAATATACAACTATTTATGTTGCTTTTATTATCCCCTTTTTTTGAAAGAGAGCTTTGCTGATACACGAGAAGCAATACAAGGTACAATGTAATTCTATAACAGATGAGGATATAGAATAAGAATGCTGGAAATGTTGGGTATAATATATGACGAGAGAGTACTCAGTATACGGTAAGAGTATATGTTTTCTAGTCTCTTTCTAAGTCTCGGCTCCATTCAAGCAGAACTCGATACTGGCACTTCATTGAAAAGGAAGTTTCCCTAAATATACCTATAATGGATTGAGACTATCATGCAGCAAACATTAGCATATACATACAGAAGTGAATTGTGAGGAAAATTGGACAACCCATTCAAAAGGTATAAATATTAACAGTTTTGGTGCTGGCATCACCGGATGAGAAGACTTCAGTTTGTGACATCACTGCAGAAAAAGCAATACAAATAAAATTACGAAGAGAATTACACAGCATTTCAGTATTTATGATAAATACTAGTACACATTTTTTGGCTTGTTACTGACATATGCCTAGGCTAATATTATGCCCCCTGCTTTCTGAAAGAGGTATTAAAAATTGCTCTCGTTTGCTATGCTAGAAATAAAATGAAACCTTTAAGGCTTAACAGAAGTAGCTGAACCAGATGGCAATCACACTGACAATGATGGAACAAGATGAGAAACATATAGACAATGCTGAGAGAGGAGACAAGCTAGTGGAAAATGATGAACTTTGTATTTTTGAAAGGATGTGTCTATAGTGTAAAAAACACATGACATGTATTTCTAATATCATTACACATTAATTTTGATACATAATTTGGAATGAGCTCTGAATGTTCTAAGATTTTTCTTTAAATGTTTACATGATGTCAGATTTTTTGAAGGGTTTTGTTTGAAAGGAGATTTAATAATTATGTATGTCTACCAGCAATCTATATGAAATTATATGTCTACTCATAAGAAAGTACTGGTAAGTGATTTGTATGATGCATGATACACAAAGCCAGCATGTCAGAATTTACTTGAAGCAGCGACGTTAGAATAAAGTCAAACACAATCTAGCATTTCCTCATGTGGTGTCTCAGTAATTAATGTTATTACAAAACATACAAAAATGTCCATCATAGTTTAAAATCATCTTTTGTACCTCCGCTGGACATTCTTCTGGGCAGCAGGGAGTCCTATTTAGCAACTTCAGCCGGGAGGAAATTATCAAACTGCAACATAACGACCCCGACGTCGGGAAGTGGATGTCAGTCTCAGACCAGAGACCTAATCACGAACTAGTACACGATAAAAGTCCCGCAACGCGTAACTTGTGTTTATCATGGTCGCAATTACAAAATGGTGAATTGACTTTTGTACAAGCGGCATGGCATTAACAGTAAGCTTAAGGCCACGCTCCAATTGGTAGCCCCCCTGAAGCTTTATGATTACATTCTTCATTTGAATCATGCCGCCAAGGTTTCAGGACACCCTGGTATCAAAAAGACGCCCAGCAGAATGCAACGAAGCTTCTACTGGCATGACATGAAAAGCTCAGTCGGTTCGCTTGTTCACAGTCAATTGTGTGACGTGTGGAGCGCGTAAGAGGCCAACTTCGAGACCAAAAGCACCACTGGAAGAGTACACTGTTAGTGCTCCGATTGATCGGATTGCCATGGATATATGGGACCGTTTCCACTAAATGACAAAGGGAGCTGCTACGTGTTGGTTATCAGTGACCTATTCACAAAATGGATTGAGGCCTTCGCCATCCCTGACCAATCTGCCAAGACAGTAGCTGACATAGTCGTCCATGAGTTCAGTGTCCGGTTCGGAGCACCCCTAGAAATTCACTTGGATCAAGAGAAGAATTTCCAAGTCAAATTTGTTTCGACATGTGAGCAACTTACTCGAAATTACAAAAACCAGGAATACCCCATATCATCCCTCATCGAACAGAGTGATTGAGCGATTCAACCAGACGTTAGTGAATGTGATTGCTTCGTTCATGAACAAACGGCAGCTAAAGTGGGATGAACATTTGCCCTTGTTAACTGCAGCCTATAGCAGCTCACAACATGAGAGTACTGGGTTTTTGCCAAATTTCCTCATGCTGGGAGAAGAAGTTTTCACCCCGCTCGAAATGGCGCTTGGCGTTGATCGATCGACCAGATTTCGCTGTGAGCGATCCCAATGGCTATGCCACTAAACTCACCAGCACGATAACGGAAGCTCATCAAGGATCAAGAAAACAACTGTACTTCACAACGTCATCATCGGTACCATCACCAGTAAGTCATTATCAAAATTTGTAGATGCACTCGGCTGGGCTCTCTTCACCATACAGCGAGAGGGCCTTGACAAAATGCTAGGCAGAAAAGGGACCATGACTCTAAGATATCAGTGAACAATTACGAAGTTGGAGACCTAGTCTACTATCTAGACTCAACTAAACGAAAGGGGCTGTCGCCAAAGTTAAAAGCTGCAAATTGGATAGGCCCTTCTGTAATAACAAGGAAGTACAGTGATTTGATCTTTGAAATCACGGCTGTTCAAAGGAGGAAACCGCAGGTGCTGCATCATGATCCCCTAAAACCCTTTACCAGTGAACGCATTCCAGACTGGGCTCGGAAGCTGTACAGTAAGGTGAAAATTAACTTCGCGTTTTGTGACAAGGCGCAGGCTGCAACGCAGACTAGGCCTCAGCACTTAATGCCCCCACACCAGTCTTTGCGGATGCTATAACCTGCGAGGCGATTTGCATGGCTACTCAACCCTCGGGGGTGCCTAATTAATCCATCACCCTTTTGCTTTGTCTTTGATTTGGTAAAAAAGCTTAATTTGAACTTGACCATGACACTTCATTGTACTGCCGAACTGCCTGGTCATACGTTTTCTGGAGCATCGCAGAGCTATTGCTTCCTGCATATTTTCTTGTATTATTCCTCTGCTCAGTTACAAACCTTCAGCAACTCTTCCCAATCAATCGTGGCTCCTCTGTCTCTTCCGTCCCCAAACACACCAATTGTAGACGAGAATGATGATTCAGTTCCTGTATCTGACGACAAAGATGCTCCTGTCGACACAGGACTGAGGGGATCTGATACCACCAGTACGCTGTTTCGTCCAATCCTGTCCCCAGCACATCCCATATCGCACACGAACATGGCCCGACCCTCTTTGGTCCACTCAGTGCTCTACACACTACACACGAGAAGAAAATGGGCCATGAATTTCCAGCTCTTCATACTGATATATAGCCTACCTGCGGAGTTAAGGTGGAAGGGATGACAACAGCAATATCTCATCTCGACACCAACACCCTCGTTTACGCATCAAACCAACAGTTGAATTTCACAAACGGAGTCAACTACCTGGCAGATTTAGTCAATGCGAGAAACTGTCGAAAAGAAAATGGACCTCGAATTTGCAGTTTTCGTACCGATATAGCCACCCTGCGGAGTTAAGGTGGAAGAGACGACAACAGCAATGTCTCACCTCGCCACCAACACCCTCGTTTACGCATCAAACCAACAGTTGAATTTCACAAACAGAGTCAATTACCTGGCAGATTTAGTCAACGTGAGAAACTGTCAAATGCATGAGGGCTGCTGCCAATGTCTTGAATGAACTAGTGGGTGGGTCAGACGAACCAGGATTCTCGTGTGAACTATGACTGTGGTGCCCCAGAACTAGGATTCTCGTATGAACTATGACTGTTGCATACGAAGAGTTTGTTTGCAAAAACCGATAAGTCCATTTTTGAAGATTTTGAAGTATGGTCTCTGTCATAAAGTACAAAATAATACCTTTTAAATGATATATTGGTCACTACATATAAAGGTACATTTTTGAAGTTATGGTCAAAAGAAGCAAAAATTTTCTAATTATTCTCTTTATTTTTCTTGACCTTTAATCGCAAATATCTCCATTTGGCAAATATGGACTCATCGGTTTTTGCAAACAAACTCTTCATATATCATATGACATCGATATGATATGACATCGATATGACTCCACGGACACAGGGACGGCCCGTATTGCACACGACCATGGCCGAACCCTCTTTGGTGCACTCAGTGCTCCACACACTAGCAGCAATCGAGAAGAAAATGGACCTGGAATTTGCGGCTCTTCGTACCGATATAGTTGACCTGCAGAGTAAGGCGGAAGGAATAACAACAGTAATATCTCACCTTGATGCCAACGCTCTGGTTTATGCATCTAACCAACAGTTGAATTTCACGACAGGAGTCCAACTACCTGGCAGATTTAGTCAACGCAAGAAACTGTCGACTGCAGGCTGCTGACAATGTCTTGAATGAACTAGTGGGAGGGTCAGGCGCTGGCATTCAGGACTGAACCAGGAATCTCGTGTGAACTATGACTGTGGTGCCCCGAACCAGGATTTTCGTTTGAACTATGACTGTGGTGCCCCCGAACCAGGATTTTCGTGCAAACAATACGGCACACAACATGAACATGTCTGGTACATAATAAAATAACATAAAATCAGCCTGCATTGAGCACAAGGTCTTGTATTTCCAGTGTTCAGTTATGATTTTATCATGAATATTTTAATCAACCTGAACAACATTATCAAAGCATAATTTTTTGCTGAATTTTGAATTGTTTGTGATCATATGTGGTAATAATTCACCAAATACTGTACACTAGTCACACTCGAGTTGTATTCCCCTCTCATTCAGTGGTGGGTGAGCTTAGGACTTTATACTTAGCAAGATGTTACAATTATATTGCTGGCCCCCTTTTGATATATATATATATATATATATATTATATTATATTATATATATATATATATATATATATATATATATATATATATATATATATACATATATATATATATATATATATACATATATATATATATATTATTTTAATGAAGTACATATAGACCACATCTCTAACAAGTAAAAGTAATGTGACAGGAGTTAATTGTGTCCAGATTTAGAAACAGAAATAGGAAAGCTGCTTCACCCTATCCATTATGTTGTCTTTAAATAGCTTACTTGATAAATATCAATTTTTATACTGTATGTGGCTTGTCTTGAAATGTAAATATATTCTATTGCATTTCCCTTTCCTGTTTTAGTAAATTAAATTGTTAAAATATGAGATGGTATAAAAAAAATTGTGTGCCTCCATTTTTCTCCAGATTTATCAACTCAACTTCTACAATGGCTCCTGTACCTCACACTCTGAGTATCCAATCGTGACCAAGATCTAAGGTAACTGAGAAAAAGCAATGTAACTCTGCTAATGGGAAGAAATCAAAGGATTCAAGTGGTAGCACGGCTCCAGTACACCCCCCTCTCAGAATTCAGTTGCGATCAAAAACTCGGCTGGAAAATGATAAAGATCATTGCAACTCTGCTAACTGGAGGAAACAGATGAAAAAGCATGACCCTACAAAGCATGTATAAGGAGATTCGTGAACGAGATCGCCTCTACTCAAGAGTGAGTTATTCATCCCGGAATGAGGAACAAAGAGAAAGAGACAGCATCATTACAGTTATTCCACGTTAGGTAGTTACAAATATTATTCAACATCATAGAAGAAAGTACATGGAGAGTTAAAAGTTTTTCCATCCTATCTTTGGATGGGACATGTTTCAAGGTTTACATTAACATTTTATGGGTCAATATCTGTTAAAAATTTTTAATCACAGAAAAGATTAGAATTAAATTTTGCACTTCTATGTCACACTTTTGCACCCAACACCATGGAAACACCCAAATTGTTTTGTAGCATGTAAGCCAACATTATGTCCTGTTCTCCATGTTCATTTAGCACGAACACTGACATTTAGACTGAACACTGCAATTTCATTGCCTCTTCCCCGTAATTCCATTTTCAGGCACCAAGGTGAATGCAGCACAAGCACCAAATAAAGCAGGCTTTGAATATCTCACATTGTTGACATGTTTCACATTGTTGACATGTGTCTGTCTTTTTTGTTTCAATATGTCGTTTCAGACAACAAGGTGAATGCAGCACCAACATGACACTGCGCAGGCAGAGGAGCGGTGGGCGCGATACTTTGGCATTCCTGGACAGAAAGATGGGAGTTGGAGCAGGAGATGAAGAGAGAGGAGGACGACAGGATGAGGAAAGACGGCAAGCTGATGAGATGGAGAGGGAACGAGAGGAGGAAGAGAGACAGAGAGCAGATGAGGAGAAAAGGCAGGCTGGAGAAGCAAACAGAGAATGCAGGTTTGAGATAATGCAACAACAGATGCTACGTACGTACAGCAACAGCAAGAATTCCTTCAGCAGCAACAACAAATGCAACAGCGGCATCAACAGATACACACCTTGATGATGGACCTCATAAAGTCTTTGGAAAAGAGATTTTAACAGTAAGATGCAGAAAACAGAAAGATTGATATGTCACATGTTTCTCTTTTTCTTCATTCATGTCCACGGGTATAATTGTAAGTGCTCATTCATTGTATTCTACAAAGTATGCAGACATTTTCCTTTGCAATAAATTAAAACCAATCTTTCTTTCCAGCTACGCAATGCTATTACGACATCAACCATAACTTACGAAGATTGACTAACATGAAAATGGAATTAATGGAATACTACTCTGCATTTCAATGCATTCAACAAATCTCCTACCAGATTAACACAGGAAGTCATTCATATATCCTCACTAATTTGAGTCAAGCTGATAAATACTTCTAGGGCTCAAATTTTGTATCCTGTGTCTGCATTTTGAGATGGTTATCTATCAGCAGGCTTGAGGGGCTGTTCGCACAGGCCGGGGTGGGTACGCCACAGCATACATGCATTTGTGCATTCTAAGCATGGGATTGGGGAATCAAGAAATCAATGCATTATAACCCGAAACTTTCAGTGCCAGTTGCATCCGACGCAAGTCAGAGTGGGTGCAGTGCTTTCACATATCCTTCCAAATGGAGAGGAAAGCACATCCAATTTGCATCACAAATGCTGTCAAAGACAGAACGAAAATAGAGCGCAAGGTATTGGCAATTGTTTTTGCTCTAAAGAAAGTCTACATGTTCTTGTACGGTCACAAGTTTGTGTTGATCACAGACAACAAGCTGCTAGCAGCATTGCTTGGACCACATACACATAGAGGTCTACCGATCTACCGGCTCAAACTTTCCAGCAAGCTTCTGCCTCTACTGAAAGACCCAGTCTGCATGAAGGAGGTACAAATGTAGGATACTCTAATATTTTACTCACTTAACATTCTTTTTTTTTTTTGGTTTTTAGACATCTAATGTTAGATCCCTACTATCTACTTTACCCAATGAAGTTTCACTGAATCAAAATGATGGTTTGGGATTTTGGCAACATTTGGAATTGTCTGTATAATCTACAGTAGATCTGAAATTACTAGACCCTACTTTCCTGTCTAACCCTGTTGGTAAACCATATACTGTAAAACACGATATGTTCGCGGCATGAATTTTTCGCAAATTGGAGCCTACGGCCTTTTTTGCGCCATGAAATTTTCGCAAACTGCCACTGGCATGCAATGCATATGGTGTAGAAAAGAACTTTCATGTGCATTTTAATTTCACGAATCTTCGCGAAATTAAAATGCATGCGAACATTCCTCGTTTTACAGTAATTGGTAGTAGAGTTTAACTGAGGTCGTCCTAGTACGTTAAAAAAAAAGGCAATTTATCTACCGAAGTTGGGCAAACTCTGCCAAGCGGTTAAAGTCGGCCCCTAGCGTGCGCATTACCTCGGCTTAGTGGGTAAACTCGGCCCCCAGCGAGCGCATTACAACTAGTTGTAATGCGCGCGCTGGGGGCCGAGTTTATCCGCTAGGCCGAGTTTACCCATAACTACGGTACTGGATCTAACGAGTTACTAAATGTGCTGCAATTTCTGGTTAGATATGAATCATGACGGAGTCCCAGGTTTGGCATAACTAATGCCACATGATGAGACAAACCAACGACTGAGAGTAGTTAAGCGAAAGTGATGGTACTTGGTAGTATTACTAAGTATATTTTTACAAGTAAGTTTCATAGAACCTGATCAGCATAAGTCTGACATGATATAACAGGAAAACCATTCCCTGGACTTGCTCGGCATACGCACTGAAAAACTTGTGAAGTTCAATCTTCACTCCTTGCAGTTGCGTTACTGCAAGGAAAATAGAGGGAATTTGCATGATCCATTATTATCCAGGCTTCAAAATACTCACTGCATGGACATGGTACATGTATACTTCCCAATGCAAAGAAGGACAGACTCACGGGTATATCCACAAACTAGGGAGCTGTACATCAATGGATCTCTTCTTACCACATGTGGGCAGAAATTGTGAGAACTTGTAAAGAAATGGCAGGGAGAGGTGATGTTGTCAGAGAACAAAAGGATCTGGATTCCACATGCAACAAAAGGGAGGAGAATGATATCCAAAGACTTGAATCCATGGTAGAAGCTACTGTGAATATATTTGCCAAAGACACAGAAGAACTTGTTCATTTGACTTCAGGAGTAGTTGCCCCAAAGCCAGTAGTAGACGAATTGTCTCCATTAAGGCAAAGAAGAGAAGATGTTGTGTAAAAATTTTTTTGTAGAGCATCTCCAACATGATAATGTGGGGTTTTTTTTGCACCATTGAAGAAGATAAACCTCAGTGCAGAGCGTGCAAGGAGAGCAACATGTGTGTCCAGCAGGATCGAATCCTTGCAAATAATGTGAAGGTAACCTAGCAGTGGAAGAAATTTCTGAACCACGGACCAAACAAAGAGGAACTTGTACAATTTCTCTTCTCTGCTTGGAAGACAACAGATGCATGTGTGACAACAGTTGTCACTTTTTCTGTCGCAATGGTGATGATCTACATTGATTTCAATCGGCTGACAGTGATTCTGACAATGACAATGTGCTGACAACTAGTCGAGAAACCATTGCTGACTATTTTAGTCATTGTTGAGAAACTTGCCAGTGGTCATTAGAGAATAAATTGCACAGCAATCAACAAATAGGAGGACACGGCTTAACTGTTGAGATCGACGAGTCAAAGTTCGGGAAAACCAAGTATCGACATGGACATTTTGTAGAAGGCCAGTGGGTGTTCGGCGGTATTTCCCAGGAGACTCGCGAGATATTCCTAGTTGTCCTTCCCGATAATAAGCGCGACCGGGATACCTTGGAACCCGTCATTCTTCAACATATTAAAACAGGGTTTACAATCATTAGCGATTGCTGGAAATCTTACGATAACTTGGGCACACTTGGATTTGAACATTTAACAGTGAACCACAGTTACAATTTTGTAGATCCTACCACTGGAGCCCACACAAACAATATTGAGAATTTGTGGTGGCAGGTGAAAAGACAACTACCTGAGACACATACCCGCCACAGCAACTTCACAAGTCATCTCTGTGAGTACATGTGGAGACATGCACATATTCAAGGGGACCTATTTCAAGTTTTCTTCAAAGATGCAGCTGAACTCTACAATCCTGTAAAATAGGCAAGTCTAAACCCTATACCCTAACCCTAACCCTAACCCTATACCCTTACCCTAATCACACGAGTCGCGCCAACCCTAATCACAGGAGTCCGCGTACCCTAATCACAGGAGTCACACCAACCCAAATCACAGGAGTCCGCGTACCCTAATCACAGGAGTCACGCCAACCCTAATCACAGGAGTCGCGCCAACCCTAATCACAGGAGTAGTGCATTATTTGCATAGAAAACAGAAAACTTTGCCCAGCCATAAGGAGGTAATGTGTGTAATACACAAATGATAATATGTTGATAACTAGATATATCGCTACGGCGACTGATATGCCTCCGCCATAATGCATGGTTCTCCTAATAGGTCTATAGTACAATGTCTTGACTAAATGATAAGCTTGAAGCAAAATATTTTCACAGCTCATTTTTTACACCTTCTCAGATATTCTGATAGCATATTTAGGACCATGCATCTCAGATTTTTTAAACTGAATACAATGTTAACCAATGCCTTTAAGCTTAAACTTAATCATCCCTTAGCTGAATTAAGCACAAAAAGTCTGGCATGAATGGAACATCATCCTTTTCAAAAGAGCAGTGGCTCCAATGCTCACTTTTCAAAATAAGTAAGCTTAATGCTGGACTGTATAATGCATGTTTAACTTATACGACTCTTCTGATATGACTTGTAATTTGTATCTACTCTCATTCTCACTTTTGTGTGCACACATTGTTGCAGTTCTAGCACTGATTTGAACTGGAAGCTCAGCTTAGCCACATTGGTAAATTCATTGCATTCATAGAAAAAGCTTGCAAACATAGAAAAAAATGTTTTTTTATCAAAAACACTGATCAATTCAGTGCTTATTTACGTCGATGTAGGGCAATTTGTCAATCAGTTGCAATGAAAACATCTCGACGGAAGAACTTCATAAATTTGAATAACAAAGCAGTAAATGTTACAATGTTCATTGTAAGAGGCAGTCTGGTGACAAATTGAAGTACAAAACGTACCGTGATGGTAAATACTTCAAATCTAATGACCTTTTGTGTAGCAATGAATTTCGCATATGTTTAACACTCTATGTGGATGATTTTGAGATTTGCAATCCCCTAGGCACATCAAGAAAGAAACACAAAGTCTGTGGTGTGTACTGGACATTGTCAAATTTACCTTAAAGTTATTGTCGGTGCTGAATTCCATCAATGTGGCCATTTTATGCAAATCAGCAGATGTTAAAACATATGGCTATGCAAAGGTTCTTAAACCTCTTCTACAAGATCTTGTGAAATTGGAACAAGAAGGAGTATTTATTTCAGCCTTGGATACAAAAGTGAAAGGTACTGTTCTCTGTGTAGTAGCAGACAATTTAGGTGCTCATGGGATAGGAGGATTTGTAGAAAGTTTTAATGGAGACTACGTTTGTAGATTTTGTACTGGTCTACATTCAGATTTTCAGAAGAAGGAAGTGCGATGGGGTGAATTTGAAGCAAGGACAAAAGCAAGTCATGCAGATCATATCAATACTGTGGAACAAGATCCCAGGGTCACAAACTGTTTTGGAGTGAAAAAAGGATGTGTTCTCACTGAGAAATTACAATATTTTCATGTTATATCTGGCTATCCCCCAGATCTTTTACATGATCTCTTTGAAGGAATTGTTCCTCGAGAATTGGCCCTTTGTTTGACTGTTCTGATTTCAAAGAAATACTGTGATTTGAACACTTTGAATGAGACAATCAAGTCTTTTCCATTCAAGTACAATGACAAGGTAGATTCTCCACAATCGCTTCCCAAAACACTTTCATCAACTCGGAGTATTGGTGGGAATGCTCATGAAAATTGGCACCTTTTAAGGTTCCTACCTTTTATCATTGGACCACAGATACCACATGATGAACCAGCATGGCAGATACTAATGATCTTGAAAGATATTGTGGAACTGGCAGTTTCTCCTACCCATTCAGAAGAGTCTATTGGTTATCTTGATTGCAAGATATCAGAGCACAGGCTCCTTTTCCAGGCATTGTTTCCTGATGAAAAACTTTTGCCCAAACATCACTTTTTAGAGCATTACCCGGAGAAGATTTGTGAATTTGGACCACTTGCAGCCCTGTGGACCATGCGATTTGAGGGAAAACATCATTATTTCAAGCAGACTGTACGCTACACTGGATGTTTCAAAAACATTTTGTTAACACTGTCAAGAAACCATCAGTTGATGATGGCATATCATTTGCACTCTTCGAGCAGAGGATCAAGTGTCAAATTAGAGGTCAATGGAGTTTCAACATTGTCTTTTGATGTACTGAAAGAAGCAGTTGCTAAAGCAGTCAAAGACAGGTATGGGAAGGTAGCTTATGTTCACATGGCCAAACAGGTTTGCTACCATGGAACAATTTATAATCTTGGAATGATCCTAACGTTTGGCTCCTTAAGTGGACTGCCGTGATTCGTGGATATCGTTCACATCATCAAACAAGGAAGCAAACCAAGTTTCATAGTGAAGAAGCTAAATGCATGGTACGATGAACATCTACGTTCCTTTGAGCTCCAGACAGATTTCCATTCCATGGCTCTCATTGCTGTTGAACCTCATGAGCTAAATGATTTTTATCCACTGGTGGCTTATAGCGTTGCTAGAAGACGGATGGTGAGCTTGAAGACATACATCCATTCTCTTTGGTATGCATATTAACCTCTTGTTAGAACTATTCAAAAAGAGCATATGTAGGCAATTAAATAGTTTTGATGTTAGTAGGGACTTCCAGATTTCTCCCCAATTCCTGTGTTGCCCCAAAAAGCACTTTATTTTTATGGCGCAATTTGAATACACCATGTGCATTGTACGAAAAAAGTTGTATGCAATGAAGGTTGTGTTTAAAAACTTGTAAATTAGCTGCATCATGTTTTAATTAGTACTTCTTTGGGAAAATCAAGACAGTCGTATCCTAACTGAGACAAGCTTGTGTTTATGAACATTCAACTTAGCCTGTGAAATCACATGTAGGATTCTCAGGACATAAGCTCTGTTGGGTGATTCCACATGGTAATTTATGTTCACAGTTTTAATTTGTCATCCTAACAACTATGGGAAAAATTTATTGGCATCTGATAGTACCAGATGGCAATAATAACAACTACTCTTTTGGGATGAATTGGTAAATTGCCATTTTGGTATGAATGATATGCAGTCAGAAAAAGAAGATGCATGATGTATAGGGCATCTCTTCATTCAGTACATTTTCCTAATTTTCATTTGTTTCAAATCAAAGAAAAAGACTAAGATTTCTTGAGATGACCATTGCTTAGTATAACCTTCCCATAGTATTACAGCAAGATCACAAAACATATCTTCATTCCCTTTTTCTTTTTCTTGTGTTTGCATATTTTCACAAGAGTGGAAAATGCTGCATGCTCTATGGACAAATTGCAATAAGGAGTCACCCAATCATATTTTTCTTGTGTTTGCATATTTTCACAAGAGTGGAAAATGCTGCATGCTCTATGGACAAATTGCAATAAGGAGTCACCCAATTATATAATACAGACTACTTGAATGGTAAATGACGTATGTACTGTAATATGAAAAGCCCTTTTGTGTTTTATTTTTGTCTCTCATTTGTTCTACTTTCAGATTGTGCTGTACAAGATCATGATGGAAGAATCTCAGGGTGCAAGCTGAGGATAGTTGTTGGGGATGATGATTCAGAAAGTTGACACTACCCAGCGGCCTACCAGATGAGGTCACATCGCTCGTTGACATCATAAGACAGAGATTTTCATTGAAGGGTGATTTTCGTCTGCAGTACTTACACAAAGACTTCAGTGACTTTGTTAATCTTGAATGTGTAAATGAGATCAAGGATAAGGATACTTTGAAGGTTGTGGTGCTCTCTGTTCCAGATACTGAGAGTGAACACAGTAGCAGTAGTTCTTCAGCTCCTTCTGGTGATACACTGATCCTGTCAGATGATTCATCTTTTGATTTAAGCTCATCACCTCACACCATTGGTTCCACGTCCTGGAAGAATACATGGCCTGCTCAGTTTCCCATTCCGAAGTTTGCATACGACACTGAAATAAAGTTGAGCAACGGTAACCAGCAGTACAGAGCAACAGGCACCCCTTTGAAAGAAGGCATCAACAAGCATGATATATTGGAAAAGCTGGCTGAGCAAATTTTCATGTATGAAGCATATCCCTCAGATGAACACTTATCAGATGTGGCTAGAAGACTGGTGCAGAAACATCTATGCCTACAGGAACCTAATGGAACGTGCTTTGGATGGAAGAACAACTTGAAATTCAAAATGGGCAATTATCGCTCCAAGCTGCGAAAGTTTTGTCCAGACAGTTAGGTAAACAGCTTGGCCAGCAAGAGAGAAGGAAATCAAAAGCCTGCAAGTTGCATAAAAAAACCACGCCGTAGTGAGATCAACTACCTACCCAATTTACCAACTGACGAAATGCCAAATACCATGGAAGAGGAACGCATAGCCCTACTAGACGAAGTGAACAAGGTGAACAATGGCAACATTGTCGCTGAAAAAATGGCAAAAACTTTTCCACTGCGAAGAAAGGAAATAACAGTTGATCGACCGTTAGTGAGCGCAGTGAAAGAAAGATGGCCAGGGCTCTTTGGAGAAAGTCAGGTGTACATAATACTTTGTGTCTCTAAAAAAAAACTTTGCTTTGGCTGCCAAATTAAAAGAATAATAATAATTCTGGGGGTAATCTTTATATTTATAGCCCATAAGCTCACCTTTCATATGACACCAAAAAGTCTGAAAATAATTCATGTTTGCGTGAAGGCTGGTGTTTAACTTAAGCTAATATTTAGGTCTGGTCAGCAATTCAGACACCATCAAAATACTTGTTTATTTATGTATTACCTCCCCAAGATAGTAAACTGACAAAGTTACAGTTTGACTTTAAATTTTCAACAAGTCTCTTCTATGGATAGGTTTGAATCAAACTTCTGGTATATAAATTAGCAAAACTGATGGTGACTAAAACCCTTACCAAAACTAAATTTTAGTTTTAAAGGTAGTAATGACAAGTTTCAAGATCCAAAATACAAAAAAGTTCAACTTTGTAAAATTGTGACAAACATAATAAGCACAAACCTGAAAAAGAGCCAGCCAGTGCAAAAAAAAAGGTTTAAAAAAATCCCAGCACTATTACTATGAAGAGATTTTGTAACACAATTCCTTTGTTTATATTTTCGCTTATATCTCAACCAAAACAAATGCATTTCTTTGTATTTTTTCAGATTATTTCACTAAATTCAGTAATATTACATTTTTCTGATGCATAGTTCATCCTCCTTTTGGTTTTGCAAATGCCACACTTGTCACCAATACATTTAACCCTCTCCTTACCTTGGGCATGTGGATGTGTAATAAATCAATGAGGTTTACAAGGCTTGGTACTGAGAGGGTTAAAGGAAGCCAAACCCTGACACTATGTGTCATGCTTTGAATCACCTTACATTATAACTCCCCTGTTTGGAGCTTGAATCAGAACTATAAAGAGTGGATTTCATGTGTAAAAGGGGCATCAAAAACAAATTGAACCCCTACATGATAAGAGCCACTTATATTCATAAGATGAAATCTTTGAATTAAGATCTTTCTACCTGTTAATATGCTATTGTACATGTACTGATTGTATAGAGATCATCACCATGGCACCTCCCAATGGCACACATGTGTAGTTTCATCCCAGTATAGCTTCTTGGAGCTGCAAGAGGGATTACAGTATCAAGTATCAAGTATCAAGTAGGGTGTACAGTGGAAACTCAGTATAACAAGATCTTTGGGACCAAGACAATATCAGTAGTTAAATAAACAACAACAAGAAAACACAAAACAAAGGAAATTGGGACCAGAGAAATTAGTTTGTTATATCGGGTATTTCATTATATCAGATCGCTTTACATTGAGTTTCCACTGTAATAGGCATCAATCAACTGAAGCAAATGGATATTTTTATAAATAAGAGGTCCAATTTTAGTGTCCCATTTACAAAGTCATGTTTTTATTGCTCTCAGTGAAGATGCAAGTGGGATGATTTTGTAATGTGATTCTCTTCATATTATTAATCCCCTGTTTGGAGCTTGACTCAGAACAATAGTCGATTTCATGTGTAACAGTTGCACCAAAAACTCATAAATTTATGAAAATAGCCACCTATAATTGGATGAAACCTTTAAGCCACTGGTTAACATTGTGGTTGATCGATTTTAAAAATTCTAAAACTGAGCTGCCTGACCTGTCTAATCATGTTCAGATGGATAAAAAACAACCAAGGAGGCAAAAATAATGATAGTAACACATTCACTATCAACATATCTATGAAAATTGTATTCATTATGGTTCCCATAACAATTTTAGCACAATAGTCTATGGGCCGCCGGGGTGATATTTTAGGTTTTCACTCTTTCGAAGCACTAAATGATAATTTTGAAGCACAATTTTTTTAACAGGTTCATTTTTGCATCCCATCAGATATTCTGACAGCATTTGGGAGCATATAGCTGAGATTTAACTGAACACCATGTTAACCAATGCCTTTAAAGGTAATCTGGAGTACTGGTAATGGATGAAAAATCTATTGAGGCAGTTCCCATCTGTTTGTTTCCCACCTGAAAGCATTTAAAGTATAATTAGTTCCATGAAAATATTTCACCTTGAATGTGCTGAATAGTTGCAGAATTTGAAGTTAAAAACATCATAATTTTTGTGTCCGCCACTCGGAAAATATTATTCCATTATTACAGTCCCATATATGCTTATTTCTGTAGGTACTTTGCCAACATGGCGATGTATTTTGAAATTTCTCTGTTTTGAGCTTGTTTTCCTATTCCGAGCAACATTGTTGTGTACCAGAATTTAATATTCTGAGAGATAAGCTGTAAAAGAATGGTTTGTGGGCAGTTTCTATCAAAATGAAATCACACTGCCAGTCCTCCTGATTACCTTTAGTTACCTCTTGCTACCAGTTATCAACTGCTTTTAATGATATATACTGACATGGTACCAACTGGGTATTATAGTAATTATGATTGGGTGAACTGCTACATACATGTATAATACTGTTTCACAGATTGGGCCATTTTTTCATAGGCAACAACCAACTGTTGTAATCATAATTAATTGCTTCTTCAGGAAAAGGCCTCAGTGAGGCCTCAGATCTTCCTACCACTACCAGACATTTTGCCATAATGTATCAATTGTGCATGTATCTTGAAGTATATGATTGTGTGTATACTATCATTGTGTCTTGAATGAGACAGCTGTATGAGTATAAAGAGGAATTGAAATCAATAGCAGAAAGAGTCTGAGTGAGTCTTTTATTTTGTTTAGTCAATGATTTAAGGTCATGTCAAAAACACCAAAAGAAAACTAATACAGCATAACCTCAGTATAACAAGTTCCTTTGGGTCTTGAAAATTACCTCATATCCACAAGCTTGTTATATCAGGGTAAAAAAACAAAGAAATAGAAAGAAATGGGACCAGCAAAATAACCTTGTTATAACTGTAACCTTGCTATATCCAAACTTGTTATAACAAGGTTCTGCTGTTGTAAATAGACCTGATGATGTTGCTGGGTCGTCATCATGTCGTGAGCACATGAACAGAAAGGATACATCACATTGGTTTAAAAAACTGTTTGTTTTTGTTTGTTACGAAAATACTTCTTTTTTTGGGGGGGGGGCAAAATACTGTTTTTTGCCTCATGGAATACTTTTTTTGGTTGGCAAAGGTTGGCATCCCTGAATATGGGAGGAGCTAGCCAATGAAGGAATTTTGGTTTTGCAGGTATATCCCTTATTTTGCTATGTTTGACATGGAGTCCTACCTAGAAAAAATAGAAAACAGCAACGACCTGAATGATACCCCCACTGACAAATTACAGTTCTGCTCCATACATATTCCAATGAGCATCAGTGTTAACTCGAACGTTCACAGGTATACAGAACCATTTTGTCAAGTGTCCGATGGAGACTCTCAAAAACTAATCGATGACACTGTAATGTATATGCTAGAAATCAGTCGTCATTCCAATTCTTTGCTCGTGTCTTCCTACAAGGATGTTACAGAAAAATGAGACTTGAAAAGACAAGAATTTGAAACCTGGCAGAAGGAGAACAAAGAACACCCTTTGAATGCAACGGTTTGTCAGCCATATCTCAGAACTCCCTGTGGTTGGATTCAAATCAGGTAGATACGATATTAATGCCATTAAGCAATATCTGTATCCCTCGCTTTTGAAATACGATTCGGTAGACTTTGTCATAAATAGAAACCATAATCATATGGCTTTAAAGACAAACCATGTCAAATTTCTCGATATCTCTAACTTTCTTGCTCCAGGCTTTTCTTACACTGCATTTCTGAAAGCGTATGAATGCGAACAAGGTAAAGGCTACTTTCCTCACGGCTGGGTAGATTCTCTCGATAAATTGGATGAGACCAAAGTCCCGCCGATCAAAGCATTTCGTGATAATCTCAACAAGACAGCCTTTTTGAATGAGCAATACGAATACTTTCAATGCATTTGGAAGGACAAGAATAGTCTTGGAGACTATTTGATTTGGTACAACAATCTCGATGTTACTCCTTTCATCGAAGCAGTTGAGAAAATGCGTTAGTTTTATAAAAAGCTAAAAATTGATTTGTTTAAAGATGGTATTTCCCGGATTCACAATGAAATACTTGAAATGCAGCCTCGATGGACATTTTAGCGTCATCTCGGATAAAGACAAAGGTCTTTATTATACTTTTCGAGACAACTTCGAACTTGGTCGGCAGTCCGTCCATTATTTTTCATCGTTATCACGAACGTGGTTAAACACGAATCCGTGGAGGTAAACCTTGTGAAAAGGTTATTTGCTTTGATGCCAATGCTTTGTACCTTCATGCTATTATGTAACAAATGCCACTGGACAATACGTGAGGTGAAGAGTGGAAAATAATTTTAAACTGTAAAATAAACACCCAATAGTGCAAGAATGGTTAGCACACCAAAGTTTTTGTCGCCAGATTCCAATTCGACATGTTGGCAACCATTCTGAGAAGAAAATTGGTCCCCTCCAGATTCCCATGGATGGCTTTTGCGCCCAAACCAAGCAAGTGTTTAAATTTCATGGATGCTACTTCCATGGGCATCCCTGTCATCTCAACAAAGGTCAGACACAGAATACTAAACTGGGAAAAACTATGGAGGAATTGTTGGAAAAACCAAGGAAAAACAGCGGTACATAAAAAGTCTAGGTTACAAGTACATATCAATCTGGGAATGCGAGTATAAAGAAATGCGCAGAACATTGCAAACTATGTGCTTCTCTCACAGAAAGGTTTCCCCCTCCTAAATTGTCATGGGTTGACACAGGAGAGACTTCTCTCCGCCATACACAATGGTTCTTTGTTTGGATTTGTTGAGTGCGACATCCACGTCCCCCAGCATCTCAAAGAATACTTTTCTGAAATGTGTCCTGTTTTCAAGAATGTGGACATATCCAGAGAAGACATCGGGGATGTGATGAAAGCTTACGCGGAAGACTATGATATCACGAAAACTCCTCAGCGCAGTCTCATTGGAAGCATGTTTGGTCAGAAAATCCTACTCTAGACACCATTGCTCCAGTGGTATCTTCACCACGGGTTGGTGGTACCAAAGATACACCAATCTGTGGAGTACGAGCCCTTTGCTTGCTTCAAGCACTTTGCTGAAAGCGTGTCAACTGCTCAACGTAAGGGAGATGTTAATCCTTCTAAGAGCATTATAGCCGACACCATGAAGCTAATAGGCAACTCGTCTTATGGTAAAACCATTACTAATAAGGAGAAACATCGAAACGTTGATGTGTGCGATGAAGGAAAAAGCACAGCAACATGTCAAAAGTAGTTCTTTCGGGACCTAAATCCCATTTCAGAAGATTGTTACGAAGTTGATATGGCGAGGAGGCAAATCAATATGGGCCTTCCAGTTTAGATCGGCAATTGCGTATAATCAATTGTCAATAATTCCTAATTTTTATGTCACAGGTACTTCAGAGTGATGAGCCCCAAGTCCACAATATCCATCACATCCTGCTGAATCAGTTAGCTACTCTACTTTCAAAGTTCATCAAACCAGGGTGCATATCCTTACATCATGATGTCACAAAAGTAGATGTCAATGATGCATCAAATCACAAGGAAAACAGTGACATTCAAATTGGACAAGAATGCAGAAACTACTTGAATGCCGGAGAACAAAGATGAACTAGATGTAGATAAATTTTACAAGAGTGTGAAGGATTTTTACATCTCAGCTGTCGAATATATGGTAGAACATTACCCATTCCATGATGAACTACTCATCAATGCAAGAGTTGTGGATATCAGGGACAGATTGAATGTAAAGTTTGAATCTGTTCTCTACTTTGTGAAGCGTTTCAGCCTAGTGAAAGAAGAGGATATGGACCAGCTACAGTCTCAGTTCAATCTTTACCAGATTGATGAAAACATTCAGTACAAGGAGAATGTGCATATTGACAGGCAGTGGCATGAGATTAGTATGCTGGAAGACACAATGAAGAGGAAGAAATAATCACTACTAACATTGGTCATGAAGGCTGTGTTGGTCATCCTCCATAGTAATGCTGATTGTGAGCGTGTCTTCAGCATAGTTACCAAAGACAAGAGGAAAGAGAGAGCTGCTATGAATACAGATACACTGAATGCATTAGTCTCTCATAGAATGGCTATGTCGAGCAGGGAGGAATCATGCTATTCAACATCTTATAGCAAAACTGTCCTCAAGCAATGCAAGAGTGCAACATACAAGACTCTACATGGCTCAGAATAACCTGTTGATAGTGGCACTGTGGCAGTAGACAAGTTCTTCTATATTGTGGTAATTGAATGTTTGTGCAAGTTTATACATGTACTGGTATATTTTCATCATCACAGATGCTGACATTGAAGGGCCCTGCTTTATTGTCTTCATGATTGTGATCCAAATATTGTTTCTTTTGTCTTTTGTGAACTGGAATATCTGTCATGCATTCCATAATGGATTAGAGCACTTTTTAGGGAATATGTACTCCAGGATACATGTACATCTTTTACCATGTGAGTATTTTCTTCCAATGGACTCTCTTGACTTGCTCTGCTGTCTATATTCTACATAGTCCTACAAATACTTTTTCATGTGAGATTCTCTGACAAGCACCAGCTCTGAACTTGTTCCAACCCTAGTACCTACCTTTTGTGCTCTTATATACCGGGTGTCCCTAAAAAGCGGAACGGTCGATTTTCAGTATCTTGCGTTCTAAAAGTGATATATTTTTTGACATCATTAGAAAGAGCATCTTCCACAGAAGACAATGACACCAAAATCATAAAATTTGGTTTAGTACTTTTTTTTCTACGCCAATTTCTGTAAATGCAGTCATTTTCAAATTTCACCGGATTTTTGCGACTTATGAGATTATAATTTGGGTGCGACACGCATTCCATACAGTGAATTGTGTAAGCTCACATGCACTCACAGGAGGGTGCAACAAGTGTACATTGTGGGGGTTTTCCTGTGTGTCGTGGGTGTTCCATAATAGGTATAAAAGCACATTGTGAGTGTATGATTTTTTGTTGGTATGGAACTGTTCTGTGTGGGTAATTGTAAGTACTGTAGGGGTGATTGTGTGTGGTATGGAACCGTTTCATAATTCTATGTACTGTGGGGGTGATTGTGTGTGGTATGGAACTGTTCTATGGGGGTAATTCTTTGTCCTCTGGGGGTGATTAATGGAAAAAAGTTTTTACGGACAACGCACGACAATGGACGAAAACGGACGGCAATAGCTCACTCAAGCCTTTGGCTCTGGTGAGCTAAAAACATATTCTTCAAATTTTCGAGCAAAGTGCATTGCACATGTGAATCATATTTTAGCGTTGTTGCATTGCCCATGGAGAACAAGTGGGTTAGCTGAATAGGCCAGCCATGCATGGTGCAACTTTTTATTGATCAGTCATGTTTGCCCACCATCTTTCTTTTGTCCACTGCTTCAATATCACTGAACAAATTACTTGAAATTTCACATGTAGGTAGGCAAAAGATGAATTGATATCCTCTTACAAAATTAATAATGTGCCTATCACAGTTCCGATATACGATTCATTTACTACATGAAACCTTTTATGAGACATAAAGTACATAAGAAAATGGTGAACGGCTCCTAACCACAAAAGTGGTTGATGATGGCGCATTCGCAACACAAGCACAGAAAAAGTGATGGTGTCACCTGTTTGGAGAGTGAAAATTGTATACATTACAATATGCACCAAGGAGCATGGTAATGAGGTATAATATTTTACAGATTTTTAGAATCTAATAGGATCTAATACATGATCATTACCCACATAACTTAAATATTAGTCTAAAGTTGGGTGAAAAAAAAAAACTAAAGACTCACCAGTTGTTCTTTACTCAGCTTACTGGCCCCAAATTGCTTCTTGTTTAAATCTTTACCACGCCCAGAAGCTGACGATGCATGTGGCTCAGAAACTAGGGATGCACGCGACTCCAATATAGAGATGCACTTGGACCTGAACCTGGTGATGCACTGAGCTCTGAACATGGGGATGCAAGTGGTTCAGGAGCTGGTGCTGTAGCTGGCTCAGAAATTGGTGACACAAGGGGCTCTGAAGCTGACGATGCACATGGTTCAGACGCTGGCGATGTCCTTGACTCTGAACACGGTGATGCACTTGGGCCTGAACCTCGTGATGCACTGAGCTCTGAACATGGGGATGCAGGTGGTTCAGGAGCTGGTGCTGCAGCTGGCTCAGAAATTGGTGATACAAGGGGCTCTGTAGCCGACGATGCACATGGTTGAGACGCTGGCGATGTCCTTGACTCTGAAGATGGTGATGCACTTGGGCCTGAACCCAGTGATGCACTGAGCTCTGAACTTGGGGATGCAGGTGGTTCAGGAGCTGGTGCTGCAGCTGGCTCAGAAATTGGGGATACAAGGGGCTCTGTAGCCGACGATGCACATGGTTCAGACGCTGGCGATGTCCTTGACTCTGAACATGGTGATGCACTTGGGCCTGAACCCAGTGATGCACTGAGCTCTGAACTTGGGATGCAGGTGGTTCAGGAGCTGGTGCTGCAGCTGGCTCAGAAATTGGGGATACAAGGGGCTCTGTAGGCGACGATGCACATGGTTCAGACGCTGGCGATGTCCTTGACTCTGAACATGGTGATGCACTTGGGCCTGAACCTAGTGATGCACTGAGCTCTGAACATGGGGATGCGGGTGGTTCAGGAGCTGGTGCTGCAGCTGGCTCAGAAATTGGTGATACAAGGGGCTCTGTAGCCGACAATGCACATGTTTCAGACGCTTGTGATGTCCTTCACTCTGAACGTGGTGATGCACTTGGGCCTGAACCTAGTGATGCACTGAGCTCTGAACATGGGGATGCGGGTGGTTCAGGAGCTGGTGCTGCAGCTGGCTCAGAAATTGGTGATACAAGGCATACCTACCAACATTTTGAAATGAAAAATCTTACTCTGATTGCGCAACCCCGATTTGCGAGTGCCAAAGGCGCTCGCTTTTTACGGGTGGGGTCCAGGGGCCCACCCTAGGGCCCCTGGGATCAGGGGACAGCGCCCCCTGAAGCTCCTAGGGCGTATGGTAATTTGAAGTAGTTTAGCATGCTAAATTTAAGGGTCAATGCCCCTTTGAAGCTCCATGGGGTAAGGTCTGAAATCACCAGAAATGGACAATAACCATGGAAGAAAAAGAAAATTGTTATTATTATGGGTCTCTAATCTCAATTCTGAATAGTGCAATTGATCAGCTTTATGAATTTGATAAACATATGCATGTATCATCTACCGACATATTTCATATAACGGGTGTCCCAAAAAAAGCGGAACGGTGGATTTTCAGTACCTTGTGTTCTAAAAGTGATATTTTTTTGACATCATTAGAAAGAGCATCTTCCGCAGAAGACAATGACACCAAATTCACCATTATTCTACGCCAATTTCTGTAAATGCAGTCATTTTCAAATTTCGCCGGATATTTGCGACTTATGAGATAATAATTTGAGTGTGACGCGATCCATGTACGATGAGTATTGTGTAAGCTCAGTGATCCATGTCACCAAAAGATACGGCTTTCACATTGACGCGTGGGCCAGGAAAAAACAGTGTGTGTGTGTCTGTATGTGTGTGTGCGCACTCAATGTGAAAGCTGTATCTTTTGTTGACATGGATCAGTGTGTGTGTGTGTGTGTGTGTGTGTGACTGTGGTGTATGCATGTGCACATTGTAATGAACACATTTCCATGCATGTAGCAGTAATTTCATTGTTAAAATGTGAGTTTTATGAATTATAAAAAATGTGCAGCCACCCCTGCTCTCTAGTGGCACGAGAGTTTCATTAATGGCTTTTGTATAGTTTATTTAGATTGTTATCAGGAGTGAAACAAGATCATATTTTTCTGTTTTTGTTCTCGGAAAACTCAGTGGCACAACACACACACACACATGTTGAACTTAACAGGGTGGAATGAGTGTATTTTCTTTTTTCTGTTTTCATATACACATACACATACACAATCCATGCAGACCCATAACACATATTCACATTTTAATACCAGTACATGGATAAGTTTTGATTTCTTGTGTATCTTTATTCACTGACAAATTTGTTTGATATTTCTTATTTGATCGCAAATAAGTAATATGGTATGCAGGGGACTAATTTTGCTGTTTTTAAGGAACATTTGTCATCAATCAGTACAATCTCGCACTTTAAACTTCATTACAACCCCATACTGTACCTGTTCTGCAATCTCATTAGTGCTAGCAGCACGTCATAATGCCATTGCAATCAGTAAGGGTACGTTAAAACGGCAACACAGCATCAATGGGAAACGCCATAACACGCTGTTGGTATTACATGCACACAGGTATAACATGTATAGTAGCACGGAGAGAAGTGCTGGGGAATCATGCACCACTGACAGAGCTGCCAGTTTGTTCCACATGCCTCCAGAGATTTACGAGCATTGAAGTGACGGATTTATCCGCAAATTTCTCGTTAATGTGCCAGCTGCGTGAAAATGAACACACAGATTTGGGAGGAACGAAAATTTACGGTAATTATCACATGTATTTTGCGTAAAGCATTGCCCGTTGTAACATAATTTGCAGAGCTGCCAAGTCTCCCAGATCCTGCGGGAGACTACTGGATTTTGATCCAATCTTCCGTTATCCCGACCCCATGATAAAATCTCCCAGATAAAGCTGTTAAATTGTGAAATTCATACAAACGAATGTTTTTACGAGTCTTGCATGTTAAACTCCCTTCACCCACTGCCTTTGTATAATCGTACATTCATTATCAATGTAAGTGAAGATAATCTCACTTAACGAATGGTGAATTAGTCTAACATTAACAAACCAGTTTTTTTCCGGTTCTGCAATGTGTGTGTGA
The DNA here is from genome assembly GCF_964275005.1 of Diadema setosum. Lineage (NCBI taxonomy): Eukaryota > Metazoa > Echinodermata > Echinoidea > Diadematoida > Diadematidae > Diadema > Diadema setosum. Next base: position 11,585,133 of record NC_092704.1, on the reverse strand, counting down.
TGGAAACACATACGTTGTGATCAGCGACAGTTCAGGCACATGCCCCCCGATGCGCCCCGGAACTGCGCTGCCTGGTCTCCGGATGCGCCGTGCCGGGAGGCTATGTCTGAGAAGAAAAGTCCACATCAAGCACCGTGAGACATTTTTTTATGCTTGTGTGCGCTTCAAGCTGAGATTGTGGATCAACGATGGGATTTATAAGTGGATTACACCCCGACATTCAGGAATAATTTTAGTGACTGTTAGTATCCTGAAGAACAGAAGGAAAGTGGAGACCATTTTTTAGCCTACTTTCACAAAGACTTGGGTTGATCGGATTCAGACATTTTCTGTTTCGCGATTTCATAGGCACTAACCTTACATGTACAATCGCATCGTCAATGACAATGGAGTCATCCAAGACCAAGAAGGCAAAATACTTTTCAAAGAATAAACATACTTTTCATGCGGAATGGGACTATGTGACAAGATCAAAGAAAGGAGAGTATTGTAGTAGTAGCGCCCTCTAGCGGTTTTATCCTAACCCCCCTGTCTACAGGGGAGGTATAAAAGGGATTGCCTGTACGTGCATCCCTCAGTTGTGACCTGGAACCTGATTGAAAGACATACTGACTGAGCTACAAGACAAGTTACAGTTGCAACTCACCAGTAGTGCCGGTAAGTACTACCGTTACTACAACAGTGGCGTCACGGACAATTGTCCTACTTCCTGTGCCATTGTTTTCGTGGACATAGAGCCGCAATTTAAGCTGACTCCGCTGCCGCTATTATTTTCGCCAACAGGCGTTGCACTCCTATACCGCACCGATACGCGAAGGGTGGAGCACATGCGACGGAGCCGAGGCGAGGGCTCTTGGCAGCACGAGGGAGCTTGGCGGTGTCCATGTTTGTCGATTGTTCCTATAGTGTAACTCGTTTTGTGCTTGTTTTGTCTAATTGTCTTGGTGTGATCGTTTTCATTGGTAATTTTGTTTGAGGAGGAGTGTGAGCCAATTGTTTGAGTGACAGTGAGTGAATTGTTCGCACCTTGCACTAGACCAGGCCCACCTGTCTTCAGGGAGCTCTAAATTCATTGAAATATCATCTTTTCTGGTTGTTCTAGTTGCAAGTTTGCTTTGTTTTGTTCGTTTGTGTGCCTGTGGTGTTTGCTGAAATTATACCTTGGTGTGATTTCGGTTTGTGAGTACGATTGTCATTGCTTGCGTTGTGCCTTTTTCTTAATCACCGTGGTCCAGGTCCAGATTTCGGTCTGCCCTGTACGGCAATTGCGTGGTAATCGTCTGCGTGATCTGTTTCTCGTTTTAATTTGTTTCACGTGTTTCGTTCCACATGTGTTCGGTGGCTTGGGTAGGTAGACCTCCCTTGCCCCATTTGTTGTGTGATATCACTGTATTCGTTGCGTGTTGTATTCACGTGTGTATATTTGTGTATCCCGGCTTGGGCGAGTTGAGACTTGCCGGGCATCTCGCGCGATAGCTTTGCCGGATAGCTCGTGTGTGCGGTGTGTATTCACTGCACTCGCTAGCCGTTCTGTCAAAGCTTCCAGTGTATATACAGGCTCTGGTGTGCACAGTTCTCCACGTCCATCGTGTGTAAGGAGGGAGGGTATTTCCCTGCGGTGAGTTGCACGCCTGTTGTGCTGGATACCTTGGTATCGTGCTTTCTGATCTGTCTGTTTTCGTATAGCGCGACTCTTCGTGTTTTTTATTCGTGTTCTCTCTCTCGCGCTCTCTCTTCTCTTCGCACGTAGTGCTCCGCATCGCGGTTTTCTGCGTTCTCTCCCTGTCACGCTGTCGTTCTTTTACTTCTTGGACTGCGTGGTCTTCTATTCTCGCTGTCATTTCTACACGTGTTTTCCGAGCTGTTCGCACTGTATTCTATTCTCACTGTGTTATCTGTGGAACGTTCGTGTTTTCTTCTGGTCGCGGGAGTCTTTCACCCCGCGATTATTTAGTGGCAGCGGATGTCTCATTTTTCTTTCTTCTCGGAGGGGGAGTTTTTCATTCTCTTCGGGAGGAAGGTGTGCTAGTGGCTCATTTTTGGGAGGCGTTAGCTTCTCTGTTTGCACTATTTTTGCTGGGCGGTATTGTCCAGCAGTACTGCATTGTTTTTAATTTTGCTGTGATCATCCGGGGATTGCGTTGCTCCACATTTTCGCTCCGTTGGCATCGTTGTGTTGCTGACGGACATTGGGGTAAGTAGAACTATACTTTCTTTTATTCGAATTAGTGTTTCGGCTAGTGGTTTCTAGTTTTTATTTTTATTTTTTTTCCTTTTTGGTCACCGAAGATTTTCATTTCTCCTTGTCGAGTGCCGTTCCCGATCATTTTGTACTCTGTGATTGGATTCTACTATTTGTGAGTGGGGTTGCCTGGCTGTACTGTCAAGTGTCAGTGTCAGTCTGGTCTCCCTGTGTGCGTATTCTGTTTGTCGCTTGCACTAGTGCTGGCTATTGGTCACTTGGCCTGAGCTTTTTTTTGTGTGTGTGTAAGTGTAGGGGTGTACAGTGATTCTTTTTGGACCAGCTCCCGGTGTCCCTGTGTAGGTAACCGGGTGTGAGTGGTTACTCCATTATTTTTTTATTTAATTATCTCTGTGTAGTAGGGTATCTACATTTCTCGTTTGGGGTTCGTGGCTTTGGCTGTCGCATCCCGCCTGCATTTTTTGTGTGTGTGGTGTTTTCACTAGTGCTCACTGCTCACCGGTTTTCTTGCAAGTGCAGTAAAGTTTTTGTTTTTAGTTCTGATTCCGTTTTTTTTTACCTTATTGTGCCTTGGTTTCCCTGCTGCTCCCTTTCTTTTTGTGATAAGGGGAGGAGTGGGTAGTGAACAATTGTTACTCCTTTGTGACAGCAGATACCAAGCATATTAATTATTAAGTTTGATTTATTGACTCGTAATTCGGGTGATTAAGGGGTACATGTAGTGGTGTATTATTACAGTGTGTGTGTGTTCCAGTGGTGCTCAACAGTTGCTGGGTATATTGTTGCTTCTAAAAATAATCCCAGAGTGTATTGTATTTTATTCGTGTAGCAGTGGGTATATGCATACGATTTTGTTAAATTATTACGTGTTGGTTTAGGACAGCCATTTAGGCACATTTGTGAAGTGAATAGGTTACGTGCTGGGGCGCTAGTCATGGCGATGCCCATTAATTATATATCCCGTAGTGATTTAATACGTCTTGGATTGTCGTCAACCCAAGTCGATGGCATTATGAAGCTCCGGGATGAGCATGGAAATGTCACTTAGGACTTGTTGGAGTCCTCCGACATTCCAGGGGTTGAGGAGCTCATCCCGAAATTTGTGTTTTGCCCATGGTTAGAGCCCGAGGAGTTAACGTTACCTTCAGGCGCCCCTACAGCTGACCATGCTGCGACATCCGGGGGAGGAGTCCAGTCTCGGGGGACTTCCCCATACCCTTATGATGTATATCCTCCCCTCAGGGAGGGACAGCCAGGGAAGACCACTTCTTCCCAGGTCGGTCACGCACGCGCAGCAGTGAATAGTCACCATTCCGTGCAGCGTCGAGTCCCACAAGATATCCGTTATGGGAAGTCACGCGGAGGTGGTGTTAGCTACGACACCTCAGCCTCCGACTCCCAAGAATGCGAGGGTGACGGAGGGGGACGAGGGTTTCAGCGACGCGGTACCCCTAAGGGGAGGAGTGGGAACGATAGAGAGTATTCCATGGACAGGGAGAATGCCCACTCCCTACCAAGGGAATGTGCACACTCGCGTACAGCGAGGTGGGATCATAGCGAGGCCCAGTGGGGTAGGCAAGAGGCGCGCCATCCTAGCCCTGTCAGGAGGAGTGAGTTTTCTGACTTCTCCGAGGGTAGGCAGGGAACGGACTCGTCTGACCACTGGAGCTACCAACCCCTCCCAAAGACTGTTTCCTATGATGGAACAGGAAATTGGAGGGCGTTTTACCGCAAATTTGAGGCCTTCGCGAATGCAAGAAATTGGAGCCCGGACCAGCGTTTAGATCAATTATGCTGGTGCCTATTGGGGAAGGCGAGCAATTTCTTTGAGCTTCTGATGAGTCGTGAACCGGAGTTGAAATATTGCGAAGTCATGTACCGCTTTGCAAAACGGTTTGATCGTCAGGAGCCAGCGGAGGCAGCGCAATTAGAGTTCAGCACTGCTCGTCAAAGCGCGGAGGAATCTCTGTGCGAATGGGCAGATCGTTTGAACGAACTGGGAAGCCGCGCGTTTCCAGAACTCCCCGAGAGAGCGGTGCAGCGACAACTGGTACTCCGTCTATGTCAGGGGTGTACTGATAAGGAGGCAGGGTGGTATGCCCTTGACCGACAACCCCTGAATGTAGACGATGCTGTGGAAGCTTTACGGAGGTATCAACACTCCCGTAAGGCAGTGTATGGCAAGGCACGTCAAGCCAAATCCATGACGCTTGATTCAGATAATGAGGGTGAACCTCAAGTCTGTAGGGTGGATAATACCCCCTTCCATTCGGGCCGAGGGGGCACCCCAAGAGGGACGCCCTCGCCCAGTATAGAGCATCGTGTAGCCGACCTAGAAAGGGTGGTGGAAAAACTAGGGAAGAAACTTGATCGCTTAGCATCCATGGAGAACCTATTGGAATCCATGGGGAAGAAGCTAGACACCCTGGCATCTCTTGGGAAAAAGGTGGATGAGTTAGCAGAGGGACAGAACCCCCGCAATGCGGGTGGGGTGTCACCCTCTCTAGGGCAGGGGGAGAGGAGACCTCCCCGTAATCCGGGGGGAGCACCGAGCTCCCCAGGAAGGCAACTTATTTGCTTTCATTGCAGACAGGAAGGACATTTCAAGAAAGACTGTCCCCTCCTAAGAACTGAAAAGAGGGTGTCCTTCCTGAAAACGGATGAGGAGTCAAACTCCTCGGGATCGGAGGATTAGGCCCTACCCCGACCCACATAACTGCGGGCCCATTTTTGGTAGGAAGCTCTGATAGTCATGGAAGTAAGGAGGGTAGTAACCATCCTGAATTTGACTTGGTAATCTCCCTGTTGTCCCAGTACATTGAGGAACGGACCCAAGAGGGAGACGCGCCCCCTTCCAAGGGAGACACCGTGCCCCTCAAGGGAGATAATATTCCAAGGGGTGACAACATAGCCGTTGATATCAGTCCATTAGGGGAGGACACCCCTAAAGAAAATGACGAAGTTATTGTGTGTAAATTGAGATCTACCTCTATGTTCATGGTACCGGTACAGATAGGCAGCGAATCGGTAAAGGCAGTAGTGGACACTGCTGCAGAAGTATCAATCATTTCGGATAAAGTGTACGAGAAATTAGACCCTCGCCCTGAAAAGATCAGGGAGGTGTTTTTACATGCGGCGGGTCGCGATATGCGAATGCCAGGGATGATTGTAGGTCCTATTCCAATCAAGTTAGGGACTTGTGAATGCCTAGTACAACTGTATGTGGCTGCCATTGAAGATGAAATGTTGCTAGGGCTAGATCTTCTCCGTCAGCAAAAGGTGACTCTACACCTTCAATAAGCCCGATTACAGATAGGGGATGAATTCATCCCCATGGGACACAGTGAGCCCTCACCATATGGGAGAGTATCGCGAGTGTATGTTTCAAAACGTACGATCGTTCCTCCCAACATGGTTAAGAGGATAACAGGAATATTAGATCAACGGTTAGGGGATTTTTTGTTTGAACCTGCCCCAGACGTGTGTGTGATGATACCACATGCTATCCACCCAGCTGGACAAAGGGTGAAGATGCATGTCATTAACCCCACTGATAGATCAGTGGGATTGACAAGCATGGTGGTCCTGGCGGAAGCCCAGGAGTTGAATGATGCTGGGACCATCATACAGGAATCTTGTGGCGATCCACAAGTGTGCCAACTCCAAACAGGGGAGGCAGATCTCCCTGCTCATTTGGAAAGCCTGTATGAGCGCTCCTCATCCTTGCTATCAAGCGAGGAGCAAGCCCAGCTAAAACAGCTGTTAATACAGTATGCCCATGTCTTTGCTAAGGATGAATTTGATCTAGGGAATTTTCAGGCCCTGGAGCATTCTATTGATACGGGTACAGCAAACCCAGTTAAGCAAAAGATGCGGCGTACTCCCTTGAATTTTGCAGGGGAGGAGAAGGCGCATCTTGACCGCATGATGGAAGCAGGCATCATCCAACCGTCACAATCAGAGTGGGCATCCCCTCCGGTGTTGATCAGGAAAAGGGATGGTGGAGTACGATGGTGCGTAGACTATCGTGCTTTAAATGCAGTCACCCGGAAGGATGTCTATCCTTTGCCCAATATTGAGGAGTGTCTCGACACCCTCGAAGGGAATAGGTGGTTCGCTAAGCTGGATGCGAATTCCGCTTATTACCAGGTGAAGCTGTGTGAGAGTGACAGGAAAAAAACTGCCTTCCCAACTAAGTATGGCCTATATGAATTCGTGAGAATGGGATTCGGGTTGTGTAATGCACCTGCTATCTTCTCCAGGGCCATGAACTTGGTCTAGCACGGTCTGACCTGGGAGACAGTATTAGCCTTCTTGGATGATATTGTAGTCCTGGGACGTTCTGTGGAGGAGCACCTACAGAATGTGAAACAGGTCCTGAACCGGTTTGCAAGCTATGGGTTGAAGTTGAAACCCAAGAAATGCATCCTTTTCCAGGAGAAAGTGGAATTCCTGGGTAGGGATGTAAGTGCAAACCAAATCGCGCTTCGTGAAGAACATATCGAGGCAGTTAGGGCTTGGCCAGTACCATGTAACACTAAACAGGTGGAACAGTTCTTGGGACTGGTGAATTATCACCGCTCCTTCATTAAGGACTTGGCAGCAATTGCGGTGCCATTGTACCGCATCACTGGAAAGAGGGAATTTCAGTGGAAGGCTGAACAGCAGGAAGCTTTCGAGCTCCTGAAGCAGCGACTGACAGAACCACCTGTATTATCCATGCCCAATGCACATGACCGGTTCATTTTGGACACGGATGCATCAAATGATGCAGTAGCAGCAGAGCTCCTACAGTTACAAGATGGGGAGGAAAAGGTGATTGCGTATGGAAGTAGCGCACTCTCCCCAGAACAGCGGCGGTACTGTGTGACAAGGTGAGAATTGCTAGCAGTTGTGAAATTCACGCGACAGTACCACCATTACCTACTTGGTAGGGAATTCACGGTCCGAACGGACCACAGCAGCCTTAGATGGCTGCTCAATTTCCGTTACCCACAAGGCCAGTTGGCCCGTTGGCTTGAAGAGCTGAGCCAATACGATATGAACATTGAGCACCGTCCAGGTAGGCGTCACGGTAACGCAGACGCACTATCGCGGATAGTTGCAGACTCTCCCTACTGTGAGGGGTATAGGCCAGGGGTTAACCTTGAAGACCTACCATGCAAGGGGTGTGGCTATTGTGCCAAAGCACATGATAATTGGTCACACTTCGAAGAGGAGGTTGACTATGCGGTCCCCCTCTCTGCGAGGCCACGGATACAGGTGGCATGGAGAGCGCTCGATGACAAGGTATGTGTAGTACATGCCTCAATAGATGTAGCTGGTGGGAGTCACACTACCCCCCAGGGTGGTGATGAAGGGGAATCCCCCCCCCCCTAGCGGGGGTGAGAATGAAGCAAAGGAACTCCCACATGAGCGGGTACGGAAAGAGCAGGAAGCCGACCCCCACTTAACCCATCTATTGCGATGGATGGAAAGTGGAATTGATCCCGATGAAGCTACCACTATGCTGTGGAGCCCCGAGGAGAAGTATTTGTGGATTAACAGGGAGGTTTTCCACAAGATTGAGGGAGTATTGTACTTCCATAAAGATGGGAGGGATCTCCTCGTAGTGCCACGCTCCTTAGTGCAGGGTGTATTAGAATCTAATCATGACCTCCCATCAGTGGGACACGCTGGGAGGGACCGCACCAAGGCCCTAATAAAGGAGCGCTATTTTTGATACGGCCTGGGACAGGACGTGGCAGATCATGTGTCTTCCTGTAAAGCCTGTAATTTGAACAAGAAATCTAGCAGGTATGGACATAGCCCCATGAGGATGTATCATGCAGGCTCTCCAATGGAGAGGGTACACCTCGATTTTTGGGTCCATTACCTAAATCATCGAGGGGGAATGAGTACATCCTCATGATGGTGGACCAGTTTACGAAGTGGGTGGAGTGTACCCCCCTTCCCTCCCAGACAGCGGAGCAAACGGCTCGCGCGGCAGTTGAGTTCTTCAGTAGGTTTGGCTACCCCCTTGAGATTTTCACTGATCAAGGGTGGAATTTTGAGAGTCACCTCTTCAGGGAATTGTGTAAGGTGCTTACCATCCACAAGGCGAAAACCACGCCTTACCGCCCTTCTGGAAATGGCCAAGTGGAGAGGTATAACCGCACCTTAATGGATGCTGTGAGGTGCTACATAGGCAAAACCCAGAATAAGTGGGATGATTTTCTATCCCAGATTGCTGGGGCACTTCGAGCCACGGTGAACCGGAGGATGGGGTTCACAGCAAATAGGCTGATGCTGGGAAGGGAGGTTAACCTCCCATCTGATGTAATTTATCCAATACCCAGTAAGCATCCTCCTGAATTGGGTGAGTATTCAACAGGGTTGAGAAATGCTATTAGCCAAGCCCATCAGGCCGCCCGCAAGACGTTGAAATCCACACAGAAGCGGATGAAACGTGATTACGATGTACATTCACATCGTAGACAATTCACAGAGGGTGACTTAGTGTACATCCTTGACAGTGCTAAGGTCAAAGGGGTTTGCAAGAAATTGAGCTCCCCCTGGAAGGGACCTGCACGCATTGTGGAGCGGCTTTCTGCAGATTTGTATAGAGTGGAGTTACGTAACACGATCTCAACCCAACACCAGGACCGGCTGAAGCCCTGTCGAGACAGGGACATACCAGCCTGGTGTCGAGGGCAACGCCTACTTGAAAAGGACATGCTCTATTGTGTGTGCCGGAGACCCGATGAAGGTACGTTCATGGTCCAGTGCGACTGGTGTGATGAATGGTATCATGGGGTATGTGTAGGAGTAACACCACACGAAGGGGAGGCCATGAAGAAGTACAAATGTCCCCCTTGCCAGACAAATCAAGGTAAGTAGGCTTTTGTGGCTTCTCAAGTAGGTACAAAGTATTGTGCATTAACCACGCCTTCCCCATTTTCTTTTTGTATCCCCTCTGCAGAGTTATGGAGGGAGATCCACCCCCACCTGGAGAGGAACCCATCCTCGACGAGGCACCACCAGAGGCTTTGTTGAGGGCAGCACGGGAGAAGGACCGTCTCCTGCTCCCGGGAATATTGGTGCGGTTTGCACCATCTGTCACCCCAATGAGGAGGATATTAGACTCCTCGACCAAGAGTACCTGCGAGCTCTGGAAATGGAGGATTTTCAGTGGGTGGCATGCCTCCAGGAGTATCTCCTGGACTGTATGCCATACCAAGAGATAATCCTCCGTTTTCCCATGCCTGAGGGACGGGAGGATATTCCCTCCCCAGGGAGCTCATTCCCGAGGGAGATCTATTTTGATCCCCTCACACCCTGGTGGAGTGCATCCATGGCAGAAACTCAGCGGTTTCCAGTGGGGTTGGCTTTCCACCCCTCTTTTCGGAGCCGAGCTTCAAGAGTCTTGCCACAAGGGCAGGGAGAAGTGAATCCTCCTGCAGAGACTGACGGACCTGGGGATGTTTTGACACCCCACGCAGGCCGTGTTGACTCTGAGCCAGCTCCTCCAGGGGATGCCGCAGACACCAGGGTGGCAGAAACACCTGGTTTGGAGGAGTTGATGGATATTGAATCTGACCAGGAACCACCACCTGAGGAGGGTGCTAAGCTACCCCCTCAACAATCTGTGCTCGAGGGAAAGGTCCCACCATTTTCACCTCAGCAACAACAGCTCGAGGGAGGTGTTTCACTGCCCTCACCACAGCAACCAGCACTGGAAAGGGAGGTTCTACCCTCTCAACAAGGTCAATCCGCCATGGGAGGTCCCGGACCATCCTCAATCCAAGGTCAGGGTGCCAAAGAGGGGAGTCAAGACACACCCTTATTACAGCACCAACCGGCGGAGGACGTTCCTGCATTATCTCAGGATAGTGAGGTAGAGGGGGAGGGCATGGTGCCACCCCCAGTAGGTAATATACAGGCCGGAAATGGTGCTAAACCATTCAAGCAGAGGGTGCGGGTCACATTCGCACGCTCTCAACGGCCAACCGGGCTGGCTACTGTGGAGTCATCTAGGGTGGGAGGTCGATCTAGCCCACCCAAGCGGCCCGCAGACTCAGGGGGAGGACACCTTCCCACAAAGGCTAGGAAACGTTGCCCGGTGGTGGGGTGTACCGTAAAGGTCACCTCCAAATTGAAGTGGCATATATATGGCCACATGCCAGCTTGTTTCCAATTCCGGGAGAAGGAGGCCACCTTCTCACAGGGAGTAATACTCCAGCAGGTAGGGTGCCTACGTTTCCTAGTGCAGACCCTTACGGGATCCGCAGACTTGGAGGGTCTCCTCCAACTTCTGGATGCAGAGGCTCCTTCTCATTTCATGTGGGAGATTCCTGATCACCTACGGAAAGAGATGGATGCACTCATTGCTGGGATGGGGTGGAATCGACCACCCACTTTAACAATCAGGCCCAGCAATACTCCCGCAGCCCTGCTGCATTGGCGGGCACTGGCTTGGCTGACAGACAAGCTGTCACAGCGGGAGTGGGAGAGGTTTCTCCTCCTGGGCAGGGTAGAAAATCGCCCTGGCCCAGTGCATACTCAGGCTGCGCCCCCTTCCTCGGTGCTGGTTAGTGGGAGTACAGACCCCACAAACACCACGGCCCATGGTAAGGGTGCTCCCATTAAGCGGGAGGATGCGAATGCCCAGGCAAGGGATGGCATATCTTTGCCTGCTTCCCAGAGGGGTGCGAGTAATACGTCCCCCCGCCCTGCGGAGGCCAGGGTGTCCACTGCCCCGCCCTCGGGAGCAACACCGACCCTCACCTTTGCAGGTGTAACCCGCCGGCCACCTATCCCTGCTGCCTTCGACAGTCATTTTCATCTTGACAGGTTGGAGAGCAAGTTGCAGAAAAAGGGGCACGCTGCAATCACAGCGGAAGGTGAAAGACCTCCGCGGGTCCCTGTGCGGCTCACTGGGGGGGGGTTATCAATTATTGTGATCCCACAAAGTTTTCCGCAGTGGACATCCCCAGGGAGAGCTGCTGGCCGGTATCAGTGGGAATCCACCCAAAACATGCCAACTCAGTGGGAGAGAAGGAGGTAAATGAGCTGAGTCAGCTCATCTGTAACCCTAACATCCGGGCCTTCGGAGAAATAGGGTTAGATTATACCTCCCCTCCCCAGTACTGGGACAAGCAACTTTCCCTGCTGAAGGCATGCCTCAAAATTGGGGCAACAGGGAAAGTATTAGTACTGCATATCCGGGGTCGCAAGGACGCCCCAAATGCGGATGAACCCTCCCGGATTTGCCGGGAGGCAGTGCATGCATCCGTCAATCGCTATCAGAGGATTCACATCCACTGTTGCGCATTGGGGACCTCTGAGTTAGTTGCTTGGAGGAAGATGTTTCCCAATGTGTATTTTGGGTTCACAGCCAGGGTGCGATTTTTCAGCCCCAACCAGCTGGAAGCCCTGAAGACAGTGTCAATTCACCGTCTTCTAGTGGAGACAGATTCTCCACATTTACCCCCCTCGAAGGACCTTAAGGTCACCACTCCAATTTATATTGGAGAGGTAGCCTCGCTCGAGCGCGAGGGGAAGCTGTTGCTCCCCTGCTGGAGGCAACGAGGGTGAATGCCCTCACACTCTACGGGGCGTAAAGGGGATAGGATCCTCAGTGGGAGCTTACACAGCCCCACATCCACCCACAATCATGGCCAGTGGGAGGATTTTTCCCCCACATTTGTAACAGTATTTTGTATATAATGTTTACCTCTGAGGAGATTCCATTTTGTGAGGTATATTTATTGTGTTCTTACCTCATTTTACTCAGGACCAAAGAGTTTTTATGTGTGTGAGTTATTAAGGCCAGGGATTTGCCTTATCTTTGTTGTTACTGCCAAAGTGTTGCCAAAAAGAAAAAAAAAATGTTGCCAAAGTTTGTTAACAGTATTATTAAAGTTTGGTTAAGTTGACCAAAAGTTTTGTCACCAAATACAAGTAGTGTTATATTTTTAGAGTTGCCAGGGCTTGCCATTTGATGTTTGAATGGCAGCCATGGATACCTTGTTGTCATGGTTATGCAATTGTATTCAGTGTTAAGGTTTTTACTCTGTGGTATGTTATGTGAATTGGCCAGTAGAAATTGTGGCCGCCAGCTGTGATTTTGTGTGATTATGGTCGTGATTGTGTAGGTTCAGGGTTCCACAGACTACAGTAATTTTTGGTGATCTCCTCAGGTTAAAGGAATTTTTAGTGAATTTTTTTTTCTCCATCCGCGGGGGGCTGGGTTCATCTCCCTCCCAATAGCTCCGGTCCTTCACACCTCCATTCAGTGCATGAGTGACCTAGGCGGTGGCCCGCTGAACCGTCCTTGGCAGACCCCCCGAGGACTGGTCAGATTGCACATTCCCATGGGTGGGGCTCTGTGCGCTCCCCGGTTGTGCAGGATTTGGGGGTTATAGTTAGGTCTTTGTTTTGGCCAAGGTTGTTTTTTTTTTTCTTATTATGCCCTATGTTTTTTAAAACGGGGGGGGGGGGGGAATGTAGTAGTAGCACCCCTAGCGGTTTTATCCTAACCCTCCTGTCTACAGGGGAGGTATAAAAGGGATTGCCTGTACGTGCACCCCTCAGTTGTGACCTGGAACCTGATTGAAAGACATACTGACTGAGCTACAAGACAAGTTACAGTTGCAACTCACCAGTAGTGCCGGTAAGTACTACCGTTACTACAACAGTATCATGAATTTTGCTCAATTTGCTCGGTTGATGTATCTATAAAGTTTGGAGGAAGAAATGACATGTTCCGATACATTTCTTCTGATAAGCACAAGGAGATGGTAAAAGTGAGGTCATCGAGTCAGGGCATCCGAAGCTTTTTCAGGCAGGCTAATTTTAGGTATTTTCTTGTTGATTTTAGAACTGATTACGAGTTTCTATCAATAACAATGTCTGAAGTAAGAAGGTTGAAAAATGATTATGAGGCACTAAAAAAGCACTCCTACACTCTTTTCTATCTACTGGTAATGGAGAAATTTTTGCATGATGACATCCCAAATTTGGCTCAAAATTTCTCTTTTTTGAAATGTACTTCTGGCAATCACACATTATATGTCAGTAATAGGAGTATAAAATTCATAGAATAGCTGTTTAAACACAAATTTTAGATTCAAAACTGATAATTGAAAAGCATATTTTTGTTGAGAAAAACAAAACCATGTGTAAGAAATTCAACACAGTGACATACATACACACACTAAGGCGCCTTGGCAGATTATATGCTCCAGCAAAACCGCGGCGCTCCCGCTCAACGGTCTTCTATTGTTTCGCCACGTTCTTTTAAATCCTCCCATTCAAAAGCCCGCTGCGCGGCGCTTTTAGCATTTGGCCCGTGCGGCGCTTTTTTCAAGGAGCCGACCATTCACAAAATCTGGGCGTCAGAGTGCGTACGTTGAATTTTAGCAATATAGCGCCCTCTACGTTAGGATATGAATAACACCTCGGAACAGAAAACCTGTTAATCTCTGGTGTCCACAATGAATTCTACGACTTCAGTCCACTCTGACAACCGGGAAACTCAACAACTTTATAAAAGTAAAATATACACAAAACATACGCATTCTATCCAACATTTTCGCGACTTTTAGTTACTGTGTTGTGTCATATACAGGTTTGTACATTCTTCCCCATCATCTTGACCTATGGAGTTGCAAGTTTTTGTTTTGTTTTGTGTGTGTGTACAAAAAAAAAAACAACGTTAGAAATTAAACATCCGAATGAGAGGTATAAATTGTAGATAGTCACGAAGATCATTTGCGTTGCAGGTATATTTGATAGTCACAGGCCTACGAAAAGCTGGAAGATATTACATCGCTGATGTATTAAAAAAAAAAACAGAATAAACACGCATGCATTGCATGTGAAGAACACAAACATCAAAAAGGGTCGCGGAAAGAATGATAGTTGGGAATAGAACACAAAACGTTTCACAACCTCTTTCTTGAGGGACAGGTCTGTGGATATGTTGTGTGTGTGTAAGAGGTGACTTGTTTGTTTGTCATTTATAGTATTAGAGAGTAATTACATGAACGTCTATACATATTGAAATTGATATGCATACTGTTATCTTGATGACATCCAGCTGTTTTTGTACTATACTGACATCAAAGGACTTAACCACAAAGTGGTGGGGCGTGCAAAGACAGTTAATCTATTAACAGCAAATCTTGCACATATAGACGTGGCTGGTGTTGGGTAGCACCCCTTTTAAAATCATCAAGCTTTCGGGCGAAATGCCCTTCTTCAGGATCTACACAGTCAATGCATGAATATATATATATATTACATGTTCATCTCAAACATGCCATCTGTACATCGAACAAAAAGGTTTATATTCACAAAATTTTCAGACCGCCTCGGGCCTTCGTCAGTGTGATGTATACTAGGACAATGATGATAAGTTGTTTTTTTTTTGCAAGCATGAATCATAACAATGCTCTGCGCATAATGCAGTGCGTTGCAGTAGAGCTGCGTTGTCAAGGAGAGCGTTGATACGTCTTATAAACCTTTAGAGGTTTAATCTTTAAAGCAACACTTGTGGAGAATAGGGGTATGGTAGAAAGTAATTTACAATAATTCATACATATATATATATATATATATATATATGTATACATTATACTGTACGAGCTGAAATTTTCGCGGTGGTTTTATTTTCGCGAATTTCGCGAATCGCCTTTGAACCGCGAAAATAACACGCAAAAATAACAACGCGTGAATAACTAAGTTCAGTTAGACCCTCACAACCGCGAAATTAACAAGACGCGAAAATGTCCTCCAAGTAGCAATTCGCGAAAATATCTGTACGCGAAAATTTCAGCTCGTACAGTACACTACTATATATGCATGTATATATATACATGTGTGTATGTGTGTGTGTGCGTGTCTGCGTATTTACTGGCGGTTTGTCTCTCATTAGGTATGCAGTGTAACCCTGTGTATAGTTTTGTATGATCTTAGATTCCACGATTTATTTTTTTCCTCCATGATTGCGCTATGACTTTTTGATAATCAGTATCTCTCGAAATCATTCTAATCTGTCTAACTTTTTTTCCCACCGTCATGCTTCTACATCATTAATTCTCAAGACTCCAAAACTACAGTATCATGACGCTGAAATCATTTCAATCAGTATTTCATTTGAACAACACCAAAGTCAATCATACGCGTTTTAAAACACCCAATGTCAGAAAGCAATTTCAAGTCCATACCAGCTGTCGAACTATCATTCAACTTTGAATATCAACACGGCAGTTTAAACATCCACAGCCACATCACGCACGCATGTATTGATACACACCATAGAACGTGGTTACCTGTCGTTTTCTTTTTATCGCTCTTTTATACTGTTATATGGCAAAGCGGCTGTACTTTGTGCACAGTTATGTACGAAATCATTACAAAAGTATAAAGATATACTACTGGTGTAGAAAATGAACAACAACAACAAACATACATGCATGGGACGTGATGGATGCAGGCACTAATTTCACCTTGTAAACATTTACACATGGAAACCAGGTCTAATATATATATATATTTTTTTTTTTTTCTGCATGCATGGTATCTCCTAAAATTTGAATCTGACTCTCTCAGTCAGCTAGCGAACTGATGTATATTGTGTGACTATTAAAGACTGTTAAAATGGACATGTCAAGTATTAAATAATGTATTAATCTCTTTGTTTATTCATTCATTTATTCAATACACTTATATATTTACTCATTTATTCATTCATTTATCGATTTATTTATAAAGTTATTTATTAATATATTTATTTAGTTAGTCATTCAAACGTTTATCTAGGAAGAAAGAATATATTAGCAGCTGTTTTCATCGAAGTCCTGTATGAACATATATTGGGCAGTCAGAGACTACAGCCAAAAGATAGTGATAGAGAAGGCTGCAGCCAAACGATTGGTAAAGCTCGATCCAAGAGTGCAAAGGGCTACTGCAAAATGATCAAAAGGGCTGCGAGATTATGACTGAAAAGGCCGCAGCCAAACCCACCAAAGGGCCGCAGGAAGAGCGCCAAGGGGAATAGAATGTAATGCCAACCAAACGCCAATAGAATTCGGCGTATACAAAGTTGGTGGTACAGGGAATAGATTTCAGACACCCCGACCTGTCCATAGTGAGATCTCCGATCCCATTGTTTTGTCCGGAGAAGATGGACACTTCCGCGATGGGCACCGTGAATCGATCATTACCCATTGTCTTTCCCAAAACAAACCTTTGTTGTGATAGCAACGGAGGCTGAAACTGCATGATTGGTCAGCTCTGTGTTGCATTTCCAGCAACATGCAAATTAGTTCACAACCGCTATATAGAAGTAAGCTCAATAAATACAGGTATATTTGATAATCACAGGCCTACGAAAGGCCAGAAGATATTACGTCGCTGATGTATTAAAAAGAAATAAAAAACAGAACAAACATGCATGCATTGCATGTGAAGAACACAAACACCAAAATGGTCGTGGAAAGAATGATGGGAATAGAATACAAACTTTCCAAAACATCTTTCTTCTTGAGGGACAGGTCTGTGGATATGTTGCATGTGTGTGTGGTTTGTTTTTTTTTTTTGTGTGTGTGTGTGTTTGTGTAAGAGTTGACTTGTTTGTCATTTATAATATTAAAAAGTAGTTAGTTGAATGTCCATATATATTGATATTGATATGCATACTGCTATTTCAATGACATCAACCTGTTTTTGTTAAATACATATATATATATATATATATATATATATGTGTATGTATATATATATATGTATGTATGTACCGTGTGTGTGTGTGTGTTAACTGGCGGTTTGTCTCTCATTAGGTATGCATTGTAGCCCTGTGTATAGTTTTGTATGATCTAAGATTCCACGATTATACTCCCCCTCCATGATCATGCTATGACTTTTTATAATCAGTATCTCTCGAAATCCTCCAAACTGTCTAACTTTTTATTCACCGTCATGCTTCGATGTGATAAACTCACAAGTTTCCAAGCTACAGGTGCATTGTCGCGGAAATGATTTCAATCAGTATTTTCTTTATATCCAGGAAGAAAGAATAATACATTAGCAGTTGTTTTCATCGAAGTCATGTATGAAGTTTGGGCAGTCAGAGACTGCAGCCAAAAGATAGTAAATCGAGAAGGCTAGAGCCAAACGATTGGGAAAGCTTGATCCAAGGGTGCAAAGGGCTGCTGCAAAATGATCAAAATGGCTGCGAGATTATGACTGAAAAGGCCGCAGCCAAACCCACCAAAGGGCCGCGGGAAGAGCGCCATGGGGTATAGAATGTAATACCAACCAAACGCCTATAGAATTCGGCACATACAAAGTAGGTAGTACAGGTACAATAGATTTCAGACACCCCAACCTGTCCATAGTGAGATCTCCGATCCCATTGTTATGTCCGGAGAAGATGGACACTTCCACGATGGGCACCGTGAATCGATCATTACCCATTGTCTTTCCCCAAACAAACCTTTGTTGTGAAACAAAAGGTTTTGATGCAAGATTTTAAGTGCTGTTGCTGATCTGAAAAGCGTTGATCAGCTATAGAAAGGGAGATTTCGCTACACGAAGGAAAGACCGAGAGTACCCGGAAGCAATCAGCTGTGAAAGTACCCGTACTAGGACTCCCGTCACGATAACAGTTTCTCTTTCCTGTACAGGACGAGGCGTGGGGACAAGATCGCGTATTGGCTGGCTGGCTGACAAACAAGAAAAATTACAAAAGCTGGGTGTCAATATATGGTTGGTTTTCAGTTGAGTTCAAAACAAATGAAAAATAATATGCATACCATGGGCAGTATCTTCTAATGCGTCATCACTTTTTAACTGTTGAGAAATATGTCACAAAGAAAGTACAATGTACATTCAAGTCAAGACGAAAATGTGAATTTGTCGCAAAATTTATCCGAAGTATTTTCGGCGATGTACAGGATAAAAAAAAAAAATGAAATGAAGGAATGTCAGGACAATACAGAAACTTTATCGAAGGCAAGTAAACATGAAACAAATTACACTCCGAGAGTGACTTGATATATCAAAGAATCACAAGCAATGAACACGTCTTAACGATTATCTGGTCACTTTCGTATACACCCCACATAATCACACAACCTGATAAGGGCATATACGAGGTTGTATTTGGCCTGGGGCAGGGTGTATGATAAAAGTGTATTTCACAAGATTCCAATGTTTTTCTTCAAAATATTTATTCATCCATTCCTTTGTAACTGACCTACGTTGTATCAACCTCTTTCCAGAAAGATGCAATTTTACTTCTTGTTTGTTTGTGTGTGTTTGTGCGTGTGTGTGTGTGTGTTTGTGCGTGTGCACTTGTTTATAATACAGTTCGAGTACATATGTGCTTACACACACCCACCGTTATAGGAGAATTTGCCGTGTGACCAGTATTTCGAGGAGCTCCTCGAATTGAAAGGTTTGTTTAAAAACATTTCAAATGACGTAAGAGTCGGAAAAAAGAGCCCTGCCAAATTCTCCCCACAGTGTTCAGTTACAGGCACATTGCCGCTCATTATGTGGGGTCGGGTACGAGAACTGCTAATCCCTGTGGGAAAAAGTTGAAGAGCGCCCCCGAATGTTTGTCCTCGATTTTCCTTCTCGAATTGCATGCACGAGCCTAATCTGTGCACGTGCGCCACGCCTGGCCTGCGCTATCGCGAGGGATCGGCCGGATCTGGATGGTCGAGCATCATTCAGAATTTACTGGTAAGTCCAAAATCTTTTTTATAAATTGTATAATCATGGTTTAAAGAGATACGTAAAGCGTCTAGCCTAGCCTGGGAAAAGAATGATGTTCCTCTGAGTTTTGTTTTATGAGTCTGACCGGGTTTTAACACAGTGTAACAAGCTCAAACGTTACTAGTTACTCGTTACTCGTTACTCGTTACTCGTTAGCCCCACCCGGGCCTTTTTGGGTTCTGATGGTGTCGACTGTTGTACAATTGTACTTGTCAAAACTTCCAGTCCATAAATATTGTAATAATGTATCGTTTTCTGTCATGCAATAATTATCATATCATGCTACATATTCCGGAGGATACAATTTGAAAAAACTATGGTGCCAAACCAACGATTACTAGTACAGTGATCGCGTTTGTTTTGTAGAGTGCAACTCGAACTGTGTCGTCCTTATAAATACTATAGTTATATTTTTATTACTATTGGTATGCTACTGTAACAGTCTCTGGGACAGGTACAAGAATGATGTAGACTGCTAGCCATTGATTGACATTGTTTGGGATGAAACGGGCATCATTTCATCCTGATCGCGCAGGGTCATTAATAAAAAGAAAATAAAAAAGTTACTTAAAATTAAATCATGATTCCATCATATTTTTTTTTACATCATCAACATTACGATTATTTTTTGCACCGTGGACCTCACAAAGTTTGGAAATAATATGAATGAAGATTAAGGGAAAGAGGCATATATCTTGAACAATATACCTGCTTGTGCATGACTTTAGTAATATCCAATCTAATGATTTCATATCTAACTTTGATTGCCAAAAGGTTAAACTAAAGCTAAGGAGTGTTGGATATGAAATTATCGTAAAAATAATTGTCCAGGTGCCATGATCTCAACCATCAATTGCAGCATTTATTGAGGAAATATGAATACAATTAACGTGATTATTTAGCACCAAGATAATAAGCATAATTGTCCAGGTGCCATGATCTCAACCCTCAATTGCAGCATTTTTAAAGGAAAAATAGAGACAATATTGATTGCTCTGGTTTAAATGAGTGCAATTTTTGTGTTGGTTTTATTTTTTATCTTTTGGCAAAAATTTCAACTTGGGTAAATTACAGAATACTGGCAGCCAATCACGGATAGCGCAAATCGCTCTGAAAAGAGCGTAAATGCGCTTACCGATAGCAACCACCTCAGATATCAATCCGCATAAGTGATTCGCCTTGTCGACGATTGCATTTGTTTACGTGTGTTTTCTTGACTTGTGCGGTGAGGAGAGTGTGGTTGTCCATGCGTTTGGTATGGGGGTTCGGGGGTGTCCCCTGATAATGGCAATAATGTAGTTCTAGATCCCTTCCAATGCTTGCATTTACGAGGCGTATTCACGATTTTTGGAGCAGAGGAAGGACTAGAGAAAGTGATGAATTGGGGGTTCGGGGGTGTCCCCCGGTTACGGCAATAATGTAGGCACTCTAACCGTAGACTTTGCGTTAGGTCTATATTCTAACGTTAGATCCCCCTTCTTCTGCCTTCTCTGAATCTCTCTCAGTCTAAACTAGTGCTAACAAGTTATGGGTCATTTACAAGGTATACTCACGATATTTGGAGCTGAGGATAGTGCGCATTTGTGTAGAGGACTAGAAACGAGATAAATTTAGGCGAGGCTATAGACCAATCAAGTAATTGCTGGTGCTAGAGCTGATGCTCTAACTGGATACGTAAGTTTGACAGCCCACCATGTTAACTCATTTCGGTACTGCTGCTGCGTACACTGTACCGTAGTGTGGAGTACGTCTGCCTAGTTCATTTCATGAAGATGTTCCACAGGAAGCATACACTTTTTATTCTGGATGTTCACTGTAGAAATCCCATTGACCAAACAAACACAATGGCAGCCCTGTAGGATGCGTATTAGGGATACTAGAGCGCTCTAAAAACGGACGGGCGATTATGGGCAGTTTGAGGAGTAATATGGAAGTTGTTGACATGATTACGTACGAGAGTCGTAGCACCTTCGGGCTTGACTGAGAAAGAAATTTAGTAACAAATGAAAGATATATGAATGACAAAGGTGTGAAAGTATTAAATAGGTCAAAGGGTCACTGAGTTAGCTGGCCTATGATATCTATAGCATGACAAAGGGTTTCATGATTAGAGTGAGCTCGGTACAGTGGAACCTCTATAGAACAAATAGGACAAAATGCCTGATATGGCAAACTATTTTCTCTGGTCAGGGCCAGGTTAATTTCTTTTCTTAGATATTGTTTATTCATCATTGATGCAGAAAGACATTGGAATTGACAAACAATAATTGTGGTTCAAAGGACCTGGTTAGAAAGAGTTTCCACTGTAAACAAAGATCACTTGGATTTGCAAGGATGACATTACATTGTTTTGTCTTTAGTTTATGTGCAATTCAGCCATGTGTAATTTAATTACTCATTTATTAGTTTAGTGCAATATCTTATATTTCATGACCACATAAGTAGAGTTAGTTGTCCCTTTGGTCAGGCTGCTAATTTACACACAAGGCAAAGTAAGCATACACTGTACATGTGAGTTTATTTCACACATGACACATTATGTTGTTGTCTGTCATTGTCAAACTTATTTATTTGATGAAATGCAGATGCTTATTATCGTTTTATTTCTGTCATTAAATCCAAGGTTGAACCTTGCTCGATTGGACAGGGTAACAGCACTTTGGGTGTCAGCAGTGATTTTTGGTACTGGTTAAATAGCGTCACCTACATGCGGTGCCTCTCAACAAGCTGTTAGAGAAGACAACGAGCTTTGCATGGAACGACCAACGTCAGCATGCCTTTGAGGAGCTGAAACGCGCTCTCGTTAGCGACCAAGTCATGGCGTACCCCAACGACCACGGACTGTTTATTCTTGACACTGATGCTTCTTCGACTGGCATTGGTGCAGTATTGTCTCAGGTCCAATGGGATGATATCGCACAGCGGGAGGTGGAGTGCCCCATCGCCTTCGCAAGCCGATCCCTGACCCGTGCTCAACGTCGGTACTGTACCACGAGACGAGAGCTGCTTGCCGTCGTCGCATTTGTACGCCAATTCCGTCACTTTCTACTGGGACGGCAAATTCTGATACGGACTGACCATTCTTCACTACGATGGATCATGGCTTTTCGTGAGCCTGCCGATCAAATGGCTCCCTGGATTGAAATTCTTTCTCAGTTCGACTTCCGAATCGAGCATCAGAAAGGAGCTCGGCATAACAACGCAGACGCTATGTCAAGACTGCCGTGTGATCCAGACTCGTGTACCTGCTATGACAAGAACACTATCTTGGACGAATTACCTTGTGGTGGATGCTCGACATGTCGTAAGCGACATCGCGAGTGGTCGACGTTTCTTGACGAAGACGACGTCGTTCCTTTGACTGTGAAAACTGTACGACCACCACGTGACTCGAAGGAACAACCACGCTGCTCCACTGAAGCCAGCGGACGTGTGAATAATTCGGACACTAACAATTATGGACTTGTATCTGGTCTTGTGACATTAATGGTGATCGTTGCCCTACTCGTTATGGTCATCGTTTGCGGACAGTTGCAGTTGGATTTATTGATCACAATGTTTGATGTAATTGGAGTTTTCGCGAGTGTAGTTATCGGAGTCTACTGTGTGTATTGTGTTGTGAGAACATTGCGTTGGGAAAAGTGGCCATTTCCCTTACAAGTTTTTCATGTGAAGTCGATATTGCGGAATAAATTACGACATCGTGATCGCGCGGCTCACGTTGGTGAAGACGACAACCTGTCCTGTGCCTCAGACAAAGGTACCTCCGCTGGAAATTCTTCCGGGCAGCAGGGTGTCTTATTTAGCAACTTTAGGTGAGAGGAAATCATCAAACTGCAACGCAACGACCCCGACATCGGGCCCATCATTAGGTGGATGTCAGATTCAGGCCAGAGACCTAATCGCGAACTAGTGCACAACAAAAGTCCCGCTACGCATAACTTGTGGTTATCGTGGTCGCAACTGCAAATGGTTGACAGACTTTTGTACAAACGATATGACACTGACAATAAGCTAACGACCACGCTTCAATTGGTAGTCCCCCTCAAGCTTCGTGATTACGTTCTACATTTGAATCATGCCACAAAGCTTTCAGGACATCTCGGGTCAAAAAGACGCTAAGCAGATTGCAAAGAAGCTTTTACTGGTATGATATGAAGAGCTCGGTTCGCTTGTTCATAGCCAATTGTGTGACGTGTGGAGCTCGTAAGAAGCCATCTTCGAGACCAAAAGCACCGCTGGGAGAGTACACTGTTGGCGCTCCGATGGATCGCGTTGCCATGGATATAATGGGACCGTTTCCGCTAAGTGACAAAGGAAATCGCTACGTGTTGGTCATCGGTGATCTCTTCTCAAAATGGATCGAGGCTTTCGCTATCCCTGACCAGTCTGCCAAAACGGTAGCTGACGTAGTCGTCCACGAATTCATTGCCCGGTTTGGAGCGCCCCTTGAAATTCACTCTGATCAGGGGAAGAATTTTGAATCGAATTTGTTTCGAAGTGTCTGCGATCTACTCGAAATTACGAAAACTAGAACTACCCCATATCACCCCGCGTCTAACGGAATGATTGAGCGATTTAACCAGACATTAGTGAACATGATAGCTTCGTTCGTGGACAAACAGCAGCTTAAGTGGGACGAACATTTGTCTTTGTTAACAGCAGCCTATCGCAGCTCAGAGCATGAAAGTATGGGGTTTTCGCCGAATTTCCTCATGCTAGGACGCGAAGTTCGCACCCCACTCGAGATGGCTCTTGGAGTGGACCGACCAGATTCAGCTGTACGTGATCCCGCCGACTATGCCCCTACACTCGTCAGTACGATGACGGACGCTCATCAACTAGCTCGGAAACATTTGGCGACAGCGACTTCCAGGCAGAAACGGGACCATGATTCTAAGCTGTCTGTGAACAACTACGAAGTTGGGGACTTAGTCTATTATCTAGACTCAACTAAACGAAAGGGGCTGTCGCCAAAGTTGAAAGCTGCTAATTGGATAGGCCCCTGCGTCATAACGAGAAAGTACAGTGACTTAATCTTCGAGATCGCGGCTACCCAAAGAAAGAAACCCCAAGTGCTTCACCATGACCGTCTCAAACCTTTCACCAGTGAACACATTCCCGACTGGGCTCGGAAGTTGTCGAGTAAGGTGAAAACTGCCTTTGCGTTTCGTGACAAGAAGCAGGCTGCGACACAGACTAGGCTGCAGGACTTAATGCCCCATGACGGTCTTTGATGACACCACAACCTGCGAGGCGGTTTGGCTATTCAACCCTCGGCGGTGCTTAATTAATCCGTCACCCTTTTGTTTTCTCCGCTTCGGTGTACAAGCCTGATTTGGACTTACCGTGACACTTATTTTGCTTCTGAACTATACCTAATCATACGTTTTCTATCGAACATCGCGGATCGAGCTGTTTCCTGCCAATTTTCTGTTCCAGTTCTTTGCTCTGTTATTCTTCAGCGACTCATTTCCTCATCATGGATCCTCTGTCTCTTCCTGTATTAATGGTAACAGTTTTGTTCTTTTCAATAAAAGTGCAAGTAGATTAAATACCTTCTTTTTTTATGCATTATAGCAAATAGATCCTTATTCCATTGTACTGAGTCAAGTTTACTTGCATAAATTTTGTTGTTTGTTTTTGTATCCATAATTGTTTTACAATTTTTTCACTCATTTTTACCTTTAGTTTTACCTTTATGTCAGTCTACAACACGTCGGAACATGCTGAAGCCTCCACAGCAGGGCAGAAAATATGCAGACTGTGTGGTGAGCAGTTTATGGGAAGAAGCAAGAACAAGGAGGAGCTGAAGGGTGTAATTCTCAGAGCCTTGCAAATAGACATTCAGCAGGATGATTGCAGGTACCATCCACCATCAGTATGCTTACCATGCGAGCGAAAATTGGGACGGCAAGCAAGGAAAAACAAGAACAAGGCCACCACTCTACCCATCAGTGTCCACCAGTTTGTGCCATCTGAAGCTCACACAATACAGGCTGGAAGCTCCAGAGAATCCTTTCTGAAAGAATATGAGAGCGAGGCGAAGTACACAGGATTCATCACATCCATCGTATCCAGTGGTAAAGATGAGAAGCTGTTTATCGTCATGCTTGATGCCAATGGAGACTCACAGAAATGTTTGACTGTAAACGACACAGGCGAGTGGGAAGTGAAGGTCTATTCTAAGTCAGTAGATGCTACTACTGTCTTCCCAAACATGACAGCCAGACTTACAATAGACAGCTTTAGGGATTTGTTGAGGGACTTCAAATCACTGCACGTATGTCCGGGAAATCCTGATTTCCGCATCCCTTCAGAGATGTTGGCAAGTAGGCCTGTTATCATTCACACCATGTCAGCATCTGAAACAGTACGACATCTGTCATGCACCCTGCTGACAAGCCAACCTGGACGTTGTGGACAGTGTAGGATATATCGTTCAGACCTAGCAAAGCTTCTGCACAGGATTCAAGTTGATTCCTCACGTGCCCCGAAATCGAACTATCGATACATGAACAGAGAGCGACTATCAAAAAAACTCTCCAGAAGTAGAGACACACAAAAGGGACTAAAGAAGCAACTGTCCAAGCTGGAAGAAAGGATTGAAAATATGTTTAACACTGAGTCAAGAACAATAGTCAGTGAGAACAGTGATGCCTTTTTACAAATCTTGCAAAAAGAAACCTCTGAAGTACATAATCACTTTCATTAAATTTGAGATTGAAAATTTCAGTATAGAAATAAAAGTATTTCATTGGATCCCAAAGAGATGGCCGAGGACAACTTTTTTGTGTCCAAGTGCAAAGAAAGGGGTCTATGATGTCCAGACACCCTGGTGATGTGGCCAAGTGGATTACAAAGTCATTTGGCAGAGTGCACTCTGAATTACCACTATTTACCTGTTCTTCCCCTATGCAGGTTACGGATTGTTCACAACTGTATCTGTCAACAGAGAGGATTTCCTTTTTGGAGTACAGGGGGGAAAGGAGTTGTGTGGATGATACATGTAGTGATGAACAGAGTACATACGAGCCATATGTATTTTACTATTATCATATGCATAAGACGCACAGGTATGTATTTGGGTTTGACACACTGTTTATTCCACCATCAGACTCTGTCAATAGTTCCGATTATGTTGCAAAAAATTTGTAAAAATGTCACCGCGTACATGTACCTCTTGCAATTAGAGAGAATAAGGTGGACTACATACACATCTCTGTAAAGACTTATCAGAAAATCTGCAAACGCCATTACTGAGGTGTCTCTGAAGTAAAACTGCATTGTGTTCCGAGATCGGGGGTTCCCATCCATTCAGTTGCATAATGGATCAACAGTCTTACACAATAGGCGTTTTTCATGTACTATTTACCCATTGATTTCGAGAATCAAATGTCCTGTGCTGGTGTATTGTAGTGCCGTCAACAGAGGGCCAAATACAGTAAACGCTCTGCGGATTCGTGTATAGATTTGACAGGAGTTGCACTAATTTCTTTTCAAGTTGTTAATGAAACATTGGGCCCAGTAGGAGCCCATACTTTTATTGTTGCAAATTATCAGCCTGTCACCTCAATCTACATTCCACCATGTGATGTGAATGTCAATAATGAATATGCTTCACAAAGGACATAGGTGGGATTTGGACGTTTGGGTGTGTAAATTCAAGTATTTGTGTTCAATGTATAGGCAAGAAAATTGGTGTGTATTTTATAATGTACATTTAGATGTGTAAAACACTGCCTACACTACTTGCTGAATAAGCTCTTGGCTTCACATCACATCATGGAAGCACTGAATAATTATACATCAATAATTATGTGAGTGCTTGGCCCCATGATTAAGTTGTTGTAATGGAAGCTAATCTATATTTTGGTGAATCATTTTTATTCTAAATTCAAGTTGATGGTTTTCATGCTTTTAGTATGTGTGTTCACAAGCATTTATTACATTTGCATGATGGGATGGCATCATGCTTAGGCAGGAACCAATGAGATTTTGTATGGGGTCTTTGGTTGCTCTGCAAAACATTGTGCCAAGTTAGAAGGGAAGGGAGTGTTTTCACTGGTTCTGCACTAATAATTCAGTGGAATGGCAATATGGATTAATTTTTACAAACAATGTTTAATTTACAGGATAGATGCCTCGCACATGGATTGCAGGATGGCCCGTTGGATCAATGATGAATGGAAAAATCCAAATACCAAAATGAAGAAAGTACTTGTTGACAATACTGTCCACCTTTGCCTTTTTGCACTTGTGGATACTGCAGCTGGAACAGAAATTAGATACGACTATGGTGTCACAGATCTACCATGAAGAAAACAGGTACGTTTTCGGGAGCGGGGCCTGTATTCCCGTTCGGGTTGGTCCAGTCCAGGGAAAAGACAAGAGACCCATGGGTCTAGCGCTCACCTGAGTATCGCAAGTTCACCTTTCACGCAGTCACTAATCTGAATTATTCACAGCTCTACCAAAATTTGACCAGGCATTCTTATAGAAGATGAAAATGTACAATAAGGGCCCAAATTCTTAAAGATTCCTTAATTTTGAGGGGATTGGGGGCCCCCCGGGGCCCTCTGGGTGGGGGCATGGTGACCATGTTGATAAATTGAGATCCTAACCCCCTTGGGATACCACCTGTCAAGTTTGATAAAAATCCATCATGAGGTTTTCAGGAAGAAGATAAAAATGTACAATTTAGGCCCCCATTTGGACTTCCCCATCACTCCCCCCCCCCCCTGCCCCCAAGAGGAGCACCCCTGGATCTGCTATGAACAAACTTGATACTACAGTCATAAATAGTATTAACTTAGCTCCATCACTCCTGATTCTAGAGAAGATTTTTAAAGATTCCTTCATTTTGGGAGGTTTGGGCCCCTTGGGGCCCTCCAGGTGGGATACGGTGCCCATTTGAACAGATTGATATCCTATGCCCATAAGGATACTACCTGCCAAGTTTGGTGAAAATCGGTCATAGGGTTCTCAAGAAGAAGATGAAAATGTACAATTTAGGCCCCATTAGGACCCCTCCCCTGGGTCCCAAGGGGGGCACCCCTGATTCCGCCATGAACAAATTTGAAACTACAGTCATCAATGTACTAACTCACAGTATTAACTTAGCTCTATCACTTCTGGTTCTAAAGAAGAAGATTTTTAAAGATTCCTTCATTTTGGGGGGTTTGGGCCCCTGGGGCCCCCTGGGTGGGGCATGGTGCCCATTTTGTCAAATTGAGTTCCTAACCCCCTAGGGATGCTACCTGCCAAGTTTGGTGAAAATCGGTCATAGGGTTCTCAAGAAGAAGATGAAAATGTACAATTTAGGCCCCATTAGGACCCCTCCCCACCCCCTCCACTGGGTCCCAAGGGGGGCACCCCTGATTCCCCCATGAACAAACTTGAAACTACAGTCATCCATGTACTAGCTCATAGTATTAACTTAGCTCTATCACTTCTGCTTCTAGAGAAGAAGATTTTTAAAAATTGCTTCATTTTGGGGGGTTTGGGGCCCCCTGGGGGCCCCTGGGTGGGGCATGGTGCCCATTTTAATAAACTCAGTTCCTAACCCCCTAGGGATGCTACCTGCCAAGTTTGGTGAAAATCGGTCCTGTGGTTTTTGAGAAGAAGATGAAAATGTAAAAAGTTTACGCACGACGCACGACGGACGATGCACGACGCACGACGCACGACGGACGAAGGGCGATCGCAATAGCTCACTTGAGCCTTCGGCTCAGGTGAGCTAAAAATCGGGCTGGGGTTTTAAGGGGTCGGGGTGTAAAACAGACCATCCCACAGGACTCTGATTAGAAGTAGAAGTACTCTCTTTCTTTTAAGATCAACCTATAAGTGTCACATGAGGGAGTGACACTTGCTATTGGATCCAGTTTTGGTAATTACATGTATGAAACTTACTCCCTTTATTAAGAGCTAGGAGCAGTATATACAATGTATCTAATTTTGTTGTACCAAGGGGATGGTATGGTGGTGTTGGGGTGGTTGATCTTCAAGTGGAACAATAGTGTGATTCATATCTGATCCTAAAAATTACTATCCAAAGGTGATGTCCATAAGGCGTGGAAGCAAGGAGGCCAGTACAAGCGCCGAAGCCCAGCCCATCAACACTAAGGAAACCACAAACAAAGATCTGCAGGAGGCACAGGCCAGGGTAACCGGGCAACAGGAGGTTACCAAGCAACAGGAGTCAACTGCCAGAGAGGGTAGGATACCTACATGTATGGTCGCTGATGCACTCTCGCAGTCAGACGGAGACGAGAGTCATGAAAGGCATCCGCAAGAGGGCGCTTATCCTGCTGTTAGCAGTAATGAAGATGAAGAGCAGGTAAGCTGAAGGTGTAACCATACAGTGTGTCCCAGAAAAAATGGGGGAAAAGAAATGTTCGTAACACAGGAATAGAGCCAGAGATGAAATGTTTTGTGTCCTACATAAAATTTTTCATGGTCTTATTAATAAACCTTTCACAAAAAACAGAATTCATTTGCTGGTTTAGTGTCGGAAATTTTACTTCAAATGCAAGATGTATCTATTGCGTATGCAAGCTTGACGAGTTGGGCATAACAATTGCATTGTCAGAAAGACGCACTCATTTAGATCAATAAATTGACTACAGCAAGGTTTGCATTTGAGATCATATTTTTAAAAGTGTTCAGTTTTCTGATCTGGAATTTTTGCAACTTTCTAGAAGATGTGAGAGTAACATTTGGTAGTGACAAAAATGTGTTTAATACACATTTTGAGTTATTGGCACATTTTTTCATACCCACTTTTTCAAAGGACACCCTGTATATTCTCTCACATTTAAAATTTGGGACACTTCCTGTACCAAATACAAATTTGCATAGAGGTTTTACACAGTAATTACACTCTTAACTAAAAGTTTTCACTATGGCCACAACCACAACATCATCTGTTTCTCATCTCTGGTATTTACAGAGGCACAGAAAATAACCCTAATTTCTGGTGTTCACTAAAGGGCAGATAATGACCTATTGTGTGAGGTTTGGACATATAAGATGATCAGTGAGGTTATCAAGGCAAATACAATGTGTTATTTTTGGAAAGTCTGGTCCCATTTGTATTGTGCATGGCTAGTGTCTGGACTTTTCTGCGGGTAGAAATTTCATGTCTTCATTTGTATTTTTCAACAGGTAAAATGTTATATATATTGCTGTTTTTTCTGGCTTTTGCATATGTTATTGTAGGTAGGGCCTATGTCATGTGTTTTATACGGTTGAATTATTTGTGCACAAGTTTTGTAGCATGTGTTCCTGTTTTATGTATCTGTATTAGAGTACATACAACACAGATCTAGAGGGCCAAACAAGCACCAGAGAAACAAGCACCGTCATGGAAAACGTGAAGACCGTAGTGAAAATTCATCAGATAGGAGGGTATGTTTATTTGAACTTTATTAAGATTAAGATTATTAAGATTTTAAGAAGAAGAAAAAGTTAAAATAAACTAATTTGTATGTATTATATTATTTCATCAGAATACCGGAATGGAGAAATCAGAAACGAAACCCAGTCGCATCGGACGGAATCTGGTATCCCGTCCGTTCCGACCCAGGCTTACTAATTATGTTCAGATGGATGAAAAAACAACCAAGAATGCAAAAATAATTAAAGAAATACATTCAATATCAAGATATCTATGAAAATTTTATTCATTCTCCTCACTATAACAATTCTAGCACAGTAGTCTATGGAGGTGATATTTCAGGTTTTCACTTTTTTGAAGCACTATATGATAACTTTGAAGCATATTGTCACAGCTTAATTTTTGCATCCCATCAAATATCCTCATAGCATTTAGGTAAAAACAGGTAAAATGTTATATATACTGCTATTTTTTCTGGCTTTTGCATATGTCATTGTAGGTATGTTATGTGTTTTATACTGTTGAATTATTTGTGCATAAGTTTTGTAACATGTGTTCCTGTTTTATGTATCTGTATTAGAGTACATACAACACAGATCTAGAGGGCCAAACAAGCACCAGAGGGAGAAACAAGCACCGTCATGGAAAACGTAGAGACCGTAGTGAAAATTCATCAGATAGAAGGGTATGTTTATTTGAACTTTACCATAGTCATGAGTATACACATGATCACAACATCTCTCTGTCAATTACGCACATGATTGGTCACATCAATTTCATTAAAAAAATCACTGTTTTGCATTGTTTTGAAACACATGCTAAATGGATAAGCTATTCTTATAGTTTCCCTGTTGCTGTCAAATTTAGATTCAGAAAGTGGCTTGCTATGTACAGGTAACCAGGGTTCGAAATTGGCGATGGTCCGCTGGCCATTGACCACCCAAAATCACGTCGGACTAGCTAAAAATCATAAAATTCTGAAGTTACTAGTCCGTCTGGCTAGCCATAATATTGCTTCAGTGTCAAAATTGATTCTAAGTAGTCCGCCTGGCTAGTTAAAAAAAAAAAAAGAAGTTAAGTGCGACCCCTGGTAACACACAAATGTTCTTCCATTTTGGCAAAAATGTATGATCAAAAGATATTGTCAGTGCATAATTAGACTCACAGGTCATTACCTGATAATACTGAAGTGGGAGACAGAGAATAAATCGGTCCTGTAGTTTCTGATTCACCAAAGGTAGCAAATTACTGGTGCTCCATCAAACTTGCTTGCTAAAAGTTTACATCTTCTGTGATAAATATACCGGTAGTAATTAGAAATATTATAGGCGTTTCTAGGGCTTATGCCACATTTTAAGTTAGATGCTCAAGTTACAGTAATCAACACAAAAGCACAAACAGGATAATGGAACATATTGAGTTGGTGTTTAGGAGCTCTTAGAATCATGTAATTTTGCAAAGATATCCTGTTGATCAAATTATTCTTCCTTTTTCACATTCAATATAAAACCACAGTTTGTTGTAAAGGAGCACAATGAACCAAATTGGTTATCAGAACCCCTAAGGAAATTTGTATTATGATCAAGTTTATGATGTTAATAACTCCCTTGTGTCAAATACTCTCGTCTATCAGTAGGTGAAAAAATATCAGAGGACATCTAAGGATATCAACAGGTGAGACATAATGAATTATTGAAGAAAACCCCTAGCTATATATAATATGAATGTGAAGTGCAACGAAAAATGCTTCACAAAAGGACGCTTTTGATAACAACAGTACGCAGCAATTATTCAGGCATATCTACCATTCTCATGACTACCATTTACATTTTTATCTGTCTTATGGGACCGCTGTACACAGCAGCACCATTCAAGTATGTCAGACCTTTATCAAATTTCTCTTCCTTTGCTGTTAAATACAGTCAATGTGCATATTTTCTCAATTTTGTGTCGGGTGACAAAATCAAGCAAGAAGTTAATGACGTGCTTGCTAATGTGCACTAGCTACACTAATTATGTTCCAATGCATATTAATCTTATCTATTTGGCATCTTATATTCTACAGTGTGAAGAGTGATATTAGATGTTTCTCCAAAGATGATGACAGTGATCATGGTAAGTGCATGCATTAAATTTGCCTTTAAAAAAAACAATGAGATGCCATGCATGTTTGCCATTTGAGGAAAAGGAAAAGTGTTTCAAATATCAAATTTAATATTGGGATACTGAATTTGGGCAAGGAAAGTTCCATCCCAAGAGCTGGTACTAGCTTCTTTTGTTTTGTTTTTGGACAAATTTTTCACAGTTGTACCTGGTGTCAAAAAAAAAGTTACATGTATAAAGGGATTCATACATCAAACCTTGAAAGCTACGATATTAATTCATCACATGATGTTTGCTCATCTTATGTCTAGCTGCAAGTGAATTTCAAGTTAATTGGTCCTGTGAATGAACAAAACAAAACAAAGTGTCAAAAGCATCTGGGTGAATAAAAAGTCACGCCATCCTGCAGTGGGGCGTATTCCGTTGTTGAGCTGTATTACACACTTATCCTGTTAAAATGATCAAACAAGTGAATCAATCCTTATCCTGTATTACACTCAAACAAGTAAACTGTTCAGTTATTCTGTATACACACGTCATTTGTATCTACAACAAGGTTCCCTTTTCAGTTGTTATAAATGCACTAGACACATGTCCTCACTTGTACAGTCAAACAGTTGAACTGTTCAATTGTTATGCTGTGTTACACACACATGTCCTCACTTGTATAATCAAATCAGTTGAACTGTTCATGCTGTATCACACACATCCTCACTTGTATGGTCAAACATATAAACTGTTCAACTGTTATGCTGTGTTGTACTTATCTTCACTTGTATGGTCATTAACAGGTGAAATGTTTGATTGTTATGCTGTGCTTCACACATGTCCTCACTTGTATGGTCAAACAGGTGAACTAATTTATGGCTTCATTAAAAACCCCAAATTCACAATTTATGCTTGTAGCTAGAAGGCTGTAAAGGCCATTCGAGATGACTCGCTACTGAGTCCCAGTAATTCACAGACATGGGTACAAACTTTAAAGAGCAGGATTTGTTTTGTTAAAAGCTGGTCAAGGGTGTGAAATTGTTCAAATACACCTCAAAGGGCTAAAATACATACCAGGTGTTCCCGAAAAAGGTTACATGTACGGTAGATTTATTAGAAATAACTAAAGCCACAAAATAGTTTTGGTATATGAGAAAAAATTAAATGAGATAATTTTCTTTTATCAATTCTTCATTTTATTGATCTATATGAACTGTGAATGCCTTGTTCTTTGTTCGCTCCAAATGCATTTTATTTTCAAGAAATAACTCAAAATATGAAAATATTTGGGATCCCCCAAACACTTTTCCATAGGTAATGTACATAGTGATATTTTGCCATTTGACATTATAACATAAAAAAAACGTTCGTAACAATTTCAGGTAGGTTTATCAGTGTTTTCTGACGTGTGCTTCACTTTCTGAAGATCAAGACAAAGTTTCATAATTTTTACCAAAACTATCTTGTGGCTTTAAAGTTTGTGAATTCAAAAATCTTTTTCACACAATGATCCTTGATATTTTTTTACATCCTTGTGAATTTCATGGTCACCATACATGTGTGCAACACTTCATAACATTTGAACAGTTCACCTGTTTGACCATACAAGTGAGGATGTGTCTGGTACAGCAGCAGATGGTAAAATGTGTGTGGTACAGCAACAGATGGTAAAAGTGAGGACATGTGTGTGATATAGCACAAACAGTTCAACTGTTTGACCATATAAGTGAGGACATGTGTGCAACACAATATAACAATTGAACATTTCACCAGTTTGACCATACAAGTGAGGACGTGTGGTACAGCAACAGATGGTAAAACTGAGGACATGTGTGTGATACAGCACAAACAGTTCAACTGTTTGACCATATACGTGAGGACATGTGTGCAACACAGCATAGTAATTGAATTGTTTGCTTGTCTGACCATACAAGTGAGCACATGTGTGCAACGCAACATAACAATCCTACAGTTCACCTGTTTGACTATACAAGTGAGGTCATGCGTGCAACACAATATTCGAACATTTCACCTGTTTGACCATAAAAGTGAGGACGTGTACAACACAGCATAAAAATTGTGCAACGTATCATAATCTCTACAAGCATAAATTTTGAATTTTTGTTTTTTAATGAAGCCATAAACAGTAGCAGCTTGTTGGAACCATTGATTGTTTAATGTAACAGTGATTAAACAGGCCATGTGGAAATGAATGGGTCAATGTATACATTACATATCACTGTGAGTCAATGTACATAACTATACATATCACAAACTAATGCAGAACTTCAAAATGGCATAACTTTGGTATTATCAGATGTTGACAAGATTTTGTACTGTTTTTTTTTTTTGTTTTTTTTTTGCTTTTTATTCATTTTTTTATGTATTTTAGGTTGTTCCCCTACAACTACCTCAAGTGAGGTAGAGGATATCATCCAGAATACATCGGGCCTACAGAAGACAAGAAGCAAATTACAGAAGAGAGGTAAAATTAAAAGATATTGATTAAGGGTGAAAGAAATGGCAATGTGCTATTTTAGAATATGAATGACAGAGGTTTATTATAAGATCAAAGTGATTGAATGATATTTACATATAAAATTCTATTGAGTAAAGAATGGACAATAGAAAGACATGTACACTTGTAAATGTGATTTGAATCTGCTCCAAATGTGCCTTGTAAGGGAGAAATTCAATCAATGTTTTAGGTTGCAGGGCACTGATGTAATTAGAATTGACTAACAGTTAGCTTTTGAAAGATGTGATGGAATTCATTTGTTGACTTTAAAGTGAATCTACCTACTTTTTTTTTTTCTGGTTTAGTTGGTCCAAAGAAAGTGAGGGCAGTTGTTGAGAAGTTGAGCAAGAGAAAACAGATAAAGCGACCCTGGACTAGTGATGAAAAAGCTGCTGTCCACGAAACCTTTCACCGTGAGATTTTCCAGAGCAGACTTCCGGGCAAAGATGCAATTCAGCAATGTCTTGACAGGCAGCCAGTTCTTCACCAGCGTACTTGGACACAAGTTAAAGACTTTATTAGAAATCATTTAAGATCCAAGGCAAAGGAGGGATTCCCATAAAAGGGTTTCTCATTTAAAAATGGCTACTTTGGTGACTGAAATCGTGTTGCATCTTCCACCTGACAGCATTCCATAGAAACTGCTTCCTGCCCAAAGAATCTGCACATTCTCAGCTTTTCACTGGTACAGTACAAAGTTTACAAATAAAAGAGTTTACAAATTACAGAGTATAATCACATGAGATCTCATTGTTTCCTCAACCTAGTATTAACAGCATTATGGAAGATAGAAAAAAAGAAAAATTAGTGAGACATCAGTAAATGAGTTAGGTACGACTATGTGCCGGGGTCACATGGTCTATGGAGGGGTGTATGGAGGGGACAATAGGTACTGCAGGGAAGAAAAGGAGGGAAATGGAGAGGAAGGTATTGGAAATAAGAATAATAAGAAGACAGTCAATGTTCATACAAAAGTAGTTTAACTCCTTGCAATAACACTATAGGAACAATTAATATCATGTCTTCATTATTGTATGCAATGGTACTATTGACTTTCATGTACACACATGTGTATTATAGTGAGAGTGTACAAGATATAGAGCAAGCAAACATGCTTTCAGAGTACCCAGGTGTGAGGATTGGAGAAGACAGAGGAAGAAGGAAAGGAAGCATAAATTCACATGATGAGAACCAGGAGTCACATTGTGTAGAGACTTCTGCCAAACGCAGGGTGGACAATTTGCTTTTCTGTCCACTGTCTTATGGTACCTACGCGTACGATATTTATGTGTTTTATTCCCAGTTTTGAGGATCACTTTCTGGATGGACTGGACGTATACTGTATGTCTTTGATCTGGATCTGGGAGCTGAAGAGGATGTTGAAGAGGATTTCACCGGCGAAGAGGACACCTGAAGACTATGAGAAAGAGGCTAGAGAGCACATCAAAGTGCATCGCATATGTGGATCGACTGATGGAGTTGTTGGAAAGCATTCATGGAGAAAAGTGCAAAAAATGCAAGTCAAAAGTACATTACCGAAGTGTTCAAAAAGGGACAGCACTTCTGATTATGTGGGAATGTGAAAACCACCATGGGAGTTCTTGGAGCTCACAGCCAAGATATCACGGTATGTTTTCTGGAAACCTCCATGTAGTGTCATCCATAATAGCATCTGGAAATAGTTTCCAGAAAATCGCAACCATGGCGAAGTTGACAGATTTGAACTTTTTGTCAAGGACTCATTTCACGAATATCCAGAAGGTTTATGTAGCACCTGCAATCAATGAATACTATGGCAGGAAACAAGATGAAATATTTGAGAGATACCGTGGGCTTGATGTTCTGTCAGGAGATGGTCGTGCCGACTCGCCAGGATACAGCACTAGCATGATGGCATACTCCTTCTGTGATGAAGAACAGAAACAGATCCTCCACACCACAACAGTGCTCGTACAGGAGGCAGGTGGGAAATCCCCAACATGGAACATATTGGCTTCGAGCGAGGACTGGATTTGGTGATGAGCAAGGTACATTTGTAAATGTGACCAGCATTGTAACAGATGCTCATCCCCAGACCGCAGCCATGTTGAAGAAATCAAAGAAATATCAGCCAATCCGTCATGGCTGCAAGTAAAAAGTTAGTCATGCATCACAGCAAAAGGGATGCGAAGAGCTCCAGCCATGGATTCCCAAGATACCCAATTACTTCTGGTACTCTGCCAAGACATGTGAGAATGATGCTGCCAAACTCGCTGGTAACCTGAATGGCCTGCTTCATCACATCGTGAATGAGCACAATGATGTCCATGTAAATAATAATGGAAAGTCTGTTATTGATGTGTGCCAAAGTTTTGATCTCAGGATTGTAAATGGAAGAATAGGGGAAGATCAGTCTGTCGGAAAATACACGTTTCAACAAAAATGGTGGTTGTAGTACTATTGATTATGTTATTGTATCTCGCCAGTTATTTTCTAGCATTACACATTTCAGTATTGATGTATTTGATAAATGTTTGTCAGATGTTCATTGTCCTGTCACTGTGACCTTGCAATCACAAAATTCTAAATCTGCAGTGAATGTCGACACTGTTTTTAACAATTCTAAAAACGCTGCAGAAGACAACGCCGTTTTAGATTCACAGCCTAATGAAAGTCAACGTTATTTATTATTCCAGTGGAACAGTGACAGCGCTGCAATATTTAAACAGAAAATCAAGGACTCGGCTGAGCTAATGTGTGAAAATGTGGAATGTTTAGATGGGAATGCAAATCAAGATGGTATTGATTTTTGTTACTCACAATTATGCAATATATTTGTCAGTGTTGCACAAGATGTTGGCATTTGTAAGTGTAGACAATCTCGACATAATATAAACACAAATGAGACTGTCAATAAGGATAAAAACAACCATCAGCCTTGGTTTGATGCAGAATGCAGAGCTGCCCGTCAGGAGTATTTGAATGTTAAAAATCGATTAAAGAGGAAGCTTAAATTTCTGGGCAGGTCAGGGGCTACTTGTCTATTGAATCATTATGAGTCCATAGGAAAGCTTTATAAGAATTTATTAAGACATAAAAGACGGACATTTCATAGAGATTTGAATGAATCTCTCCGTTCATTACAGACATCAAATCCGAAAGAATATTGGCAATTACTCAACAGTAATAATGAACGCAAAGTAAAGAAAACAGGAAATGTTTCATTAGGGGATTTTGTTAATCATTTTAGTCATTTAGGTAATAGCCAAGATGACCAGCCCACAGGCCTGGAAGATAGTACCGGTACTTCAGAAATTGTTGAGGCAGATGGCCCCTTGGATGCCCCAGTCAATTTGGAAGAAGTGGCACTAATGATTAAGAAACTGGTTAAAAATTCAAAAGCTTGTGGAAAAGATTTCATACGAAATGAATTCCTTAAGAATTGTCCCATAGAAATGCTTCATGTGTTGGTAAAGTTCTTTAATGTGGTACTGAACAGTGGTATTGTTCCAACTGAATGGTGCATAGGGATAGATTCCTATTTTTAAGAATAAGGGTATAGACACAAATCCTGATAATTATAGAGGAATAACTCTTCTCAGTTGTCTAGGAAAACTTTTTACTTCCATTTTGAATCATCGAATCTCAGAGTTTTTCGAAGCAGCTAATATGTTAGGTGAAGAACAGGCTGGCTTTCGCTGCAACTGATTGACAAATTGCCCTACATCGACGTAAATAAGCACTGAATTGATCAGTGTTATAGTAGTAGCCATGATAAAAAATCATGGGCGTACATACTCGAGCAGGATTTGAACCCACGACCTCCTGATCACCGGACAGGCGTCATCTCCACTAGACCACCGAGCTTTCGCCCGAAAGCAAGTGTTGGTTCTAATCCTTATAGTATGCAGCGGGTACTGCTTTGTTATTCAAATTCATGATTTTCTTCCGTCGAGATGTTTTCATTGCAACTGATTTATTCTACAATTGATAATATTTTTGTTTTGAAGACTATAATTTATGTTTATCTGCAAAATAAAAAATGCTTATACTGTGCATTTATTGATTACAAGAAAGCATTTGATCTCATTGATAGATCATCTTTATGGTACAAAATGTTGAAGATGGGACTTAGGGGTAAACTGTTTACTGTCATTAAGAATATTTATGAAAGTGCTAAATCATGTGTGGCGGTTAGGGGGGAGATGTCAGAGTTTTTTACTTGTAACATTGGTGTACGACAGGGTGAAAGCCTTTCCCCGCTTTTATTTGCCATTTATCTGAATGATTTTCAAGAATACATTAGAAATTCATACGGTGGACTTAAATATTTGGAAAGTGAGGTTTCTTACCACCTGGATTCTGATAATGTCAGAAAAGCTCTAAATCTTTCTTGTTTACTTTATGCAGATGACACAATAATTTTAGCAGAAACTCCGGAGGAGTTGCAAAAAGCTCTTGATGCTGTAGATAGTTATTGTCAGACATGGCGCTTGACATGGCAAAAAAGACTAAAATTTTTATTTTCTCCCGTGGGAAGGTTAGAAGAATTCCTGAATTCGTTTATGCTGGTGATCCACTTGAGGTTGTAGATGACTTGGTGTACCTTGGAGTTAAATTCAATTATAATGGTAGTTTTAAAAAGGCAATTTCTAAACAAGTCACACAAGCTAGAAAAGCACTTTATAGCATGTTGGTCAAGGCTAAAAAGTTACAGCTCTCTGTGGACACACAGTGCCACTTATTTGATCATCTTGTTTTACCTGTTTTACTCTATGGTTGTGAAGTCTGGGGTTATGAGTGCATAGACCAAATTGAAATTTTCCATAGGAAATTTTAAAGAAAAATTTTGCTTGTGAACAAATGTACTCCTGATTGTATTGTTTATGGTGAAACTGGACGTGGAGTAATTTTGAACCATATTAAATGTCGAATGATTGGATTCTGGTTGAGATTAGTCAAGGGAAAAGAAACCAAACACTCATGTACAATTTTCAAATTTCTTCTGCATTTACAAGGAGACATACACTCCCCGTCAAAATCACAATGGTTATTATCTATCTCAAATATTTTTTTATTATGCAGGGTTAGGGAATGTGTGGTTAGCACAAGGGGGTGGATTTAGTGCTGCATGGATTTCACACACCTCAAAAGTTAGACTTTTTAATATGTTTATTCAAGAGTGGAGAGCAGCAACATGGTCAAATAGAATCTGTACAAATTACAGAATGTTTAAGGATAACTTGATGTTAGAGAAGTATTTACAAGTCTTGAGTAAGAAAGATTATATTACATTAAGTAAATTCAGATGTAGATCTAATGGATTACCCGTTAATAAGGGCAGGTTTGATGCAAGCCTGACAGATGAATTGCATTGTACTATTTGTTCATCCGACGATATAGGGGACGAATTTCATCACATTTTTGTTTGTCCCTTTTTCAACAAAGAGAGATTATTGTATTCACCAAGAAGCTTGACAACCAGTAGACCAAGTGCATTACATATGGCCAAATTATTCAATTCAACTAATGCTTGCCATTTGAAAAAACTAGCCAAATTTGTCAGAATTATTGTGTTTCAGTTCTCTCCAATACCAAAGAAGAAAGACAGTATTTTTGTAGAAAGTAGATATGAATGTTTGTACACGTAGTGGTAGAGTAGTTAAACGTCCTTTACGCCTCGTTTTGTAAACATATTTATTTATATCTGTTATTTTCACATGTACATGCACATTATCACTTTATTTTGTATTCATATATTGTAAATATGTTTGTACTCTCATACCACGAGAGGGGGTCGATAGAGTCAATAAAATCTTACAAATCTTACAAAACCCTCCAAACTGAAAGACACACGAGACCAAGCTGTGGTACAGCAAGTTGTGACATCGCTTGTGGACCAGGTGGTCAAGATTGTTGACAATGATGGACGAATCCCGGATGGACTCTACCAGTGATGACATCAACAAAAAGGAGAATCACTGTGAGGACTTCAAAAAAGAGATAGAAATCATAACAGATCAGTACATTCAAGCTGTCGAGGATTTAGAGAATGTAAGGGTGCTCGCAGATGAAACCAGAGAAAAATGGCAAGCCGAGAAGGCAGCAAGAAGAGAGATGAGCAAAGCTTATCATGATATTTCAGCTAAATACAAACATTGTGTCTCAAAAGTCAATGCCCTTCAAGAAAAAATTGCAAAGTACACCCCAAGAAATGTTACCAAAAGAGAAAAGAGGCTCCAACAATCGAAAAACAAGCTTTCTACCCAGGTAGAAGAATTAACTGAGAAAAATGAAATGCTAGAATCACAGGTCAATGACCTTCTCAGTAAGAAATGGAACAAAAGCAAGCTGGTGCAATATTATAAACAAGAAAGACAAAAGGCAAAAGAAGAGAAGGCTTGTGGGAAATGCAGAGAACTGAAGGAAAAATATGAAGAAATCATTGCTGAACTAGAAGAGAAGTTAGAAGAGCAATTGAACGAAACAAAAGTGGTGAAAACATATGACAAAGGTCACTACAGTGACAAGGTGGTGAAGTTATACATCAATTTGC
This sequence comes from Diadema setosum, assembly GCF_964275005.1. Lineage (NCBI taxonomy): Eukaryota > Metazoa > Echinodermata > Echinoidea > Diadematoida > Diadematidae > Diadema > Diadema setosum. The sequence continues at coordinate 11,543,621 of NC_092704.1, read as the reverse complement.
TTAGTAAATACAATGTCGGTGCGAGGAACGTTTCCGGTGTAGTAAGTGAGGTGTTATCAGAACTGGCTGGGATAGAGGCAGAGCGGCTACCAAAGTACACATGGATTACCCAAGTACTAATCCGTGCAAGAACTCTGTCCCAAATCCAAGTTCTTGAAGAACTTTTGGGAAGTAAGGACAACACCCTTCACTTGGATGGCACAACAAAAAGGGGTGACCACTATGGGACATTTGATGTATCCACAAAGTCAGGTACATTTGTACTGGGCCTCAGAGACATGAAAGGTGGAAGTGCCACTGACTATTTTGACACTTTTGAGGACATAGTGTCAGACATTTCGAAAGCTGTCACTGTCCAGGACGTTGATTTGAATACATCCAAAATTGTTGGTAGTTTGAAAAACATGATGACTGACAGATGTGTGGTAAACTCAAAGTTTGGGGAGATTCTGGAAGAAGCACGACAAGTGCATATCCCTAAAACCACTGAAGAGTGGAACTCTCTCACCGCTCAGCAACAGGAAAAGATCTGCGAAGTAAACGATTTGTATTGTGGCCTACATTATCTTGTTGGACTGGCCGACAATGCTGAGCAAGCCCTCAAGGTATGGGAGGGAATTGTAGCCACAAAACCTCTAGGTGCAATGGCCAAAGGATTCCGATCAAGTAAGGGTGAGTCAGGAACCCAGCGACTTATTCGTACCACAGTTAAGGCCTTTGAGGAACATAGGTGTGAGGCCAGTGGAGTGATGGGACCATTTGACAACTTCCTTGCCGGGAAAGGGGTCAAATGCCGGCTGAAGCCTTTTCGGGGAAATAGATTCAATATCCTCTTTGAGGATGGTGGAGCAGTCTTTTACCATCATGACCATATGACCGAGTTTATTCTCAAGAACTGCCCAACACCTAATCGCCTTATCACATCGGTGATGGCTGATCTGTAAGAAGATGTGTATCTTGCAGGGGCCCGGGCCTTGGGCATTATCAATCACAGATTGACAACTCCCTTGTGGACAGTTCTTGAGATGCCCAATGTTCATATCTTTGATATGAATGATCGTTACCAGTTGATTGTAGACAAACTGAACAGTTGGTGTAGAGACCCTACACAGCTGTTAAGCCCACCAGCTGAAACTGATGACCTCAGTCAGAGTCTTGCTCCTCCAGTAAATGATGAGATCAGCCTATCACTATACTCTGACAAGATCTCAGATGAACTATCAGTGATGACTACAGAGGCTCTAAAAATCATGTGTGCTGCAATGGCCGGAGTTTCAGAGCGCATGCTTACGGATCATTTGGCAGAGGGAAAGTGGGACAAACCATCTGAGGAAGTCCGCCGTCAGACACAATCCGTACCTACCACCAATATCGCCTCGGAACACGACTTTGGGCAACTTGATCGTCTCAAGCGTGAAAAGCCCAATGCCAACACCATAGCTATTGAGGCTTTGGTGATGTATGTCACAAATCACACAAGTTCATGGATAGATTTCCTACCCTCAGACCAACAACATCACTACCTCACAATTGCTCGCCAGAAAGCTCCTGCAATCAAAACAGCATTTGATGAACAACGAAATAACTTGAAAGAGAAGCTTACATTGCACCGCCTAGAAAAAGAAAAGATGAAGAGAGAGAAAGAACAAAGGCAGCAGAAGGAGAAAGAGGTGCTTACCAAACAGCTACAAGAGTTTGGAGGGCTATGGCACAAGAAGGAGAGGTGGACCAACAACTCAACACTCTCTCAGCTAATAAACAGAAAGAAGCATTGTCTGTCCAGCTCAAGTTTCGACACAAAGTGTTGCACCAGACCTCTCCTGACAGTTCAATGTGGTATTTGTCAAAAGGGGGTGAGCCAAAGACTGCTCACAAACAATTTGAAGTCTATCATAACACATAATCTCACTAGCCCAAATTCCGAACCAACAACTCCAAACAGCTACAGACCAAAAGAAGAGAGACAGAATCTTCTTGCCAAGAGCGTGAGCAAGATCCAGCAACAAGCGCAGAAGGACAAACTGAAAATCTTGTCAAAGAAAAGGCAGACGGACTCGCAAAAACAAACTGGCTCCCCAACCAAACGAAAACGCACTGTGCCATTTATTCCCGATTTAGTTGGAAAAAAGGTTGAGCACCTTTATGAAGATGAAACCACAGGGGCAGAAGATTGGTACGTCGGGACAGTACTCCGTAGAGTGAGTGACCAGAGAGTGAAGAATCCACTAAAGGTTCTCTACGAAATCCACTATGAAGACGGCGATGAAGCTCAAATTAATTTGGCAGAGGATTTTCTGAATGGGGAACTACGCCTGCTTGATGAAACAATGCAGGAATAGAACTTTTTTCTTCTTGAATTACAGCACCTTTGTGCTGTGGCACCATGTTGTTTAAACTTCACAAAGGTGTTTATAAATCCTGTTTTCCCGCTTAGACCTGAATTTTTAACATTGATTTGGTGTTTAAACCTTTACCATGACTTACTAATATGAACAGTTTAGACTGCTTCAGAAAAACACGGACTAACACAGATGTTCTGTATTTCTATGGGAATGTTGTCTCTTTCTTATATACTTTAATCTTGTGTTACCATACCATATACAGCACATGTTAAAAAACATTTATTCTGTGACACATTTTAAACCAGATTGAAAATCTCTAAATTGACATACAGAAAATATATATCATTATCCATCCTATTTTGATGGGCAGTGTATTTCAAGTTCTATAATGAAAAATTTGCTTTTAGTGAATTTTCTTTGTTTTTCTTTGTTACCATGACAACACCACATTTCATGAGATCAGTGGTATGAACAAATTATTTGCCAGTATTTTGGACTGCAGTATCTCAAATGTCAGTTCCATCTTGAAAAATGTTATAATTTTCATATTTAATTTTATTTCATTTTATTTTCTATGTTTTTCTTTGTTTTTAATGGTTTGTTACCATAGCAACAGTGTATTTTATAAAAGTAATGGTAAGAAAACATGGATTTGATATCATTTTGGAATGCAGGGTGTTTTAAGATACAATCTGTTTTACCAAAGTGTGAAATTTGGTACGTTTTATTATATTTCCTTTGTATTTCTTTGTTTTGTTTCCATGGCAACGTTATTTTGATTGGTCTATTTCATGAGATCAGTGGTACGAAAAAATTATTTGCCAGTATTTTGGACTGCAGTATCTCAGATGTCAGTTAGTGGATCTTAGTTAGTGCATCTTATGAATAAACTGAATGCATTTGATTTTGCAATCAACTCAATCAAGGATTGATTAAAATATCAAGTCTAACACACATTTACCCACATCTTGAATGAAATGGGTTGTTGTTGTTTTTTATATTGATAGAAATGTCATATCAGCCTCACTTATTCTATGTTCCTTATCATTTGTAGACTTCCATTTTCCCCCAGCATTTATTTTTTTTTTTCAGAGGGGCATTTTTCACAATTTTGATTGCTATAAAACATTTCAAAATAGTGTTAAAATAGACTAACAAAATAGCTTATAACCAAGGGCATAAAAATCTAATAATCTATGTCTTCCCATTTTTTTTTTTTATGTAAAGTTTGTGGGGTCTAGACAGACTCTAAAGTCTAGACACTACATTTTTTTTTTTCATCAATTGTTATCTTCTTTTTTTTAGGGGGGGATTTAATTGTGCTGTGATAAAAGTGGGGATTTTTCATATATGAAAATGTTGCAAAATAGTGGCAGATTGCAGCAGAGAGCATAAAGAACCCCTAAGCTTCCAGGGCCCTAAGGCGGGCCCTGGGTCCCACCACAAGGGTTGAGCGCTCAAAGCTCAACTCAAGATGTGTGCAAGGCGTACATTATTTGGTGTCAGTTGCAAATCCTCCCTGATTTTGATTTTCAAAAGTTGGCATCTCTGCAAAACCCTGTTATAATGTCGCGATATTGCAGGCCCAAACTCTTTGTATTTCTTCTTTTCTTTTTCTACTCTGATGTAGTGACAAACCTGATATGACAATTGTAAGACAGAATTTGATAAGATCTATGAATACTAGTACTGTAATTCGGCGTTCCATGTGCATAAAAGTGTACATTTTAATACACATTGTGCGTTCATAACCAGAAGGTTCTTTCCCAAGAATTAATGGTTAAAACAATTTGAGCGCCACATGGGTTCAGATTTGGAGAGCTATATGCGAGAATTGTCATGATTTTTCAGGACATTGTTATAGCAAGATTCCCCTGCACATACCACTAAGGTCATTATAGATAAATATCTGATCACAGTGGAAAACAGCAGCCCAATGTCACAAAGAGAGTTTCAATGGCAAAACACACTTCAAATTTACCAGCCAACAGACAAAAATAAGCACAAAACAGGCATTTCATGTACCTTGCACATCCATGTGTCATTGTGCCTTCACAACTGGATGTTGCTTGTTGGCATACACAATGTGTCACTAGCATTTTTTGCACACTGAAATTTGCTCAATTCATGGATTACCAGTAGGTGTAAACAATTACCGTGGTAACCTTTTCGAATTCTGCATGACAGATGTGCACTGGCTGGCTCCGCACAAGAATTAGTCCCACTGATTCCATTGAGAAGACCAGCAGTTAAGCATACACTTGGCTAAGATGTGGCAGCGTTGCATTCAGAGCTGGGCATTTGGTCGTTGTCAAACAGCTGTAGGTAGTCTCGCTTCAGGTGTTTCCAGCTGTACTTGGAAAGTTCCACCTACAATATGATATGAGAGCAGTACAAATGCAAAGTCATTGCAATATAACAACGAAAATAATGATAAATGCTACTAAAATTAAATCAACTTCCATGCAATTGGAAATCAAGTCTTTTCATAGACGTTTAAACCCGATACATGCTCATGCACATATCAGTATACTTCACCCATTGAGGACAGACTAATTTTGCTACCACACGTATTTCCCATTGACACCTGCCCAAGTATACTCTGGACTCGTCCTCAATGGGTTAAAAGGCTTTTTGAGGGAGGGGGGCACTTGGTCTATCATGGTACATGTACTCCCCTCACATGCCATCCCCCTGAAGAAAAGGAAGAAATGGAAAAGAAGGAAGATATGACTGTAAAATATGGGTTCAGCAAACTCTTGTGTACCAATGATACAGTCTCGCATGAATGCTATCTTCATGGAACAGCTTGATCTGTGCATTGTTTTCTGATGCTTGACAGCTTTCTCTAGACCCATTGATACATGCACACTGGTGTCTGAGAACTAATTGTCCATGTATAAAGGTTACCTACCCTAATCCCCTTAATGTCTATTGAGTCACCATAGCCCTTCTGTTGGACTGAGGCAAATTGCTACACCAGAGTGTGCTTGCCAACTTTACAACTCAGTCAAGTTTGGAAGGATTTACCTGAATGCTGATGAAAAGGCTTGGCCAATTTAAGCTTGGGGTAATTACCAGTAAGTGCTTGGGTGCATAAAGGGCTATTGTGATTTCTAAATCCTCATGACAAAGGTAATTCAGCAAACACAGCCATTCATGGAATGCTTAATTTGAACATAGTCAATTAAAACTGTACATCTGGGTTTATAAACATAGGTGTCCATAATCTAAAGTCACCTATAAAAGTACTGGTACCAAATTCTGGAATAATTTCCATGATACACATGAAGCCAACGAAGCCTATGAAGCCTAGGTGTCAGTTTACTGGATTGATACTCTCAATTGTTGGACTGTAAGTACAAACGATTTCACATCCCTCATCTCTGATTTACTACTTATCACGATATGGTCCCTCGTTACCATGTCACACTACAGAAAATACTTTGATGTCATGTCAAAACGAAATTTAAGTCGTCATCTGTCAAAATGATAGCATTCTTTTCCTGGTTTAAAGGCATATGTGAAAAGTGGTTAATGACAATTTCTGGGGGTGGGGGGTTTCAGTGCTTGAAAGTTATTATCTGGTCACCTGTGATAAAACAGTTTCATATCACTATATGAAAAATGTAGTAGCATGACTTAAACGAAATGCGCTTGTCCACAACAGTCATTATGTAAAACTAAACACAGCTTATCTAGGCTTGAGCCTCAAAATAGCAATTTGCAACGTAGGGCTCCTACTTCAAAGTCTCTGAGAAATATTTCCCGAGTTTACAAATCCTCAAAGTTTGGCACAATCAACATACACATATTATATGTAAATACACTTTATAGTAAACACTCAAAAGATATGCACCAAAGTTAGGCCAAAAAAAAAAAATGGTTTGTTTGCCCTTCGCGACCGACCGAAAATCACGGAAATTTCGGGTCGCGTTTTTTTTTTTTTTTTTTTTTTTTTTTTGCTCTTTCAAGTTTATTATTTTCCACAAATTTCATCTTCTACAAATTTGTGAATGGTTTTAAACCCAAAATTGTCCATTTTAAGCTAGAGAAAGAATAAAAAAAAGTCTGAAAATGTTTGTTTTTTATCTCATCGACCCGTCGTAATTGTGTTTGGGCCGCGCGGGTCCACAGGCTACGTTTTATAGCATGCATTGCATGCTACAATGTAGCTACCTTCTTGGCTCACATGCGTGCATGCGCACGAAATCCAATCAATGCATGTATCATGCACTCAGTACAGGGCTGCACACTGCCGACCAGTTATTCGCGCTAGCTTGCGCATTGGCGCTGCTCACGCACTGCCATGCCATGCAATACAACTGCTTTTCGTTTGCTTGCGATCGGCGGTCATGCCAGACAAGAAGCATTGATAGAATTAGAAGAGCACGCATTTCTGGGTCATTTTACTCACGATCCGATCCCGGCTTCGCAGCAGCGTGGCAGTTGACATGACTTGTTAGAACTAATCTACTTGTGTCGATTTTTAGAAAAGTAAAAACATATTCGATATTCAGCGATACAGTAAATGGATCTGATTGCGTTCAGTTTCATTTTACACAGTCATTTCACAAATGAATATTTTCATTCGTTCAGAATGATCTCACAATGAAGATAGGTGCAAAAAGGATCACGAAATCGGCCCTTCCGTGTACTTTTTAAAAAACGCATGCACAAAATGTGAAGAGATAATACTAGGGAGAAAAAAAAAATCATGAAATCATCGCAGTCCCGCTTACATATTTGAGGTAGAAATCGTCCCAAAAAGGATCATGAATTCGGCCGGCCGCGTCGTACACCTTTCAAAAGCTCATGTACGAAATGCGAAGAGATTATAGAGGAGAAAAAAAAATAAAGGACACATTTGGTACGTGCATCATAAAAGATTACAGCCGAATAAAAATTCATGAAATCAACGCAATCCCGTTGAAATTTGAGGAAATAATAGGCACAAAAAGGATCTTGAATTCAGTCCTGCATGCCGTGTTGGTTATCAAAACGCATGCACAAATGCGACGAGATTATCGGGAGAAAAATAAAAAACAAATTTTTACCCTTCTGGTGCGTGCATTACAAAAGATTACATCCGAAGTAATTAATGAAATCGCCACAAACCAGCTGATATTTGAGGTAGAAATAGGCGCTAAAAGGAACGTGAATTCGGCCGTGTCGTATACCTTTTAGGAACGCATGCACGAAATGGGAAGAGATTAGCGGCAGAAAAATAAAGTACACATTTTCATCCCCTTTTGGCGCTTGCATCATATAGATTACAGCCGAGTAGTAATTCATGAAAATTTCGCAATCCCGTTGAAATTTGAGTAAACAATAGTAGGCGCAAAAAGAATCTCGAATTCGGCCCTGCATGCAGTGTATAGTTTTGAAAACGCATGCACAAAAGCGAAGAGATTATCGGGAGAAAAATAAAGAACGCATTTTCAACCCTTCAGGTGCATGTATCACAAAAGATTGCAGCCGAAATAATTAACGAAATATCGCAATCCCGCTGATATTTGATGTAGAAATAGGCGCTAAAAGGATCGTAAATTCGGCCGTGTCGTATACGCATGTACGAAATGTGAAGAGATTATAGGGAGAAAAATACAGGACACATTTTCAACCCCTTTTGGCCCGTGCAAAAGATTACAGCCGAATAATAATTCATAAAATCATCGCAATGAAGTTTGAGGAAACAATAGGCGCAAAAAGAATCATGATTTTTGGCCGTGTCGTATATCTTTTAAGAACGCATTTACGGAATGCGAAGAGATTATGGGGAGAAAAATAAAGAACGCATTTTCAACCATTCTAGCTGGTGCGTGCATCACAAAAGATTACATCCGAAGTAATTTATGAAATCGTCACAATCCCGCTGACATTTGAGGTAGAAATAGGCGCAAAAAAGTATCATGAATTCGGCCGTGTGGTACATCTTTTAAGAACGCACTTACGAAATTCGAAGAGTTTATCGGGAAAAAATAAAGGACGCATTTTCAACCCCTTTTTGGCGCGTGCATCGTAAAATATTACAGCCGAAGTAATTTATGAAATCGTCACAATCCCGCTAATATTTGAGGTGGAAATGGGCGCAAAAAGGATTGCGAATTCGGCCCTGCATGTCGTGTACCTTTCAAGAACGCATGCACAAATGCGAAGAGATTATCGGGAGAAAAATAAAGAACCCCTTGTATCGCGTGCATCAGAAAATATCACAGCTAAAATAATTCATTAAATCATCGCAATCCAACTGACCACCAAGAGCAGGTTACGCAGCAAGTTCGTGCGCTGATGTTTAGAAAAAGTCACAAACGCATTTGATACAATCTGATTTTGTTCATTATCATTTTACACTAATTCACAAACAAACATTCTAATTTTTTCCTGTCTTTATTTTTAAATTTCTTGTGCAATAAATAATGCAAGTTTTAAAAAAATATCAATCTGTAAAATGTACATGAGGGGGGGGGGTACATCCATAAAAAACAAGAAAATAAGTTTGCAAGTCATTTAATGTCTTTTATGTTGTCGTTGTTGACCGATAAATTTACTGTTCGGACCTGTAAAAAATGGTAAAACGGGGCATTTACCGGTCCGACAGAGACAGGTCGGACCGGCAGAAAAAATGGGTTAGTGTGCAGCCCTTCACAAGATGGCTACTTTTGCAGAATCCGTTACCAGCTGTCATGGCACCAAAACTGTTTGGAGTTCAGTTGCCAGCATCTCACTGGAAGGTACTTTTTTGGAGCTGTTTGCAAAATTTAACAAAGATGAACGTTATAAGTGTTTGTCAGTGAGTGTTTCTGCCTCGCGTACCGGGCCCTGGCAAGACGTAAATTTGAATGAATCTCTTGGAGTTTTGAGTGCATTGACATGGAAAAAAGGGTACCCTGTATTTAAAAAAAAAAAAAAAAAAAAAAAAAAAACCGACCTACCGACCCTCTTGGGTTTTGACAATTAAGGGCAAACAAACAATTTTTTTTTTTTGGCCTTATCTTAATGAAGGATTAACCATTATACCTCTGTCTTGCTGATTTCTTCTCAGAAGCATTGATCTACAATGTACATGGATTTCCTTACAGTTACTATAGGTATTAAAGTAGAAAATACAGAAAATAGTATAAAAAACTTTAACCCGTTGAGGACGGACTGATTTTGCTACAACACGCATTTCCTATAGACACCTGCCCGAGTATACTCGGGACTCGTCCTCAACGGGTTAATTAACAACACATACAAACTGTATGTCTGCTTTGTAATTTTGGAGACCTACTTTACCTCACAGAGATGATTTCGAGCAAGATCAGGTCGAGAGCAAAATCTTTTCAGCTTCTTCAAGAGCTGTGTTGGAGTCCTGTAGATGTACTGAGCTGTAGAGAAAGCAATCAGCAAATACTACAGGGCATAAACATACAGATGAATTCATCTTTTCAAATGGAGCCCTAGTATTGTGTGAGTTACCACACAACTTTTTTGAGAAATCACCTTAAAGAGGCCCTGAAATCCAAATGCATGTTGATTTGTGTTGATTTACATGTATGATACCCTTAACATCACTTTTGCGGTAAAACAAATATCTAGAAACATTCCATATATTTTTTAAGATTTTTTTTCTTCTATATTTCTTCAGATTACTTGGGAATGCCCACAAAAAAAAAAATCCTTCCAAACCAATATTCTTGAGATGACATCATCTATCAATCATTGCTAAAGTACTGAAATGTTTAACAAAAGACATTGGAATGCACCTTCCTCTCGACTCAGCATAACTTGCGTGTTTCTGTGATATTAATGTGACTAACAAAAGACATGGCGAGTGAACAGCGTTGTTTCACCGCAAAAGTGATGCTGAGGGTATCATAAATCAACACAAATCAACATGCATTTGGATTTCAGGGCCCCTTTAAATTCAGAAAGAAGATTAACTATTAACTCAAGCTTCAGCAAATAAGTTTTCACTCCTAAAAAAAAACGTACCTTCTTTCTGATATTTTAGACCAGAAATTATCAAAAGTAATAAAAAAAAAAGGATGGGGGGGAAAAAAACTTTCTTTTTGCCCTTACAAAAGATTAGATGAAGAATGTCATACAATTATATACATTTAACTGTAAGTATGTATGCATAGAGGCAGGATGAAACTTTAAGAGAAATTATTCATTTTCACTGCACTGGCTCGCAGTCTTTGCTTTGTGACCAAGATACTTACATGGGAATATCTCAGGATAAACAAGGCGATTCGGACACATGGGGTAACAGCCCAAATACACAGCTTCAAGCCTATACAAAACAGGATGAGAAGGAAGGTAACAAGTTTTTTTAAACAATTGGTGATAAAATTCTCTCTATATCGTTAGTTACACCTGTATGTTTACACGAACCTTCATATACATGTATGTGTATTGCAGAGAAAGTCACCATGGTTGATGTCACACAGCAGAAACACAGGTATAAGATGTACAAAACATTTTTTACTGTTTGATATTGGCAAAACATGCAGTAGCTATGGATCTATATTTCCTAAGGCCTTACTTTGTAGAAGGGTGGTAGGGTACTATCTCTTGCTGCAATGGCAAGTGCCATGGGAATGCCAAACGTCCCTGCTTCAGATTGGACATTGCTACAAGGAGATGCTATTGTAGGAAGAATTGTCATGCGATTATTCCTACATTATAATAAAATACAACATAACATTTGTGTAGCACTCTTACTTGTACTTGTTTCACAGTGCTTTACATCACATCGTCTATAGCCAACAACATTTTAGGACATAAGATTCTGTCTCTTATTGATAATGAATTAAGGGATTACACAGAATGAATGGATAAAGATGCAAGAGGCGGAGTATCAAAGCAGTGTTAACAAGTACCTCTGTTCTTCCATGGGGAGTGGTGGCTCAGTATTTCAACCCATTGAGGACGGACTGATTTTGCTACAACATGCATTTTCCATAGACGCCTGCCCGAGTATACTTGGGACTCGTCCTCACAAGTTAAAACCCTTACTGTGCTTTGTTTGCTACTTGGTACTCGTGCTGGAGTGCTTTCTTTGCTGACAGGCAAAGATTTCAGGAAACTACATTAGTTAGATTCAGACGACAAGCCTTAACCTCGAGGTTAAGCTTGCAGTTAAGGACCGTGAAGACGCACTCGGAGTTAGCTAACCTCCAGGTTTGCTCGATATTAAGAGCCACGAGAAATCTTATGGGTAGCACTCTAACCACGAGCCGCGGGGGGGGGGGGGGGGGGGGGGGTCCCCACTCGTAGTTAAGCACCGTGTGGACACAAAAATCAATGCACTCAAAGGGGCAGGAATTTAACCTCGAGGTTTCGTAACCTTGAGGTTAAGAATTATTGTCGTGTGGACGCACGTCGAAGTTAGGAGGCAAGAGCTTAACCTTGAGGTTTCCTAACCTCGAGGTTAGGGCTTGTCGTCTGAATGTAACTATTGTAATTGCCAGTTAATAGAGATTACCGAATCCCTCTAATCCCTACTCTCTCACCAAGGTCATCCTGTTGGACTGAAGCACATTGTTACACCTACAGTGGCTGTGCTAATGTACAACTACAATGTACCTGTACATGTAGGTCAGTTTGGGTGATTACTAATGCAAATGAAAAGGCTTGGCAAGTCAAAGCTGCTCTTGGTAGGTGCCTGGACGCATAAAAGAGGTGTCGTGGCTGAGTGGATAAGAGCGCTCGGCAGTGAACGACATGAGCGTGGTATGGTTCGTGGGTTCGAGCCCATGCCAAGCCCGACACGTTTGCCCTTCAGCAAGGCACTTTATCCACATTGCTGCTCTCCACCCAGGAGTATAAATGGGTACCCGGTAGGATGAGAAAGCTTATGTTGGTTGATAAGCATGTGCGCGCCTGTAAAAATGGCTGCGACTGGCTGGAATGCTCCCCAGGGAGTGGAGAATGAGCACTGTTAGTGCTGGTTGATAATGTATCCAGTGACCGGGGTAATAGTAGTCTGTAAAGCGCATTGAAACCCTGAAGTGTGTGAAATGCGCTATATAAAAACCAGCTATTATTATTATTATTATTAAAGATTTACTTTGTGGCACACGAGTAGTATGCAGTGAAGCTAGTACCTAGTAGCCAGGATTATCACCAGGAAAGAAGAAGAGTTGTAACATCAAAGTCACAAAGACAGGTATGGACTGGAGCGAGGGCATATGTGAGATGTAGCTAGAGTGGGAGGGATGGTGTGCCAATACTTCAAACTGATTAACAGCACACCTTCAGAACAACCATGATCATTTCTCAGAAGCGAATCAATATTATTACTACATGCATCTCATATATTTCCAGTGTAAGGATGCAATCAAATACTACAAAAAGCAAAAACATTAATTGCTTGTGATTTGCTTCGCTGCATGTGTTTGTTTGTGCACTGGGCCAACATCAGTGAACTTCACTTGTCTGGCATTTTGCAGATGAGGGCATTTCTATGCATATTAAGAAAATTAAAAAAAAAAAAGAAAAAAGAAAAAAAAGAAAAATCCTGGTTCGTTACTTTTATATTCAAACAGGACTTACATGTATACTCCTCTTTCACAGTGTGGTACATTTAAACCCTCTTGCCCATCTGAGGAAAACTCTAGACATTATGCACACCCAATGGTACAACAAAACTACAAACTATCAATTGAAATTAACTAGGGGTGTTTTTTTTTGGGGGGGGGGGTTGTGTTTGTGTGTGTGTGTGTGTGTGTGTGTGTGTGTTTTCTTTTCTTTTTTTTTTCTTCTTCTTCTTCTTCTTTTTTTTTTTTTTTTTTTGGGGGGGGGAGCAGTCTTCTAGACTACATCTTTCCCTTACTGTGTTCCAGAAATCACTTTTCCTCACATTGCTACTCCAAAGAACTCATGGTGGGCAGTAGAAATGACGACATCAGCCACGGACAGGACATTGTAGTAGTCCTGCTTGCTGGGCAGGTAGCCCCAGTGAAGAATGTGACTGGAAATCCTTTCCCTCGCTTCTGCAAACACAGCTGAGAATCGGAAAGACAAGACAAAAGTTGACAAAGTGTATTCAGACCTTTTGAATTCTAACTGCTCATGAAACAATACTGAAACATTGAAATCAGGCAATTAGCCTGGTACTAACATGACTCTAAAATGGAGGCCAGTGAGTCTCTATAAAAAAATCACACACAAGTAATTTTGTAAAGAATATTTGTGGAGGAAGCCTACCTATGCCATTACAGCATACAATAAATACACACATTGTAGCTGCAGCAAAGGAAAACATTCTAAAAGAATATCAAAGCATTTTTTTTCTTTATTTAGCATATTCACGTAATGTATACTGATAAAAAAGCACAGCACTGCTGTGTCCTAACTATTGTGTGTTGCTTTGTATTTGTTTTGTGTGTGTACATGGTTTTGTTTATAACATAGCTTCTTAAGAAAACTCTGTAAAAATGCAAGGGGACAGCTCAGTACTTCGATAGATTGTGAGCGAAAGGCCCATTTACTTACGTGGAATTTCTTGATACGTCTCGCCGAGGACCGACACATGAAATTCACATCCTGCATCATGGAGTTGAAAGAGAATGTCAAAGAGCTCTTCTGGGTTCTTGTCATGTTCCCTGAAATGAGAACAGGACCAGAACATCAAACGTTTTGATCAGTTTTTGCAGTATTCTAGAGGTTGACGATTTAAAGGAAACCCACATCCAAATACAAATTTGGATTGAGTGAAAGTAGCATTATTAGGATATCATTTGAAGTTTGAGGAATATCAGACAGTCGATTCAAAAGTTATGAAATTTTAAAGTTTCAGTGCAGTCACTGCCAGATACGGAGACTACTACAGTTCATGACGTCACGTCATTGTGGACAATGACGAGAGAAGATTCCACAAAATTAAAATTTTCAGGGAAAGTACGCATTCCATCCAACATGCTACTGACATTCCCTCTGCTTTCTGAAAGAGGCAATCAAAGTGCTCTTTCATAATGCTAGGAAAGTGAAAATGAATCTAATTTTCTGTTATTGTCCATAATGATGTCATGAACTGTAGTAGTCTCCTTGTCCAGCGATGGCGGCACCGAAAATTCATAAAGTTCATAACTTTTGAACGGGAATGTCCAATTTTCCTCAAACTTTCACTGATGAGTTCAACTAATATTGATTGCTTTCACTCAATCCACATTTACATTTGGGTTTTGGTTTGCTCTAAAGCTGTGACAGTAGTACAAGTAGCAGCAGGAGTAACAGTAGTGTCAGGATTTATAGTAGTGATCATAGTAGTAACAGTAAATTAGAGTAGCTAAAGCACTGCATGAAGTGGGTGTGGTAAACAGAAACAAAAGCAGTAGTAGTAAGTAGGTTCAGAGAAGGTGCAAAATATAAGCTTTTATCAGGTGCCTTTGTGCGTAACACATAGCATGTATCTTGCAACAGTCCTACATATATGTGACCATGCATCTCAAAAGCAACAAAAAGTTGCACCACTTTATTTTATGTGAGGAGTCCAAAAAAAGTGAAACGGATCAACCTAGTCTATCTTGAGTTTTTCACAATTTGAGAAATAACTATTCCTTTTCTACATTATTCTTACTTTTGGGATCATATGTCAAATGGGAAAGCGTGTTCTTAGCAATTGTTTATAACACTTTCCTTCACAGAGTAGCATGATTAGGTACACATATACTTATGAGTCTCCTTTCCATTTCTTAAAAATCCTTTACATGCATTTCCTTTGTTTCAACTCGAACTAGAAAAGCACTCTGAGAGAGCAAACCTCCGTCACGCAGCTACTTTCCATTATGATCTTGCTCTTCCCAAAGAGATTTTTCTCCTCTCCACCACTGGGGAAAAGTTCTTTGGGCTTTTCCATAGAGATCAGTGATTTACACCCATAAGTATACATGTTGAAAAATCGCCTGATTTTCCAATATAGAAGCCTTTGTTACATCATAAACCCTCAGCTGCACTGCGGTAGTGCGCGCCTCGCCCTAGCAGAAACTAGAGCATGCACTTCAGTGCGCGATTGAAAACCTCAAAAATGTGCAGCTTGAACTCCCAAGTTCTTGACCTACCTGTCAAAATATCAAAAATCCTTCATAAATTCCCAAAAAATTCTCAGATCACTACCAAAATTTAATCATTTGTTACTTGTGTCATTCTCAACCTTTTCTGTAAGTTTCATCCAAATCGGTTAACTACTTTTTGAGTTATTTTGCACAAGGACAAACAAACAAACCAATGTTAAAACGTTAAACATAACATCCTCCCTTGGCGGAGGTAATAACTTTTAAAAAGATAAAGCTAATGCTTTGAAAGTTGGCATTAATCATGGACAGAACATGCTCATTTATAGAGCATGCTCAATTGCACATCTGATAATCCCTTCATTGTTGTCACTGCGGTGGCTTACATCCTGTATTTTGCCCCATTCAATGTACAGCTAGCACGGCTTGGTAAGATTAAACGCTTGAATAGACTCTATACTTCTTTTCTCAGTTCACACTTCTCCAGAGTGTGCTTTCTTTTCATTATTTAGATGTTTATTTAGAATGTCCATTTGAATAGGGTTATACATCATTTTGAAGCTTAGTGTCTGCTCTTCAGAATCTGCCCTTCACTAAAAATTCATGTCTGGTGACTTTTTGTTGGTGTTGTGATGCAGGGTCATATATGGGCACTTGCAGTCACACTGCAAATACCTTAGCACACAAGCCATACAAATACACACAAAAGCACTCACAAATCAACTACAATAAATCTTCAGGAGTGGAGGGAGAGAAAACACACAGAAGGAGGGGGAGAAGAAGCAGAGGTAGCATCAACAGCAACTGCAACAACAACAACCTACCAGCGGTGTGGCCAGACAATGTGCAGAGGTCTTGCATCCGACGAATGGACAACTTTTTCCTCAT
The DNA here is from genome assembly GCF_964275005.1 of Diadema setosum. Lineage (NCBI taxonomy): Eukaryota > Metazoa > Echinodermata > Echinoidea > Diadematoida > Diadematidae > Diadema > Diadema setosum. Next base: position 11,527,390 of record NC_092704.1, on the reverse strand, counting down.
CCTGAGTACAATAGGAGAAGCGGCTGCCACAACACTGTCCTTCCTTCAGCGCATCACTATGGCAACTGCCTCCAGCACCTCCTCCCGTGTCCTCATCATTGCCACCACTGCATCGCAGCCCAACGGAGTCCCCTATGCTACGCACAGTTATCTGACTTCTCTGCATACTATCTTGTTCATGTCCATGGACATCACAGACACAACTGCTTTTGCTTTCTTTCTCCTGTACTTCACTTTTTTTATTGCTCACATCCATGTTCCCATTTTGAGTGCCTCTACCACTGCAGCGATCAGTGTTTGCTGGAGGGTTATCCTCGCTTTCCTCGTTTTGGCCAGTTTGACCATCGTGGTCACCACGAGGACTGGCTGTTTTTGCTTCTAACCAAATAGAGATTGGGTCTGAGGTCACTTTACCTCCTTTCTTCTGTTCAACAGCTATTTCTGATTTGCCAAGTCTAGCCGCCACCGACACATATTCACGTTTGTCATCCTGCGGTGGCAGCGAAGTCGATGTTGGGGCCGAGGGCGCTGCTCGCTCTACGGATTCCCCGTCGGGGAAGTTGATGGGAAAGGAGACGACCTTGCACTTTGGGCGGATCTTGTCTGCGAGACCACGAGGGCGGTCTGGCATGAGCTTCATGAACGAGGCGATGGAGGCGAGGAAAGACTCCTGGTTGTATGACGAGTTGAAGACGACAGTATCTGCAACAAGACTGTAAGCAGAACTAAAGTTCCATGAATTGATATAAAACCATACATTCAACCTCACCTAAAGTTGACCTCACACAAGTTGAAGGAAAATTCTTGCCCGGACGGATCTTATACCCATGTTTTGATTTTATTGCGCAAGTCAAAATTCACATCAGATAAAAGGTATTCTTTGGTCACTTTTCAAAAACAAATCTAACCAGAAATGTCACAGGGTAGGAGTGTACAGCCTATGTCTAGCCATCCTGGAACTACAATTGGCCTGAATCACTTACACTTTCTACCGACCAGAAAGTCATCACTGTCAGCAATGTCATGTAAATTGGGAAGTGTTGTACTTGGGGAAATATGAACACCATCACATTTTTATGGAAACAAGCACAGAAAAACAAAACGAAAATCATTATAACCATACTTATACTCAATGTTTCATTTGCATATTTTTTTTTAGAACTTAACATGATATCTTAGTAAATTTTCTGTACTTCCAAGATTTTTTCATATTTTCCATGGAGTGGGGAGCTCAAGTTATGGACATTTTTAATTCATTGTAACCCACTGCATGCTGTAAGAATTAGAACCAGTACTGGGTGTAAGGCAGAAGCTCTGTGGTCTAGCAGATACTAAGCCTGTCTGGTGATCTGGAGGGCGTTAGTTTGAATTCACCCGGAGTATGTATGCCCATGATTTTTTTTTTTTTTTTTATCATGCCTACTACTAAAACACTGAATAATCTGTGCTCAATTATGTCCATGAGGGCCAATCAGTTCCAATAAAGGACAACTCGACACAAGAATTCAATAACTTGAACTTTAATTCTAATTTGAAATAAAAACTTTAAACAAAAAAAAGTGAATTAAGCCATTAGAATTCTACACTTTGACATGCTAACTATCATAAAAAGCATTTTATAATATCATGCTAAAGATCAAAATCTGCTCTACGAATATCGGAAATATTTACACGATAGCAGTGTCACCCACTATTAGAACTCTTCCCAGCTCTTCCACTGTCTGTCATCATACTCACCAAGATATGATCTGGTTGTAGCCATACTGGAAGTCGCGATCCTGCTGCTTTCGCACCGGGTAGACCAGCTGATTTTCGTGGAAGTAGAGCACTTTTCTCAGGCAGGCAAGATCTGGTCGCAGGGCCACGAGCTCGGCAAGATTGAGGACGGAGCTGGCAAACAAGAGCCTGTTGAGAGGAAGAACGCAGGCGTGTGTGTTCTGAGCTGCTCTAAACTCTGCACACTTTCAGTGCCACTTGAAAACCCATGGCATTGCACACAATGTTCAAAGTCCCTGACACAGAAAGCTTCACTGTATTTTATTACCAAAGCAGAGACTCCAACTCTCCCATTTTCGACGGGAGATCTCCCGCCGAAAACCCATTTTTTTCAAAATCTCCCGTTCTCCCGCTTGAGATTTGATTTATCCCGCCCTGGCTCTGTGTCTCCCGGTGGAAAGGATTTCTTACTTATTGCTATCGTATATGATGAAAAAAAATAAGCCTTAGATAGCACCAGAGAACATCTAGAACCCTAGGAACTTTGCGCTTCGCACACATCAACTTGGAGTCTCCCGTTTTCTAGGGGTTTCGGGCGGGAGAATCTCCAGATCAGAAGGTGATTGGGGTTGGAGTCTCTGCCAAAGAGGTAAAATTATAGATTCTTAAAAAAACAAACAAACAAACAAACAAACTGTGGCCCCTAATCTTGTGAGCACAAGAAATATTACACACTAACCTCATTTTTCATAGCTTACATTCTCGCCAAGCTTAATTTGGCAAATACATGTATGTACATATCATTCAACATATTTTTTATCATCTTAACTCAAAGACTCTTATAATTTCTCCTTGATCGTGATTATCAAAACTCTACCATATTTTTTTTTTTTTTTAAGCAAAAAAGCTGCTGAAAACTGCTTATCCAATAGTGGCAAGCCAATGGAGTAAAATGGAGTCAAAAGGGGCCTGAGCTTTCAATCCTTGCAGAATATTCGTCAGAGAAAAAATGACAAACAGGCAAGGAAAGCAATCACATATACGACATATAAGGACTACGCACAACAAGAACAGTCAGGGATGGGCTATAGGGACACAGAACAAAGAAAACGAAAGGCGAGGGTGGGAGGTCATGGGCAAGGAGCCCAACAGGTAAAGGGAGGGGGATTAGAGCAGGAGGGTGGACAAACAAAAGGCAGAGGAGGGTCAGTGATGATCCTGAGGACCATGGGGGCAACAATTGCAGGAAAAGGATGAATAGGGAGGAAACATCAAACAAGATAAGAAACAGAGGGATAAAGAAAGGAAAAGAGTGAAATAGCAACAGCAAGGGGAAGGGGGGGCTGAGCAAAAAGTGAGCCCTAAAAAGGTGTACCAAGAGGAGGCAACAAAATGACAAAATGAAAGTGAGAGTCAACCAACAAATGCATGTAAACAAACATATCAAAGTATATGTTTGTTGCGCTGCGATGATAAGCTGCACTTTAAATGATAGCGCAGCTTACGTTCCAGGGAAGCAGAACAATGGCGTGCCCTTGAGCACAATGCTCCCTTCCACTAACAGTATATTAATAGGCATGCACTGCAGCGCTAGGTCTACTTTGCCAGACGAAGGCCAGCAGATCTCGCGGCCGAAATGTCATATTCATTCTTTCGTGTTTACCTCGCTTCGTGGGACAAAAGATCAGCTTTATTTCCTTCAGTTTCTACCACGATGATGAACATCTTCCATACAATATCAAAGGTTATGTACACAATAATGATAATAATGATAGCAATCCACAATAATGATATTGACAAAAGAAATTAAGATAATGATAATCAAAGCACATTTAATATGAAACGAGACATGAAAACTCGTCACATTGAGGACGAGTTAGGTGATACGCTTGTGGTCATCAGATGACAGTCATCTGTGATCGACAAAGAAAAGAATGTGATATAGGCACCTTAAAGTTATATTGAGCGTGCTTGCGAAACCGTTTTTGTAACCACTCGGCCACGAGTCATCCACGGAAATGGTAAGACAAAAAAAAAAAAAAAAAACCAATGTATAGATATAACAGGGGGAAAGTCAATGCCCACTCAACTAACGTGGCCGTGTGAACATCTATTGCATTGCTAGACGGAAAAGCGGCCTTGTAACGACTGAGGTCGCTATGCCATTTCTGGCAACTTGGAAAAAATACGTCCCGCAGACATAAAACCTATAATCGGCTGGTTTTGATACCTTGCCTTTAATCATAATTTTCAGTGTAATGACGTCATCAAATTAATAAACAATGACATCGTCTTGAAAGACAATTGTTCAAAGTACAACACCTCAGTCGTCGTCATTACATACTATGATCGGTTTGACAAAGTCAACCTGCAAAAGTTTGCTGCAGTCGAAGCAATGTGGTCTCCAACACACAAAGAAGAGGGATATGGCGTGTGTGTGTGTCTGTGTGTGTGTATAGGTGCGTTTATATACGAACGTGATTTCTACATGGACGAATATGTAATACAAAGTTGAGGAAAAAAACAGTAAATAGCTAAGTATTTTGTTTCGTGATCTTGTGGGGTTCGAACCAGCAACCTCACGTCTCTGAAACTCGGCTTTAACCACTCGGCCATACGTCTCGACAAGAAAATATGGGGAACATTATGGACTTGAAAGACAGTTGTTCAATATATAACACATTCCTCGTACGTTGTCAGTTTGCTATTGACATGACGATCTATCACATGAATATGAGGCAGGTATTATAACCTGTATGAAATTATTATAGGCATGGTTATCAAATTCCCCTAAAATTTCCTTATAATTGCCTTATTTTTACACACAGTTATGCTATCCCTTTAAACTCGTCACAGTTTAATTAGAATCATTAACATCATACATTAGTACCATATTCAGTTCCATAGCTGATCACGTTTGCTAATTAATTAGGATTAATTGTCTAGAATGTGTCATATGGCCAACCTGTATACACACGTATACACACACACACACAATGCTAAATGTATGTATCAAACATCTGTAACACAACTTTGAACTTACTGTAGGAATTATCGCTGCACTTATCATTCATACTTTTTATCACCATCTGAAACTCCACAAAAACCACTAATTGACAAATAATCATCAATACAGAAGACTGACTTAAAGGAACAATGCAAATACCTTTTTTACAATGTATAGCTTGTTACATGTGTAAATCAGCACAAAGTAACCACGACTACATTGTGTTACTGAATTGATATGAACAAATTTCATTTTGTTACAATATACTATATCAGTTTAAAAAGCCCAGCCTGCAAAATTTTGCAGCAGTCGAAGTAATGCAGTCTCCAACGCAAAACAAAGGTATACTGTGTGAGTGTGTGCGTATAGGTGTGTTTACATGCAAACGTGTTTTCTACATGGACGAAGGTGTAGTACTCCATTGAAGAAAAAAAAAAGTTAAAAAAAATAATTATTTTCTTTCGTGCTCTTGTGAGGATCGAACCCGTACGTGTGCAACCTCATGGTTTCTGAGACGACGCCTCTAACCGCTTGGCCATTCGTCTCGACGAGAAAATTAGAGGAACGTAAACTTATGTACGTGAAAGATGAATCAGGAATCGTTTCGTCCGCATTCCATTCTCATTTTCAGTTTTAAATTGCAAAATTGTCAACCTCATGAGGATATTTCAAAGAATAAAATGCATGATTACTGCAGATTATTGTCACAGCTACAACATACTTAAGTTTCAGAGGAAATGAAGCAAAATCAGCTGAGATAAAGGTGCTTAAACGTTGTCAAGTCAATGCATGGTTTCTAAAAAAATCACCTCCCATAGACATAACACGTAAACTTGTCCGATTTTGCGTCTTTACCTTTAAACACAATTTAAAGCATGATGACGTCATCAAATTTCAAAACTATGACATGGACTTGAAAGGCAAATGTTCAAAGTACAACATATCTGAATTTGGGATAATATTGAGCTTAAACAACAGAGATACGAGCAAATGAAGGTCAGAAACAGTACCTTAAAAAATTTAATTCCACTTTTTTTATTTCAGATGATGATATGATGACGTCATAATGTATTCATGGAGATATTGATGCTTGAAACGTTATTTCCAATTCATATGTTTTTGTAATATGCAATAAAAACATAGGGTAACCAGACGTTTTAAAGAGCTAGATGGCGAAATAAACAAAGACATGTTTTTCACTATATTTGCACATAGACGCGCACACGAAATTTCAACTTTGCCGCCAACGCATTCCTTTGTTATAGGTCAAAATTGATCGGAAATCAATGGATATTGTTACTTAATGTATCAGGAATCCAAATCTGTCAAAAAATGTGCATTTTCATGTTGCTTACGCGCACTACGCGCGAAAATGTGCGGACGGACGCGAACGCGCGAAACGCTTAGAATTGTCTGAAACTTCGAGATTTCCCATTGGTAAGTTGTTTTGAGCCTTTTAAAAGTTTGACGCGCGCGTACGCGCGCGTAATAATGTCCTAGGTAATTAGCATTAAAATGTAAGATAGAGCGTGACCTGAACTTAATGTCCACCGAAAATGATACAGAAATTACCTTTATTTATGAAGTTATGATCGATCATGTAACATGGTCCGAAAATCACAAAATGGCGCCTAGATGACGTCATAGACATGTTACTGTCATGAAAACCTTATTGTGGCTAGATATTGTCATGAGACATGTTCCCTGAAAATGTCATGTCATTCTGTAATGTCACTCTTGAGATATTGATGACACAAAATTGTCCAGAAAGAAAGAAGAATAAAAAGAAATAAAGAGAGATTTTGACAATCACAATAGGTGATACGCTGATAGCGTATCACCTAAAAAGGGGGACACAAAATACAAGGGAGAAAAAAAATGTATATGTTGATAAGCACGCATAAATGGACATTTTTTTTAAAACTACATTGTACATGTATGTGATCTTTGACTTCACACCCTTGATTCCAAGAAATTCTTCTCTGAATCAATAATAATTAGAATTCAGAATTTTCTGCTCACTTAAAGCTGTGGTTGGTAGGAATCTCAGAAGCGAAATACAGGGCTGATGTCCGTGCTCTCCAGTGCCACTTGGAGGCTGGGAGTGTGAACAAGGTGGTGCAGGGAACGTTCTCCTGTAGGAGATCAATGAGCTGCCTGTGAGACCCTCCATAGAAAGGTTCCAGGAGAAGGATACGGGGTGGGCTGTCACGTTCACACTGCACGCTGGATGCATGCTTTGCAGCCATCGAGGGAAGCGACCTCACCTAGCTTTGCATAGAGGAAACAGCACAAGAAAGATAAATCCCAAATACAATTGTACAGGTCAGTGTGTGGACATCTCATACACAGAAACACTTACTCTGCTAGCGCACCGTCAGTCACAAATTCAAATGCTCAGAAGTCCTTGTTCAATGTAAACGTGGGTTTGAAAAGATTCTAAAGGCAAAAAGACAGTAGTTTTGGATCAAGAGGACCACTAGCTCCTCGGGGCCATCTCTATGGCAGTGCTTCCCACCTACACAACCAGCACTACTCAGTATTTCTACAGGTCGCCCCCCCCCCCCCCAGCTGAATTGGCACCAACTAACGATGTCATATAATTACACTTTTTCCCCCTTCACTATGGTGTACAAGTGTGAAATGAAAATTCAAAAAGTAAAAAATGAAAGCTAAAAAGATGAAAATGAATCCACATTTAATAAAAAAACAAATTAACCAAACTTAAGACTTAGCACAATTCACATTTGGTGAGGAGGGGTCATGAGGTACAAATGCAGAACCTACAAAGACATCAAGCTGTAAAAGTTAAGGTAGTGTAAAATCTCTCTGACTGCTTATCACATCAAGCCAACAAAATTTGTGTTAAATCACACCACAATGAGGCTATGATTCTGCCTGCACTTAATACAGTATTATTTTGTAAATGATATCTGAATGGTAACCAATATCTATGGTGAAACTTCATTGGCCAATGATCACAACGCCGACGACTTTGAAAAAATGATGCCTACGGTGTATGACTCACCTCTGCTCCATGGGTGAGACAAAAACAAAAAAAGCAGGTTCAATGTTAATGCCAGCAATGGAGCGCTATGGTAAAACAAATGTTGAACTAACAATAGTGCCATAATAGCTGTGTCGATAACAACCTACACTGTAATAACGTCACTTAGGGTTAGGGTTAGCTTTTGTAGACTTAAATGTGCACAATAAACATAAGGGCATTTCCACGGTAACTCACGTTACATTTTGAACTCAAAAGTAGGTCGTTGAGATCAATATCCTTAAAACCTAATTAGTGATATGAGTTACTATATGTGAATGAGTATCATGCACCTCCATCCTACCTCACAGCAACATTACATCCACAGACTCTTATGAGAACTATGAGAAAAAACACTACAAATGTTGGTAACTCACGTTACATAATTTAGACATGCAAAAATTTGGCATGTCTTATATTCAAAAGTTTCCTCAAACAAGAAACAGAGAGACTTTAAAGTCTATTGTGTCAAAGTCATGGACTAACAACATACATCACCGATTATGGTAAAAATTCAAATTGTCTTACATTCTCCAGGTATCGTCATGTGAAGCGGTAACTCACGTTACGATAACTCACGTTACAGTTTGTCCACATGATCACAAGACGATTTTTTGTCTTCATAATCCAAAGAAAACTTACCAAGACAACTTTACATTTAGAATACCAACTTGAAGATAAATTTCATTTTTAATTGAGTCGTGTTCCAAGCTTTCATTTGTACTGAGACAAAAATTGTATTCAACAAAATGATATGAAACAGAGTCTATTTCATTAAATTACACTCTTTTCCAGTTAACAAATGCATCAGAAATTGAAGATTTGATTGAGAATTTGATTTGATTGTTTGTTTTTTTTTTGATTTTACTAAATGGATTTCAGGCTATCTAGATAAAACAAGTCATCCATAAACTATTCCATTTAATACACTGAGTCACGAGACTAGAGACCTGTCCATGTAGTCTGTGGAGAGTTTAAAGGTTCAGAAATGAATATTTCAATAAATCTTTTAACTTTTAAACAATGCAATTTATATTCCAATTATTTGATAATTGTTTGAATTACTCAATAATCAATTGTTTGTATGTTTGATTTGTTTACAAATTCTTATACCAAACTGGTACAGAAATTAGAATTGAATTACAGAAACTGCAGATAAATTTTAGTTATCTGCTACCAGTATTGATCAGTTTAATAAAACATGTTCATAAATGTTTAAGCCTTAAAAAACAATGGTTTTGGTCTATGAAATGTCAAGTACCCATTATTTAAATTGTACATACATGTAAAAAGTATACCAGTATCTTCTAGAGTAATCAAGCAGACTGAAGCAGTAAATCCCAATGAAAAACATGAATCAATAGTAAATATTTTGTGATCAGGAGGCTAACTATTAATATCACAAAATGTTGATAGTTTGCTTTAAGGCACATTTTTGTACATGACTGTCCAGCTCTTAAAGAAAATGTCTGATAATGAGGTTCACATTCAACAGGTTTTTGGTAATAGATCAGCATGTAAAGTAAATTACAGAAAACATGGAAAAGTTTCATTGTAGGATTTTGCAACAATATAGCTAAAACCTCAGAGTAGGATAGTATAAAACACATTTAAAAGCGTGTCAAATTCACAATGTTCAGTTCTCAAAAATCTCAGAAAAAACAGCAGGAAGCGAGCTCCAATCTTAAAATTCTGTTCATACATGTAAATGTTTCAGCCTCATAAACAATGGCTTTGGTCTATATAGGTAGGTATAAACTATGAAATGTCAAATAGTAATCACTTGAATTACAAAAACTTTTCAAGAATAATCATGCAGTGATTATCCCAATCAGGAGGCTATTAAGAGTTATCACAAAATTTTGATAATTTGCTGGAACAAGGTCCATGCAGCTTTAGAAGAATTGCAGGCTTTCAAGTGGCCCTACTTTTCCTACTTTTTCCTACTTTTTTACTGCTGTCCCTACTTTTCCTACTTTTTTGCTCAAAATCCTACTTTTTCCTACTTTTTCCTACTTTTTTGGTGAAAAATCCCGCAAAAAAAAAAAAAAAAAAAAATGTGCAAGGCAACCCGGTACTTGAATAGTTTATATTCAGAAATGATGAGTAGACTCTAGTTGCAGATTCTTACTGGTGGGGAGAGCCTCTTCAGCATGAAAGAGGGATAACACAAACCAATCAACCACAAGACTGCTGCCAGCCTCAGTTTTTGCTCCTGTGCAGATGTGATTGATCCCACTTATATTGCAGCCTAGGACTTGGAGCAGCGCTCAACAAGCTCTCATCATCGCTCAAAATTACCAGGTAAGCTTGCCATATACTTAAAAGTAGAATTTGACACGTGACTTCCAAAGAATACAACTGAGGAAAAATGCTGCCTACAGCCAGTTTTAATGGATGTAGAGTTCAAGCATATCATGTCTAATGCATGTGCTGGAATGCAAATCCTCAGAAACCAGAAATTTCCTTTGCTAAAATATGGTTTACTACGTAAATCGTAAAGGTCATGTCAAAACAAGAAATGACACCTTCAGATCCCCTTTGCCTGAAATCCTTCAATAATATATGTTTTGATAATAATTAACAGTGATTGCAATATGAAAAACTTAATATAAAAGTAAGTGTTTCACCACAGAAACTAGATCTGGTTGATGTGAGGATGAGTTATTCCCAAGAAAGCATGGATTGGTAGGGACCCATTTGTATGAATACTGAGGCTAATACTTGCATATTACTGAGGCTAAATCAAAAGCACTGCTCCCAAAGGTAAACTGGACCTTTAACATGAGACATATGACTTGTGATATCTATTTGAATCATGGGCAGATGGTAGATATGACTACTAAAAACCTTAATTCATCTGAAGGTAAACAGCTGAGGAAAGTTAGTTGCTGAAAAATCAGATGAACAAAAAAGAAATGTTTAATTAACAGATCCCACAAATTGTTAACAAGGAGTGAGAACAACAGTAATTACTTAGCCATCGTGAAAGATAAAGACTAATAGAGCAGAAACCTCTTTATGGACAATCTTAAAAGTTGATGGCGTGTATACATCTTGCAAGTATTGTTTAAGAGGTTGAATTGCATCGTAGGTAAGACATTCTACCTCAAAGAACTTAAAAGAAAGTAGGAAATGGAGGAACTTCACAGAAAACGAACACAAAAATAATAATTCAGTAACGTTTAAAGATTGATTGAAGTTTAAACCATGAGACTTTGAAGTTCACTTCCTGACGACACTTACAAACTATCAGGAATATGTAGAGAGAAAAACCATCTAGAGCATTTAGGAAAGATAATGAATGCATATTCCACAAATAAGAGCAAGTGTGTGGATGTTTTAAGTTGAACCGCCAAGAACAGTTTGTTAAGTTTGGAGGAAACAACTTGCAGAAAAAGTAGAAGCCATGATGTCTTTTTATTCCACAGATCTTGCAAATTTTAGTTAACGCTGAACATCTTTTTATTACCCAGCTAGTTTGAACAAGATGTGAGAAAATGGTAGAACAGAAATCTTGTAATGAAAGTAGTCAAAGTGTGATGAGTCATTTGAAGTGACATATCCAAAATATTGAACCGTCTGAAAGAGTCTTGGTAAAATGTGAGACAGGGAAACTTTTTAAAGAAGAAAAAAGTGAATGGATGGATGTGTATGCCAATTGTGTCAACATACAAAACTGTAAGTTGAAGGTGAAAACCAACAGAACAGTGGAGAGTATCAAAATTGAAAGGGCACAAATACACTGTATTTAAGGGGGGGGGGGGGAATGGGAACTGCATGGTAAATATACAGATTTTCTAGAGTGTATTTGCTCTCAAACAACCAGAGAAATCAGAGAAGCTAGCAAGGACTAAAATGATAATGACAGTCACTGTTTATTTATTCTCCAGATCTTGCAAAGAGTAGTTTATAAGATTAACATGCTGAAATACTGAGCCAGCAAAATATCTGGAGAATGAAAAGCAGAATCTCAACCATGCAAAATTTCAAAGGCGGAAGGATGTAATATTCTCAAAATATATGAAGAAGTTTGATTTCAAGAATATTGAATGAACTTAAAAGTGCCTGGAATAATTGCAAAATGGAGAATCTTCTTGAAAAGGTCAAATAGCTGTATGTGTATTCAACAAAAAGGGTCATGATGAGCTGAAAAAACAGTTGAATGTAAAGAACTATTAACTATCTCCAGTAAATGTGGCAAATATTGCAAACAGTAGTAAGTCATTGGAAAGTACAGAATGATTATTTTCTACACCTCTTTCTAAATTAACAAATGTAAGTTGATTCAAGAATTGAAGGAATCTAGCATCAACAGAACACCAAAGAAATGAAAACATATTTATTTGTTATCTACAGAAAATTATCAAAATATAGAGTCATTTTTGCTCCCTATAAAGTCGGTAAGACTACAGATAGTGAGAAACAAAAAGCAGTATGTACATGTATGCTCCTCACATCTTGTAAAGTGGAGTCATTTGGTTATATTGCAGTGTTATGTTACTCTACATGCAAGAATACTACATTTCCCTGATGCTGAAATGTAAAGTATTTACTTTTTTTCTCTCTCTCTCTTTGGATATTTTGTGTTCTATTGGTTTAAGTGTTTTAAATTGAGCTTGCCTTGTGTTTCCATCTATATCATATGATTATGAAGATAATCTATATCACTTGAAATTCAGTTGTGGACACTGTGCCATAAACTCACAGTATCTGAGTGTGTAGATTTGTAGTGGGCCAGGATTTGCAAAATAAAGATGTCAATGCATTGGTAGATCTTTCACTTCGTAAGGCCTCACTGTCATGAGACAACCCATTCTTCATGCATGTCTTGCTAGAAATGTAATATGATAACACATGCTCTCAGAGACTAATACTGAGTGCTACATATAAGTAGTTTAAATTATCCTGTTATTTTGAAATGTTTGAACACATGTTAAGTGCTTACATGTATTTGAAATTGAAAGTCTCTTGGAAAGATAATTTCACTTCATAAGGCCTCACTGTCATGAGACAACCCATTCTTCATGCATGTCTTGCTAGAAATGTAATATGATAACACATGCTCTCAGCATGGAGCTACTGTTAGTAGCTCCATGCTCTCAGAGACTAATACTGAGTGCTACATATAAGTAGTTTACATTATCCTGTTATTTTGAAATTTTTGAACACATGTTAAGTGCTTACATGTATTTGAAATTGAAAGTCTCTTGGAAAGTAAGTATATTTCTTATCTCATGGTCATTCAGCTGGAACTTGAAAGCATACTAAGTTGTTGTGAGCATTACTTAATAGCTTTGTCAAACATCCTTCTATCCTTATATCCATTATATCCACACTTTTAAAGGAAACATATCTCCACAACTTCAAATGAATGTAGATAAAAGTGTCATCTTTTTTAAAATTGCTTTTGTCAAATATCCTTATTTCCAATCTTTTTTACATTTTGGAATGAAACACATATCTTCACAACTTCAAAACATTCAAATGAATGTAGATAAAAGATGCCATCTTTTAATTATGGAAGTGTATAACATACCCTTGGCATAAATGTATAACTTACACATCATGGAATGTTTATGTCATATTTTGTGGGATGATATGTGACCGTCCATCACAAAACTAACAAAAAGTCGCATGCACTGATTTTGTATTAGGACTGAAAATAGATGATATGGGCCAATCCAGCCAGTCTTGAGTTTTTCATATTTTCTGAAAGGGCAAGTCTTCTTATATATTATAATAAAGTTTGGGATCATAAAACGAAAAGGAAATTGTGTTTTTTAGCAGTTTTTTTTTTTCTAGAACATGCACTTTTTGGTAGAATAATGTGATTAGGTGTTTCTCATAGTCATCTTTTCATTTCTTAAAAGCCCTGTCCATACTTTTAACTTTCAACTCCAATAACTTTACAAAGGACGATGCTTCTGCTTTGAAAGTTGGCATTGATCACCTACAGAATGTGTTAATAAAGCATGCACAGCTTAATCTGATAATCTCTTCATTGTTGTAGCTCCAGTGGTTAACATTCTGTTATTTGTTCCATTCATTGCACAGCTAGCACGGCTTGATAAAGATTGAGCGCTTGAATAAATGCTATACTCCAGGAGCCCCTTTTCTCAGTTCACATTTTCCGGAGTGTGTGCTTTCATTCCAATACTAGGATCGGTTAGGAGAGTCCATTTGAATCGAGATATACATCATTTTCATCTTTAAGTTTGTTCTTTCAGAATCTGCTCTTAATTAAAAATCCATGTTTGGCAACTTTTTGTTGGTGTTGCGATGCAGGATCACATATATGGTAGGTGTTCATGTCGATCACAAAATTATGTCTTTTCTATGTAAGTATTGTAATAAGTGATCAAGATTCATACTGACTGTACGGTTGAACATGCATTTGTGCTTGTTACCTGACATTGTTCTAACGAACGTCTGCCTTTGTTGTATTTTTCAGGCTCTCCCAGGAGCAATAGTGAGGCTGAGGCAGCAGGGTTGTGAGTACAAATTAAGATTTACATGTAACATCAAGAGTTCTGGTGAGTATTGACGAAAACTACTCCAAAAAGCCTGCACATGTCCTCATTTATTCCTACTTTTTTTCTTTAATGCCCTACTTTTTTCCTCTCATGTCCTACTTTTTCCTACTTTTTGAAAGATTTTGTTCCTACTTTATTCCTACTTTTTTACGTTATCCTGCTTGAAAGCCTGGAATTGTCTTTTAACAACTTTCGTAACAGATCAGTATACATGCACTGTAATATTAAATAGTAAATATGGAACAGTTTCTTTCGGAAGTTAACATTAACGATGAACAAGTGATGTGTAATTAATACATTGTACATGTAGACCAGTTGGTTTGGTGACAGAGAGAGAGACCAAGAGAATAACAATCTACTGGAAATAGACCACAAGAGTTCAGTAATCATGTACTCATTGGTTACTTACAATCACAACCTTCATATCATTTCTTGGTATTAAAGAAAAATCATGTCGGTAACTCACATTACATTGTGGTAACTCACGTTACATGGTAACTCACGTTACAATTTTAAGACCTCTGTTATGAGAATTTGAAGCAAAGACTATAAGTCCCATCATATTTCTTGGATGTGTGCTGCATAGTCATTTGATAATCCAAAATACCATGTCTCAGTTGGGCATAGTAAAATTGCTAGGTTAAAAAGTTCATGTTTCGGTAACTCACGTTACAGCAGCTTCTCGAGCTATGTAAGAGCACGCTGGTGTCCGAAGTAATATCTTATATCGAGGTCTCCACTTTATTTACTGCTAGATTAATATATTTTTGATTTGTAAAACCAAACAAAGTTTGATTTGAGCCTCAAATATAAAAAATAATTGCAAAGAGCAACAAAAATGCATTTTTAGGGATTTTTAGGTCAAAAAATGCTTTCTGGATTCAAAAGGTATGAAAATGCACAAAAGAGAACTTTTCTTAAATGTAAAGTTGGTTTCACACACTTCAAACTATGGCTAACAAAGTAAGATCATCAGTTGTCCTGAAATATGTGGGTAAAATTTTGGTGGTCATGTCGCACAACTCACGGAAATGCCCATAAACTGATTTCTACATGGTAAAGCCGAAAGCCAAAACCAATCCTCTTGTTCAGAGGACTCTTGTTAACTGTATGGTCAGTAATACGGTCAGCCCCTCACAACAGACAGATCTTCCATTCACTCTGATGTGCAGACTTACATGTACACATACCTGACAATGGCAAGAAGGAAACGGGGTCAAATTCCCCTTTTTCCATTAGACCTCTTTACTGAAAAGATCACAAAACTTGGCGTGCATATCTTTATATACTCAAGGAACAAGTGAAACTAACTAATTTTATGATTTATTCCTCCATCTTACATATTTTGTCGGGTCATCGACCTTCAACCATGGCAAGCTGCTCGCCTACAAGATGCAGCAGAACCCTTTGCATTCACACCACTGTACGCTGATATACAAATAGTAATGGTCACGAGTGCGATGGTACAAGATTTAACACAAGGTGAAAGATAGAGGCGCGGTGCTCTATTCAATGAGGTGAAGCTGAGTTGAAAAGTGCGCCTCATCTTTCACCGAGTGTGAAATCTTGTTCTACTTCATGAGTAAAGACCATAGGGTCCTACACTATTTGGTTCACACAACACCTCCGACATCAACAGATGTGGTCCAAATGGATTCTTCAATTTAGCACATAAACGGCAACCATTTTCCGTGGAAGGCGAATGAGTGGCTGCACAGTCATACAGCCGTGTGTGCATACGCGAAACCGATCGGTTGAAGTTGTTTACAAAAATGAGTGACAAAAGCATGCGCTTTTAAGCGCGGTTGTAATCGTTGAGTGCGCGCAGTAAATGTTTGTTTACTGTGACATCTGAGAGATGGAATGGAACAAGAACTTTGAGTCAATCGTAAGTTTAACACAGAGTCAATGGGACATCAGCCATGCGCAATCCATTTTTGTTCAAACAAAATTGCACAGATGACAGCCACAGCGTGCGCATGCAATGGTACTTTTAACCGAATGTCACGTGATGGGCAATCGATCAATTGGATAGCTACATTCTTTTTAGGGGTGTAAAATTTATGTGCACAGCATATGGGCCCGAATTCACTAAGGTGGTACAAATAAAACCATGGTTTAAACCATGGACAAAAACCATGAAGTGCCAAGTGTCCCATGGAATATTTCGTTACGAAATCAGTCATTTCGACGATGAAATTATTATTTTGTAACGAAATGACAACATTTTGTAAATAAATGAACATTTCCTCCACGAAATGATAATTTCATTAACGAAACGGTCATTTTGTCGACGAAATGATCCAAATTCGTACGAAATATTCTGTGTGACACTTGGCGCTCCATGGTTTTTGTCCATGGTTTAAACCATGGTTTCATTTGTACCACCTTCGTGAATTCCGGCCATAGAGTAAAAGCCCCAATTTTCGGCCGGCCTCAAAAATCTGGACACTTATCACTTATCACAAGCCAGCGATTCTACTGTCACAACACACGCATATCACATCATTTCACATACTGGCACACTTGTTCACCACAGGAAAGTGTCTGAGTCACTTCCAAAAATCCATCTAAAATCCCAAATTTCGCTGTCAAAAATGCAGAATCGCCGAAACTTTTCCAAAGCGCGCACGAATTAGGTCCTGTGGAAAGAATTAGGGTCGCCGAAAAAGTGTTAAAATTTGAAAAATTATGCCGTTCTGTTGCGAGATTTTTTGCTTATCGCAAGCTTAGAGTGTTATGGCATCCTCAAAAACTCAAAAGGAAAACAAAATCTCTGTACGTGCCAATGCAGTGAATAAATGGACATGGGCTGAATGCAAGTGCAGAGTCACCAAAATTTGGACATGAACGGGCGCCGCAACGTCCCCGCTGCAACCTTGCGCCTACAAGGTATGGCGCGCGCTCATTTTTCAGTGGCCTTGTATGCGTATTGACATCGCGCGCGTGTCCGAATTTTGGAGCGGCTGTCCAAATTTTGGGGAATTGACAAGGTGATAATATTTGGGGATTCTGTGAAATTTTATGATGTATTTAACAAAATCAATATTGGGAAAAAATAGTTTGATATATTTAACATACAATATTATGGATATGATTTTGAGGAGTATTATTTGAGTTGAACAAATATTGGAAAAAAGCTTAAACTTGGGGGTTTTAATTCACTCTACATCGGACTTGTAATTCGCATCTCAGAATGAATGGAAGATATTCGTCTGATGAGAGGCCGACCATATTATTATTACCAACCGTACCATGCGATGCAGTTAAAGGTCCAGTTTACCTTTGGGAGCAGTGATTTCAAAAATGTTCAAGATATCACATTTGATGCATATGTGTAGGTCTGTTGTATCACAAAATATCCTACCATATAAAATTTTCACAATAAAGCCTAAAATAACTGTAGACGGTTTAATCTGAGAGTGAGAGCATTCTTATTATATCTATTGTTCACATTTTGTGTATTTAACAATACTTAATATCGATTATGCGGATTCAAATTTTTGCAGTGGTTGTTTCTATCCCTAACTCACATTTTAGAACTATTTTAAAGCACTAATGCTGGGTTTTTGTTTCTTCTGCAAATGGTAAATTATGTCTTTAACAACAATTGACTAATTGAGAGGTCTGTTGACTGTCTACGACTTGGGGGGGGGGGGACTGTTGGGAGACACCCTCGGCTATCCTGGGTTTTAGGGGTCTAAATTATTTTGGGCTTCTGTAACTTCAGCACAGGCATAGATACGGACTATGGAAAGCCAAAATGGTTTCACCATAACCCTAACCCTAACCTAAACCCTAACCCTAACCCTAACCCTAACCCTAAACCCTAAACCCTAACCCTAACCCTAACCCTAACCTTAAAACCCTAACCCTAACCCTATAACCCTAACCCTATTTGGCTTTCCATAGTCCGTATCTATGCCTGTGCTGAAGTTAGAAGCCCAAAATAATTTAGACCCCTAAAACCCAGGATAGCCGACACCTCTCCCTAATTAATAACTGGTTAGGCCTAGAACATCTACCCAACTGTTTGGATATCAGATCCCTCGCCTCAGCAACTGCCAACTGCTCAGCTCAGCCCTCCCATAAAAATACACCACCACTAACCACCACTCACCAGCCAGCAGCATGCACCGCCGCACCCCCCCCCCCCCCCCCCCCCGCACGTACCTTGATACTTTTGCTTCCTCCGGCAAACCTGTCCGGCTTTGTTGTTTTGCTCCCTAGTTGGAAAAAATGGTAGAGTATCTCCGTGCTACATGAGTATTTTAGACAGTAGAATTAGAACTTCTAGATGCCGGCCCTGCACATGCTTCAGTCCCATCCGTAATCTTTCAGGTAGTTCTAGAATCATAAGTGGATGTCAATTCTTCTTGACAACTGTGCAGCCCGCGATCGATCAAACTCACCTCAGCTTACAATGTAGGTTGCTTGGCACACCTTTCTATATGTGCCTGTTAATGTTTACATACACGGTCTTGAAGGAATCGTGAACAACTATTCATAGTTTTGGAGTCAACATCAAAGCGCACAGCGTGGTCATTGCGGATAGGCTCAAAGACCGTACTCGTACGATCCTTATCATAGGCTCTTTACTAGAAGTCCTAGTCCACTAGTTAGAGCCACCGAGCCCAACACTACGCTGCTACGGCCCTACACACGGCTACCGTACGGACGGCACGGAAGCATGTGCTACGTGGTGTAAATGTTGTGTTGTGTACTTGTGTACGTTTTTTGAGATTCGCGGGACAGCGTTCAATGTCGCCATCTCTTGGCGGAAAATAGAATAGTCTTCGTCAACTAAATGAAAATCTTAGCTGTGTTGCACGTGTTAAAATTAGTCATATTAATCAATAATAATTATTATAATAGTGTTTGACTTTTTAATCCTTTATAAAAGGGCGGCTGGTTAAAAAAAAGGGGGCTATACAAGGTGGTCACAAAGTTTACACTTTTCACGAGTCGTTTAGACCTCCAGGAAACAGTAAGTACTTGCCAATAAACAGTCAATATGAAAATGCAAAATAGGGAAGTGATGATAATTATCCCCACTCAAAACTGGCCATAATAATTTATTTTGTACATAAAATTTTGACATTTCCAGTTTTTTCATTCATGCAAACACAATATATATCTGTAAATAAATTGTACTATAATGTAAATAGCACAGTCTGCAAGAATCTTCAGTCTATTGACGGAGGCAGACTTAATCGGAAGAAGAAGAAGAATATTTATGTCCAAAGTGTCATATCCTGACTCGCAGTGGCTATTGAAAATGATAAAATCTGAATTTATTAATCTAGGAATAAAATCATGCTTTACACTTTGATACATAAACATTGATTTTTTTTTTTTGTACAAATTCATGGAAAATTGTGATTTGATGACACCATCACCTATCTCATTTGTTTATGTACAAGAAATGTTCTGCCGAAATTAACGAAGCTTCACAATTTCATAATTAATCATTCACTAATTTTTATCAGAATTTGATCGATTAATTTTCATTGTTGTACTGGCAGGATTTTACTCCTTCTTATCAGACTAACTTATCAGACTTCTTATCAGACTAACTGGTCGGACCGAAATTCCTCTTTGAACGATATCTGGCTGAAAGAATATAACCTCTAACTGGTATAAGACATTAATATGCCCTCATACAACTTAAACTTGTGACAGCGAGCAAATTAAAGAGAACAGCTGAATCAACTTAATCTTCCATATCATGCAACATAATTAGGATTTAAAAAGGGGAATTATATCTGCCCGTTCACTTTTACTCGACTTGGTCACTCTCCTCTGAACCATTTCAAGCCTTTTTTGCATCACTCTCAATCACAAGAACTTAGGGCCTACACAGTAATGACACATAATCAACTTCATATCAAAGTCAGTTGAAGCCGCCTTTGTGAATCGTATGGAAAAGAAATCGGGGCAACAGTAAAGTCTATTGGTAGGTATATGTTATGTGATGCGAAACTTGTTTGCATTCAAAACAAAATATGAAGAGTTTGTTCGCAAAAACCGATAAGTCCATTTTTGAAGATTTTGAAGTACGGTCTCTGTCATAAAGTACAAAATAATACCTTTTAAAAGATATATTGGTCACTACACATAAAGGTACATTATTTTTTTAAGTTATGGTCAAAAGAAGCAAAAATTTTCTTATTATTCTCTTTATTTTTCTTGACCTTTAATCGCAAATATCTCCATTTGGTAAATATGGACTTATCGGTTTTTTCAACAAACTCTTCATATTGTATAAAACAACTTCACCGATTGTGGCACAAAACTGAATGCTGTTGGGGATTGTCAAATGATAATCAATGTGTACAACCACAAAGCTATAATTTCCGATAGGGATTATAAGAGTAGCAGCTCTCGTGACGATGAAATTTAGATTTTTATAAAGACTATGCAATACATCCACGTTTTATTTTCTGAGCCGAAAAGTTAGTTGGTCACGTGATTAGATGTCATTGGCATCATAACTCGATGCATTGTGATTTACGTCTTACACTGGTATAGCAATACATGATGCAAAATAAGATGAAATAAAAGAAAAACAATCATGACTCCTCTGCTTAGGCTATATATATGTGTTATGGGCGGCTATAGGTGAAGTATTATTTTCTTGAGTTTCGAATTAGACCTGATATTATACTAATAAACGATCTTTCTTGTAGCGCATTTCCAGATAAAATCCTAACAATGACGAGGTTTATATTAAAGAACATCACGAAGGACTGTATAAAATCTCAATACCCATTTTACTGATTAGGTTTCAGAGAAATGAGAATCTATACGCTCACTAGCTTAAGTTTTTGTTTGTTTGATTTTTACACGTGCTATATCATGAAGAACCGTATATCCCAATACCTCTTTTACTAAAGTAGGTTTCAGAAGAAAAAGAAAATATTGATGAAAATTTCATACTGGAAAAGATATGGGAGCACCTTCAAAAAGCTCATAACCAATGGATATGATGATGAGTTTTGCTAGTATCACAAAACGAGCTAATCTTTCCTTCTAAGTTGAAATATTTGCGACTGCTAAAACAGGGAAAATACAATTTTAAAAAAAAAAATCACATTTTGAAGCACCTTCTAAAAAAAACACGTCTGGGTTTTGTTTTTTTATGCCTCCGCCACGAATTGGTGCCGGAGGCATTATGTTTTCAGGTTGTCCGTCCGTCCTTCCGTCCGTCCTTCCGTCCGTCCGTAATGAATTTTGTGGACAGGGTAACTATCAAAGCCTTTTGAGGTGTCCTAATGACAAGGTCAAAAGTCAAAAGGTCAAGGTCAAATACATAAAATTTCACTATTTCCACCATATCTATGCAATGCCTGAAGATATTTTCTTGAAACTTAGTGTATACATGTATTACCAAATTAAGATTCTCTTGTGAAAGTTTGGGTCATGAGGTCAAAGGTCAAAGGTCAAAAGGTCAAGTAAAAATATTAAAACTTCACCTTTTTTCTCTGTACCTTGGAAATTGTTCAAGGTATCTTCATGGAACATAGTATATATAAAAGTACTGACTGGCAGTGATTATCGAGAGAATTAAGGGTTCACGGGGTCAAAGGTCAAGGGCAACACATCAAAATTTTACTATTTCCGTCATGTTCATGCAATGCCAGCAGGATTATTATTTTTTAACACTTGGTGTATGCATGTATAACCTAATAGAGATTCTATGGAAAGTTTTTTTTTTTTTTTTTTGGTTTTGCCTCAAAGGTCAAAAGCTCAAAGATCAAGTGAAAGTGCTGAACTAAGTTTTTCCTCCATATCTCGGAAGTGGCTCAAGTTATCTTGAAATGTACTACATATTTATGCATGTTCTGCCTGACAGTGGTTATTCTATGAATTTTAGGGTCAAAGGCCAGATGAAAATGGTAACAATTTACTATTCAATACAGAAATTGCACTTTTTCTCCATACCATGAAAATTACTCAATGCATAAACGTATTGAATGGGTCAAGTCAAGTTAAAGTCCTTAATCCCAAATACATGCTCTCCTATTCATCCAATTAAACCTACACCGTAGGTCAAGGAAGGTGAACATTCAACACATTTGTGACAAACTTGTCATTTTAATATTTTGCCAATTTTGTGAAAATGTAATCGAAGACCTGAATATAAGAACGACCCAAGTCCAATTTTTGGCCAAATTCAGTTTGACATGGGAAATTGTAGCTTATGCATGGACTCATCTTGTGTATAAAATGATAAATCCTAATTACCCCCCGGAAGTGCCTGAAATGAATGAGTTAAATCTTATATGAATGTAAGAATGAAGGACTTGGGTCATTTTTACATTCATATTATACCGCCCTCTCTCATCCTTCTCTCATCTCTTTTGCAGAATCAAAGAACGACCCAAGTCCATCACACGAAATGGCCTCTCCACAATTAATGTAAATGTTAATTGTCATAATAATATATGTTCTAATTTGTATATACAATGTTGCCTTCCCATCACAGTTAAATAGAATATTATTGGACAAATAAAAAAGATTTTTTTTTTTTAAAGTTTTTTAAGTTTACTCGAAATGGTCTTCCATGGACTTGGGTCGTTCTTATATTCAGATACTCATGGTCATTGTCCACATGTACTATCTAGACCTATTAGGAGAATCATGCATTATGGCGGAGGCATACCTTAGCGACATTTCTAGTTTTTTTTTTTTTTTGTATTACTGTTATAGGGTGATAATATTATCATTGGGAAGGTTTTATTTTCCTTTAAAATGCTTAAAAACTGCTGCTTAAAAACGGTGCTTAGTCCATTTTGCAATGAAATTCTTCACATTGAGAAAAGAGCTTGCACATCAAAGAATGATTTCAAAGACATCTATTTTGCTTATCATGCTTTGATCTTTGAATTCGTGATCGTATGGCTGTTTGCTTTCTCATAGTAACTTCTTTTGTTTCCACAATCTAGTACTGTCATAAAGTAAAATGCGGCTTGATACGGCAGTGATATGAGATTGAGTTAGTGGGCAAGATAACGTGTGATACCAAAATGGACCTATAAAAATGTTTTTAAACGCTCATATATTATATGCTCATATAGTATATTGTGTATATTGAAAGATAACTCTTTTAAAGTATGCAACTCCAGAATTCGCGGATAGAATGATACGTGCGTTAACATTATTTCAGAATAAGACTTCGAGGAAATAATCGATGATTTTCAGTTAGTTTATCAATGTTTATAAGTATAGTCACTGCTATTGTGTGTTTTAAAGGGATGCCATACCATGAGGTGAGGATTCAGTTTTTAACTTTTTGCGAGATAACTACAAACCACTCTATATGAAATGTGTAAAGAGCATACAATTCTAATAGGAATTCAAGGTTCATTTGATAAAAATCAGTTTTACTTTAAGAATGGCTGAGATATCCAAAAACAAAGTAAAACGAAACGATCCTATAAAAGCATGGGTCCCATGCACCTTTTATTAGGTCACTCTGTTTTGGATTTCTTAGCCATTTCAAAACAAACTAATTTTGATTAAAAAAACATTTTTGATTCCTCTCAGAATTGTCCGTTCTGAAGCGTGTACGAAGTTCTCATTATCTCACAACAACAAGTTGGAAGCCTGAAGCTCTATCTCAACCAAAACTATATAATATTATATATATATATTATATATATATATATATATATATATATATATATATATATATATATATATATACCATCCTTTGGACATTCATTATAATCATGTTTATAGGGCCTATCAATTATACAAGACAATGCGCATGTCCACCCAAAGAGTATAGACAGTGGCTGTAGTAGACGCACGCCATGTCTTACAAAGAACGTTTCGTCAATCTTTCTGCGTTAGCGTTGCTGAGTCCCCATACTATTCTGCCCTACTTTGGCAAAAGGAAGCAAGTGACAAAAGTGACATTTCTCGTAAAAGAGCAAAATGTGTCTGTCATTTACAGCTCAGTGGACTATCATGATGTCTTATATCTAACATATCTCTTAGTAGGATGAGTGTCTTTGCATGAAATTTGGCCTGGAAGAAGAGCTCATTATGTGAATTATGAAAACATCAATAACTCAAATTCGGATGGTATGTCACTTGCTTCCTTTTGCCAAAGAAGGGCAGAATTGATAACCGTAAATGTTTCGGGTAAAAAATGAAGCAAAAAAACAAAACAAAACGGGAAACGTCCCAGATCCTCTACCTTACAACAGTCCAATGGACAACAAGATATTTTGAAGCTCGAAAGCAGTTCGATCACTACCAATCTTATTATTCAGGGATTCTTTACTACATTCTTTCTGCACACTGACAATGATAAGAAAGATACTGACAACCGGGTGAGGCCTATTACCTCAACCACCTCCTCTGTAGAGGTCCCACTCTTTCCTCGAGAAACGCGGGGACTCCCCACATTTCTCGACGAAAGTGGTGACAGGATTTTGCAGCGGAGCGCCACAATTCGAAGCGCCACCATGCTTTAGCTAAGCAAAGCTAATCATTGTCATGATCAGGGGCGGATTCAGGTCAGGGGCGGATTCAGGTCAGGAATTCCGTAAAGGAGGGGCGGGGGGGGGGGGGGGGAGGTGCCTGCACGAGAGGGGCGTGTCCTCCCTCCCCCTCCCACGGCGGGGATTTTTTTTTTTCTTTTAATTTATTTATGTTGGTCGTCGTGCGGTTTCATGCTTTTGTAGATGCTTTTGGTGTAGGGCCTACTTTTTTTTATGATTTGATAACTCTTTATAATTCTGGAAATATGAAAAAGAAAATAAGGGGGAGGGGGCGCCCGGTATCCCCCCCCCCCCCGAACCACCACTGATATTAAATTGTCAACAACAACAAAGGTCATTTGCTCTTATTGTTCGATTTTCGCGGTATAAAGCATTTGATATGAGCGTATGCCATACCCGAAACTTTGCATGACTGCAATGGATTATATGGATATCATCATAATGGTTCTTTGAGCTTATTATGACAGTGATTTCATTTTACTAGAAGAGATCAGAGCTGCAGCGTTCCAGTTGCGAGTACAAAGGGTATATTTAAAAAAAAAAAAAGTAGTAGAAGTCGGAGACCGTTTCCTACAGTGCAGAGCTCTGCTTGTTTGTTTGTTTGTTTGTTTTGGGGAGTGGTTGCAAGAGCTGGAAAAACGTACGAAATGAATCTTGATGGATGGTATTCATCCTTGGCCATCGGAAAATTTCGTCTGCAATTAACAGTAAAAGAAGAGGATGTGTGCGAGTTACGCAATCATACGAAATAAACTTGTTTGTGTTCATTGAATAGGAGTTTATAGTATAGAAAACTTGGCTCCACCACAGCTTGTCCACGTAATACAGTATGTACACAAAATACGTGGCTCCCTGTAGTTTTCTCTTGTGTTTGTTTTGTTTTTCGTTTTCATTTTTCCTTACACTCTATCTAGAACAGCGTGCACACGCAAAGGAGAATTCGCTCAGCGCGCACGCCCTTGTCTTTTCAACGCAGTAATGCTGTGCGAGTGCATGCAATGCTAAACGCCCGCGTTCGCACGCGTGTGTGTACGTCGTCGTAGAAAACGTACAAGCAGGAAACCACCTCTTATTTCGAGGCAAAAGGGAACTTAACTGTGTTTCCACGGATTCTTACGAGTAAGTATGTTTTAAGTTAACCAATTCATCTTTAATATAACAAGGAATAGTTTGATTACTTATCTTACTTTAACATCTTCATAACTTCGTGAAAATTGTTTATGCGTACCGGTGCAAATACTCAGCGACATTTCTTCTCTGTGCGCGATATCCACGCCGGTGAAGCCCCGTGAGGTGCTGCCATCGATCGCCCTAGTTTTAACCCACTGTCGATTTTCGTGAGCTAATCCGAAAGTCTTCATCCCTTTTTAGGCGGAAAATACAGTTCTGCTATACCCTCTTTCCACTTGTAGATGCTGCACTCGAAAATGTACATTCCTTGATATGACCTCATTTGCTTCTGATCGTATAGATTACTTCGAGTAAATTTAGATCCTAGGCTATAATAGTTGATAGACTATCTAGAGTAACTGCGTCAGTAAGCGGCCGTGCAGCCGTTCGCGGCAGGTATGGTAGGGGTCCAACCCACCGACCGGGTCCATAACGACCGGCCGCGCATTATAATGGCATTGCGCGTACAGAAAGAAAATGTACGCATGGGACTACGCGCAACGGTGTTCGATTCTTCACTGGGCTACGCTACCGAGTAAAATGTGGCGAAAACAACTAAGTATTCCCTCTAAATTACCGAAATTTAGCAAAATCGAATAAGGTTTATCGTGTAACTACATATAACTAGGCCTACCTTTGCTGACTCGTTGTTAGATGTAGAGGCGTATCCTTCCGTAATAAATTTGACGATTTTGACCGCAAAATTGTCACCGCCGCTTGTACGATCGTGCACAGTACGTTACACATACACATGACATAAACATTTTGTCGCCCGCTTGCGCTACGACCGTACGAGTTGATGCAGAAACGAGAAATGAATACCGTGAAAAAACAAACCGACTCATCTAATTTATTTCAATTACGATGAAAAGTTTCCTAATGAAAATCAAGTCAAATTCATCAAACAGTCCTTCAAAAGTAATATCGAAGGATTCAAAATATATTCAAATATTATTGGGGAAAAAATTACGACTAGAAAAAAACAGCAGCTTGTCGAAAAAACGCGTTTAAGTACGCTTTATACGTATTGTCAATAGAGGGCGGGGTGGTCGGTCGATATGAGCCGGGCAACTGAGTGCGGAAAAAATGACACCCCACGCGTTCGAAGCCGCCATCTAGAGCGCGTACCTCAGATCGCATTTTCAGTGCGCGCTTGTGAATCCGGAGTATTTTCTCCACACGTGAGTAAAATTTCAGGCAAATTGTGAGATTTTTCACGTTTCTATTGATAGAAAAACGTTAGGTGTCCGATATTATGGACACCCAACCATACAACATACACGGTAATATACAGCTAAACACAGCATTGCACTGTTACATGCACACTACACAATACACACTAGTAATCAACAAAAACCAACCGATAAAATGGGCACGATCTCTGACGAAAGTGAAATTTTCTCACCTGAATGACAACATATCGCATCCAAAATGAAATTTTTGGTACTTAACATAACAGTTAAGATTCATAAGAGACAATGGTCCAAGAAACTGCATTTTTTTTCGGTTTCTCGATGTTCATGGATTTTGAAAACATATCCTCAAGTAAAATAGAATTTTCGCGAGCCGATGTGGGCCGCCATTTTTTCCAGAAAGTGGATGTTACCATCGAAAAAATTGAGGAAAAACACGAGAAAGACATCAACAACATCGCCAGAAGTGCGATCTTGTTTGCGGCCAATGCATGTGCGCACGCTATCTTCACGTGCTTTCGCAATGGGAATTGGCGCTTACGCAATGTTCGCGAGACATGTGAAGGCGTTCAGCTAAAGATCACGGAGCACGCGCGTATTGCATAGGGATTGTACATCGTGCCGCAAGCAGAAATACTACGTCGCATATCGCCCTTATCGGCGAAAATTGTGCCGGATTTTGCCCTGGTAAATCATGAAAACTGCGTTGGTCAATGGTAAATTTCTTTCATGAAAACAATTGCGTTAATAAATAATCTTGTCTATGATATATGAAATGGTTGAAAATAATTTGCCTGATTTGTTTACAAGTTGGAAAAACTCTTAACAATGCTTAAACTGCCGCAAACGGGATATTTTACTCTAGATATAGGCCCCTGGGGCCCTAGAAAAAAATTTATATATGGTTGGACCTACTACTCATCGACCGCCTGTTTATTTGCTTGATAAGAAATTCACGTCAAAACTTGACCTACGTGATTGAGAAAATACAGCACTATCAAATGCTGTTGTTCCTTTTTCAATTCGAAGTTGTAGTGCAAAAATATCGCCGTTAAACTTGCGTGGCCTCTTTTCAGCTCCCCGTGCCGCGGTGCCGCTCCTTATTTAGATCGACTGCTGTTTTTGCATTGACAATGCACACAAACCGATTTGTATTGAATACCGTGTTGTACGAAGCTTTACATAGAAACTTCCATAGACATGACATTACGATTTGGCTAAAGTATTTGTTCGAAATTTTGTCCTTGATTCAAACCATTAATGAACAGTGAATTTTCGTGTTTTTCCACACATCCTCATCAACAGTCAAAGCCAATCCATTTTTATGTGCTCTGCGCGCAGTGAAGTGCGTACTAAGCGTTCTGTGTGCCAATACTATGCGGTCGGTTTCAGTAAGGGCGGTCGATATGTAGTAGGGTTACCATACTTTGCCTGGACTTACGCTCAGAATAAAGTCCGCTGCTGCTGCACTAGCTGCTGCACTACACAATGTAGCTGTTTCGAGAGCAGGGGGGGGGGGGGGTTGTTTCACAAAGAGGACTTAAGAACGACTGGTGATCAGTTCTTGTGCTGAATTATTAAGATTCTGATAAGTATAGCACATAAGAACTGATTACCAGTCGTTCTTAGGTCCTTCTGAACTAAGAACAGCTTTGTGAAATACCCCCCAGAGTTAGTACAGACATGTCTATTAACGGTTAGAGAGTTATAGACTATAATGGCCATGGATATGGATTCGATGTGATTTGACTACAATTCCTACTTGTAGATGTACACTAGTAGTATACTTGGGTGAACCGTACCTCATCATACGAGTGTAGTTAATGTTTGTTCATATTTGAATCACATTTTGTCACTGAAATTCTATGAAATCCCACTCACATACAGGAAAAATGCTGAAGATTCCAATAGAATCACAAGTTCACTGATCGATATCAAAAATTTGCAGCTATCGTCGTCAAACGCGAACGATGCGGAATAGTTGTGCGCTAAGGAAGGGGCCCGCAACTTGTCACCGCGCTCCCATAGACAAAGCACGTAAAACATGTGTGCGGGTGACCGTGATGCTCCCATAGACATACACGTAAAAGGTACGTGCGGGTGAGACTGTGATGATATAACACATATTCCTATTATAAATTCAGATTTTTGCGAAAAACTGTTCGGTTTTCACCACAATTTGCTTGGTTGTGGTAGCCCTGCCAAGTTTCAAGCGTACTTAACACAGTCCCGGGCATAAATTTTTGTTTAGTGCGCTTGTAACAATTTTAAGCGGGGTGACGGTATTTGGGCCCCTGACGAGGTGCGGGCACCTCACTATACATGCCACATGATTACTTATTGCTCACATTATTTTCTGCTTACAAACCATGCTCTCCTTGCCCAAATTGTGAATTTTCTATGCTCTTCTGGAAAGTGCAAATGCAATAGAACTCAGAAGAGAAATGTTAGTTGGACGTTGGGAAGCGGAAGCGAAGGAAAGTTGTCTGTTGTTTGAATGTTTTGTTGTACCAAGAGATAGATAGAGAGAAAGAACTTTTTCTTGTAGATGTACAAGGTACATGTACTACAACATATAATTTAGTTCAGAGATGGCTACTGCCATCTACAGTTCAAGGTCTGTCAGCTTTGATTGACAGTTTTGTGGCATTTTAAAACATTCTAGATTGTAGACCTATCCCATTTTTTAGTCATTTGGCTTTTGATTTTTGCAAAGCCGTTTAATGTGGAGGTCTGAAACTGTTAATCATTTTGATCTAAGACTGACAAATACATTGATATTCATACATGTACAACAAATTGGTGAAGACAGTCATAAATTTACCATCGACAGTAGCATTCAAACTTTGTTGACTTCAAGCTATACAGCGATATCCATATTATGCATGATCATGAGCCCCCCTCCCCCCCAAAAAAAACAACAAACAACCAACAACACCCAAATACATCAGCAGAAGGTTTTGAGAAACATGCTGTCCTATCAAGAGAACTCTGAACACATTGTCATTATAAAATACAATGGTTGTACTCTGAGTACTCGACATACATTGTATGTACATACAGTGCACTCCCATTATAAACGAACACAGTTATAACAAAAAATCCAGTTACAATGAAGTAAAAATTCAGGCTGCAGCATTATCCACTCTATGTATTTTTATTGTTTATTTGTTTGATTATAACAAAATGTCGATATAACAAAAGAAAACTGCCGGTCTTGTGGACTTCATTATAATGGGAGTCCACTGTTTAATTTTCATTGCATAACCATACATTTGTACATGTGCCCTGCATTATGTATAAATGCACTTCAACACACACACAGCACTGCACGTGACTGGGTACTTATGTGTGTTTGTGGGTGTACATAGTTAAATCAGTACTCTCGAGCAAGTGGAGTGCACTATTGGATACATTTTGTATCATCTGTAAGATTTGCTCTGCTCAAATCTACCTGTATGGGGAGGTCTACATGTAGCCTAGAACCCTGCAATTACACAAACCATCTAGGCACACTCCAACTTCACTTTTTTTTTGGGAGGGGGGGGGGGGGGATGGAGGGGGTCTCTTCTTCTTTTTTGTTTTGTTTTTGTCATTGGCATTCTACCCTGAACACAGTGGATTAACTTTGCATGCTGTTGTCATTTTCCTCTATATTTGTTGCTGTATCACCCTAAAAAACTGGAAAACACCCTGAAAAACTGAACACCATCCCAAATCTGTTAAATGGGCGAGAGGAGGAAGTTATATCTCAATGAATACAATGTTTGGTGCAAGCAGCAAAACATTAGACAATACATTGTTAGCTATAATCTCTTATTGTGTATACTGTACGTGATGCACGATACATCCCATATGTATAATTTATTAAATGCAACCCAATTTTCCACAACCCATGCATACATTATACATGTACATGGTTATAGAGACACAATGCATGTTGTTTTCAGTGAACTGCTCTGGGTATGTCAGGGACATGTTTATTCAAAATAGGTCCAATGTCCATACCAGGATGCTGTAGTAGTAGTATGCATTGCACAACACACAAAGTGGCTTATGGTACGGCAAGGCTTACACTTACATACAGTGTTTGCCAAAACATCAACAAGCGATATGTGTGTCTGGCTGTGTGTGTGTGTGTGTGTGTGTGTGTGTGTGTGTTGGTTGTGTGGAGCCTATTTGTACAGTTGAACCTCTCTTATCCGGCCTCTCTTTGTCCGGATCTCTCTATTATACGGACGCAATCTCGCCGTGATTTTTTTTTTTTTTTTATAATTACGGGAGGAAAGGGGGATTCCCAACTCCTTGAGAACTCCTACACAAACACACATGAATTACATATTACTTCCAACATTAACATACACCCCTATTTTGGGGTCTGTTACTGAGTGTAATCAATGAAAAGGTTGCAGTATACACATTACTACATGTGGTACTACAATGGGCTACATCAGTACATGTGTATGTATATGTACATGTATAAAGCATTGAGTCTCCCGTATCCGGCCAAATCCCTTATCCGGATGAGCCCCGGTCCCGACTTGTCCGGATACGAGAGGTTCAACTGTATGTCCTCAAGTCACCCTAAGTGTAAAATCCATGTAAAACATATCTTGCATTAACTACACTTAATGAAGAGTGATCCACACAGCTGGAAACGTGGAAAGGATGACACATGATAGGTTGTGTGCTTCCTCATCTATTTTTGGACATCTTGTGAACGGGTTGCTTTCGGCTCAAACCGTCCGACAAATTTTGGACGCCGCACTCAGTACACCTCATGCTGACTGCATGCTTTTCTGTGTCAAAGAAAATGTTGCACTACCCTTCTATGAGTAAGAAGTGCCCTTCTTTGGTCAGCATACATATAGTAGACAGATATTCTTTCCGTAAATTAAAACTAGACAGATTATATATTTTGTTTTCTATTTTGGATCAAAAGTTTAAACAAAAATGGAACTAGGGAGGCGAGAAGTTGTGGTCAATGTGATACTGTTGAGGAATCTCACAGGTACGCTGTAGGTATCATGTACTTTTACTTTTAGATAGAAGCAGTGCGCGATGATGTCATTATTGGTGGGGCAATGGAGCATTAGGGTCTTCAACAAAACATCTGATGAAATATACCTTTATGGTAGTAGCAACCACAGTCATTCCTGATAACATATTGTTCTCTCCACTACATTAGTAAGATAGCGCTGTGTCACTGACACCAAAACTATGCATAGATGTACATTTTCAATATTGACTGCAATGAGGGTAAAATGCAATCGCCCATGAAAAATGGTGATATTACCTTTGTTTTCTACTGACAGTAATGGGCTCTTCAAAGTGAAACCCCAATCCTGAATGTACCCATCGTGTGCCAACAAATTTGTATACTAAGATTGTCGGATGGGATCTATAGACACTAGATCTAATTCTCATGTCTCGTTTAGAACTACAATGTATCAGCCACACATGTTTGATAAATTGCAAACCTCTTCCAGGAAAACGTACATGGAGAGCTGATTTGAGTATGTCCTGCTTATCTACACAGGGCAAGAGCAGAACACAGAAGTGGAGCAGCAGGGGCAGAGACGTCCCTGCAGAGATATTTAGGATACCGTAGTCTTCCTTTTGGGGCAAATATTTCATGTGTAAATACATGTGCATGTAAAACAGAAAAAGAAATGAAATATATGACAAGATGTTTTCATAAAAGATGAAAGGGAAAAGTACTTTCAATTATACCGAGTAGGTATGCTTGTGAATTTGTGAAATTTATGGGCATGTGTGCTCTTTTAGTTGTCATGGGGGGGGGGGGGGGGGGGGGAACCATCGCTCCCCCCCCCCCTCCCCCCATATACAGGTACTTGTATTTAGAATGTCCATCTTACTGCCTTGTGTGTGCTTGTGTGGGACGGGGCTGTAAGTGCATCTTCATTATCTGGATGCGAAACTACAATCGCTTCAAGTCTAGAGATATCCTTCCTTGCTATCTAGAAATTATTTGCATTGGAGTAGGGGTATTTGAGTACCACAGTATAGAATTCTCAGATCTGTACTACACTGTATGCACACTGAGTGGATTATGAAGGCCTCTCTGAACGTTATTTTTATTTTTTTCTTTTGGTTGTTGTCCTCTCAGGCACACATTGGCTTTCAGTTTCATGAACTCCCCCTCCCCCCCCCCCACACACACACACCATTGCCTTTACCCATAGATTGTTTTAAGATCATATGGGTGCTTGCATTTACTAAGCTGTTGAAGGAGAAAATTTACCCTCTTCTGCCAAAAATCAATGGCAAAAATTAGAGAAAGATGAGAGGTTACACTGGATAGTACCTTGAACATTTTAGAATTTAATGATACTGTACCTCTCATTGCTGAAGAGTATGTAGAGAGCTTTTGCAGTGGCAATAACCCTATCAATGTGGGAATGGATATATTTTTTTTTAAACCAGAATGAAAGAATTGAAAGTGATATTATGCCATGCCAATATATATGACTTGGTATGAGGAAGGCACTACATTGTACAGGTGTAAGGTATTCATTGTGGTGGTTACATCAGGCAGCACCGCGATAAACCACAAACTAGCAGGTGATTTTCGAGACAATGTGTTGCACACCCTGAGAGAACAGGCTTCACTCATCATGGCAGTCATTTACTAGCAATCTTCGTGAGTGTGGGACTGCTCTGTTATCGTACTCGTGATTGCACTGGTGCTCGAACTCTTGAGCAGTTCTTCACGTTCATGGGGGACATTGTTGAAACGAGCCACGACAGGCTGGATAAGAGCTGTAGAAGTGTACGTGTACCATGGAATAAAGTGAATTCAGCAAAAAGGATTTTTGATGCGATTGAGAGTTGCTAAAGATTGGTCAAGGTCTCGAACAGTTTAATAGTAGAATACTTTAACATCTCAGAGTAGTACATGTTTAGTGTTTTATTGTATGAATGCTTATTTTGTTTCTACAATGTACTGCTCATTAGCAAAGAGAACAGGGGAAAAGTATAAAGAAAATATAAGGTTGCTCTAGGTTACATTAAAACAACCACAATAAGCAAATCATGGGATTTTTTGTTGGCACTTTCTCACAAATTCTCCTGTTTTATAGTCCTAATATACTACATGTATGTAGTTCCTAAACAAGACAATCACGCCATGGAGCTATAAAGCTCAATGAAACAAATCATGGCTGTTGTGAATAACTACAGTACATTGTACAACTCTTTCTCCTGTAATGTCATGATACCATGGTTTGTATACCACTGGGCACATTATAGAGTATTTTACTGCAACAACAGTCTCTAGCATCAGACAACTTACCAGATAATCTGATTTTTTTTTTCTTTCTCGTGTAAATTCAATGCTCATTCATACACATGTCTGTGATATTACCTCATCTACTTTGATGTTTCAGTACTCTGTCATGAAACTACTGCAAAACATGAAAATCCCACTACTTTCTGATTTCATTTTAGAATTTAGGGAAACCTGTACCATTTCGTTTTTGTGATAGTTCAGTTTATCCACATCAACTTCAGCATGGAGTGACATGACACTACGTAGCAAGTAAACATGGAACACAGATGGGTTACCTGAACAATAGAAGCAGTCATGCGTAATGTACATATTTAAATACATGTATGTACAATCTGTCAAGATCAATGGGCACAGATATGACCTTGACCGAATGCAGTTTCTGAGTAAAACGTGGCACCTCTATGAATGGTGCTCTCTGCTATGAGTGAGTAAGTCCTTCATGGTACCGTGTTCGAGGTGAGAGCACCTATGTGGCCTGTTACGAGTTTAAACAAATGCCCAAATGAAACTTTGGCAGGGTCAAAGCAGTTTTAAATGAGTTTCGGGTGAATGGTTGAAACCTATTTTGCCAACCCATCACCATGTGTTGATACCTTAGATAACAGAAACAACATTGAATTGATGCCTTAAGTTACACCCATTTTGCTCTTCTTTGCAGATTCACCTATGACGGGGACACGCTTCTACCAATGACGCGGTGAACAGAGACGAGAAAGGGAGCGATTGCCGAGAGAAGGAATCCTTTTCGAGGAAGTACAGAAGGAAGCGGTGCAACCGAGGACTGAAAGAACTAGATATTAAACCAAACATGTTGCCAAAGAGAAGACAGTGTAAAATAATCATAGCCACCTCGCTCTTTTGGATATTTGTGGACTTTGTGTTATTGCTCTACTACACGGCGCCATGTATAGGACCCACGTGCCAAAAGACGGAGGAGAACGGGGGAGCAGGGGCCATAAAAAGGATGATCGACCGAGCAAACGAGTGGATTAATAAACTACCCGAGGAGAGGAAGCAAATTGGTAAGGAAGAAGATGCTGTGTGGAAAAAGACCGCTTTTAGCACCAAAGTAGAAATCAGTTTGTCTTGTGCAGACCATAGATCATGTCATCAGGATGAGATCTACATCGAATGTGTTTTTGTCGTTTTTGTTTTTTTCTTCAGAAGGCTATTAATTTGCACTGCACTATATTGGTTGTACCTTGAACTGCTTAATTTCCAATGAGTATGATGCTCATCTGATATTATTAAATGCTGCTTTATTATGGGTATCGCATTAGAATATATTGATGATAATATCATTCATTCCACTCCTGTTTTTCTAAATCTCTCTTATGATTGCTACTACCAATACCATTCCAACAGCAAAAGTGCAGCAGTTGTGTGCCTACTACACAGTATTACTGACCAGGGGCCTGTCTTATAAAGACTTGTGATAGAAATCAATCACAAGTTTATTGTGAGCTGCAATGCAAGTTGCGATTGATTTGGGGACTTGTGATTGATTTGAAGGCTTTATAAGACGGGGCCCAGTACTACTGCTAAATTTTGTATTAAAATTGATGAGAAAGTGTAATTTCTGCGTTTTAGTAGGGACATTGGCTAGAGAGGAACAACTCAAAATATCATGGCATTTCCAAGGCACATTGATCTTTACTGCCTTGTGTGCAAAATGCAGGGTTTCCAAGTGCTGTCTTGTTTAATCAGTTGCGCACGCCACAATTGGCCATTAGTAGCTGATCGTGGAATTTTTCATGATGATATGTCTATCACAATGTTCACAGTAAAACTGACATTGAAACTCCTCTACGATAAATGCATTCAGGTACAAAAGGTCTATAAAGCTTTTTTAGTAATACCCCAAGTACCCTGTTTGGAAATTACAATGTACACGTATGCTGTAATTTGTTTGCCCATGTCTTGAACTTGTGCCATAAAAGCAAATGAATCTTCTTGAGGTTCTGGAGGTTGTAAGATCCAAATTATGGACTTTGCATTTAATCAACATTTGAATACACCATGGCTTAAACCATAGTTTCAATTGTACCACCTTTGTGAATTAGGGCCTTAGTGTTTTAGAACAGTCAGAGTCTCACTCAGTAGCTATGTTGTAATTGCCCCACTCTCCTTCATGGTTCCAAGAAAGTTGTAGAGCTCTCTATTATTATATCTTTTATAGGTGATCCGAGAATCCTCTCGGATCACCTTCTGTATCTGTACTGATTCTTTGTTTTTCTTTTTCTTCTTCTTTATTTCTCCGCAAAAGTTGTGTAGAGATAAGCTCAGAAAGTGCATTGCCTATGAATGTCAAACTTATACCATATGTGTATCATGTCCCAAAGACGACGGGTCAAGTAAAATCGGTGACGGGTCAAGTGATCAGTCGACCGTGACGTCACTATGACGTCATTATATGAAAACACATTTTCAATCATATCTCATTAATGGAGTGGAATTTCTCAATGAAATTTACGTCACATAAATTTCAATTCAAGGGAATTCTACTCATATTTTCAGAATTCCTTGCATCGTTAAGACGTGCGCGTACGCGCGCGTTAAAATATTTGTATGCTCCAATCAAGCTCAAATTTTTTTTGCATACGTTTCAGACCATTTGGAGCATTTTTTGAAAAATTGAAAAAATTGGACGGACGCGTACGCGCGCGCACATATACGCACGTACAGCTCATATGCAATGGAAATTTCCCGGTCTATAAAGCTTTTTTAGTAATACCCCAAGTACCCTGTTTGGAAATTACAATGTACACGTATGCTGTAATTTGTTTGCCCATGTCTTGAACTTGTGCCATAAAAGCAAATGAATCTTCTTGAGGTTCTGGAGGTTGTAAGATCCAAATTATGGACTTTGCATTTAATCAACATTTGAATACACCATGGCTTAAACCATAGTTTCAATTGTACCACCTTTGTGAATTAGGGCCTTAGTGTTTTAGAACAGTCAGAGTCTCACTCAGTAGCTATGTTGTAATTGCCCCACTCTCCTTCATGGTTCCAAGAAAGTTGTAGAGCTCTCTATTATTATATCTTTTATAGGTGATCCGAGAATCCTCTCGGATCACCTTCTGTATCTGTACTGATTCTTTGTTTTTCTTTTTCTTCTTCTTTATTTCTCCGCAAAAGTTGTGTAGAGATAAGCTCAGAAAGTGCATTGCCTATGAATGTCAAACTTATACCATATGTGTATCATGTCCCAAAGACGACGGGTCAAGTAAAATCGGTGACGGGTCAAGTGATCAGTCGACCGTGACGTCACTATGACGTCATTATATGAAAACACATTTTCAATCATATCTCATTAATGGAGTGGAATTTCTCAATGAAATTTACGTCACATAAATTTCAATTCAAGGGAATTCTACTCATATTTTCAGAATTCCTCGCATCGTTAAGACGTGCGCGTACGCGCGCGTTAAAATATTTGTATGCTCCAATCAAGCTCAAATTTTTTTTGCATACGTTTCAGACCATTTGGAGCATTTTTTGAAAAATTGAAAAAATTGGACGGACGCGTACGCGCGCGCACATATACGCACGTACAGCTCATATGCAATGGAAATTTCCCGATTTTTTACATTTATCGGATGTCTGAAAAGTCAAGGAATATTTCTAGCAAGTTTCAAGTCAATCCGACTCAATATGACGTCATACGGGACTGTCAAAGTTGAAATTCCGCGCGCGCGTCAATGGCGATATTCAGTACAACAATGCCAAAAAACCGCCAATTTTAAATCCGATTTTACTCATCAGGATGGACGGTGACCCCCAATTTTCTTTACATATTCTGAAAGCTGATGAGTTGTACATGTCAGTTTATGGGTTGGCGATACTGAAAAAGTGATTAAAAGATATCAAATTTCTTAATAGAGTAAAAAAAGTAAATTTTCAAAATGACGTCATCAATTTTCAAGTTTACTTGGGCGTATCTCACTTATTCTTTGCCAATTTTCACCCAGATTTCAGTATGTTGTAGCTTATTAAATGTTCTTTCATTAATGTAATTACAACATTTTGATTGGATGGCGGCATCACCTCGTAAAAATGGATTAAAAGTAATCTTGTCAAATTTGACCAGTTTACGTGTTATCTCTATGGGAGAGCAGTTTTTCTGGCAGTGAAAATTGACATGACTATCTTTTTCGAGCATTAGCTCACTTATGCTTCAGTGAATTTTTCCCAGATTTTAGTATGTTGTAGCTGAGACTTTGGGCTATCGTAAGTGTGCCCTCCATTTTTTCATACGACGTCGGCATCACGTCGAAAAACTTGGTTGAAAATGGCACGTGGCTTCGATGCAGCGTCATTTTGATTAATACACAGGGCCTATGGAGCATGAAATAGGTCATTGCATAGCGCATCCGACTCGTAATCTTAAGGTCCCTGGTTCGAGCCTCACCCTTGCCAATATTTTTTTTTATTTTTTTTTTTAACTCTTTTTTTCTTCTTTTTCTGTATTTAGTCTTAATCTCCCTTCCTAACTTTATCTTTTTCTGATTTTTTAATGCTTCTCCTTCAAATTTCTATAAAATAACATAATTTTTTCTTTATTTTTCTTTCTTTCTACTACATTCTGTGCAATAGATGAAGAACAACAATGGTTATCAATCCCATATTTTGCACATGTTTAGTTCATGTCACGTACATTATTTCATAAAATAACAACTACTTGATCAGACACCATCTTGGGTATGTAAATTAGGGTCAAAGGTCATAAATGTTTTATCCTGTATCTTGGTGAATACATGTCCTATCTTTACCATATTTTGCACACGTAAAGACCATGTTACAAGGATCATTTAAAATAACCACTTTTTGCTCAGATGCCATCTTGGCTGTGCAAAGTGGGGTCAAAGGTCATATGTACTTCTTCCTGTATCTTCGTTATGACGTGTTATCTGTATGGGAGGGGATTTTTCTAGATGTGAAAATTGACATGATTGTCTTTATCGACGACTAGCTCACTTACCCTTCGGTGAATTTCTTCCAGATTTTAGTATGTTGTAGCCAATTTAATACCCTTTAAGTTTTGTTCATCAAAATTTTAATCGGATGATGTCTTCACCTCGTGAAAATGGATATAATGTAACCTTGTCAAATTTAACCAGTTTACGTGTTATCTCTATGGGAGGGAATTTTTCTGGAAATGAAAATTGACATGACGGTCTTTATCGAGCACTAGCTCACTTACTCCTCGGTGAATTTCTCCCAGATTTTAATATGTTGTAGCTGAGAC
Source organism: Diadema setosum (assembly GCF_964275005.1). Lineage (NCBI taxonomy): Eukaryota > Metazoa > Echinodermata > Echinoidea > Diadematoida > Diadematidae > Diadema > Diadema setosum. The sequence continues at coordinate 11,487,645 of NC_092704.1, read as the reverse complement.
TTTGGGCTATCGTCGCTATTCGCTCCATCTTTTCATACGACGCCGAGATCACGTCAAAAAACTTGGTTGAAATCAAACTTATCTTCGATGTATTGAGACATTTCTTTCTTTCTGCAACTTTCTTTGCAATAACTCTAGAAAAACAGCCCCTATCACCCCCATATTTTGCACATGTTTAGTTTATGTCACGTACACTGTACATTATTTCATAAAATAACAACTACAGTACTTGATCAGACACCATCTTGGGTATGTAAATTAGGGTCAAAGGTCATAAATGTTTCAACCTGTATCTTGGTGAATACATGTCCTATCTTTCCAATATTTTGCACACGCAAAGACCATGTTACAAGAATCATTTCACAAAATAACCACTTTTTGCTCAGATGCCATCTTGGCTGTGCAAAGTTGGGTCAATGGTCAAATGTACTTCATTCTGTATCTTCGTTATAGTTTATACCAGGGAGGTACCTCCCTGGTTTATACCGAATTTGGTACCAAAGATGGTAGACCTGACTCTCTTTTGGAAATGAGAATCCAAATATCACACGGCCAATGTCTCTAAACACAGATGAAACCTATATGGTCATGCCTATTGCGATCAGGACTCGAATCATTGATTATAAAAAAAAAAAAAATAGGATCACCTAATTTGTCAGTCTTGACAAATTCCGAGTCTAGTCTTCTTTTTTTTTTTGTTTCTCTCTTTCTCTCTATAAAGCACACAACTATCTTTAGGAGCATTAGCCATTAATGTTTTATTTTACTCTTGATTCGACTCGATATCAGTTTGTTTCGAGGAGCATTTGGGACAGTATTTGGGTGCAGACTGCAAGAAGTGATTTCAATTTCACAGACCTGTTCAATGCCTGCACACTTGATTCATGACTGAATGTCTTACAGACAGAGTCTATATCCAATCGTGCATTAGCCATTATACATGGTTGTACATGTCTCATTGTGGCAGATAATGTTAACCCATTCTCTACAGGAACCTGGTTACCTGTGTGGTAAGTCTATGTGGACTTAAGAATTCAGTATTGAACGGGTTAAAGCACATAATACCGGTAATGTCTTTGATTACTAATACTTGAAACTTTGCCTATTTTTCCTCTTTTTTTTCTTTTTTTTTTTTGTTGTATTGAAGAAAGAGGGTCAAAAGATTGACAGACTGAGAAAAAGAGAAAGGGTGAAAGATGTGCTTTTCCATATTAGTCAGTAGCCAGATGATTCATTTGTGTCCATCCAAAATAGTGAGGATATACATGTACATGTATCAAATATTATATGTGAGCAGTAAAACCTCAGTGACAACATACAACTGTTTTCATTGTACACTGTACAGTAATTTATGTTTTTGTGCTGTAATGACCTCTGCATTAAGTTGCTTTACACTGTACCATATATATTTTATGCAGTTGTTTTTTTTTTTTTGGTAGTATAATCCACAGATTGTAAATTTATGCCTCCATTTTTATCACACATTTATGTCACTTCAGTTGTATCATACATGATGTAGATGCTGTACACTTCCGTAGGTGGCCTTTATTGCAGACTGATGCAATTTCCATGTGATTCACCTGCAGACCATGATAAGCATTACTGTGCTAAATTGGGTTCAATGTACTATTCTATTTTGCAGGCATGACCTACATTGTACATGTACATGTAATTTTGTTTTCATAAGAGGCAGTCATACAATTGTATACATGTATAGTCCTGTTCTGTAAATGTAGTTTCAATACAACGTTGGTTTGTATCAATGATATGGAAACATAATTTGCACACAAGGGTTATATTTGTGTTTTCAAAACTTTGCTGACCCCAGCCACTTGATACAGTGTAGGCCTACCTGTACTGTACCCCCGTTTAGAGAGTTTGGTACTGTACACGTACCACACAGTTGCGCATACAGTAGTAAGTCAGTGACGTGGCTCAGTCAGTAGTAGCACAACTGCCTCACAATCCACTGACTGTACAGTGTGAGTCCCATCAAGTGTAGCTGAGCAATGTTGTATGTAATCATGCTGTCCCCTCTAGAATGAGGCAAAAATACTTTGCCCCTCAGATGCAGTAGGACATGAAATGGAGGTCCTGTGCACTTTTTGAGGGAGTCACAACTCATGTATCTAAAGGTCCCACTTCATTTATTCATCGCAAAGAGCAGGGTGCTAACCTGGTGAATTGGTCCTCCTTTAGCACATGCCTAGCCTACTGTACGATGTTCACTAGTGTACAGGTAAATGATGTTGATGGCTTGTGGTTAACCCAAGGTGACTAGAAATATTCAGCAAATGGCATCAACCAGACATGCAATTGAGCATTATGAGGAACTGAACATATAACATACAATTATGCAACCTGTACAGTACTGTAACTATTGTCAAAAATAGAGTTGGCCAAACTTGACAGGTTTTTGCCAAGGTTTTGCAGGATCCATGCAATTGCAATAGTGTTCACTAAGGAGTTGTTCTTAATTCTATCAGTTCAGTTCTGCAACATGTATGGAGCTTCAGGAGAAAACTGATTTGTTAAATTGCAGTTTAAACCTGTATTTACATGTACTATGTACAGCTCTAGTGTAAGTTTTCATGTGTACCATCCCATATTATTGCTTGTGACAGGGTGACAGAAATGGGGATATGCCATCAAAATAAACTCATCAGTGGAAAGTGAAGACAAGGGGAGAGAGTGTCTTTAGGGGAGAAAGGAGAGAGGGGGTGGGGTCATGTATACTTCAACTGACCTCAGTCAAAGGTCAACTGATCCTGCCTGTAGCTTGGGTCAGGCAGAAGAAAGACACAGGGCTTGAGTTGTCCCTTGTGGTATCTGGAAGATGGACTGCAGGCCAAGATTTAGTTCAGATTCTGAACGCTTTTGATTGGGTTTTGTCCTCCCTCTAATACAGCACACGGCAGTCTTGCACACAACGTTTTTACGCCTGTGCTTTCTTTGCGGCTTGTTGGCGATACCCGGAGAATATTTCAGGTGTGCAAATTCTCGGGTATCGCCACCAAGCTGCAAAGAAAGCACAGGCTGCCATGTGCGGTAGGATAAACCCAGTCAAAAACATTCAGAATCTGAACTGGCCAAGATTTGGAGAAGGTCCACCTTCGTTTTATCAGGTTATCTTCTATCCCCCCCCCCCCCCAAGTCCCCAATGGGTTAATGCCTGAAATGTGATCTCTCAGTGCGTATCAAATATCATGTTGTTATTACAATATGTCTCAATTCTGTTACTCTGTGTTTACACTACACGATCCTTCATGCTACAAGGGTATTAAATTTGATCATTTCTTTTAGGCATTATCTTGCAGATTAGAATGATGAGCATCTGTCTCAAACTACTAGTAGTACATGGACGTGTATCCAATGCTTCCATGATACAAAGGCTCTAATATTTCAAGCATTCTCCTGGGTATTGCATTTGTAGTACCATTTTTTAACCAAGGCATCGATTCTCCAGTGCTTGATGTGGAGAGTTGATATCATCAGCTGTAATAGCGGTTTTGTAGACTTCAGCAAAAGGCTTTCAGATAGACTAACCAGGAGAGCCTGGGCAGGGTTGGAATTCTAAAATATAGGCATGTGCACTTAAGGACAAAACAATCTGATTACCACTTGCTAATGACTGTATGCAAAATTTGTATGGGTGCCCGTGGAAAAAAACAAAAAGCATGATTGCTGCTCTCAAAGGTACATGTACAATGTACATTTGTAACTCGTATTCATGCCAGTGACTGTAACATTGGCACGTACACATACAAACTAAAGTCCATCATTTCCCAGCCACCACAACTGTTTCAATTATGGTATTTTTGTTGTAATTCTCAGATACATGTGCTGTGTACAAATGTCAAATAGTGAATTTGAAGCTATCCATTTCTCACTGTTTTCAGAAGACAGTATCATGCAGTATTAAGTGAATTCACTGTGTAATTATACCATTGAAGTACATTTAAAAGGATTGTATGTAGTACAAAAAATGCAAATTGTACAGGTTTTTGGAAAATTTGCAATACTTTCAAACCACAAGTACAATGTATGTCAGCCATTTGCTGTGGTGTCCAGTTGTTACCTGTACTTTGGAAATGGATGCCTTCTGAATGCAATGCTTCCATTTGTGTTTTGACACTTCATTTCTTGTACCAGACTTTGCATTTTGAATTACAATGTACTTCTTTGCAAGTCTGTTGACTTTATTTTTCTTACCTTATTTACCAACACCAAGTGAATCTGTCCTTAATTATCTTAACTATTATTTTTCTTCTCAGAGTTTACATCCACTGGGTATCTGGGTAGAGCTATTATAGAGTTTACCCATAGTAGAGCTATTATAGAGTTAAATGGGTATTTTCCATAGTAGAGGGCTCTATTAGTAAAGTAAACTTCTGTGTCAGTGTACAAAATCCTATTGGAAATTGAAAAAAGGGTACCAAAGTATGATGTCATAGCCATTCACCGCCATGGAAACAACATCTGTTACACAACCTAACCCGGCCCAAGAGTTAATACCTGGTTCCAACCCAAGCTGTAACAAAACATTGTGACATCACTTCGGCACTCTATAATCATTGAAACACTGAGCAATTATAAAATGTGAAAGATAAACTTCAGGGCCCCATCCTCCATTTCTCTCAGTTCTGTTTTTATTTTGTTGTTCTGTTTTTTGTTTATTTGTTTTTTCTAGAGGGGGGGGGGCTTTTTTTGTGAAGTTGAACCATCAGCCTTTATAATCTTCCAAGTTGTCATGACAGGTACATGTACTGTAGTAATTTCAAATTTCTTCTCCTATGTTTTTGTCAGATATACCCAAACCAGTCAATCTGGACGGTCCAGGCGAGATGGGCAAGCCGGTCATCATCGAACCCGAGAAGAAGGCAGAGTCTGAGCGGTTATGGCACATCAACGAGTTCAACCTCATGGCCAGCGACAGGATAGCGCTGAACCGGTCGCTGCCTGACGTCAGGCCGAGGGGGTAAGTCACGTATATATGTAGTGTTTATCTCTGGCTAAAGACTACAGGGGAGGGGGGTAAGGGAGAAAGATGGCTGTTGTAGCACAGACTTGCTCTTCACCCTTGTCAAGTCAATTAATGATACGTGGTTGTAGGACTGAGGATGGCTGTCTGGGGAGGTGAAATATTCAAGGGCAGGGGGATGACAGTCCCTTGTCATCACAAAGAATACACTTCATCAAATCATGGTCACCTACAATGTGGTATAGTACAGGGGAGCCTAGAGTACTCTGAAACACTTCTCTTGGGGAGAGCAAGATAGAGAGTCTGAGATGATGGTATGTATTTCATTGAGCAAAGATGTTTCTTGGAGCTATTAGTTTACAGTATATTAAGTTTTCTTCAACATGAACCTAAGAGATTTCTGTGATAGATATTAAATACAAAGGCGTGTATAATGAAATGAAGATGATGATTTCCGTTTATGATGATAATGCTTTTGAAATTCCTCTTCTAAAATGATGATGGTGATATTGATCACTGATCATACAAACATCTCATTTTGTGCAGATTAATGAAGTTACCCACTTCCATTTCATCTTTTTCCACTATGGGATATGTAATAAAATCCAGCATTGCCAATTTGATGCAAAGAGCAGCAAAATTGCCACGGGACTCGAGGGGTTAAAGAGAAGAAGAAATAAACACACTGATGTTTGACGCTATGTATACAGGCATGAAGGTCAAGTGCAATTGTGTTGGTCGATTCTGCTCAGTCAATAGCGACCTGTATAAATTGTAAATCGTCACTAGGATACCACATCCGTGGTAGAATGCTGAGAGGTATGCCTTTTAGATGTGCTCATCAACCATGCATGCTGCATTGAGCTCAGCACTGTTGTGATTTCACCAATTACTGATTGACACGATGATACTGTATCCAATTTCATGAAGGCATATTGTACATTGTATGCAGCAGTACGTGTACATGTACAGTACATCAACTGTCACATCTCATTTTTCTTGAACTGTGTAATTAGCAACAGAGATTTTTCTCCAATACATTGCATGTTGTTTGTCAGTTTCATTGTTTCTGGGTTTTTTTTTTTTTTTTGTCTGTTCTAATGCTGCATTATGCACACCAAATTTTTATTATCTTCATAAACTACAGTATGGTCTCCTAGGAATTAATTTATTGTTGTTATTGTTGTTGATCCCTTGATCTCAAGGCTTATATAAGGTAATCACAGTTGAACTGGTTTAAACCTTAGCCTCCTCAACATAGAGAATGATAGTACTCTCCGACAAGAATGACTTTTGTATTACAGATACACGCAAGGTTACAGAGACATGGATTAATACATTGTATGTTGAAGAATTAATGCCTTAGTATTTGTAAACATTGAAAATCACTTTCTTGTCGCACAAAAGAGGGAATATTGGTGCATAAATAACAAGTGTCCCTTCCCCTCCCCTTCTCTTCCCTTCCCTTCCCCTTTCTTCCCCACCTCTTCCCTTCTCCTCCCCTTCCCTTCCCTTCTTCTCTTCCCTCCCCTTCTCTTCCCCTCCCCTCCCCTTCTCTTCCCCTCCCCTTCTCTTCCCCTCCCCTTCCCTCCCTTTCCTCCCCTTTCTTCTCTTCCCCTTCCTCTCCCCTTCTCCTCTCTCTTCCTCTCTTCTGTCCTTCCCCCTCTCCCTTCCCCTCCTCTGTCCCTCTCTTCCTCTCTTTTGTCCCTCCCTTCTTGGGGTCTTCCCCTCTCCCCTCCCTTCCTTCTTTTCCCTCCCCTCCCTTTGCCCTTTGTCTTCCTTGCCCCTCCCTGGTCCCTCCCCTGTCCCTCCCCGGTCCCTTCCCTGCCCCTCCCCTGCCCCTCCCCTGCCCGCCCTCCTCCGCTCTCCTATCTACCTGTACCACCCTACCCTTCCGTCTCCCCTCCAGCTGTGCCAATAAAGTCTATCCCAAGAAGCTTCCCACTACCAGCGTCATCTTGGTGTACCACAACGAGGCATGGAGCACTCTCCTTAGGAATGTCCACAGCATCATTAACCGGTCGCCGCACGACCTCCTGGCAGAGATCATACTGGTAGATGATGCCAGCGATCAAGGTATGGGATAATCAATTACGATTCCATAGTACCCAAACTGATATTATTTCACATCATTAATGAAACTAAATGTACGCTTATTGTGAATTACGAGTTTGTTTATTTGTTTTTATATGTTGTTGTGTTTCTTAAAACTTTTTTATCCTCCCACCTCCCTAGGTCAACCAAATGGTCGACTGACCATCAACTCAGATTCTTCTGTGAGTGTACACAAAAATTTGTATTAAAACTCACAAAAGTTATGATTTTGCAATTTTTCATCTCTTCATGTGAGTAAGTCACTTGTGAGATTTGTACTGTGGAGTCAGTGACTTGAATCTCAAAGGATTTTATTCTCACAACGTTGACAGTTTTTCCCATACACGTTATGTCAACTTGTGTATTAAAATCTGCTTGGTGAGGTATACAGAAGACAGTCTTTTGTTCTGCTAGCGAATTGTCCATATAATCAACACAGCTAGCAACAACATATGGACAACAGTGATTTGCACAAGAATGGTGTATGCCAGAAACACAGTGAATGGGAAGCAGTGTCTGAACTGAACAATTAATTCTTGCTAGGTGTACATACAGTGTATTTTCATAGTATCAGCGAGTAAAACTTGCCTTAATACCAACAAGAAATAAATGGCTAGCATAGACGCATTGTGTAAATATAGATGTCAGCTAATTCTCACTTTTGTCTGGAGTAAGATTATGTAGCTCTCAACAGTGCTGAAAACTACATGTAGTTTGTTTGCACTGCATGTTTTGGTTTAAGTTACTTGACTAGCTTGGACTTAATTGTTCTGAAAAGACAAAAGAAAGATTCAACATCTTTCAATTTAAAGTCATTTAAATAGCAAACTGAGCAGTTGCAAAAGATACATTGTCATTTGATGAGCATACAGTTTCACAAGTACACTTACCTTTCTTCCAGGAGACTGTTCAATATTTACATTCAGACTTCAGAAGCAAAGTGTATTGCGTGATCTTAAAGTTCCTGAAATATAGGTAAGGAGCTGGTGCTTAAGTCTAGCAAGTTTCGATAGCGGATCTCTAATGAACAAACTGTAATAAACCCTGCTGTCCCTGTGACTGGCCGTTGCCAGTGTATATTGACTGCTCTAGCTGGGAAAGTGCGACCATACCATCAGTCATAATTATTACTTGGTTGCGCCCAGATGGTAATAACCAACAGTTGTTAATTATGATTATTTCTTGTGTTGCCAAGTCATTATGTGTCAGAATGTTGCTATTGTTGTTGTTGTTGATTCATTGTTCATGCATTGTTTCTCCAGACTGCCTGTGCGTTCGTTGATTTTAATTGTTCACAAATCGAAACAGAGGTGTAAAACCTCTCTTTACAAGGTGAAGTATAGGAAAGCAGTGTTGAAGAAGGAAATTATGGTTGTCCTCCACCAATGACTCTATGAATGATTCATTGCAGTCACCAAGTGTGCCTAAGTGATTAAAATCACTGTGCGTACCCTAGTCACAGAGTCCAGTAGAAAGCTGAAATTGCTAACTTTTTTTTTTTTTTTTTTTTTTTTAAGAAAGGCAGCAGACAAATAAGCTACTGATAGAGGCACTGCACAAATCCCAGAGATTGCTTGATGCAAACATCATTTAGAACAATACCAGAATCATAATTTCCTTTAGCCAAGGAAGGAGGTTAAATGTTTTCATTGGCTTTGGTTTGTGTGTTTGTTTGTTTGTTTGTTTGTTTGTTTGTCTGTGTGAAAAATAATTCAAAAAGTTGAGAACTGATTTGGATGACCTATACTGGAAAGTTTGAGAATGACACAGGAACAGATGATTTGGTAGTGATCTGGGAGTTTTAATGGATATGTGTTATGAAGGATTTTCAATATTCTAGCAGGTAGGGCCAATGAACTATAGGGAACAATGAACAAAAAGCTGTGCATTTTGTTGAGATTTGCATACGTTCACCAAAGTATGTGCTGTAGTTTCTGCTCGGGCGAGGAGTGCCGCGCAGCTGAGGGTTGATGATGTATTGTAAACAGAAGGCTTCTATATTGGGAAATTGGGCAATTTTCCACATGCATGGGTTGAAATCACTGATCTCTATGGAAGAACAAGACCAGTAGTGGTGGAAATGAGCTGCTTGGTGGAGGTCTGCACTCTCAGAGTGCTTTTCTCATTTGCTATGTTCCTTTTAATACACCTAGCCACTGCATCTTTTCGAAGACTCTAGAAGATGAGATATTAGAGTACTGAAGTGATGAGTTGACGGTATTTGTAATAGCAGCATGGACTGGAAGAAGCATGCGTAATCACTAGAACCAAGTGAGGTTGTTTAGAACCAGTTTTCATGGTGTTAAATAGCTATGACATCACACTTGGTACTCTATTATCAAATCTAGTCTTCTCGAGCCAGAAAAGGTCGACAAAGAAAGGAATTATCTTGTTCTCTCTATGAAACTTATAATCTTCCATAGGGAGAGCTGTGGAAACTCTGAGCGCAATCTCGAGATAACAGGTGGCTTTGAGCCCAGAAATATAAATCCAGCTTTGTCTAGTGATGCCTGAGAATCTGTCCTATATGTAATCTCAGATATGTACGCTAACACAAACACCAACACCAAACACGAAATGACACATCATCATTTGAAGTTAATATGCTCATGTAGTGTTCATCTCATAAATGTAAATACTTTTTGTTTTGTTAAGAGTAGACATTGTGTATGACATATGTACAGCTGTGTCAGCAGATTCATCACAAAATGCTCTATTAATTTTTATATTTTTTATTACTAGAATATCTTATTGATAACTATCTAACAATAATTGTGGTAAAACATTACTGCACATTAAAAAAAAAAACAAGATGAGAAAAACACTTTGTAACTGCTTGAATGGCAAGGACCTACACTCAAGTAGCATTCATGCTATTTTCCGGTTCCTATTATCCTTGCTTAAGTTTCCATGTGACTGCATATTTGTAAACATGTACAATGATTATCATTGCGTTGGATGATTAATTCAAGTTCATTCATTTATTCATTTATTCATTTATTCATTCCTATATTCATATATTCATTCATTCATTCATTCACGTAAATGTGATAATCTCAGGAGGCTACTGGTAGCTAGTGTGGAAAAAGCATGTAATTGCCTACACAAACAGTGGAGCTCAGTTCAGCAGATGTCATTGAACACTAAGCCCAACACCTTCTGCAAGAAATATGTCATGATTTCTAGGTCAACCTGCTAATACTGACTTATTTCAAGCTCAATTTCATCACCTGTGCTAGTGTTAAGATAGCCTTTAACACTAGAGCTAGCACCAAACTTGAGATCTCCCATTCATCAAGTAATGTCAGTGTGTAGTCTAAGCAGTGGAACAACAGTCATCCTAATTAGTGATGGTGAATGATTTCGTGTGTCATATCCCTTTGCAGTTCCTCTTTTGTACATCTCTAGGGCCCGAATTCACGAAGGTGGTACAAATGAAACCATGGTTTAAACCATGGACAAAAACCATGGAGCGCCAAGTGTCGCACGGAATATTTTGTTACAAAATTGGTCATTTTGTCGACAAAATAACTGTTTCGTTGACGAAATTATCATTTCGTGGATGAAATGTTCATTTAGTTACAAAATGTTGTCATTTCGTCACAAAATAATCATTTCATTGACGAAATGACTGATTTCGTAACAAAATATTCCATGCCACACTTGGCGCTCCATGGTTTTTGTCCATGGTTTAAACCACGGTTTCATTTCTACCACCTTCGTGAATTCGGGCCTAGGTGTTATACAACGGATATGTCTGTATGTGGTAATCTTGTTAAGCAGAAACTAAGGCAGGATGCAGGGCGATATAATGGGTGTCTATCTTCTCTGCGTTGGGTCCAGTGAGAAATAACCAGGTGGTTGTTATGGTAAATACGATGCTGTAAAACAAGTCAATAATTCTTCACGAATTGTACAATAGGGCTGTTGATGTTTTTCTAGTGGGATTTTTTTTTTTCTCTTTTTCCTAACCTAATTTATGGAGGAGGTTTTTGCGAAAAGTGCCAATATTTGCTTTAGAGCCAGATTGTTTCTCATTCTGCCCCAGCTGACTGGCGTACTACTGACTGCATTTTTAGACTCGTAACTCCACTCTGCATTCTAGATGACTTACAGCATTAAAGTGGAAGAAAATCAAATTAAATTGATTTCATGAACATAGGGACCCCCTCCACAAAAAAAAGAAGATATTGAATTCTAGAGTTATGCAGTGCCATGTTTTTGCAAAACAGTAGTATCTGCCATGATCACAAAATGCAAGTTACGTGTAGAACAAGGTGAGGATATCATGACTTTTCATATGTATCCTGATGGTCTGTGCAAATATTAGTACTGGGCATGAGCACATACTTAAACATACTTTGAAAAGTAAAATTAGGCCTCTGGGCAAAATTAAAGACTTGTCTCTTGACAGCTCTCAGCTAATCATTTGATCAGGATCAATTTATTATCACCATTTTTATAGCACATATTCCCAGGCACTTTCTAAAAAAAAAAAGAAAAAAAAAAGACTGGGAGATCCTTACGCAATGCTTAATACTTGCACTGGTCTGACTGTCCCAGACTGGTAAATATCACTGTCCACCCAGTAATTTTTCAGAAATTGCCAAATTTTCCAGTCGGACATTGCTGGAAAAAAATATCATTGTCGGGCCAGTCAGAAAAAGAAAGAAAATCAATAGGACCAATAAATTTCATGTTCAGACCAGTAAAATGTGGAAAAACTGGGTATTTACTGGTCTGTCAGGAACAGGTCGGACTTGTAGAGCAAATGGGTTAGTGTGCAGCCCTGCCCTACCAGATCCTTACCGTAATATTGTAAGGCAAATGCGAGTGCTTTTATCTATTTATTATCTTTTTTTTTTGGGGGGGGGGAGGGGAAAGGTGCACTCAAAGGAATCGTATTTCACCTTTATCCCCCATATTGGTGATGATACATGTTATATGAAAAGAAAGTTTTCTCAACAAGTTCACAAGCATATTTGTTGCATAAACCTGTACCCTATTTACTTTATAGTGTAAGGATTGCAACTTGTTGCACTTCCAATTCAAAAAAAAAAAAAAAAAAAAGGCGAGGGGTATCATCTTGTTACTGATGGAAAAAAAAACCAACAAAAAACTCAAATATTTGTAACTGCTCTTTTGTACTCTGCCAGTTTGTTTCTACTCATTGATTCATCATTAGACTCAAAAGAAATAATTCAAATCTATACACAATGATGGAAGATGTGTTAGTGTCTGAAGTGATGGCATTAACATGAAGTCGGCAGTAGGAAGCTGTAGATTCACCATCCTAGATTTGATGCAGGGTTGTGTATCAGTTCGATCCAACTTCCAGATGTTCCTTGCGGTTATAGGCAAGGATGCAGTGCATCTAATAGCATTATACAGCAGTTGGAACCTGCTAATTATCGTCATATCGCTGGCCAGCTTTTTTCCCAGACTCGAGGAATACGCCATTGCCGTGATGCAAGGCATGTAATGAATCCAAGCTATACAGGTACCATGTAGGCCCAGTATATCACAGTGGTAATGATGCAGAGCCAATGGATATTATAATAACTGTAAATTGATGCACTGTTTGCCGTTAGGCAGCCGTCTGATTTGTTTAAACTTCTCCACCATCTGTGCAGCGGGCAACAGATGGCTTCGTTCAGTGCCCGAAATGTGCCTCGCCGGCGAAAATGAATCCGAGCAGCTAAGTCGTAAATCAGAAAGCGATACATATGTATGTGGCATTCTGAAGGTACAGAAAGGTTGTTATTGGTGTGACATTGCAATGTTTTGAAGTATAGCCCTTTTGAGATGTAAGATATCAATTAGGTACATTGAAAACAGCTGGACTGCCCATGTTTGTTAGATTCGTTGCAGTATAATATTTTGATAGAGCTACAGTAAATGTGCTGAGTACTGAAGCACATATAATAGCAGCTCTAGGACATACAGTTGTGTATGTACACTGTATTTTCTATTTCACTTTGTAATTCAATGCAAGGCCCATGTTGATTTTAATGAAACCATGTCATGCCATTTTAACATGTGTGGTAATTTTAACCAGAGAGAGGGTGGTATTCTGTTTTAAAGGGTGTGTACACTTCTGGTCGAGGTGAGGATTTAGCTTTTAACGTTTTGCGAGTTATTCAGAAACCACTCTATGAGATGTCAAAGAGCATGTAATTCTAATGGGTATCAAAAGTTTATTTGATGAAAATTGGTTTCGAAATGGCTGAGATATCCAAAAACAAAGTGAAAGAAAGAGATCCTAATAAAAAGTGTGGCCTGTCGCCTTTTATTATCATCACTTTTTTTGATATCTCGGCCATTTAAAAACCGATTTTCATCCAATAAACGCTGAATCCTTCTAAAAATTACATGCTCTTTCATATTTCATGAGAGGTTCCTCACTATCTCACTTAGGAACGTTCAAAACATGAATCCCACCTCAATCAGTACTGTACAGTCCCTTTAAATTTCCAATTTTTGTTTGTTCAAGTCGTTTTTTTTTTTGGTTTTGTTTTCGTTTGCCCTGGAGATTGCCAGAAGGTACAATATGTAACTTCATCTTGTCTATCCATCCACCCACATACTTACAACGTAGATCTAATGCAAATTAATGATTCTTGCATCAAGGTGTTTTTTTTTTTACTCAATTATTGGAACCGATTGACAAATTACCCTCCATCAACTTAAATAGACACCGATTGTTCAGTGTCTGAGTAAAAACCATTGTAAAAAATCATCTCAGGCATATCGTCGCTGGGGTGGCAAGACCTCGTATCTGAAATTTTGGTGAAAATGACTTTTTTGGATGAATGGTCAGATAATCAGTGAAGTGATGTCCTGTCCATATCCAAGCAGTCTTACACACACACACACAAAAAAAAAAAAAAAAAAAAAAAAAAAATTAAGATGAAGCCATCACGGCATGTCAAGGGAAAGGCTTTCCCATTTGATATAGTGCTTTGGCTGCCATGTTTTTTTGCTCTCCTGAACAGTTGACATTTTGTAGATACGAGGTCTTGTCACCCCAGCGACGATATGTGACGATATGTGAGGACGATATGCGATATGTGATTGCCAATCACTTGATCTTGTTTGGAAATATATTGGATTCCTCATCCCCATCAACCCTTCCTTCACTTTGTCACCCATCAGAGTTAAAAGAACTATTTGGAAGTAGGTGTGTCTGTAGACATTGTCATTTCAGAATGTGACAGATGATATTCATTACAGTGCACTCTAGTTATAACAAACGTGGTTATAATGAAGATCTTGTTATAATGAAGCAAAAATTATATAGATCCCAAAGTTATTAGCTATACATCTACACATACTTCATTGTTTGGCTTTAAGAAAAATTGTGAAAGACAAAAACAAAAAACTGCTGGTCTCTGACTTATTTTTCGGAGGTACAAATGTACTATGTACAAACCTTCAGAATATGGCACATATGTTCAGATTAACGAACATTTAGGTATACAGAATTTGTGTGTTTCGGAATATGAACGAACCTCATTACTTCAGTTTGGATTAACCAACCTACAGAATGAAGAACCTCACCCCATCCTAAAATATTCTACTCTTCTGTTAGAACATCTCAGAATGTTCAGCCCTTTGAAGAACAAGACCAATGATCTACAATCACGTGATCATGTCTGTATGACTCATGAATACATGATTCCCAATATCATTTGTGTGTCAAGTATCTGTCACACTTCCTGTGATTTGTTGAGTTTTTTTCCAGAGTGAAATCAAGAAGTCATTCATGATCAGTTTAGTTGAGTGTCCTTAAAATGAACAAATCATGAATGGATTACTTCGTAGGTGTACATGTCAGATATCCATCATTACTCAGGAAGAGATATCTGGCATGAATAGTATTTGTAAGGATTGTGTAATAGTTCTTTGTTCTTTGAACTAAATATGAAATATCTAACTAATAAAAAAATACATCAGAAGTATTCTCTTATTTTGATGTTAAAACAGCACGGTACAACAGTAAATGTATTTATGTTAAAGATCAGACAGTTTAATATTCAGCAGTAAAATTAAAGTTAAGAGATGAAGCATTCATTAAGGTTACTGTAGAAGGCCTTTAGGTTCTCATATTGCTGTGATACCAACAGAGGAATTGTAGACACTGAACACCCAGTGCTTTGAAAGTAGAATAGAGGAAATTTTTACCTTTTACCCCTTCACAACCAACCACTTGAAATATTTCTGGTATCTTTAATATGCTGCTTAGTGTCTCATAGCAGTGACAGACTTGAGTAGTGTTAAATGTTCTCTTGAAGAAATGAGAAAAAAAAAAACAAGGGCAACATCAGGGAAATTTTGTCAGTCTATTTTTGGATTCGTAACGTAGCACTGTTGGCAGACATACACATGTAGCAGTCTATAGATTATACTTTGGCACTAGCTTTACATTGAAGGAAAGCTGCCCATGGACAGTGTGTGCGTGTTATATATACTGACATTTTTTTCTTACAGTTTGTTTGTGAATCACATTCAAATGTTTATAAGGCATGGCTATGAGGTGGAATCTCTGTCAGACATTTGCAGATGTGCACCCCATAAAAGGAGGCAAATGTTTGGTGATAAAGTGACAAACAAATTAATATTTCAGTTCGCCATCGGGCGTGCTCTCTGTACAGAAGCCAAGTTTAAAAAAGTGTCCCTGTCACATTTTGTGAAGGCACCTTAATCTTGATGGGCCCTCGAAGGGCTGCGTAACTCGTACCGCCTGAAGACGAGAGTGGGAAACCATCTTGGACCACCGGGTTTGCCAGGGCAAGATCAACACGTGTGATGCAGTTACGATCGCTTTCAGAACAATCCAGGAAAAAAAAAATGTTTCTCTGTCATATCATGCTCTCTCTCTTTCTCTTCTGCTCTCTTTCCCATATGTCTGTTTTTCTGCCCTTCCCCTACATGTGTATGCTAATACAATAATTTGCCATAGCAGAATCGGCATTTCAAAACGCTGATTTTCAAAGGGTGACACAACATTTGCCCGTGCGACAGTTGCTCTGGTCTCGAATATATTCTCCAAGGACTTACGGTTGTGATAGGGTTTTATGTTTCGCTTGATGTGAGGATTAGGATTAGGAGTAGGTTTAATAATAGGGTTATGTTTGTGGGTAGAATTCATGTTTGGCTTAGCGTGCAGGTATTTCGTAGGAGCAATTGTTGCAGGAGCAGTTGTCATGGAATCTATCCAAAATGCCCATAATAGGGGCACCATTTATGCTCAGCTTTTCTGAGCTCGAGAAATGGCCGATTTTGGGAACATGCAGTGTGCATTGTTGAAGCACTGTAAGCCCCTATTGTAGCAAGCTGTTTATCATTACATGTTTACTTCATGTGAACCAGAAAAGCGTTGAAATTACAATTACATCAGATATTTAATGTGATTTTGCATTTATGCTCCCTCATTATGGGTTTAGAGAGAATCGTCGATCATAAACACGATTTGCATGACTATGCTTCCCTGTTATACACTTTTTAGAGAGAATCGTCAATTGTAATGCAACTTTTGTTGCATTTTGAATCAGCGTTATAAAATACCGTTTGTATCAAAATGATTTGGGATGCACCTGTGTTTTGTATGTTCTTTCTGTCAAAGGCTGCGTTTATCAACTTTCCCATGTGTGAAATTGAAATGCCTGTTTCACTACCTACTATGAAAAGGCATTTATAAATGCATGCCCTTTTGGTATTTCTTGTTCTGCTGAAATTATGGCATTTTGATAGTGGGCCACTGACTGTAATACCTGTCATGTAGTAGTTTAACAGGAGCTTGCTTGTACAGGTTTGAGGATTGGAAAAAAGCAGCAAAACAACACAAAACCGTGTACTCTTGAATGCAAATATGCAGTTGAAATCACTATATACAGACTGTACACTATGTAGGGCAAATAATCATCACCTTGGAAATAAACACTAATGATTCTCTGAACACTTTAATGCCATGTGCGACTTACCCTAAAATGCAACGCGACGAGACACGTTTTCAATACTCCCACGTACAGTGTAGCTCGTCTGAGAGGACCTACTCTGGGGGCGGCATTCATAAGCCGGAAAATCTTACTCCAGAAACTTTGCACTTCCTGAGTAAATCCTGTCAGCCCGTATGCGCGGAGAGTGTCAAGAAGTATATTAAGATGCCCGTGCTGTGCTGGCCATAAAATACCAGGAGACATGCCTGGGTATTAAGTCTGCTTAAAGTGGGATCAAGTGTATCAGATGGAAAATAAACATAATGTGTAAGTGGTGGAAGGTGGGAGGAAGGGGGGAGGGGGCATTTTGGAGCAGACATGGCTTGGACAGTGATGAATGTTTGAGATTTTCATACTGTGGTTGACATGTGCAGTCATGACATTAATTACGCTTGGCCATATAGCCCGTGGGCGAGTAGAACTTGTGGTTGGGTAATAGTCATGGAGGAAAGAACACTGAATATCATAACTTTTCCTATGTGCTTTTGATTTGCTTGTTGAATGCTATCACTGCTAAATAAATAAACAAATAAGTGAATAAATATATAATGTAAATAGATAGATAAATAAAGTGTAAGTAAACATAAATAAATAAATGAAAAATAAGTGAATAAATGAATAAATGAATAAAATAAGACTAGTAGAATAGAATAAAGAATTTAAAAAAAGGGTATTTGTACTGGTGCTAATAGTAAAGGGCAATACAAAAGCTGCAGGCATTGATAATGGATTTTTGTAAAAAAGTTTGAGTGTTTCTTGATGTGCTTCAATTTGTGATGCTTTTGTAGGATGCCTACAACGTGTATGAGCAGTCAACCTTGCTTAAAGTCAACCTCGCATTCAAAATCGAATAATTGCCTAAGTTGAAGGTCTTTTCAAGTCCTCTTCTCTTTATAATCTGTTGATTTTAATCCCTCTTAAGTCAAATTTTCTCTGTTGTGAAGTCAAAACTATTTCTTCCGTCCAAATGGATTAGACTTTTAATAGACAAGGTCGATTGGATGTTCCTATTTTTCATTTTTCTTAAAACTAAGTTTTTGTGTTGGTATACATGGTCATCAGCGGAGTTTTCCAGTTCATATTGCATGAAAAAACTAGTAGCTCAGAACTTTTTTTGTGTGTGTGTGTGAAATTGGCTCACTTACTGTATGCAGTGTATACTCCCAAGACATCCCTCAAGCCCATGTAAAGTGCATTCTCATAAATTGTTTTATCCAAAGCACTATCTGCAAGTCAAGCAAATCACTTGTCCCTTTTGTCGTCGGGAAAATAAGACAGCAGTGTGATATTAATGTAAGAGCACTCCCACCCTAATATACATGTATGTGTCTACTTTTGGACAATTGTTCTCAACTGTCCATTGCATGCTGGGGGGGGGGGGGGGGGAGGGGGAGTTCACTGGAAGTGCCAATAAGGTGGACATCCGTAGAATATTACTGTTTTTTTTTTCACTGTCAGACTAGTCGTTGTACGTTCAGAATATGCCTACGTATATACACGCAGGACTGTTGTGACTGCAATTAATGTCCACTTTGACTGGCCCAAGAACTGACCACTGCGCACTCTCTGTTCTCTTGAGATTCTGTTGTCTCTGTACACTGCTCATCACGCCCACCAGGTTTCAGGGGGAAATGAGTGGATTTTTGTCAATTTTTGGTTCTTTCATATTTGATATATATCCTGGTGATAATTACCACAGTAATTTTTTTTTTGTCACTGTTCTCATAGGTAAAATGCCATGGTGATAGATACCTCACTGATTCATTTGGTACCATTTCTCATTCTTGAAATACCATGTTATTTCTGCCGCGAAAGTACATGTACATCTCTCTGAGGTAGGCACTGTACGTATTTGTATTATCCCCTTCCCCTATGGTGAAAAGACAGGGAATGTGTCAGGTCACTTAAGAAATATTGTTAAAGCCAAACGTTGTGAGATTGATGGTTTTTGGGGACACGATTTGCAATCCAGTCTCGTTTGCATATCTCATACATGATTTGCAAAATTCCAATTACCACTCTAAATATCATGGTGTTTGTCAGTGCATTTCATAGTGTATTCCATGGTGTATTTGCATTCACATTGGAAAGTGCTGAACAAAATTTGAATGCACCTTTTATGCAAGTGTTTCCTGTGGTAGAAAGAGCAACTGCTTGCCTGTTGTGTGTCATCTGTTTTTGTTGTTTTTATCAAAGGACTTTACACATCTTTCTTCATCCAAGCCACCTTTGTAAAGTATATGTACAATGTAGAAGACAGGTCATGTTTTCTTCTTTAAAAAAAGGAAAGAAATAAAGAAAATATCATAAGTACATATCTTTGATTTAGAGGTAATTTCACATCTGTAACAAGTCACCTATAGTAAAAGAAAATATTTAGTCAGAATTGTTTTTGGAGGATAAATTAGCTTTATATTTTATTTGATATTCACATATTCAAAAATGTGTAAAAGTCATCTTACTTTGCTTCTCCTTAATAGGGGCTATAACACATTTTAAGAACACATTTTATGTGAGGGCAAAATTAGTGTTCAGAGTGTAGTGTGCAGCAATCACAAGTGATTGCAAAAAAAAAAAAAAAAATTGTGGGGGAGTCGGGATATGGTGAAGAAAGCTTTGAACAAACATCAGAGTTGGGAATTGATTGATGATGTGTGTACACAAAAGCCATTGGGAGCGTGTCACTAATTTTGCCTCACCCGTGATAGTTAATGCCTGCTTTGCCATTATATGTCTTCAAAATCGCAGCAGTGCAACAAAAAACAGTAGCTGGTGTTTTTGGTGTTTTTGGTGTTTTTTTGTTTTTTGTTTTTTGTTTTTGGTCTGGTTAGTTTATATTAGAAAATAAAGGCAAAATTCAAAAACAGTGGGAAGGTGATTGATGTTCCAGTGCACAATGGAAATGGCAAATGATGAATGTTTAAGTTAGCTGTTACTATGGAAAAGCGAAAATTGTAATCATAGTCTGCCATACTCATAGTCATGGGAAAATTATATTGATAATTTTGGGGAAAAAAAAATTATCAGGTTATTACAAAAATACAATTTTTTTTTTTAGTGAATGATACATCTTTTCTATATTTAATGGAAATGTGGAAATTTCATGAAGTTTTCAAGCTATAATTTATTGAAATGGTTGTGGTGCTATGACAATTCACTACCATTGCCAAGTTGAGTCGGTTTGGGGTTTTGCAACGTTTATCACAGATTAACAATAGTGAAAGGTGGTGAACTTTTCAATTCTTTAATTGTCCTACCATAGATCTAATTTTCATTAAATCAAACCCTGTATCATTCTGTTCCTCTGGTGTTTACTACTCTGTTTGTTGTAGCTAATTTGAAAGTGATGGGAAATTTTGGTTCTCAGTAATTGGGGGGGGGGGGGGGATGAGGGAGGGATGACAGGGTTTAGAATGTATTTGCCTCTAGAGTCAATCATTCAAAACATATATGTAATACATGAAATGCTTTAAAAAAACAAACAAACCCTGACTTATTGCATATTGCAGGTGTTATTATCAACTTTCACAAAATGTGGGCATCAATATGTGTACATTTATAAGCCATACTGTATGCCTCATACAGTATGGCTTATAAATCTATTGTGTGCATGTATTCAGTATAAAAGAACAAGAGATAATTATGCCCAGGAGTATAAAGGTGGCTGGACGGTCGATAGCGAGCTATTGATTTTGAGAATGTGAGAATGCTTGTTTGGGGGTGGGGGGAGGGGCAGAGAAATTGTGTCTGCGCAATTTAACCTTGCTGTAATCATTTTGTCCAGATGAGGACAAATTACTGGGGATGGGTAATGAGGATGTATCTCCAAGGGACAGAGGAAAGAAAAGAAAAGAACAAGGGGGGGGGGGGGAGGTGATGGAGGAGAGAGAGGGGGAGGGTTTGAGAAGATGGGAAGAGAACAAGGGATGGGAAGAGATGGTGGAAAAAGAGAAGGAGAAAGAGTTTAAAGGGATGGTATAGTTTTAGTTGAGATTCGGATTGAGGTTTTAATTTTTTGTGAGAGGATTAGAAACCTGGGACCCATTTCATAAAACTTGTCATCAGTGAGTAACAACTGCCACATTTCTATGACAAATTTGCTCTCAGCCAAACAGAAGCAAGGATTTCAGTAGCTTGTCACATCTATGACAACTTGTCACTGATGACAAGTTTCATGAAACGGGCCCCAGGTAGTATGAAATATTGAGGAGTATACAGTTCTAAGAGAAATTCAAAGTTTATTTTGATGAAAATGGGTTTTGAAATGGCTGAGATAACCCCCCCCCCCCCCAAAAAAAAAAGAAAGAAAAAAAAAAGAAGAGGTTCTAATAGAAGGTGGGACCCACCTTTTATCGGGACCACTTTGTTTGCGTTGTTTTTGGATATCTCAGCCATTTCAAAAACCCATTTTCATCAAATGAACTTTGAATTCCTCTCTCAATAGAATCATAAGCTCTTTAACATTTCATATAAGAGGTTTCTAATCATCTTGCAAAAGTTAAGACATGAATCCCCATCTCAACCAAAAACTATACTATCCCTTTAAAGTGGGGAGATATATAGAGAGAAGGAGGAGGCACTAGTTGGAACACAGAGCACAGAAAAAGATGAAAGAGGGAGTGCCACAGAAATGAGAAGTCTATAGATTTCGTTTGGGAATCGAGTCTTGGGATATCAGTCCCTGTCGAACGAGATGCCCCCCAGTAGCCAAATTAGATCAGAGCCGCGAGGCAAATTCGTAAATTACCCGAGTTAAACTCGGTGGGCGCGCGGTGGGAGAGAGAGAGATACGTGGGGAAAATTAGTTTTGTTTAATGCAATTTTACCACAAACTCTGCTGTTGTTTTTGTCATAATGTTAACTTGTGTGTATGTGTGTTTCACTGTGTGTGTATTCACGTCTATACAATGTGTTGATATCTATTGCTTAGATATCATTAGTATACCCTGCTGGTGGCCTTTTTTCTTCTTTTTTTTTTTTTTTGGCGTGAAATTTTCGCAAATTGCCACTGGCATTCAATGCAGATAGTGTAGACAAGAACTTCTGCTTGCATTGTAATTTTGAGAATTTCTAGGCTCTTGTGAATTTGCAAAATTAAATTGCATTTTGAAAATTTCTGGTTTTACAGTACCTCAGCTGATGACGCAACTGTGTGTCCTGCCCAGGTACCAGGCACAATATTGTGTTACGCTGCACAACACATGCCTTCTTTCCAAAGGGTACTGTTGAACAATGTATTCACATTCCATTGTAAACTATGTCTTAACCGTGTGTGACCTCTTTTTAATTCTTTACAATGGGAATTTAGATTAGTTGATGTGGCACTCATAGGCAAGAATTATTACAGAGCATGATGATCCTGGCTGCTGAAGCCAGGAACTACATTGTACGGCATTTTCACCCATTGAGGACAAGTTCCAAGTATACTTGGGCAAGTGTCTGTGGGAAATGCTTGTTGTAGCAAAATCAGCACGTCCTCAACGGGTTAAAGAACAAGTTCACCTTAATATACATACATACAGATATATATGGATATAGTAGAACACATCATTTGAAGTCTGAGGAAAACTGGACAATCTGTTCATGAGTTATGAATTTTTTAAGTTTCAGTACTCCCATCACTGGATTTAAAGAAGACTTCTACAGCTTGTGATGTCACATGTGTACAACAATTAAAAAAAAAAATAGAGAGGAAATGAAACATGTTTTCATTTTTCTCGCATAACAAAAGAGTACTTGACTTGCATCTTTCAGAAGGCAGGGAGAATAATACCTTTCACATTCGCCAGTAGTATGTTGAGGGAATGTGTACTTTTTTAAAAGAATGAAATTTTGTGGAATTCTGTCTAGAGTTTCCTTAGATCATTGTAATGCATATGTGATATCATAAACTGCAGTAGTCTCCTCAACCAGCAGTGACCATGCAGAAACTTTAAAAAAATTCATAACTTTTGAATGGATTGTCTGATTTTCCTCAAATTTTCACTGATGTGTTCTGCTAATATTGAGCTACATTCACTCAATCCATATATATATGAAAGTAACTTGTCCTTTAACCACTTGTGATCTCCTTATAATTTTACAGTGGGAATTTAGAGGAGTTGATGTGTCACTCATGAATACAGTTTTTCGCCAGAATTATTACAGAGCATGATGATCCAATGCAGTTTGGCTGCACATGCATGGATGGGTATATACACTACTTGAAGCCAGGAACCACAGAATTAAATACATGTTCCTATATACACCCATTTGGCATCAGAAGCTGTCATCAGTGTGCAAGAGATGTCTTGGATGATCCAGAGTGGCTCAGTGCCAAATAGGTCTGTTTAATAAATGGTGGCTATCATATACCCTGCATACATGTACAGAATTTCATGAGAGAGGTTCCAAGTTGTTTTTAGTGGCACATGATACTAGCAGTAGGAAAGTTGACAATATTTACTTGCTCAAAGAAAGCAAGTTTCAATGCATTAGAACAGTGGAAATTAAAATAAATCAGATGGATAGTCATCAAATCATATTTGCAGTGATCACCTATTATGATGTCAGTGTTTTGTGGGTCTGTTTGTATGTTATTTGTGTATTTCATTTGAGTTTATGGTTGAAAATGACAAACTATCATACTTTGGTGTAGACCTCTTTCTCCCACTATTAAAGGTGTGAACGTGTGATGCAAAATCTCGTGAACTCCGTGATTTTTATGCCTCCGCCACGAAGTGGTGCCGGAGGCATTATGTTTTCGGGTTGTCCGTCCGTCCGTCCGTCCGTCCGTCCGTCCGTCCTTCCGTCCGTCCGTCCGTCCGTCCTTCCGTCCGTCCGTCCGTCCGTCCTTCCGTCCGTCCGTAATGAATTTTGTGGACAAGGTAACTATCAAAACCCGTTGAGGTATCCTAATGAAACTTGGCATGTATGTGTATTAGGGTTTGAAGTTGTGCCTATCAACTTTTGGGTGCATATGCTCAAGGTCAAAGGTCAAAAGGTCAAGGTCAAATACATAAAATTTCACTATTTCCACCATATCTATTGAATGCCTGAAGATTTTTTCTTGAAACTTAGTGTATACATGTATTACCCAATTAAGATTCTCTGGTGAAAGTTTGGGTCATGAGGTCAAAGGTCAAAGGTCAAAAGGTCAGGGTCAAATACATAAAATTTCACTATTTCCACCATATCTATTGAATGCCTGAAGATATTTTCTTGAAACTTAGTGTATACATGTATTACCCAATTAAGATTCTCTGGTTGAAGTTTGGGTCATGAGGTCAAAGGTCAAAGGTCAAAAGGTCAAGTAAAAATATTAAAACTTTTTTTTTTCTCCATACCTTGGAAAATTGTTCAAGGTATCTTCATGGAACATAGTATATACATATACTGACTGGAAGTGATTATCTAGAGAATGTAGGGTTCATGGGGTCAAAGGTCAGGGGTCAAAGGTCAAGTGCAACACTTCAAAATTTTATTATTTCCCTCCTATCATGCAATGCCAGCAGGGTTATTTTTTTTTACACTTGGTGTATGCATACATGTGTAACCTAATAGAAATTCTCTTGAAAGTTTTTTTTTTTTCTTCTTTTTTTTTTGCCTCAAAGGTCGAAAGGTCAAAGATCAAGTGAAAGTGCTGATCTAACTTTTTTCTCCATATCTCGGAAGTGAATCAAGTTATCTTGAAACTTAGTACATATTATGCATGTTCTACCTGAAAGTGATTATCTTATGAATTTTAGGGTCAAGGGCCAGATGAAAATGGTAACAATTTACTATTCAATTCAGAAATTGCACTTTTTCTCCAGACCTGTACCTTGAAAATTACTCAATGCCTAAATGTATGAATGGGTCAAAGTCGAGTTAAAGTCCTTAAATCCCTAGATACATGCTCTCTTATTCATCCAATTAAACCTAGGTCAAGGAAGGTGAACATTCAACACATTTGTGACAAACTTGTCATTTCAATATTTTGCCAATTTTGTGAAAATGTAATCACAAGACGTATAATCCACTTCAACAATTTACAATGTACCATGAAACAAGAGTGTGATCATATAAAGAGTGTCAAAACTTTGCATCATGTGGCATAAGTACAATGTACCAGGGGCAAGAGGTGTCAGAGTGATGAGAAGAGCATTTTTCAAAAGTGAAAGTCCTGGCAAGCAAAAACCATTAAGGTATTTATTCAAGGGACAAAATAGTAATGGTCCCATATATCCATAACTGTGTCCTTGTGTCATTTTGTATTACAAAGCAAGCTTTGTCATTTTCCTTTCTTTTTTTTTTTTTTCTGCTGATGAGCAAAAAAGAAAAAGAAAAAGAAAAATGACAACAACTCCAAGCAAGGAAAGCAAAAGTTGATTCTGTGTTAAACAATGAATGATGGTAAGCAGAATGAAGAACGTGATTTTCTCTTGTTCAGTCATTCAGTCATTCTGCAACCTTTTAACTCGGCCAAATGGTTGCCATACTAACAATGCTTCGATGCAAGTATTTTGTACCACCATAATACCTTCCATTCATCACCTGTGATCTTCCTCCCCCTCATCCTACCACAGAGCATCTCGGCCAGCCCCTGGAGGACTACATCGCCAAGCTCCCCGTCTCCATCCACGTGGAGAAGATGAAGGAGCGGTCGGGGCTGATCCGCGCCCGCATGAGGGGGGCCAAGGTCGCCAAGGGGCAAGTGCTCACCTTCCTAGACTCCCACTGCGAGGTGACGGAGGGCTGGCTGGAGCCGCTGCTGGCTCGCATAGCAGAAGACAGGTGAGTTCACATTCAAGCTGCTGGAATGCAAATAATGTGATCTTGTTTAATATCCAGGGTGGATTCTTCAGTGTTGGCACTGCCCTATCAGAGGGCCCTGCCATTATTATTGTCCCCGCCGAACGAGTTCGAGCAGGGGACTATGAAACGGGCTCCGTACGTGTGTGTGTCCGTGTGTGTGTCCGTCCGTGTGTCCGTCCGTGTGTCCGTGTGTGCGTCCGTGTGTGATCAAAATCTTCAATTTGCTACTTCTCTGTCATTTATGAGCCAATTTTGATTCTGTTTGCTTTATATGATAGCACTATGTGGGAGCTTTGAAACTTCTACACAGAATTTCAGTTGTGACCTTTGACCTTGACCTTTGACCTATATTGTACATTTTGCTACAAAATGCTACTCCTTCGCCATTTCTAACCCGATTTCGATTCCGTTTGCTTTAAGTGATGGCACTAGTTGAGGGCTTCAAAACTTCTACACAGAATTTTGACCTTTGACTTCTTTGACCTTTGACCTTGATTTTTTTGACCTGTATTGTACATTTTGCTACAAAATGCTACTCCTTCGCCATTTCTAACCCGATTTCGATTCCGCTCGCTTTATGTGATGGCACTAGGTGAGGGCTTCAAAACTTCTACACAGAATTTTGACCTTTGACTTCTTTGACCTTTGACCTTGATTTTTGACCTATATTGTACATTGGCTACAAAATGCTACTCCTTCACCATTTCTAACCCAATTTTGATTCTGTTTGCTTTATGTGATGGCGATACGTAAGGGCTTCAAAACTTCTTCATAGAATTTTGACCTTTGACTTCTTTGACCTTTGACCTTGATTTTTGACCTGTATTGTACATTTTGCTACAAAATGCTACTCCTTCGCCATTTCTAACCCGATTTCGATTCCGTTTGCTTTATGTGATGGCACTAGGTGAGGGCTTCAAAACTTCTACACAGAATATTGACCTTTGACTTCTTTGACCTTTGACCTTGATTTTTTACCTATATTGTACAATGGCTACAAAATGCTACTCCTTCGCCATTTCTAACCCGATTTCGATTCCGTTTGCTTTATGTGATGGCAGCAGGTGAGGGCTTCAAAACTGCTACACAGAATTTTGACCTTTGATTTCTTTGACCTTTGACCTTGATTTGTGACCTGTATTGTACATTTTGCTACAAAATGCTACTTCCGGCGGGGACATATATTACGCACCGCGTAAATTCTACTTTTCCTTGTTAACCTAGCATCGCCGTGTACTTTAATAATTATACTTGGGTCAAGAGAGACATGGTAGGGGAAATCATCTTGTCCAAGGACATAGGCATGCAACAGGATTTGAACTCTGATTGAAAGTCAAGTGTCTTACCCAGTATGCCGTAGAGGTGCCATGAAAGTAGTTTTTTCAGCAAGACTTTTTTCTTTTTTTTCATGGAACACAAGTAGTAGAAACCGCAATCATGTGAACAAACATAACTTAAAGGAGCACTTTACATTGTCATACTAATGAACATATTGTTGAATGAGGGATATGATATTATGCCATTATGATATAATTTGCCATTTCATCTAAAGTTTGATCATGGTAGCGATACTATTAGGATACTGCTTGTATCTCTGCAGGATAATGTAAACAGAAAATAAGTCATGGTAGGGCATGACAAAAAAGATAATACTCCCCTTTATCTGAATGCACAATTTTTTTACATGAGGGACAGGGCCTCTTGCAAAGAACAGATATAGTCCCCATTCATTGTATGTGCCTAAGAGTGAGTTTCACTTGCCCTGGACAATCAGGCTACTGGGTTTACAGCATCTTGTGAGTCAAAGATAAAGGGGTCTATGTGCAAGATCAGTGAAATCAAAACAGTCATTTCCTCCCCCTCCCCCCTCGAAGGAAAACACACACACACACTCACACACACACACACCCCGCACCCCACACCACCACCACCACACCACAACAACAACAACAACAACAACAACAACAGGAAATGTCAAAACAAAACACAAAACCCAGCTTGATCAGCAGGGGCAAGTACTATATGATAAAAGTTTAAATAGTTTGAATGTTCAAAGTTGTTTGATTTGGCAGACAGCCAGTATGATTTCATGAAAATAATGTCACTTGCCACAAAAATCATCATTTGTTTTACATGCAAACAAAATTTGCATGTAATTTGTGAAGTTATGTTGATGCATTGTCTTTCAGGATACATAAGAAAGTTCTCTTAAACTTTGCATGCCAATTACTTAACTACAATTTTATGATTGCAAAATTTAACAACACACCAAGATATTGACTTCTGTTATTTGAATATTTGAAGCAAATTTTTTTCAATTGTTATCAAATGCGATGCTGTTCTGAGTCAAGGTGAAAAATTACAAACTTTTACTTCCTGAAAAGGGAAATTGCTCATTTCTAATTCTGTGGACATGGTTCTGAATCATTAATTTTACCAATCCATGCGCATGAGTTTCTTTGAAGTTCTATTTTGCAAAGTATGCTTAGCAAATGTATGGGGGAAAAGAAGCCTTCTGTAGACAGAATGACATCAGTAGGGATTCTGTGCTCAAATAAATGAGGAAAGACGAACTCAATCAACTTTACACTCTTATAGTTGATACACATTCTTTTTTTGACATTTTCCCCTGAACATGGTAAAGCTGACGACAGTCAAGTAGCCATAAAGTCACTTTCACTTTGTTTTTCACTGACGTAGTGCGGTTTCTGTCCCTGCTGCTTTGCTTTAGAACCATCCATCTTCCTCGAAGATACAATATGTAAATGCTGTCCTTTTAATGAACGCTGCGTGGAAGTGGCTGCCACCAAAAAGCGGGGCTGACATAATTTGTCGCGAGGCAGCAGTACAGGGGGGAAAAGGGCAGTAATTGGCAGCGTCGGAAGTCCCACGTCAATGCGTTGGCAACTGGCAGAAGTATGAGGTGTGCGGGGTGGGGTAGGGTGAGTGTGGGGGTAGGGGATTCCCCTCGGATGAGTCCAAAGAGGGGCCCCAGGTGACAAATGAATGATAATGAGGGGATTATGCATTCAGCTGAGCTCTGGCCACGCCATACTGCCCAGTGGAGAAGTATTTAAAAGCGAACCAACTCTCAACATTCAGATTGAAACTTCGGTCAATCGAGTTTACCAGGGGTATGTTTCATAAAGCTGTTCTTAAAGTTACGAACGACTTAAGAACGACTGGTGATCAGTTCTTGTGCTGAATTATTGAAATTCTGATAAGTATAGCACATCAGAACTGCTCACCAGTCTTTCTTGAGTCATTCGTAACTTTAAGAACAGCTTTATGAAACACCCCCCAGCAGATAGGCATAATTTTTGTGTAAGATCAGATGCAAAGTCATGGAATCAATAACTTTAACCAACAACATTTTAATTGAAGAAGTTACGTGTGCTAAATTTTCAATCAGAGTGTTTTGTTACATTTTGTGCAAACTGAAGGGAGTGCTGATAGGCTATGACTCCTTCACCTTATATCTGAATACAAAATTTTCTGTAAAACATATTTTAGCAGCATGAAATTTTCGCGAATTGGAGCCAACAGCCTTTTTCACGGCATGAATTTTTCTCAAAGTGCCTCTTGCATTCAATGCATGTAGTGCAGACAAGAGTCTTCCTATGCATTTTAACTTCGCGAATCTTGGCTCTCGTGAAATTAGAATGCACACGAACATTCTTGTCATACAGTACTTTTGTAGCCTAGATTGCTGTTTCTTGAAAGCATAACATTTCAGAGTACCTTCTACAACCTTCTTCTACAATTTGTGTCTGATTGTTATGAAACTGCTTCTTCAAGTGATATTTTGTATGATTCCATTCCATTGACTCCATTTATCAAATTCAACCTGATAAAAAAAAAAAAGCAGTGTTTTGCCTTGAACCTTTTACTTTGATGAGTTCGTCAGTTGGCAAGTCCACTGGCATGCTTTCTTTCCTGATTGGCACCACTGCCTGGAAACTAATTGCCAATGTACAGAGATTGCCCAATTGCCTTAATCCTTATTGTGTCGCCATGGCATTTGTGTTTGACTGTGGTACATTGTTATGCCCGAGTGGGCTGGCTGATTTACAATTAGGTCAAGTTTTTTAGGAAGCAACTGAATGCTGATGAAAAAAAAAAAAAGAAGAAAAAAACATGGATCAACATGCCTGGACATACAAGTAGGGTGTCTGGAGTATTTTTCCAACTTTTAAAATTCCATGAGAAGCCAATTATGAACTCAGTTGTGTTCTTTGGGACTTGTGTGTTTAATATGAGATAGGGGCACATTTTTTCATCTGCAGGTTGGCAGTGCGCGATCAGACACCCTAATATAAGTATCTGTAAGGAATATTGCATTAGAGTCGCAAAAAATGTCCACCACGGATAATAATGTCTTATGGATGCAAAGTGCACTCAAGTCAGTCAGTTGCACCGCACTGCTTTTAAGACGGAAAAAGCTGAATCCACATACTATGTGATGTATGTGCCTACTGTAATGCTAATGGACTGATCGCATGATATGCACATCAGTTACCCTTTGAAACCTACTTTTCGTAAATGTTATTTTGCATTGTATGAAAACAGGTTTGCAACAGTGATGGCAGAGTTAAAGGGAAAGA
This sequence comes from Diadema setosum, assembly GCF_964275005.1. NCBI lineage: Eukaryota > Metazoa > Echinodermata > Echinoidea > Diadematoida > Diadematidae > Diadema > Diadema setosum. The sequence goes on along the minus strand of NC_092704.1, from coordinate 11,457,193 downwards.
CTACCATGAAAATTAGCTTATGCAAAGAGATGCAGAAAAGTGAAAGGAATAGGATTATGAGTGTTTGAGCAAATTCTGATCCAAATCTATGAAAATCATTTTTTTTTTTTTTTTGGTGTGGATCTAATCAAACACATATTGGCAATTCTATGACGTATAGCACTTTAGGTCTACCCATATGTGCTGTATTGTGAAATAATTAAGTGCTATTTTCCCATCAAGTAGATTTCCAATCATACATGCACCAGTAATACAGACATTATAAGTACTTTTCAGAACTATACATCTCCTCCATTAAAAAAAAATATAATTAATAAGAAAAGAAAGAGAGAGAGAGAGAGAGAGAGAGATACAATGTACGTCAAAATGTTGCCAATTTGTGGTTGATTGATCACAAGTTCAAAAAATTAAAACTTTCATAGTCTTCAGTGGAATTTGCTCATAATTTTCACTCTCCTTAGGTCCTTTTCTGCTTCTAATCACACAAACTTATTTTCAGGGTTGACTTCCCCTTTAAGAACATACAAGCATACTAGTACAAATAACAGCAGATGAGATCAACAATGCACCCCTAACAAACAGGTGGAATACAGGCACCCCTTAACCCTGTCATTGCTGAAAACAAGAGCATTTATATAAAGAGCAATGACAATAGTGCCGTGCTCATTGCAACAATTTTGAAATTTGGGTTGCAATCAGGGTCGTGTCTTTTTGATTCACCATTCTCACTGTAAAAGAAAGGAAAAAAGACTTTGGGTCGTGATTATTTGCAAAGAGCTGACCTGTGCATGTTATGAATGGTATGCTTTAAATACTACACGTATACTACATGTACAGTCTACGTCTCAAGGCCAATTCAATGTAAGCTGTCGCATGACACAGCATGTTAAAAATAGCAAGGTGTGACACGCAATGTGCATTTTGGGATATAAAATCATACTTTTTTCTCTTTTTTTTTTGCCACTATCATTCTTACTCCACAACTGCACATCAGTAAATTTGTGCAGTAATTTGTGCAATTTGGATTGCAACCAAATCTCTCTCTAAAAAAAACGCATTATTTCTGTTCTCACTGTGAACGTTTCGAAAAAACACATTATTTTTGGTGCAATGAGAATGGCGCCTGAATTGACTGGGCTCTTCAAGATCATCATTCACAAGTAGTGCATAAAATATACACTCTGCCGAGATACGGTGGATGGATGCTCTTAATACCTGGGGAGAAATTCTATCTTTAGGCCTTTGTGATTATAGCATTATATATGTGTGTGGCATTTGTGATAACCGAGTTCCAGATGATAGCATAATTGAGTGAAAGACCGTAAAGTGATGGAGCAAATGATGGTAGAGTAATTGAGTAACTGAAGATAGAGCATTGTAGTACAGTATTCATCGCATAATCGGGACAGGTTGGGAGTAGCAAACACGGCCCCTTTAAAGCGGGGTGCCCGATTTCGCGATGAGCACTCACCATACACTAACGGCATACGATATGTACATGTAGTGCACACACACACACACACACACACACACACACACACATGCACACAGACGTACTGTACATGTACATGAATACACAACCACGCTACCCCTCAGCGCGACCCTCTGGCTCTCCCTGCATTCTCGCATTGATGTAGAGCACATGGCTTTGCTTATGTAGGGGAGAAGAATGTCGCGAAAGCATGTGTTTCGCAATGGCATGGATACTTATACACGGCACTTTCGTGGCTATGCATGTACGTGTACTGGATGAACAGAGGTCAAAACACACCAGTCCGAAGCTTGCTTTGTAAGTTCGATGTAAACGACTACTGATGGGGAATCTTTGAAATATTGTTGTGGTATTTTGGTAGATTTTTTGTGTAAAATATCAACAAAATCAAAGATCGCTTGAAGAAAAATTGTCCCGTTTATCAGAGGTCCCCGCCCGATTATCCAGTGAAAATAACATGCATTGGAAATGTTTCTGGGAAGCGTATGTCATTTAAGCGAGGTTCCCGATTATCAGATGCCCGATTATGCGATGAATACTGTATTAAGACGCCAGTCTATGAACTTTTCTTCGCACTTTCGCGTAAGAATTTTTATTTGCTTTTTCATGCATTCCAGCTTATGACTACCTGATAACTGTAATGATTCAGTAGAAGTTTATTCCCTCAAAATCTTTGTTAGGCTGGTGTTACATTTACTTGCCCAAGTGTACTGATTATGGGGTCTGATGGTGAATAATACAAAATATATGCCTCATATGATATTTTCTCCATTGATTCAGACACGTTTACAATACTCTGAGTAGAAAATAAAATAGTCATCAGAGCAAGTGAACTTTGGGTTCGGGTCATTGAAAGTGAGTATGAGTAAAATTCTCCAAAATTCACTCGATTCACTGGGCAAGTCACTGCCTACAAAAATTTTAGGACTTTTTCCTGTGAATTGCATCATGAGGCTACTGTTGCTCATATACTGTAAATAATAACAGCTGCTTCTACTCCTCGTGTGAGCACTGTCAACTATACGAAGACAGCCACCTTGTACAGATGTATGATGTGGGCAGTGCTTTCAATATTGATTACACTCTGCTATTTTTTTTTTCTTTTTAGGAAGTAAGCTAGTGCATTAGGCAATTTAGATTGTAATTGTTGTGTCTACCGGTGGTGCGTGTCCTTTGCGTCTTTGGGATCAGATCGCTCTAGCGAAAATTGGCTAATGTTCACCAGGCTGTTTTAGTTGGAGTGCAAGTTTAAAGTCTGTTTAAAACTGAAATACCATGTTTGATGTCGTTTGATAGTGGATCTTGTGGAGCATGCACACATCTTCCCCTTATTGTGTTGTCTGAGAGTACTACAGTACATCAGAAATAGCAGAACCTGCCCAGATGTTTTGGTGCATTCAAGATTATTTTATGTCAGTCTCCTTTGTCAGACGGTAGCACAAAGTCTTTGGGATGAATTGTGAAAACCACACATCAGAAGAAAGGAGTGGGACTGTTATCTTCATAATGAGGTGGAAATGGCTGACTTAAATGTAAAAGAGAAGTAGCAGTGCTTTTGCCAAATTCTTTCTTTCATATGTCCTGTATAGTCAGACTTAGATCAAACTTTGAGCTAGAAGTTACAAAATGGAGACAAATCACCAGACTTGAATTTCAGCAATTTATAGCAGAAGCAGTGGAAGTTCTAGCCATGATAATGAATGTGATGTCTAAATGATGTCTGTGCTTGTTCTTTGTTGAAGCCTTACACATGCTGTACAGTTCATGATATCATACAGCAAACACGTACAAAGAGTGTATATCAAATGCCAAGATATGAATAGCGACCATTCGTCCTTTTGGCTGGCTCGTGTAATTACAGTCCATCACATGATTACTAAAGGATTGCTCAGGTTTAGTCTAATTGTATTACAATTGTGTCTTTGAATATTGTTTGTAAAAATGGACAAAACAAAAATAACTTTTTTGTAAATAGAAAAATTAATGCCTTGAAGCAAGGCTAAACAATGGAAATAGAAGTACCCCTAGACACAATCTGTAATCCTTCACTCAATATCTCATGGGGCGACAATGGAAAACGAGGGAAAACCCGTCTGACAGTCATATCCCCCACGCTGCGACCATGTAGGATTCTGTGAGCTTTGTGCTGTTATTCTTAGTCATCAACTCTGTGATATATGAGGGCAGTCTACAGCTTGTGTATGATAGGCAAAAACCAAACGAAAATAGAAACAAACACCCCCCTGAAACCTAGGCTGTAGGCTTGATACTCAAACTAGAAACATTCGTGGCATGGAACTAGATAATACATGAATGGGAGCATACAACCTTTTCCACAGCATGAAAGTTTCGGGAGTCGCCACTCGCATTCAGTGCGTTGCATTGACGAACGCTTTTGACATATCTTGGCTCCTTGCTAAATTCATGAAAGTTTATTGCATGCAAAAATTTATGATCTACAATTGCAGTACATCTGTTGCACAGGTTTCCTTGAATCTCAATGGAGGATTGATGCAGTGAAACTGGAGTAAAAAAAATGTGTTCATTGGAAAATACATGTACTTATAAGCCTGAAATTTTTGTGTGTTTGATTCTAGGGATTTAGAAATTGAACGTTGTGTTTGGAAAGCAACAAGGACTTACCACCATAACAAGTAACTCTGTGAGCCTTTAGTATGGCTTTTAATAGGAATGCAACTTTTCACAAGTTTAACCCCTAAATTTCAGCTGTAGGCCTGTGCTTGTTCCAAATTCATTGTTGACCATTTTTTCGTACTAGTATCACAATGCATCATATTGCTTTAAAGTTATCTAAATATGAACATCCAGTGATACAGTCATAATTTCATATGAAGTGTCAAGTGAAAAGATGGACAGTTCAGATCTGTCAGTATGTTTTCTCGAGCCAAAGTGCCTCTCCTTTTATACTCCAGCCAAAATTCCCATGGGCAATACTTTGTTTTAGTTGGTGAGGTGACGACAGCACAAACTGATCCAAGTTTTTAAATATTCTGGATTCTCAGTTAGCGAGAGGTTCAGATAATTGACAGATTGGTATCAGTATAATATCAGAGTTGTTGCATTCACTTTTGTCTCCAAAGCCAGATTACAGTGGAGGGAAAAAAAGTCTTGCCCTTTGATTGCGGACTGTTCACACTTGTGCCTCCCTTCCCCTCCCCAAAGCAAGGGGCCACAGTCTGTATAATAACACTGGCTCATCAAAGCCGGTGCTGGCTGATCGGCCCACACGCACAGAAATTGCGCTCCTGACCGGCTTTTTAGGAAAGTCATTAACTCGCCATTAGGTTGTGTGCTTGCTGGCGTGTGGTGCAGCAGGCCGCCCTAGGCGTAAACCCTCCACTGAGATTTTGTCCCTGAATCCAACAAGTTTGCTTGTGCACAGAAGAGGCTTTTTTACCCCCCAAAATCATTCACACATTGACTTTTGGAGGGGATAACCCCCTCATTGTGGGCCATTGTCCATGATGCGGAAACAAGCGTGAATAAGGAATAATCACTGACAAAGCTACTACTTTGCACAAATGTACATGTATCTGTTGTGCACTATGAAAGGCCTTGATGTGTTAAAATTTATGTACAAAAATATACAGCGTACATTTGTACATGCACATGAATACTATTTTGTGTGATATTTTGGATACAGCAAATTGCACGACAAATAGAGCCCCCACCCCCACTCCCCCCCCCCCAAAAAAAAAAAAAAATATAGATTCAAGGAATAAAGCCTGTCCTTGACCTTGAATCTTGGTACAGTTGTATAAGAACTTGAAATTACAGTGTATCTGGAGATATGATATACATGGATTTTGTGTAATGTTAGTAGCACAGTTTGAACAAAATGAATAATTTGAACATGATTAAAGATACAGTCATTCTGGCCTCTCTTAAGAAACAGTCATTTTAAAATAATCAAGCAAAACAAACAATTTTCCAAGTCGTGGGGGAAGGATAATAATATGGCAACTAAAAACTACATATAAAATGCTATATTTTACGGTTTTAATAATATTTTGTTTTCCTTCCAAATTTGTAACAGAGTTTTCTCAATGTGCCTTTGTGAGACAGCCTAACACAGTGTAGGGTATCACTTCTGTGGGAATGTTTTAGCAAAGCGTGCGTCACTATAAATGCGGTTAGACATTTAAATCATGATATAAGGCATAACCTTGAATAGTTATCAAAACAGCAACCTCAAAAAAACCACATGTACTTGTATCAAGCATTCTTGGCTTCTGTCCCTACTAAGCATGTAGTGTAGCATATATTCAACTTTACACAGTTCTATACATAGTGCTGTTTGATGATTTTAGATTCACTGAGCTGTATTTTTTGTTTAAACAAATTTTCAAACATTTCACTCCTATCATTTAACAGTGACATTGCAGTCTTGAATAAGAAGTTCTGGGTGAAAAATCCTACCCACACGTACATTGTAGTACACTGTACATGTATGCAACAAGCGACATTTTGATCCCCCCCCCCCCCTTTCCAGGGTTAGCTTGCATCATTGTGGTCTATGATGTGCCGTGGTATATGTGTGTGTTGTATTCTACATGAAATCCTGGGCCAAAAATATTTAAAGACAATTAGGCAGCTGTCTGATTTATACATCCTGTGTCTGGGCAGCTAGTGTGCTGCCAGAAAAAAAGGGGGGAAAAATAACATTAAAAAAAATGAAATTTATGAGTGGAGCAAAGCTTTTGACAATGATTCAGTGAGATTTTATTGTTGGTTTGTAAAACACACACAGGTTCCCCCCTCCCCCCACCCCCCCCCCCAAAAAAAAAAGAACCCCTAAAAACCAACAACAACCCAAGGCATAAGAAGGTAATTGGTAATTGGGTGAAGAGAAGTAGTCTACACACTTATGTATAAACTAATAACTTGGAATATCCAGTATTCATTCTTTTGATCGGAGCTTGATAAAAAATATGATATGAACTACCAGCAGATGGGATGGTGCAGTTTCTGTTGTGGTGGGGTTTGCAGTTTCCAACATTTTTTGATGATGATTTTTTTGTTGTTGAGATAATGAGAAACCTCTTATGAAATATGAAAGAGCATATATTTCTAAGAGAAATTCAAAGTTTATTTGATGAAAATTGGTTTTGAAACGGCTGAGATATCCAAAAGCAAAGTAAAACAAAGTGATCCTAATAAAAGGTGGGTCAGACCTTTTATTACGATTGCTTTGTTTTAGATGTTATTGTAATTGATGTTATGGACACACTACATAAAATAATAACACGGACTAGGTTTTGGCATCGAGTGTCACACACGGTGGAAACACGGTATGAAAAATATATCCCTGAGGCGGGGATATTTTAATTCGTAATTCTCTCCCTGAGGCGGGGATATTTTGATTTATTCCTGTCAAGTATGAAAACGATAGATTCAGGAAAACATTCCTGTCAAGTATGAAAACGATAGATTCAGGAAAACACTGAGATACATAATTATGTGTTCTGTTGGACCGAAGACTATGCTGTTGATGGACATAGTACATGTAGGTATGGTTATACAGTCAAACCTGCCTCGGCGGCCACCTGTCTATAGCGGCCACCTGCCATATACAGGCACTACAAAAATTCCCTCTGAGAAGAAAGCCATCTTGAATACCCTGTCTGTAGCGGCCACCTGTCAAAAGTGGTGACCTTGTTCGTCTTCCGTAGCTGACAAGCTTTGACTTTGTCACATTATCTGTTTACTTAGTATTATATCCATTCTTTAGTGTCTCTGTTTGTTTGAGTTTTTGGGTGTGTTTTTGTTTTGTTCTGTTCTGTTCTGTTTTCAAACATTGTAATATTAGTCAAGTTGCCCCTTCTCAAAGCTGCCTCAGAGAGGGAAATTTTTGCAGCACGTCTGTGTTCACTGAGTAATTTGGGCTGTGTTAGACGTATATCTAAAAAAAGAAAAAGTGGTAGTCACCTGCACATTGCCACACTGCAGCAGGTAGACTATCTCTCTCTTTCTCTCTCCCCCTCTCTCTCTCCCCATCCCCCTCCTTTTGAGTATTAAGACATAGTACCAGCAAGCCATTCATGTAATTTTGTATGACCTTGTCAATATCCTGTTGTTTGATGGTTGGGTGGTGAACTCGGCATGATGCTACAAGCTCAAAAAAAATCCATGGCAACAACAACAACAAAATGGTGACTGATATACTCTCACCATATATGTTTATTATATATTCAGTGTGTACATTTTCATGTACACTACATTATACAGACATTGCAAACTGGTACTGTAAATTCTTTGTGTACATACATGTATTTCGAGAAGGATGTTTGCTCTAAGAGGAAGGAAATTTAGTTTGGATGACGGGAGTGAATTCTCTGGAAGATTTAGGGGAAATCTGACTGAAACTATGAAAAAAAAAGGGTTAAATCCATGCCCAGATTAGTGTAAAGTCATTAAACATATTGCATAACTGGAGTGTGTACACACAGAGTATGCCAAGAAATCTATGTACAGTATGTTGGTGACCTTTTTCTTACAAGGATTTTTTTGTCTTTGTTTGTGAAGTATTTTTTTTTTGTTAAGTATTGTTTGTGAAGTATTTTTGTTCCACATTTTGTTTCTCTATGGAAGCATTTTTTTTTTTGAGAGTCTACTTTAATACACACACTTTGCACTACAGAGGAAGTCTTAATCCCCACATTCACATTTTCATAGAAAAGAAAATATACATCTTTTTTACAGGAGGTAATTTTCCTGATATCGCATCGCAATTTGCAATGCATCTTTTATACCACTGCTGCACGAACTATCTTTTGTGTAGCAGTGTTGTACTTCCATAGAAGAGTCCAGGATAACCTGACATGGAGCATTATTCATCAGCCGAAATTGCTATTCAAATTAAAGTTAGAAAAATACTCCCTGTTTCGGTCCTTTTTGTGTGTGAGTGTAGGAAGCGGACTGTAGGATCACTAGGCTAGGTGTTTCATTGTCACATGACTCCGGACAGATATTTATAGGTGCCCTTGGGATGCCACATGAGATGATGCACTGACAGTGAGATGGAGGCTTAACATTTAGTTTCCCTTGTCTAGTTGACCTAATTATTTGCTGATATGTTGCCAGTAATGCTGCTCAGCTTTCAACGAAAACATCCTCCTGTCACACCTGTATGTGAGATATATTTTCCCTTTCTTCCTTTCCTCGATTTTTTTTTCAATCCCCAGCCCCTCCCCCCACCCACCCCATTCTGTCCAGACATGCCTCTCTCTTCTCTGTTCCTTTTTCTGTCTGTCTGTCAGTCAGTCTGTTCTGTCTGTCTGTCTGTCTCCTTTTCTATCACTGTCAGCCTATCTCTAATTCTGTCTCTCTGTTTTCTGTCTCCCACTCGCTATCCTTTTCATTGTAGGTCTGTCTGTCTGTGTGTCTGTCCGTATGTATGTATGTCTGTCTGTTTCTCTTTTTCTTTCTGTATTCCAGTCTTTCTCCTTTTATTTATATTTCTATCAGCCTTTATCTAACGTATCTGTCTGTTTCTCATTCTCTCCAGCTGTTTTTCTTTCTCTCCCAGTTTCTCTCTGTCTCCTTTTCCGTCTCTGTCAGCCTCTGTCTGTTTGTCTCTCTGTTAGTGTGTTTGTCTGTGTCTTTCTCTACCTCTCATCAATGAACTGTCATTCATGGTGTGTTCAGTGCAGCAGTCTACTATCATAGTTTCTTTTTTGGATTCTGTCGATTTCTCCTTTTCTGCAGGACGACGTCTGTCTGTCCGGTGATCGATGTCATCAGCGACGACACCTTTCAGTACCAACACGGGAATGACCCCCAGATGGGAGGCTTTGGCTGGTCCCTATTCTTCAAGTGGTACCCTGTGCCCAAGAGGGAGCAGCTTAGGCGGAAAGGGGATCCAACAGAGCCAGTGAGGTAATCAACGTCAGAAGGCCTTGAACTGGCATGGACAAAGATGATCAAATTCAGCGCATACAGTTGTACATTATATGTGCAATGCCAATTCCCTAGTACAATTACGGTTACAGTTCGTTATTCCGAAGGTTCTTTAGTCCAAAGGTTCGTTATTCTGAAGGTTCATTATTCCAAAGATTTGTTATTCCGAAGGTTCGTTCATCCGAAAATGTGATAAGGTTTGTTTTTCCGAAGGTTCATTAATCCGAAAATGAATTAAGGTTCGTTATTCCGAAGGTTCGTTAATCCGAAAATAAAACAAAGCTCGTTATTCCAAAGGTTCGTTACGGACCCTATTTCATTGTCGGATCAACGAACCTTCGGAATAACGAACCCTATTTCATTTTCGGATTAACGAACCTTCGGAATAATGAACCATATTTTATTTTTGGATAAACGAGCCTTCGGAACCCTACTTTATTTTTGGATAAACGAGCCTTCGGAATAGCGAACCCTATATCATTTTCGGATTAATGAACCTTCGGAATAATGAACCTTCGGAATAATGCCACAAATGTTCGGATTAACGAACCCTTTTTCATTTTCAGATTAATGAACCTCTAGGTATAGGGAATTTGTGTGTTTCGGAGTAACAAATCTTCGGAATAACGAACCTTCTGAATAACGAACTTTCCAAATAACGAACAGCACCCACAATTACAAAGTCCTTCAAAGTCCTATGGAGGCAACTTAAAACAATCAGTATTCAATCATGGTTGTGTGCTTATGAGCATTCATTTATTCCACAGCGGCCATGTAAAACAAACTAATCATTGTCAAATTCCAAGTCAAAGCACTTATCACAAGCCAATGTTGTATTGAGCATCATACTATTAATGTATGTCAATTGTGTCGCCATGATTCAGTGGAAAGTCAGTTCTTTGAGATCCTTGGGACCAAGACAACTTGTTCTTCGTATCAGATATTTTGTTATATCAATAGTCAATAAATTAGATACAAAACAAAGGAAATAAATTGATTGGGACTAGATATAAATTAGTTTGTTATATCAAACAATTTGTTGCATCAGATCTCTTTGTAATGAGTTTCCACTGTATTGAAATTGTAGAAGAAATACCTGAAAATGTTGTTGAGGGTCACGTCATGTTATCCAAGGAACTACAGACCTTCCCTCTTGTGTGGTGCATAAATGGTGAAAAAAGTTAGAGTTAACAAGTATTTCTGCAGAATGACTGTGGCCCACAGTCACATCAGGTCAAAGGTACATTGATTTTGTATTGTATTACATGATATGGAAATGAAGCAATGAAGATTCTTCCCAATTTTGGCGATGGCTGTATAGTATCAAATGTGGAATATACTGCGCATACACTTCTATGTCTTTTAGTTGTACTGCATAATATATAGATTCACCCAGTATATATTTTGTATATTATTTAAAAAGTAAACAGACATTTTGTTTTGTCTTGTGTTATAGATTTGACTTTTTTTCCATGATGTGATTAAAGGCTATTTTATAGGCCATACAGAGATAAATGCACATGGCTTGGCACACAGTGATACCATTACTGTGCCCCTAATAAACTACATGCTGTAAAAGTGAATTTTTTGCAGTCGAGTTATTTTCACACTCATCCAAAGAAATCAAGTTTTACTGTTTTTTGATTATGCAGCATTAAGACATCAACTACTGGAACATAGGGTGAGCAAGAATATTTGTGTGCTTTTATTTTCGTGCTGGTTTCTGGTTATGTGAATGTGCAAAAATTTCAACGCTGCAAAAATGTCCACTTTTACAGTAAAAAAAAATTGTACATTCAGCTGAGAACCTTGCTAGAAATCCATGTTTCATAGTTTGCCTTGTATTTTTTTCTCTCCCCCTTCACCCTCACCCTCCCCCCCCCCCCCCCCCCCCATCCTAATGCAGGTCACCCACAATGGCCGGAGGTCTCTTTGCCATCGACAAGTCATATTTTGAGGAGCTTGGGCAGTACGACCCAGGCTTCAACATCTGGGGAGGGGAGAACCTCGAGCTGTCTTTCAAAGTAAGACAAGTGTCTAGGAAAAAAATATACTAGGAACTTACTGTTGGATTACACCATGTGTGTAGGGTCTCTTGAAAGGACTGTAGTAGTCTTATTGGAGGGACCGCAGAAAAGAAATGGGAATCATTTTCAAAAAAAAAGGTAGCACCAAGTATCGAGTTGGAAGAAGAAAATTTGTGTATTCCATTATCTGCATGCAAACAGAGAGAGAACAGTTAGTTTGGAAGGATATTATCCGAATGAGCAAGACATACTGCATTCACTTGCAAATTTGTCAACATTACAAGTGTGGCATATAGTAACTTTCAATATGGGTAATATTTTAAAAGCTATGGCTCTATAACCAGTAAGCTAACTTAGAACAAATTATTAAGATTTAGATGACAGTGAAAAACTTTAATGAGGTGTCCTGTAGCTACATGATATAATGGTTGGCCTGGTCGTGTGATTCAAATGTCCTTTTTCATTTCATACAATTGTGTGTGTACAAGAGGCCTAAAAGTATACAGGTTTCCATGAAGTTAAATTCCACTAGGATATTGAAATTTCCCCTAAATCTTTGCAAATTCCTGAGCTTTGCATTGCTGCCAAGAAGTGAATCTTAGTTCCTGATTGAAAAGTTGTCCAGGTGGAGGTACACACCTGTGTAGGTCATGCCTTTGCCTATACAATGTACAGTATATACACATAAATTGTACAATGTACTACTGTACTTGTATATTCTACAGTGACTACCTTGGATGTATGTAAGTAATTCTGCTATAGGTAGATCTAATCCCATAACAAGCCTGAGGCCTTGATGAGTATTGCTTCATTGTCTTTCAGTCTCCTTTGTTTTGTTTGTTTTTGTTTGTTTGTTGTTGTTGTTTTTTTTTAAATGGGGGCATTAGGCCTGTGAAGGTCGTGGGAAGTGAGATTATGATTATATTGTGATCTCTAGTTGCCATCTAAAAATAGAATCACTCCTTAGCTATAGAGTGACCCTCAAAACTTCACTTGGGTTAGTCACCATACAACATGTATGTCTTCAAGACTCGGATTTTGGTGAGAATTTAGTGAGACCAGGAGACTTGTTTCTATGGTAATAATTGACTGCTGAATGCAAAAAAAAAAAAAAAAAAAAAAGACCCAAATAAACAAACAAACAAGCACACAAAATCTTCTTGTGCTTTTGCCTTCACACTAAAATTTACACCAGTTGCATAGACATCACATGTAGTTTACAGGAACTCTTGGCATAGTCAACTGTTCTGTGCACACTTGTGTCACTGCACTTATTCATTTAGAATGATCTAGTTTTTTCAGGTGTGAAAGGAGTTCCAAGTCACAATCTATTAAAGATAGGATGTGAGGTTGACACATATCTAATGCCAGTGGCATTGATTGTAATTTGGAGAGACAGGGAGATCAAGGGGAGTCCATGATGTGTCAGTCTTTGCTGAGAAAAATGTTTCTGCTTTAAACTTTGATTGTACATACGTGTACATGTATCATGTGGAAAACCATAAAGTTACCTTTATTTGTGCAGGCATAATACTGATGGTGCTGAGTGAAAGTACACTGTATGTTTCCAGTGATGAGCAAAAATATTCTGAGTATCACCAATGTAAAGATATAAAAAACAAGAAAAATGCTGTTTTTTGTTGTTTTTTATCTGCTTATTTTTTCTTTCCAGCTTTGGATAAACTGGAGCTTGTCGCGTTTATGAGTGTATAGCTTAGTTTATGATATCATATGTGTATTTTAGATAATAATAATAATGATCAATAATGTTAATGTAGCACACATACATGCAACATATGTGGCTATGCACTTCGACAAGGAATGACTGCGATCTGTATAATAAAATGATATAATTGCGATTGCAATGATACCAAATTTCGTGCCTGTTTAGACATTGAAAAGATGCATTTTAAAGGCAGATGTGAATTTTATACTGATGTTGGTACTTTGTTTTGAATTCTTGGTAGATTATTTTGTAAAGTAGATATACTATATCAAGACATGCAAAACCAACAAAATACACTATTTGGGTGTTCCCCCCCCCCCCCCCCCCCAGTTATGGATGTGTGGAGGTAAACTGGAGTTCATCCCCTGCTCCCATGTCGGCCACGTGTTCCGCAAGAAGTCCCCCTACCACTTCCCGCCCGGCACCAACTACGTCAACAAGAACAACAAGCGGCTGGCTGAAGTCTGGCTGGACGAGTACAAGAACTTCTACTATCGCATATCGCCCTCGGTGGCCAAGACAGACCCAGGCGACCTGTCGGACCGGCTGAACCTGCGGAGCAGCCTGAACTGCAAGTCCTTCAAATGGTACCTGGAGAATATCTACCCAGAGTCATCCTGGCCGGTCAACTACCAGTTTATGGGGGAGGTCAGTCTAGACCCTTTTTTTTTTTTTAATTAATTATTTTTGCAATAAGCTGTTTTTGTTGCAACTGCTTGACAAAGTGCCCCTTCATCGAAGTAAATACTCATGGATTATTCAGTGTTTTAAGTACAACAGAGCCATGATAAAAATAATGGGTGTACATACCTTTTGGGATATGAACCCAACTGGATGCAAGAATCATTACTATGAAATATATACAGTGCCTGGTGATACAATATACCTGTACAAGGGATAAGAACCATCACTGGCTATTGGGCGGAAGCCTGGTGGTATAGTGGACATGATGCCTGTCTAGCAATCAGAAGGTTGTAGGTTCAAATCTTACCTAAGTATGTTTGCCGATGAATTTTTTTTTATGGGTATCACTCCAATCACAGAATGTGTGTATTAATGTCACTCAATGAAGGGCAATTGGTTGACCTGAAATTTGTTGTTGTTTTAGTTTGTGTGCTTGTTCTTTTTTGTTGTATCTCTTTTTCAACAGACACAGACCTGTGTTCCTATTCACTGCTGTGAACCAGTTGACGCCAAACCAAACATCATTTGTCCATTTAAAATTCCCATTCAGAATATTGGTACAAGAGGATATCCCTTTGTGAAAACATTGAATTTTCAAAGCATTATGCAAAGATTATCAGCTTTCTGCAATTGGTCCTGTGAATACAGTGGAATGGAGCTGTTGATTCCATTTTATTTATTCATGAGTTCTCCGTTTGAGACAAAGGCTCATATGCAGTGCCAAGAAAGATCACCATCTGGCATTTCTCTTGCATACTGTGTAATTGTTAGTCGAGGGAATTCTACTCAGTAAGGGGCAAGACATCTCCTACCCCCTCCCCTGATGTATTTGTACATGTAGAGGAAGGGTTAGCCTGAAAAAGATTCATGTCAATGTTTAAATGTCAAAATGCTGTCTTCCCATGTTTTCCCCAGTAACTGACAGCTGAGAGAATCTCCAGTGATTTATGTGTAACTTCCTGGTGTGTTTCACTACCATCAAAAAATTGAGCAATGTGTTTCAGGAGTTTGGTATCAGATTTCCATCCCAGTTCATGGTGTTGGAATTCTTCTGTAAGTTCCCCATAATTACTGACAGCTGATTTAATTTCCACTTAATACCCATGTTTATCTCTAGTGTATCACATTACTTCACAGTGTGCACGAAATAAATCTCTAGAGTTTGATATGTTCTCTATCCTTATTTAATGATATACAGGTGCTTTTCGTTAGATTTGCCGTGATGGATGGCAGATGGCTAATGGAATTTCCAATATTATTTTTATGCCTCCGCCACGAAGTGGTGCCGGAGGCATTATGTTTTCGGGTTGTCCGTCCTTACGTCCGTCCGTACGTCCGTACGTACGTCCGTCCGCTTTCGTTTACGCGATAACTTGAGTAATATTTAATGGAATTTTACCAAACTTGGTCCAAGTATGAAGTATGATGGGGCAATGATTTGATTAGATTTTGGGTGAAATCGGCTAAAGGTCAAAGGTCAAGGTCAAATCATTAAATTGTATCCGTTTACGCGATAACTCAAGACTTGATGGAGCAAATTTCCCCAAACTTTCTTGGAGGATGATGTATGATGGGACAATTACTTGATTAGTTTTTCAGTGAAATCGGACAGAGGTCAAAGGTCAAAGATCAAGGTCAAATCCTACAATTTATCTGTTTACGTGATAACTCAAAACTGGATGAAGCAGCTTTCACCAAACTTGGTCCAAGGATGATGTATGATGGGACAATTAGTTGAGTAGATTTTAGTGACATTGGCAAGAGGTCAAAGGTCAAAAGGTCAAGGTCAAATGCTAAAAATGTTGCTATTTCCCCCATATCTGTGCAATGCCCGCAGTTATTTTCTTGAAACTTTGTGTAGACATGTACTACTGCGTAAAGATTATCCAGAGAGAGTTTCATGTCATAACGTCAAGGGTCAAAAGGTCAAAGGTTAGGTGAAAATGTTGCAATATCACTTTTCTCGCAAATAGTTCAATGTATCTTCATGGAACTTGGTACATATGCATGTACTGACTGGCAGGGATTATCTAGGGAATTTAGGGGTCATGGGTCAATAGTCAGGGGTCAAAGGTCAAGTTCAACTCCTCAAAATGTTACTATTTTCCTCATATACTAGTATATGCAATGATTGCATTATTAGTTTTAAAATTTAATATAAATGTACATGTATTACTTAATGGAGATTCTCTTGGAAATTTCTAGCCAGAAGGTCAAAGGTAAAATGTTAATGGTCAAAGGTCAGGTTTAAATGCAAAAAAAGAAGAAGATATATTTTGTACTGTAATTACACTCTTTCTTCATACCTTGAAAATTATACTCAATGCATAAACTTATAATAAGATCGGTCAGAAGTCAAGTAAAAATTTTCAATTCCCCAAATATGCGTACCTGCACTCTTTAATAGACAATTATAGCAAACCCAGTTCGTGGAAAGTGAACATTCCAGATATTTCTGCCAGTTATGTGAAGCTGTCATTACACATTGTGAAGACATTGTACTATACACCTATTGGGAAAATAATGCATTATGGCGGAGGCATCAGTCGCCATAGCGACATTTCTAGTTATATTCACATTTATTTGTAGTGCATTACATGACATCATTGTGTGTACAAAATGAACTGTATAGAGGTTGGTACTTTTTTAAATTCTGATTTAATGATATTGAGGTTTTTGTTTTGTATTGTTTTGGGTTCTCTTTTTTAGAACTTCCTGTTACAGTTGGTTGATTGAATCTGCAGTTACATGTACCTATGTATATCCGTTATGTCTGTCTGCAGTGTATTGCTTTATATCGCAATGCTCATGAAATGTATTTTCATTTTATACAAGTTATGTTCTTCTTCACAATTCAGACATGTGATGATTGAGATTTTTTGTCTAATTTCCTATTAATACTGATGGCTATTGGAATAACCTGTTCTACAATATTCATGTTCATCTTAAAGTATGTATAATTGTATTACTTCCATGAATGTGCATAGAGTGTAGTTGTTTTGTTTTGTTTTTTCGAAAACAAAAAAATTCTTTTTTTCTCCATCCTGGAACCACAGGTCAGAAATATTGAGACCCACGTGTGTCTGGACACCATGATGAAAGAAGCGGGTCACAAGGTCGGCCTCTTTGGATGCCATGGTCAAGGGGGTAACCAGGTGATGTGTCACAATTTTTTCCCCCTTTCTCTGTGTCTGTCGCCCTCGTTGAGTAACATTGGCCATTGTGCTGATAATCCCCTCGCATTTGACTTTGTGATCATTCCCACCTTGGCTTCCTTGTCCTTCTTCTTGTCAATTGAAATCAGTTTTGTCTCTTTGGTGATGTTCTCCTTCAAACAGAATGACTTTCAAAAATGTCAAATTGTCGGCATTTAATCTTCCAGTATACCATTGTGTCGCTGTTTACATTGAAATGGATGAAGTGTTATGTAACTCCATGTTTATGTGGCCTTTTAAAATGGGTAGGGTAGAATCAGAGAAGCAGAGAGGTGAAAGTTTTATCAAAATTGGACAGAAAAGAGAATGCTAATGATTTCAAAGTTCCAAATATTGCCAATACAATATTGATGCTGGCTCTACCCCAACCATGTAATGAAAACTAGATAAGATAGCAGACACGACTCAAATTTATTGGTTTCTGCAATGGTACAGATTGTATGTTATAGAAATCACAATTTTTATCAACAATTTTGAAATCACGTACAATCTCTTACCCCTGAAAGTCATCATGCAAGGTTACAACAACATGGAAATTATTTGATGGGAGGAATAAAGTTCATTTCATGTCAAGATAGGAAATTTGGTGAATTATTTTGGGCAAGTCAATGAAGACCTAGTCATGATATACCGATATGTTGGCTCAGTGAGTAGAGTGGCTGCCCTCACAATCGGGAGGTCGTGGGTTCAAACCCCAGCCGCGTCATACCAAAAGACGTTAAAAGATGGGAGTTGCTGCTACCTTGTTTGCCGTTCAACAGTTGAAAAGGTGAGAGCAACGTCGATCTGGCGCTGCTCAGTGGCTGCCGAGCCCACAATCAATTGGGCAAAAAGAATTTCCATTCTTGGACAATAAAATTTGGAGTTTATATCCAAAACAATTATTATTTATATCATCGCCTTGGGTAAGTTGAATGTGTAGCTGCACCTGATGTCTGATGAAAACATGCAGAACTTTCACATTCTGTAATTTTCGTATTTCTTATGTGATTCTGATGAAACCTCATCCATTCTGTTTGTTTAATAATGCTCAATTAGAGTCAGCTATGAAATTTTAAGGCATTACAGAAGACCTAGAAACCATGACATTTACCTTGTCATATCAGGTGTATCACTACATCAGGGTACAAAAATAAATTGTTATATCTAATCTTGTTATAACAAAGTTCCAGTGTAGTATACTAAACATGTAATGCAACCTTTGACCTCTGTCCCCGTCCATCTGTCATGTGATCAGATCTGGGCACTGACCAAGCACAGCGAGCTGCGACACGACGACCTCTGCCTGGACGTGGCGCGGGGCGGTCCCGTCATGATGCTGAGCTGTCACATGCAAGGCGGCAACCAGCAGTGGAGCTTCAATAAAGACGTAAGTCCAGCTCTCCTTTCTTTTTTGGGGGACCATTTTGTTGCCTATACTGCAAGTGTGTAGCCAAGGGTGATATTTCATCTCACTTCTGCTGTATACATTGTATATATCACATAGGGTGCCAGGGGCACCATGGTTTTTTGCTGTCCATCCGCATGCCCTGGATCTCATTAACATGAAGACAGAAGGAAAAAACACCCTGGGTGGACTTTCATGATAACATGCTACAATGTGCTGTGTACATTCTGGAGGAAAACAAAAAATCACTTGGTGTCCAAGGTCACACATCTTTGAATTTCTTTCCAAAGATGTACATGTAATTTTCAGCTAGAAATGTCCAGTGGTGGTATGATTTATTGTGAAAAATGGAAATAAGCAGTTACTTGCATGTTAAATGACAGTGGTCAAGGATTAAAGTCAAGGTCAAAGTTCATTTTCCTCTGAGTTTGTATGTAATATTTTAACAAGAACCTCAGCTAGGAATGTAGTAATATAACTGTGTCAGAAAGTTAAAAATAGATAAACGTATTTGATTGACATGGGAGAAAGGTCAAAGGTTAAGTAAGTTCAGCGGTGACCATTAGACTTTAACTAAAAAGACTGTGAGGTTGTTGTTTTTTTCTACAGTAACTGAAACTACATGTATAGAAGTCCAATGACATTGTTATGTGATACAGTATGATGGATAGAAAGAAATTAGGAAAGTTCTCATTTGTGCAGATAGGCTACCGGTCAGTTTGGGAGTTCAGTGGTCAAGATCAGTGGACTTCCATCTTTTATGTGCATAAAGGGCCACCCATAGCGATGACAGGATATGATAATCGCCTTAGAAGGCTAGGTATTCTGGTCAACTACTCACTAGAGTCATCATCTTAATAGTGGCTGCTATTACATTTGTACGTGCATTACAGAGATCATCCTCTGTGGGAAAGAAATGGGGTCAGGAAGAGGAATGCTGTCAATGTAAATGCATAGATTTTGTTATTGTCGTTGAAAGGCAGTTGTAATGCACCGTTGACTGGTTTCCTCACTTCACAATGACAAATGCATGAATATTCATGCTTCCATGCTGGCCAGTCCATTTGTGTCATCTCCGCTGCATGTTTAGCTGGCTTTCCAACTTGAAGATAGTACAGTAGTCTCCACATAATGGGATATCCAGTTTGTAGGTACTCTGCTTTTGATTGACACACAGACTGAACAAACAACTCCAATTTATGTTATACTTTCCTGATAATCACATAGGCATAATGGTTAAATGGGTGGAAAGTTACCAGATGAACGTAATCTACAAATATTTTCATCCTATGAAGAATCCCGTAGAATATCTTAAGAATGGGTGTACTGTAACTATAAATTCTGAAGAATGCTTGAGGTTGTGAGAGGCGATAGAGTGCTCAGTTTCACGTTTTGACACATTGAATGTGCAGTGTATGATTAATTTGCCCATTCGCTAGAAAAGTAGTCACTTTGGATGCCTTGCATAAACCCTCGCATCAGCGCTACACACAACCCAAACCACACGCAAGGTGACACACTAATAACGACACATCTGGTTTATTAATAGCTCTCAAATGAAATGGGGGATATTAAGCCAGCACAACTGAAACTCTAACCTTTCTCCAGGCTGTTTAGTGGAAAAATAAACCTTTGGTTGGCATCAAGCCTATGAGAATGTGAGAATTTGCTGTAGCATGTGACTGCTGCATGTCCCACATAGGTGTCTAGCCGAACAAATTTGTTGAAGTCTTTTAATTTCCAGGAGTAACCCAGAGGGCAATAGCAAAGAAGTACATATTTATATGTCGTTTTCCTCGAAAGCGTTTTAGTGAAAACCTGGGCTTTCTGTGAAAAGAAAGCATTTTATTGAAAACATGGGCTTTCTCTGAAAAGATATTGTATGACTTCAGTCTGAGCAAGCATCAGACAAACAAGCTGTGGCTGTAGTAATATACTGTGCTGAGTGTGGTATCTCTGACATTAATGAAACATGCTCGCCAGTAAATTGGGAACACCTCTTAATTGGGTAAGAAAAGCTCTGCCAAGCACTACATGTACCTGATTATGTGGAGACTACTGTACTCCTGTCGACATGTTCTTTTTTGTCTGTTTGTTTTGTTGTTGTTGTTTTTTTGTCTTTGCATAGTCTAGTAAAGTCATACAGCCAAGTTTTCACTTCTTCAATAGCAACATGTAGCTTGATATTAATTCCTGCTTTTCTTGTCCTTTGTTTACATACGTCCCTCCAAAGCGTCAGGTCTGGACATATGACAGAAAGGTTAAAAGTCAATGATTTTCCCATTGCCTTTTCATATGTATTTCATTCTTTCATATCTTTATTTTCTCTGTCTGTTTGTGTGGGAACATACACTATGTCTGTCAGTGTGTGTGTGTGTGTCATTGCATTAGCTTTCCAAACCATCCGTAGTTCATTTCCATGGGAAGACTAAGTATTTTGAATGAGATATTTATTGCAGGGCATTAATAGCTGCTGTGCAAAAGGTTTATAGCTACAATTGTACTACACCCTTCCTGTATATAGCTTCAGCTTCAGTTTCAGTTTGATTTGATTTTTGCATTTTCCATGAAAATCATACACAAGTAATGGTACTTGTACAGTTATTTTGAACAGGAACAATGTGCAGTTTGTACATAATGAATTCACAGTATGAAAATCACAATTATCTGAAAATTATTTTAACAAATACAATGAAATCAAACAAATCAGCAATTTTACACCTGTTTCAAGTTTTAGAGAGATAGGAAAAAATGCAGGAGTCTCCCATCTTAAGCAGGTGCTTGATAGGATAGTGATGGCAGTCTTGGGGAAAAAAAAAACAATAAGAAACATACACAGAATTTAGCAATTTGTTATGGAAACTTGTATTTAGGCCCTACTGACTTTACTAATGAATTCAACAAACTGGTTGGGCATACACCATTGAATGAAAACATCCAATGATTCTTCACTACAAACAGTATACCTCAGCTCTGTACAAGCCAAACAAATTTTACCTTCATTTTCAAATATGTACCATTCCATATAGTTGTAATTGCTGCCTTGTAGTATAGGGTACAAGTCAATATTTTTTGCATACAAATATTTTTATCTATTTGTTTTTTTAATGTAATTTGTTTTTGAAGATATAGAGTATTAATGACATACTCAGGTTACTAACTAGGTTTTTGTACACTGTTCTTTGGTTTTTTACAAAACATGAAATTTCTTGTGCAATCTTTCAAAAAGATAAAGACAGAAATAAAGATGCAGGACACTATTTTTTTTTTCCAGCTTGCTGCCACTATTAAAATGCTGCAATCAAGCCTAATCATATGCAGTGCTTTAACACTCCCTCCCCACAAATAAAGTAACAACAGAGCAATGCAATTTCTTGCAACATTTATGTGTCTCTGCTTGTAAAGCTACAGGTGTATAAGCCTTCATGGCTGTAGCTGATAAGATCACATGGCATAAGAGTGATTGTACTGTGCCTCATCATTGTATTAAACCACACAGCAAAGCGATTTCAGTCATAACATATTGGTTTAGTGGAATGAGTGTTCAAAGATTGTGGTATGTACCATCACAATGCATCTCGCGTCACACCGAATGTATGAAGCAAAATTATCGTGTGTAATTGTAGTTGACCCTGAAGCCAGTATTGACTTGCAACATTTGCAAAAAGTGTGAGTGAAAGCTTCACAAATACAGCAGCTTCAATACAAAGTATGCCTGCATTTTTCAAATTATGCCCCCCCCCCCCACACTAACACTCCACTCTATGCCACTGGTAAATTTCAAGTACCATACGTATTGTATTGTCCCAACTGATGGAGCATGTAAATTGGTAGGTTAAAGGTAGGGGATACCTTTTACAGACCTCCCAAAATGCAGCAAAACATTAAATATGAACCTCAGGGGACTTGTTTAGGCCACTGCTGAGAAATTTGGAAGTCAACAGTTATCTACAATTTGAATAATGCACAAAACTCAACTACTCAGTAGTTCTGTGTGTCAGCCACACTTAAGCCTTTTTGTTGCAGTCTTCTGTGTTTTTTTTTTTTAATCTATAAACAAAAATCTAAAAGTATAAGAGCTGATGTAATAACATATAGAGTGTGTGGCAAGAATGTATATAGAAATGTTTGTAAGTTTTGATGAACTTTCTTCACAAAATATACATGATGGACACACATGCAGTGCATGGGTCTGCAAAGGTAGCCTAGTAATGTACTGGAATTTACGGTGAGCCCCGAAAAAAAATTCAATTCAAAATCTAACGGTCAATAAAAGTGTACTAAATGTTACCTTCCACTTTCAATACTTTATGGGAGTTTCTAAAATGATACTCTCTTCAACATACCACTGTATTTATACAACTCTTCATTTAAGGCATGCAAATGGGATTCCCTACTTTTAAAGGTAAAGTCAAGTGATTGCGGGGAGGGGGAAGAATGGGGGATGGGGGGGGGGTGAGAATAACATGATAAAACTGCATGAATATGTCTCATGTGATTGTCAAATTCCCATCTTATTGCATGATTGCATGCCATCCCTCGCCTTGCAGTATTGTGGGCGTGCAGGTAACAACTGCTAGACCTGTTATTTCAAACACCATTCCACTGGGTGTAGAACGAATCTGTCTCTTCTCGCAGTCAGTGTGATGTCACTCTATGTTTCAGTTGACCTCAATTAGTAGGCAAAGATTAAACAAACGCAGAGTAGTATTAAAAAGAGTCACTAAAATCACACAAAACATTACAACACTTGAGAATTTCGAGTTGCATACATGTTTTGTCACAACATAGTGATCTTGGTTGCAGTTACCCATGCAATGTATAACGTAGATAAGGTATTTGTGGCATTACCTCAGAATGCTCCCAATAGTGCATGCATTAAAAAAAAAAAAAAAAATGCATGTTGTGAGTGATTTAGGTACTACAACCCTCTTCTCTATACAGAGAAGTTTCCCCATGAAAGCCAGCAAAGACAGCAGAACATGGCTGTGAAGCCCTGAGCAGCGCGGAGAAATCAGTTGAATCACTTCACATTGGATAGATCTATACTTTCATTTCATAGTAGCCATCTTCATCATAGCATCTGTCATGTCTAGTTCATGGTCATCTTCATTTTTGCTTTTTGATACATGTAGTAACTGAAATAATATTCCAAACTTTGCTTTAAGTTGCTGCTTCCCTTCCATACAATGTCTTTTTCTGTGCAAAAAGATAAAATGTTTTGTACATACAGTGAATACATGTACATGTATATAAAAGTATGGAAGTGGTGATGTTTATATAAAATGGATTGTCTATTGACAGGAGCAAAAAAAAGCTAGCAATTTCATCATCAGAAAAAAGCGCAAGGGTTGGTTTGGCTGACTGACATCAAAATAATTTATGGCACATATAAGATTACAGTGGCACATACACAAACTCTGGACAAGCAGTTGATGTTTCTTTTAATTTTTTGTCGCCGTAGCGACATTTCTAGTTTGTACTTTGCCTTATATAACACAAACAGCGAAAAATAAAAAATCATTGTACTAAAAATGCACAGTACCACACCATAAAATGTCTTCCTGGGAATAGATGGGTTAATCATATCTACCTATCACATAAAGCCTGGATGTTAATTTGCTAAGTCAGAATTAGGCCAGAAAGCATGAAGGACGTTGTTTTGCGGATCATATACAATGTAGATTTTCTGTGTTCTTTAAAAAGTAATTTCATTTGCAAGACCAGTGAGGAATTAAGTTGTATTTGCTGACCTACAAAGTCTATACTACAGATGAATCTTTGCATGCAGTAGATCTTACTTGTACAGAACCTGTTGTGTTGATTGGATTCTCTGTTATTAAAGGTGGATGAATATGATCATACCTTTTTCATCTAGTATCGGTAGAGGGTTATTAGCTACGGTGAATGATTGATTGCTATACCGCCCACACTTCAGGATGACCCCCCCCCCCTTATTTTCTTTGTTTATTTTTTTCCTTATTTTCTGTGATTGGGGAATCATGGTAATTTCTCTTTTTTTTGGGGGGGGGGTTTATGAGAGGTTTGATCATGAGAGATGCTGAAAGGACAAACATTTTCTGATCAGTGCAGTTTACTTCATCATGACAATCACTGCATATAATTTACATGTATACTGGAGTATCAATAGTGCCTAGCAATGTGCACTAGATGTGACCCTACCAAGATTAGGAATCAGTACAACTCCTCCAACCCACCATCATTACATACATTAATTCAGCGCATATTTTAAGCGTGACCTTTCCGTAAGGCTCATAAGGTTCTTACATTAAGCACTGGAATTTCATATAAAGTAAAGACTACATGTATATGAGAAGGACCCAGTAGCTTTCTGGAGGATTATGAAGAGGTGAAATCAGTCAATATATATGTATACATGGGGGTGGGAGTGTTCTCACCAATTCAAGGATGCTGACTCCTGTGTTTGCTGTGGCAAAAGCCATTGGAAATGAGTCCACAGGCATGGTGGTCAGATTGAAATGAAGCACATGATTAAAGGGTTTGTACAGTTCTGGTCGAGGTGAGGATTTAGCTTTTAACGTTTTGTGAGATATTCAGAGACCACTCTATGAGATGTCAAAGAGCATGCAGTTCTAAGGGGTATCAAAAGTTTATTTGATGAAAATCAGTTTTGAAATGGCTGAGATATCCAAAAACAAGGTGAAACAAAGAGATCCTAATAAAGTTGTGGCATGTCGCCTTTTATTATTAGTACTTTTTTGGATATCTCAGCCATTTGAAAACGAATCTTCATCAAATAAACGTTGAATCCTTCTTAAAATTACATGCTCTTTCATATGTCATGAGAGGCTTTTCATTATCTCACTTAGGAATGTTCAAAACATGAATCCCCACCTCAACCAGTATTGTACAGTCCCTTTAAGCAAAGCAAGTCCTTTCTCTGGCACAATGGTTGGTGCTAATTCATATTATTTTGCCTTTTAATGGTGCTTCAATTGCTAGTGCACTCCTGCTAGATAATTCTATTTTTTTTTTCCATCCTTGATGGTTTCAATGGTCATATGCATATAATAAAAAATGTAAATTATAAAGTATACCTTAATCTATGTACATGCTGCTTGTTAATCAGTGTGGGTACAGAGTATGACTCTAATTTCCTTCCTTTCGTCTATTGCATAGAATGGTGGGATATTGCCATTGGATTATGATTGATTAAATTTTAATGAGATTATTTGACTATGGCGCTGAAATCACATATAACATTATTAATCGTCATTGATAGTAACGTCAAATATCATTGGAGATTTGCGTCCATGATTCAGCTCACACTCCTGATATGAGACTGCCATACAAGTACTTCAGATAGAGTTGGATTAAAAATCTAAAGAGATGTCGCAATGATTGACCACTCAAGTGTGACTGAGTAATCTCAATGTACCTTTATTGTTAGATGGAGCGTTAAAAAAATAATTATATGTTCTTTTACAGAACATACACAGAAGTTATCATAAGGTTTAACTGAACATAACTATAGGAATAGTGCCAAAATATGTGTCATTTGGGTTTTCTTTTTGTTTGTTTGTTTTCCTGCAGACTAAAGAGCTGAAGCACAGCAGTGGACTCTGTTTGGATCTGAGCGACAAATCGCGGGAGGAGCCCACCGTGCAGCCCTGCAACGGAAAGAAGACGCAAAAATGGGAACTAAAGACTTTGGCGCTGGACGATTAACAGCAACCCACCGTCAGATGTCCGAAGGGAGCAGCCAACTATTTAATTTTTTTTTTTTTTTGTGGTTGTTTTTAGGTCGTGCAGCTCTTCAAACCACTTCATCTTTCATGTTTAACGGTGCAGGGAGGAAATGCGGCAGATATTGTAGTTTGCATAGTCCCAAGTAATAACTCTGCAGTTGGTCAAAGACGAAATGTTCAAGTACACTATATATGACCATCTTTGTACTCTCACTCACTCTCAGTTGTCGAATTCATCTTTATGGTTCACCTTGACCACAGGCATGCGTGAGGTACAAACTCAAGGCCTATATTTCTATATGACGTCAATCGAGATGATTTTTTTTTTCCATGTGAGAGATCAGAGTTTGAGACATACAGCAGTGATTTACTTTGATGAGCTGGGTTGGGGCAAAGGGTATGCAGCAGAACAATGATTGTTTTTGTTAGCACAGATTTTTTACTGAAGAGGACCGTTCTGTGTGTTGGTGTGCTTGTTTTTATTTGTCAAGGCATACCTACTCATGTGAATTCCATCTGGCGTGTACATATTTAATAGTGAGTGCTAATTGCAGGTGGTGGAATCGTATTTACACATACAGCCTACATCAGCAATGACTCTATTTTCAATATTACTGTATATCTCTGCAGCACTAAAATAGGGTTGCAAGCGTGAAGCTCAAATAAAGCTCATATAGGATGTACACATTGAAATATAATGCCTTGCTTAAATATCTGTTGTTCCAATCTCTTCAGAAATTCTTAGTAGTTTTTCCGGTTTCGTAAATATTCTACTTTTTCATGTCTGTGAGTGTTTGCTGTCCACAGACTTGATCCAAGGCAAATTTATCATGCTGCCCCATAAATCTGGCTGTCAAGGAGGATTGCATGCCATATATTTGTACGATTCACCTCAGTGACACATCGTGCACAATTATCAGCTCAGTCTTGATCAAACACCATTTGATGGTGTAGTGAGCCTACAGGAAGAATTCATGCTTTTATCACAAAGCTGGGATGTAGTAGAGAGCGATCATATTCAGGGCAGTTGTACACTCTTACCCTGGACCACTTTAAAAAAATGTACAACGTGTACATGACTGCATGATGAAAAAAATACAGTCCTCAGCCTTGCAGCTAGGCTACACCTCTACCTAATGCAGCAGGAATAGTATTATTTGTTTCATTATGATTCTTTACAAGTTCCTGTTTCTGTCTTCCATGCGATTGTGAGTTTGACTTGTTCTTTCATTATGAAACATTCATGTGACCACCTGTTTACTGTACACTTTATGAACCTCTCTTAGAAAACATATACATGTAATTACCCAGTATCTTTTTTTCTCTCTCTCTCTCGTTTGTTTGTTTGTTTGTTTTTGTTTTGTTTTGGAAAGGGAGATGAGTAGGGTAGGTTTTTGGTTAAGAGGTGTAAATATCATTTGTTTGCTTTTTTTGTCATTTTTTTTTTCCACAAGCTTTGGCAAGTACAAGTACCTTGACTTCGAGGTTGCATGTGTTACTAGTAGTAGTGCTATCCTGTTGCAGAGTTGACCCACATGGACGGAAGGGATCGATATTTAACGCAGAACTCAATCAATGCCACGTTCACTCCGGAAGGAGTACTCATTACAACTGCACTTACGTCTTGACTCTAGCTAATGATTTACTTCTAAGGGCTTCACTTGGTTCACTGGTGCAAGTTATTACATTTTTTCCCCTCAGAGATTGCAAAAATTTTCACCGAGATGTGTATGCCCTGCTAACATGAAGAAAAGCTAGGTGCGGTAATTTCTTTTGCCAAAGAAAAAAAAAAAAAAAAAAATTAAAAGTCCCATTGCTTTCAAATTCATGTAGATTCAGACTGCTCTGAAGTTATGTTGTACATTTCTTGCAAACATAACAGCATACCTGTTGTTTAGGCATCACTGCTAACAATTGAACAACAGTCAGTGCAATCTGACATTGTTTATTTAGCAGTGAAGCGCCAAAGGTTTATTATCAAGTTGATGCGTGATGTTCTAAGGCATGCGTGGTCGATTATGAGTTTGTTTTATCTGCTGAGACAAGCAAGCAAAGGAATTAGTGTGCAGGGTATCAACACTTTGTGTGTGTTACTACAAAACATTGTTTCAGTTTCTTCCATAATAGTGGTGTCTGTCAAGTAGACAAACAAACAAACACCCAAGCAAAGAATCAACTCTTCTGTGGCAGTAAATGCCATTTTTTTTTTCAGAGTGGATAGCCAAGGTTACAAATAGTGTATTGGAACTAATACTTACGAGTGTACTTTCATATAATGCAGTACATTGAGGTGAGAAAAATGGGTAGTACAACTTGTTTGTTGTCTTTTTTTTTCTTTCAGGTATGTATTTGTTTTATCCTATGTTTGTTTGTTTGTTTGTTTGTTTGTTTTTTGGAGGTGATGCACAGGAAACCCATGGACCTGAAATTCACAAGAAATGTATGTTTTTGTGTCAACGTTGAAGTTTGTATGAATTGGCTCCTTTCAGTATATACATGGTGACACCCTTGTCCATATTTTCTTCTCCTATATGTGGTATGAAAGTGAGGCTGTTATCTACCAGGTCACACTTTATATTTTGATCTTGGAGGGTATTAATAATGATCAGTTCTTTACCAGCTTTTCACAAGGTACTGTAATAAGTGACTGATTATGGATAAGGAAGGATCTGTGAAGTATTTTCCGACATCGATGAGCTAGGTGCATGAGTGAATTATTACACCATGACGCTATTGGTCTGATAAGTGTATGTGAGACTTTCGCATCATAGTGCAGCAACCTGAAGTTTTTGGTGAGAATGCTCACTGTAGCACTGCAGAGCTGGTTGTGTTGTGTGACTTATTTTGAGACTTGTTTTTACATTGAGGTGTACAAGTATATTTGGCTGCATATATTTGTATGTGGAGAAGTCTTATTTCTTGTGGATTTAATTGCAGAGAAAATAGTTCTTTCCTTTTTTGTGTGTGTAGGTTATTTTTTCTATTTGTTTGTTTTTACCCTCAATATGTATTGCTCAAAGATACATTGTATGTACATTGTACAAGTATCGATAGTCTACCTACTGATAGAGGTAAAAATGCTGTATCGGAAAGTGTTATCTCATTGGTAATATTACATTGAAAGAGCTGCTGTTATGTTATATTTTAGATACTGAAGAGAGAAAGCAGATCGTGATTCCATCCTTACCGTGACATGATGCGATATCATGAAATCGCTGACAGCAATTTTAGTGATGATGACTGTTGAGTTAGTGTAGAGAATAGTGATGATTGATAGTGGTGATGACGATGGTGATGATGATGATGGTGCTGCTAATATTGATGATATGATTTAGTCACCATGCAAACATACAGTTTTATGAGCAGCTGCGAGGTTTGGGATAAATTATGTGGACCGGTCATAGGTCTTTGTCTCGCAAGCTCGCTTTGATGCTCAAAGCTGTGGGGCTGTTGTTGTATTTTTTTGTCCAAACTTTTCACCTTATACTAAGGAGAAAAAGTCGATATGTGGAAGGTTGTTTAGTTTGTGTCTGAAATTACAGTCTTTTTTATTGAGTGCGTGGAGAATCACAGATGTAGAAATGACAGGCCCAAGTTTGAGAGTGTTGAAATTGTATGGAATCCGTGTGGGCAGTTCATCATTGGCCACTCAAATCGTGTGTACATAGTCGTTGTTTCTATCCATGTTTCAATCAAGCCAACTCAATTGTTTCATGCGATATTAAAAGTGCCTTAGCCAGCACTCTGTAGCTTTCAGAATTGACAATTCTGGAAGAAAAAAAAAAGTGGCTGTATGTTTTCAGAATATTAATGGCTTCCCATATGGTGGGAGGCAAATTTCATGTGTACATGTATGTACAATTTGTATGTAGCATTGTGATCTGAACACATCCAGCATTTGTCACTCAATATTCAAGTGGTCACTCTTTTGTTTTAGATTGTATATTAGTTGTAATAATCAATATTAGTGAATGCGTAACAACGAAATGGCAATAGACAAATAAAGAGATGGTTAGCAGTGATCAAGATTAGACATTTTTTTCCCCTATTTTAACTCGTTGACTTTTTACACTAGTTGGGCCATGGACGGAGTGTATGGAGATTTCAGAATCCGTTGAGTTAAACTTCAAAGGACTGTGTATTCTGAATTGCCAGCAGTAAAGGGGGATGGGAGTTGGGGGAGAGGGGTCATGAGAGGGATTTATAATTGCTGGGGGGTTTTTTCTTTTGTTTTGTTTTTTACCAACAGTAAGTGATTTTGCAGTAGTGGCTTTTAGTCTCAGATCATTCACAAAAGCTTGCTTCAAAGAAATTAGATTTTCTTGACATTTTATATTCAAATAGCAATTATATAGTGAGTTTAATGACATGTTTGTGCCCCAAATAATAACTAATCACTTTGACAGTGGCATTTTTAAAATAATATTGTTTGTTCATTTCTGTTCAAAGTTTGTTTATTCCCCCCCCCCCCCCCACATGCTTTTGTACATAGTGTACATGTTATTATGTTCAAAATAGTCTGAAGGAATATGTTTTGCATCTTGGTATGGTGTAAACTTCATTGCGGCAAATTGTGATATGAAATCTGCTATTGAAAGGTAGTAAAATGGGACCAAGTTTTTACACCTGATAATAATTGTTTTTAAATATTTGTACCAGAACACCATGGTATTTGTTCTGTTGTGTAGGTTATCAGATTTGTTTTTGAAGTATAATTCTGAATTCTGCACCATTCCATCTGTGTTAGCCATATTTGATTTGGCTTTTATTCTCCTATCTGAGTGTGTGTATGTATGACATGTAGGTGTAGATGTCAGTATTTACCAGCTGCTGTAACTTAGATTGTGAACTTTAAACTTAAAAGCCGGAATGTTGAAAGCTAAATTGTCCAATCATAGCACCATGCAAACCCAAGATGATACACTTTGTATATCGGTAAATGCTTTTGCAATTTTGAAAATAATGTAAATGAAGGAGTAGTCTGCTTTAATTTTCTTGTAGCCTTGTACTTAGTGTTTTACAGCCACGCATCATATATATTTATTGATTTGTCATATTTATTGAATATAAGCATCCTCAAGCCCAGCCCCC
The DNA here is from genome assembly GCF_964275005.1 of Diadema setosum. Classification (NCBI taxonomy): domain Eukaryota; kingdom Metazoa; phylum Echinodermata; class Echinoidea; order Diadematoida; family Diadematidae; genus Diadema; species Diadema setosum. The sequence continues at coordinate 11,425,921 of NC_092704.1, read as the reverse complement.
ACCCCATCCAACCATGGTACCACAGAGTACGAGATGGCCTCAGTCATTTTCAAAGTTAGTATATTGTTCGATTGTAATTTGTATTCTGAATGAGGTTACTCCCAAATGCATGTAATATTGAACAAAATTCGTTATTTGTAAATTTGGGTATACATGTAGCTTGCATTTGAGCTGGCTATTCTACAAGTAAGCGTTTGTTTTTCTATGTGCTTTTGACATCAATGTTGTGGTTTTTAAAACATCTTTTTACAATCTTTTCGCGATGAAACGGGATATTATTGAGACTCTGTGTGTATGTTCAGGCAACACTATGTTTCTGAAATACCGGGGTATTCTCACTTGTCTCAGTTGTGTTTGCTGGGAGAATGCCGAATTCAACTTTTTCCAAACTCTTTTGTTTTACACAAAGTTGGCCCATTTAAGAACGGAATCATGCTGGTGTACAATACTGTAAAATATGACACATTTGTATTTTCGCGGCATGAAATTTTCGCGAATTGGAGCCAACGACCTCTTTTCGTGGCATGAAATTTTCGCAAGTTGCCTCTAACATTCAATGCGTATAGTGTAGACAATAACTTTCACATGCATTTTAATTTCACGGATCTTGGCTGTCGCGAAATTTGCGAAATCGAAATGCAAGTGAACATTCCTCGTTTTACAGTATGTGAAGTATTGGTATTGTATTACAGCAACTGGCATGTGTATAAAGAAAGTGAAGACTTGAGCAGGTGTTAAATGCAGCAGTGTTCATTATCATGGTTTCAAATCTAGCAACTCTGCTGCTGGTATGGGTTGACATACAGAACTAGGGAAAAAGGAGTTGGAGTGTGACAAAATGCACATTTTTTTTAGATTTTGGAGGGCTTTTTTTTTTTTCTCCTCTCCTGTCTCTGTGTATCTATCTGTATCTGTCTACTTATCTTCCTTTCCGTCTGCTTATCTCTCCATCTTTTGCTCTATCTATTTTTCTGTCCATCCATCTACTTATCTATTTGTCTGTGTATCTATTTATCGATCTTGTCAAGCGATAAAGAGTGCTTTTGGTCATCACAGTCATTGAAGTGATAAATTGCCATAAATGGATATGAAAGGTCAATAATGAATGTCGTGCCAAGTACTCTCATGATATGAGAAGATGTTTGAAGGGACTTTAATGTTTCCTGTCAAACAGTTATCAGTTATCACTTATTATTTTTTTAGTGCACTTTTCAAATGAAGTAATAAAAAAAGTTTGTAAGCAGTGCAAGTATGCTTTTAAGTCGGTGTAGCTGTACAGTAGAGTAATGGGAAGATGAGTTGTACATTCTCTGCAATTTTAGGTAGCTGTGTGTCCATATAGAAAAAAAAATTATACGTACAAACGTAATTTGTAAAGCATGTACCTGTGTTATATTTCCTCATGATCTGTTCTTTATTTTTAATGTTGATAGTCGTTTCCCCCTCCCATATTGCTATATTCTTCTAGTAAGCTTACAGTGCACTTTCCATGTCATAAAGTTCATGTGGTATTAAAAAAAAAAAAACCACATCGCCATGAACAGACCTCAAGTTTCGCAAGACTATGGCTGTATCTTGCTTTGTAAGCATTGGCAAGTGTGTACTTTGCGATAAGCTAGGCTTTCTTCTTTTTTTTTTTCACAGCAAACAAGAAAAAAAAAATGTTTTGTCATGTACTGTATATTCATTTTTTTTTCTTTTCTGCTGTTTACATAATGTCTTTAATAACTGAAGATCACGTAGTATTGCAGAAGAAAGTATCCCTCGTGTGGTCGTGTTCTCAAAAAATAATGGGAAAATGAGACTAGGTATTTATTATGTACTTTCCTAATGTGATTCGATGCAAATTGTGATTTTTCATCATGAGGGAAAAAAAAAGAAAAGTCACTTTGTAGCATACAAGACAGTTCTGTGCCTTTCTGTAGATGGAGGTCACGATGACGGTGGCCTCAAAATTGTGTCTTGTAAATATCTTGTCTGTACTACTAATAAAAGTGATCTATGATTATATATATCAAGTCCATATTTCCAAATGTGGAGACAAGAGAAGAGCCGTCATCTTCATGGTATTCATTTTGCTGAGTTTGTCTACGTGAGAAGTCATGGTTGATGTTGTTAAAGGAAATGCAAACCCAAAGAGAAACATGGATTGAGGGAAAGCAGCAACATTAGTAGAACACGTCAGTGAAAGTTTGAAGAAAAATCGGACAATCAGTGCAAAAGTTATGAATTTTTAAAGTTTTGGTGTTGGAACCGCTGGATGAGGAGACTACTAGCGGTTATGACATACAACTTTATGTCTGGACAACAATATAAAGAAAATATAAAGAAAATTCCAAAAAAGAAAATCTTTTTTTCATGAAAATTACACATTCCATCAAATTGATACTGACATATGTTAAGTGTAGCACTTATTCCCCCTTCTTTCTGAAAGCGGTGAGTCAAGTGCTCTTTCATTGTCCTAGAAAAGTGAATTTTTATGGAATTTTCTTTATATTTTCTTTATATTGTTGTCCACACATACGTACTAACCACTGGTTCTATCCTCATCCAGCGGTTCCAACACCAAAACTTTAAAAAGTCCTAACTTTTGCATCGATTGTCCAATTTTCCTCAGACTGTCACTGATGTGATCTACTAATGTTTGCTGCTTTCAATCAATCCACATTGCTCTTTGTGTTTGGGTTCCCTTTAAGGCTGGTATTTCAAGATATTTTTGTCGTTGATTTGTGGTTTTGTTTTATTGTGGTTCCTTTTTTTTTTTTCACACAAGTGGTTGTGGTGATGTTTGTGTACATGTAAAAGGCACATTAAAGAGAATGATAAGATGAAGTGTTCCCCTGCCACTTTCATACAAACTTAGAGCCTGACAACCTGACACTTGGACACTTACAACCCGACATGAGAAAGCATTTGACGGAGTGTACACACTCATGCTCAGGATAGCTCTTAATGTGTCGTGGAGTGACTACACATACATTAGAAATGTCAACTTACATGGAAGTTTCTGACAAAGGCGTGAGAGAAGGATTAGATTACGGGTAGTTAGGACACTGTGCGCGGCACCCTTGAATAGCTATCTGCCAATTCCCTCAAACTCTTGGATCCCAAACAGGGAATTGCAAAAAGAGGAAAAAGTAGGGCCACTTTCATCCGTGTGCTGAAGAAAGACACAGGCCTTGATGGCATTAATGAAGTGACAATAGGCCATGTTAGATAGACAGGTTTGGAGGTGCAACTTCATTTATGGAACCCGAGATGGCATGGGCTGAAGCTAATACATGCCCTCGAATTAGTAGTAGTACATGAAGTAGTTCCCTTGCCATGATATTAAAGGACCAACAATTTTAAGCTGTAATTTGTGCCATCTGGTGCATACTAAATAATCTCCTTGCTGTAAAAATACTGATTAAAAATAATTGCCAAAAAATGTGTCTTTTTTGGTTGTTGGAAATCCATGTGTGTGTGCGCGTGTGTGTGTGTGTGTTTTGCGTTTTTTGAATTTTTTTTTTTACGGTTTCATCTTCTTGAAAATGGTGACTGGGTTTGACCAGATGAACTCGTTGGAACAAATGTTGGTATGTGGTTCAGGGGGTGGTGGGGCTAGGGTATCATGGGGCCCAAACATCTGCAGTAGGGAAGATATTTTGCTTCAGGAGAATGCAATCATTAGCCCAGGTCTGAATATTTTTGAAATAGTTTGCTCAGGTCAAGTACCATGAAGGTGAAGTGCACTTACTGCAGTAGGCAAATACTTGACCCACAGGTCTTTTGTGTGTTTGTTTGGTTTTAATTGTTTGAAATGGGAATTTTCTTCCATGTCTTGTTTCCCATATATCATGCAATATGTTTAACCCTATATAGCCCAAGCTGTTTTGACCCCTTCCAGGCCAAGGGGGTGGGGGGGGGGGGGGGAGGGCACATTGTGCCCCCTACATAACTTATTATCATTATATGATGTATCACCATCATATTTGACACATTAGTAGAGCAACTCATACTCTACATGACCCAAAAGTTGAAATTTCAAGGTCACCCATTGAGGGCGCTATTCAACTAGATATAAAGAAATACATAGGAAATATGATAAACTCATGCTTTTTCTTTATATTTCTTTATCCCCAGTATATATGTTTTTATTTTATACCAATAATGTTTGTATTTACCACAAAGGAAAAGCAAGTCAACCTCAAGTATTTGTAATATATGGTTGAAATTTCTCAGGTTCACTGCACATGGGGGGGGGGGGGCACTATTCATTGTAACATAAAGAAATATAATTATGAGATCTATGATGTATTATTTGGGAGAGGTACATATATTGGTATCACATTTCATATTTCCATATTATTGGAATTTTGAGTTTGCAGATTAATAACAAATGATACTTCTGCAGGCAAAACTTGTGTGAAAATGACACATGACACAAAATAAAAGGGTAGTCCTTGGAAAATGTATATTTCAATATTATTTCTATCATATTTATTGTTTGATACCTATATCATCATAAAAAATGAAGGAAATAATAAAACGACCATTTCAGGGTAATTCACGACCATAATTACTTCACATTATGGTCCTTCACGCATTACAGCCAAGAAAACCCCCATTTAATTCATCCATTATATTGTTAACTGGAATTGGAACAGAAAAACATGCAAAATCTGACAGACATGTAGTTAAATTGTGAGTGTATGGTTGCCATGGCAACCTGCAATGTCGGAAATAGCTAAATCAGGGGCGGATCAAGGAATTCCGTAAAGGGGAGGCGCCTTTACAAAATTAAATGGGGCACCAGCGCCCCACATTTTTTTCTTATTATTTCTTTTGTTTTGAAAAATAATAAAGAGGGGGGCGCGCCCCATGGTGCGCCCCCCGATCCGCCACTGGCTAAATTATAATGTGTGCAATAAAATTTTAGCTAGGAAAAGTCAACAAATTTGGTTGAAATTGGGTAAAGGGCATAGGAGTGGCAAATGAAAATAGGATGGGGGCACAATGTGCCACACCCCCTTGGACTTTATAGGGTTATAATAGATACGAAGTTAATCTTTCCCATAATTTTTCCTCATCGCATCTGAGTGTAGAAGTCATTGCGATCGATGAGCCACACAAATCAATATCTTACTGCTTTGATTTTGGAATATCGAATAGCTTACGGACCCGAAGGAAAAAAAAGGGGGCACAACTAAAGAGCTCCAGCCACCTCCAGCTCCTCCACCAAGTTTGAGTACAGCTACACAGTCACTCTCTTCCCTTCCACCTCCCTATACTAGTTGGTGAGAAGGGGGGGGGGGGTGTTTCACGAAGAATTCGACTAAAAAATTATGGTATGCCACTGGTTTCCCTGTTCAATTTTATTAGCCTAATCACCACCCACTTCAAATTTTCATTCATGTTTACAAAATAATTCTTTTGTTATCTATTCTATCTTATGTTACTAATGGCGACATGAAAAAAAGTCTCCAGAATCTTCATTTTCATTAGAAAGTTGAGTAACATTGAAGACACACACAGCACACCAAAGATCCTAGCTCTTCGTGAAACCACCTCCCTGCTGGTGGTGGAAACACCCCCCGCCCCAACGTATCGCCAATAATTATGCGTTGAGCATCGACCCAGGCCATCGCACCGCTATCGCGTCAAGTCCAAAGGTCCAGACTATAATTTATTGAGGGTATATAACGAAGTATTCTGCAAAGACTGTATAAATATCTAATCTCAGCTGGAACAACAAACACGCTGAAGAGCCTCTCAAGTGAGATTCACCTCAGTCAAGTCCTTTTTACTCAGTTTTGTTGCCCGCGCTTACTGTTTGGGGATCAATGTCACTCCCAAGTGATTCCACCATGCATCGCATGTCTGTTCTATCGGGACATCTCTCCCATGGACTCCAGCACAGTGCGGCAGTACGCCGCCTGCACAGCTGCGTCCCGATCCTCACGGCAGCCACCGCCAGCCGACCGGGTCAGCGTCGGGCCGTGCCAGAAAGACGATCGAAACCCGACGACGTGGTAGTTGTGTCAGCCCTAAGAACGCCTATCGGAAAAGCGAAGAGAGGTTCCTTCAAGGTACGTGTTGGTAATCATGATTACCAGTGTGTTTGAAGTAGACGACTTAACGCTGATCTGTTGAGTGTTTCAGAGTTTTTACAGTGTTCTTTCAAGTCTTCAAACAATGGTAGAAAAAACAAAACAAATTGCAAGCAGGGAGGGGAGAGGGCTGGTATTCGTGGTAATAAATTATTGTAACTCGACATACAAACCAAATGGTGATGAAATGTCAGATTTTGCTCAGTTGAAGTTCATCTCTTCCCATTCAATTGTTTGAAGTGTGAAATCATTGTTTTCTTCTTGGGACCACTGATCCCGATAGCTGTGCACGACTCTGTGAGGAATTAGTGCCTAGTGGAGGGTGAGCGTAAAGCAGATCAGTGTCTCTTGCACGCGCACATAAACATGAAAATAAAACATTTAGAACTGTGTCTGATGTAAACATTTTGAGATGCTCAATGTTTGTGACAAAATTAAGCATTTTTAGGGAATTCAAACTTGCAGAATTAAGCCATAGTTGCTACTCTAAGAGCCAGGGCTATAATTTTTATTGGTTAAAGTGTAAGTAATGGGGTTCATCAGTCCGCAGCTATCTGAACTCCTATAGTATAAGTTATACCGTCCCTAGGGCCTGGCCTCTGTAAAACTAATTTATAAGCAGCCCAGTCGCTGTAAAAATTACAGCGACTAGGCTGTGTATAATTACTATAAAACATTGACTGGATAATAGATGTGCAGTCTTCTTTCTTCCGTATAAGTGCAGCCCACCACCAGTCTTATATCAGTGCCATTTGCGTGCCTTTGATTAATCAGTTGTTCGTAACTTCAAGTTTGCTGAATTAAATTTATATCTTCCTTTTTTTGTGTGTGATCATTTTAGTTTTATAATTTCACAACACATGGTTCATGCCATTTAATCAGTCAAAGACACTGATGGTTCACTTGTTATGATATAATGTGTCCTTTTAGTGCATTCTAAAAACAAAAAACAAAACAAAAACAATACCGGTAATAAACTGATTTAAGTTGCATAAGTCGGCCTTGTACACTTTGTGAGAGAACCTTTCTGTACACACATGCCACATGCATTGGTTTACATATGAAGGGTTTGTTTGCAAAAACCGATAAGTCCATTTTTGAAGATTTTGAAGTGCGATCTCTGTCATAAAGTTCAAAATAATACCTTTTAAATGATATATTGGTCACTACATATAATGATATATTTTTTAAGTTATGGTCAAAAGAAGCAAAAATTTTCTTAATTATTCTCTTTATTTTTCGTGACCTTTAATCGCAAATATCTCCATTTGACAAATATGGACTTATCGGTTTTTGCAAACAAACTCTTCATATATTTGTTGTACATGGTGTGCATGGGCCTACTAGGCTGCAAGTACTACTATGAGTAGTAATTTAGGTATTTAAAAACATCAATGGATGATTTTGGCCACAGATAAGCCACTGGTACCCGAGATTTGATACTGAGCTGTTTGAGTGATGACTCCGTAGATGCACACTAATATTGTGGGCAAAATGCAAGCCCATACCCCAACACTCCCCCCCCCCCCCCCCCAACACGCTCACGTGCGAAACATACACGTATCTTGCTGTAACTTATAAAACCAAAAAGCTTTATAAAACTCTAAATGCAATCTATTGCACAGCAACCCTGCTCATACATTGTATTTGCCCATATATGATCTGCAAATAGCTAACTGGGAAAGGGTATTTTTATTGTGAACATCTTGTCTTGCGATCATGCCATTTGCTGTATGGAATAAAACAAATAAAACAGGACAGATTTGTACTTTGACCAGCAGACAACAAGAACTTGAAAAAAATGGTGTTTTGTGATTGTCAGGGGCTTGACTATCCATACAATTGACAGTGGACTGCACTTCAACTACACAAATTGTGAGTTACAGTGCAGTTTTACCAAGGAGACATTGGGGCCATAGTGCTAGTGGATAAGCAACCTATTATATACAAGTCTTCTGCAGTTAAAGGCAGAAAACTCACACTTCAGGGGTCCGATCTTTCTCACACACGTGACTCACATGCTTAACAAGCTTTTTGATAACTCACAAGAAGAAATACACAATATTAACACAAAAAGATAGGGTTTGAAAACACCTGTAAAAAGGCCCATTTTGAGACAGTATTCTTTTTATTGAATTAAGCCAAAATATGAAATTACTATGCACCAAATCGCACAATTTTAATACAGCTCAAAATGCTTTTAGAGCTGCTTACCTTTGTACACAGAAATTCTAATTTTTCATAGTAATTTACAGTACAAAGCTGTGTTCATAAGAATTTGCAGTAGACCCTACACAGCTGTGATGATATGACATGATAAATTTTTGTGCTGAAATCCAGGTAGCATATTAAAGTGTATTAAACACTACCAGGGCCCAAATGTACCAGCGAGAATCAAATTTAAATTCATCCAATACCTGTACAAAAAACAAAAACAAAAACAAACTGTAGTCATGCTTAGAAAAGTTTTGAAGGTACTGTACACACACAGCTTCCATATCCCCCCCCCCCCACATTCTTACACACTAAATATATGTGCACAAACTCCACACAGCATACAGTTTTGTATTCAAATAATATGTGCTGGTACAATCCTAATAAGGACTATAGACTGTAAAACTTTGAATGAATTAGAGGAATGCATGATGCGGCATTCTTGGTACTGGAGTTTAAAGTCACTGGTATGTAGCACTTACTAATGCAGTTACAGGGAATCAGACAAATTAGGCGTACAGATATCCACAATGCTTGCTCAAATTACGTGTTCATTGTATTCTAAAAAAAAATATCTATAAAAATTTGACAAGTACAGCTACTTTTAAGATAATGATCAGGTGTTAGCATAACCTTTGTTATGATGGTACACAGGTACTGTAATAGTACCTGCCCTCACATGATAACACTCTTAAAGTGGATGCACCAAAATGTGAATTGTGAGTGGATCTTCATTTCCCCAGTGTGCGATCACTTAACATTGTACATAAATTGTGCAAACAGTCAAACTAGATCTTCAGCTGTTCAGAACAGAAAAAAAAAATGAAGCAAGACTACACATCAGTCAGCTGTGAACATTTTAATATGTATGTGTATTAAATTATCAAGAAAATCTCAGTTATTTCACATTGCATCTATTTTGATTTCTTCATGAAACAGACACTGGTCACAAACATCCAAACTTGTAGTGCTCGAATCAATCTATCAGTCTATTGGCTATCCTCGTCCTGCACGAAGCACTTAAAGGCAGACAATCTAACACACAGACTAACAATTTTTCCCACTTGCCCAATTACATGAGCATTCAGGCAGGGGCCTCACTTTTTACTTGCCCTACAGTGGGTATAACTTGCCCTGGGAGAGCATGTAGTGGGTTTGTATAAACCCGATACCCTGCCAGTAAAGAATGTGATTATAATTTGTGTTTGTACCATGCACAGGACACACGAGCAGACGATCTGCTGGCTGCTGCATTCAAGGGCGTGCTGGATGAGACGAAGCTGCCCCCGGAGCGTCTTGGAGACATCGTTGTCGGCAATGTGCTCCTGCCAGGCGGTGGCGCTATACAGGCAAGATTTGCCCAGTTCTTCAGGTAAGTGTGACATACTACCTGATGTCCCGTGAAATATACTATCACTCTTAATAGTGTTCGAAGATGCTAGGGCCAAACAGATTGCTACGCTTGGGTTTAAGTTGAATATGCCCATTGCTGACCAATATTTCTTTCACATAGCATTGAAGATGATGTACCTAGAAGATAATGATTCACACAAAGTAGAAAACATTTTTTCAGATGACATAGCATTGGTTACATTTTTGACATTGGATAGATGCTAATAATATTGCATCTTAGGGAAAAAGCTTCAAAGGATGATCTTTGGAGAAAACTTAATAAAATGTAATTTGGTTTGATGCCTTAGATACATTCGTATCAAGTGTCATAACAGTCATGCATTTTATGCAAAATGCAGATTTTGTATGTGATCTCATTCTGTCATGATAATGTCACAAATGCAGTGCTAATGTTGGAGTTCGGTAGTGCTCATGGGCAGATAAACACATACTGTTCTTTTGATTTCCTTTCAGTAACATTCCAGAAACCGTGCCAGTCAACACAGTCAACAGACAATGTTCATCTGGTCTACAAGCGGTCATCAATGCTGCCGGAGGCATCAAGACAGGAGTGTACGATGTCGCCATGGCTGGCGGGTAGGTCAAAGAGAGGTCAAAGGAAGGTCAAAAGGAGGTCAATGCACAAAGAGACCGAATGCCCATTGTTCGATTGACTACAAAGTGACAATTGAAAAAAAAAAAATAGTATTTTCCATGTGTAGTCCCAGGCACCAAAAAATTAAAAGATGTTTTTGTCAGTTGGCTTTAATAGCTAGTAATATAGAATGTAGGCACAACCTGAGTTAAAATGTACAGAATATGAAGGTTATATTTAACAACAAAAGAGGGGGGTTGTTCCTATTGTTCCTATCTATTCAAAAGAAGATACACACTGTATCTAGATTTGATTTGGTTGATCTTCATTCTGGTGTGATGACACATTGTATATACATACCTGGACTTTTCTACATTTAAGTTGGCCATGATAAAACAAGCATTTAAGTTTTAAAGTAGAATCTTTTTGCCTTGGCTGGGATACTTGCAGTGGGTTACTCTTGGTGACATTTAGTTTTCATGTTCCTTCACTCAGTTTTTGAATGATTTTACTGGATTTACTGCTAACTTGATAACTTGATTAGGTAGAAGAGTTTTTAACGTGTACAATCCCGCCGTTACTGTTTAAATGTGTGAGCCAGCGTTGAGTCCATGAGCCGGAGCGAAAGGGGTACTGGCTTTCGAGATCTCAACCCACGCGTTCACGCAATGCAAACCGCAGAAGACTGCCTTATACCCATGGGGTGAGGATTTGTATGTCAAGTGTATACAGACCACCATGACAACCACCTTCCTCTGCATGCATTCTCATGAAAAACTGGGAGCCATGCGCTGCGCATTTCGTATCTAATCTTTGATTCTGTCTCTTTCTCTTCACTTTAACCAGTCATGCAGTGTATGGTCAACTATAATGAATAATGTACATTGTACTCATATCCTATGCAAACTTGTTTCCCCATCCAACCCAATCCCTTCCTTTCTCCACCTCCATCCTTTTCTAAACAACCTCACTTCATCCTGAGCTGCATTACATCTTGCCTCCTTCCAGTGTGGAGTCCATGACGCGCTCCCCAATGTACCAGGGTGAGGATCTTAACCCGAGGGTTTTACAGAGCCAGGTCACGCAGGACTGTCTCACGCCGATGGGGTAGGTCATCTAAAACAATGACCCTCTTTTTGGAGACTTTAACCCAAGAGGGGTGGGTAGGTGGGGTGGTGGTAGAGTTTGAAGTGGTGATTTAGAATGTCCAATAGCATTCTCCAGAATGTAGCACTTCTGTGATGATATGGAATGTCACTGATTTTTTTATATTTATTTTTTATCACTTGTCAGAAGTTATACTATAGAGAAGAAAAATTATGTTCCTGTCCCTCTTATCTTCTTTCTACTCGTTGCTGTTGCTGTTGTTTTTTGTCTTGTCTTTTTTTTGTTTTGTTTTTTTTTTAATGCCACCTCCAGGAAGTGTCGCTGGAGGCATTATGTTTTCAGGTTGTCCGTTCTTCCGTTCTTCTGTCCGTCCATCTTTCTGTCCGTAATCAATTTTGTGGGCAGGATAACTTAAAACCGTTTGAGCCAGCATAATGAAACTTAGCATATATATCAGTGAACAAAGTTTTGCCTATCAACTTTTGGATGCACTTGCTCAAGGTCAAAAGTGAAGGTCAAATTCTTTCAATTTCATTGTTTCCCCATACCAATACAATGGCTGAAGGTATTTTCTTGAAACTAGCTGCATATCCATTATCAGAAAAGATTCTGCAGTGAATGTTTTCGGCCATAGGTTCAAAGGTCAAGTGATAATGCTTGAATTTATTTGTTTTCTCCTTATCTCGGAAATACATGTAGCTCAGGGTACAATGTATCTTCATGAAAATGTGGTTTCACGACATTTGCTCCTGCAACAATTGCTCCCATGAAATATCTGGCATGCTAAGCCAATCATAAATGCTACCCACAAATATAACCCAAATTCTAATCCTCACATCAAACTACTAGTAAACCTAAAACGCTATCATATTCCTAACCCTAACCCCAAGTCCATGGAGAAAATATGATCAAAGTAAATTGTCGCACAAGCAAATGTGCCACCGCTTCATGACGATGTATTTCATGCCCTTTCCTTTGGTTTTATGACTTACATGTACATACAATCTTTCATCTACTCGTGCTAGATACTTAAATAACTTGTCATAGAAATTTCCATTGCTTCAGTGCTTATCTTATTAATACATCAGTCTTGCAGTGCATGTAATGCTCATTTATTTTATAGTACTATTTGAATGATTCTGGATTGCATTCAGTCAAGTATATTACATATACTTACAGATGTTACTGTATTATAAACGATATATTTATTAATGGTCTTTGTCCATTTGCCTCTTGAAATGTAAAGCGTGAATCATCTTGATAATGGTCTTGCACAATTATCAACAGAGTTTTCCAACTCTGCATTTACTATGGGGCACATCAATATTTAGAAGGGAAAAATGGATTGATGGGGAAAAAATGGAGAGTTTGGTGCCATCAACACTGACATGTACCCCCTCCAAATGATTCAACAGCAGCAAATGCACAGTTGCATCAACGGATTGAAACAGGAATGACTGAAATCTCGTCCCCAAGGTTTAAAGCAAAAGCATAAAACCGAAACAAGAATAAAACTAATGCAACAGTTCTTCTGTGATCTGTTCATGTTTGATGACATTTGTCTGTAGAAATATATGTCAATCAAATGTTTTTGTTTATTGTGTGTGTTTTCCTTGACTTCTCACATCTCATGAAGAGATGAATACAGTATTGCTCCAAATTGTGTATTTTCTCAATTAATGTCCTTTTCTTGTTCATTCATTGGTATACAGACTCAACCAATTTGTTTCCATGTGTAGTATAATCTGTTTGCGTGGACACCATGAATGCACGGATGGAGTAATTGCAGTAAAATAGCTTACTAATTTCTCATGAGTGCCATTCTGCTTGATGTGGCTTTTGATAAACTCTGTTGCACTTCGATTCTGACAGGATCACCTCAGAGAACGTGGCAGCAAAGTTTGGAGTTACCAGGGAACAGCAAGACCAGATGGCATACGAATCACAGAAGAAGTTAGTATGCATATGCTAAAATGATATCTGTTTTAATATCATTTCTTGGAATATAAGGTGTTGTATTGTTGGAAATATATCGGGATAGAAGCACTGGTAGTAGTAGCTGTAGTAGCAGTAGTAGTGGTAGTAGTAGTAGTAGTAGTTGTGGTAGTAGTGGTAGTAGTAGTAGTAGTAGTAGTGGTAGCAGTAGTAGTAGTTGTTGTTGTGGTAATAGTAGTGGTAGTAGTAGTGGTTGTAGTAGTGGTGGTAGCAGTAGTAGTAGTGGTAGTAGTAGTGGTTGTAGTAGTACATGCAGAGACTCCAACTCTCCCGCTTTCGCCCATTTTTGTAGAATCTCCCGTTCTCCCGCTTGAGATTTGATTTCTCCCGCTTGAAATGATTTCTTACTGAAAGGTGCATGGTCCCGGTGTTTTAGTCAAATGTGTACGCGGGTGCACGGTGCAAGTTTCCTATAGAGACCTACGCTATCGACTCCTCTTTAGCGCTTACGCTTTGGCCCACTTCCCCGAGTCCGAAGAAGTCCGATCCACTGTAGTCAGTGGTCCGATCACAGTTCGGCTCATAATTCGACTGAGGGGGATGACAGCTTTAGCAAACTTCTTTTGTGATGTCATAATAACAAGCACATATGCACGCACCCTGGCTATACTACAGACTGCGCAGACAACGAAGGCAACGCTACTTAGCAACACCTGTGCACTTTACTCGTGATGACAGCTCAACTACGGTAATCTTTGTATCAATGCTAACGGTGATCGGCAGTATCATCAACAGCGCCCTCTACACTACCGGGACTATGCCCCTTTAATTTCATTGTATGTCAAAAAATAAGCCTGAAATAGCACAAGAGAGCATCTAGAACCCTAGACCGCAAGGGACTTTGCGCTCGTGATGTGCGCTTCGCGTTGGAGTCTCCCGTTTGCTTAGGGTTTCAGATGGGAGAATCTCCAGACCAGAGATGCTTGGGGTTGGAGTCTCTGTACATGTAGGTTGTGGTGTAGCAGTAGCAGTAGGACTATAAGGAGTGGTGGTAATGATAATAATACTGATAGTGATTACCACCACCATCATCTTGATGTGAAATTTGGTTTTTGTGGGCCGCTTTCCTATTGCGATCATTATTGTTACACGATTTACCCCGGTCACTCTGGTCAAACCTGCATGTCCAGTGCATTCTCCTCTCCCTGGCAAGCGTTATAGCCAGGCAACCATTTTATGGTATCCACATCACAACCACATGCAGTGTATGCTAAATTTAACCACAAGAATGCTTCATTTCTATCATGGTACACCTTGTAGCTGTTTGTGCAACTTGGTAGAGAGAAAGGAGAGCTACAGATGGAATGACATGCCATACAGTGTTGAATCTAAACATCATCAGAAACTAGCAAGAATGGAGAATCTTCTGATTTATATGTCAATAAACAGAAGTACAATCTATCTGTGACATACATGTAAATATTAACAACAAGTCAATAAATTGACTTGTTGGTTTAAGAACTCAGGTTTCAATCTCTATGTGTTTTGTATGAATTCTTCCTATGATTTACAGGGCTGCAGCCGCACAGCAAAAAGGTTACTTTGACCGCGAGATCATCCCCGTTACGACAGTCATCCAAGACGAGTCTGGCAATGAAACAGAGATCACGGTGAGCAGCATCATTAACTCTTGTCATCACTAATGTGCACTTTGTCAGTGGTGTGATGTTGATGGTGGTTTTCAGAGGGTTAAACGAGAATTGCCTTTTGACATACAATATGTTGATTCAGTGAATGCACAAATATTATTTGAATAAATTAATGATGTTTTATCACAACCAGACTGTCCGTTCAAAAGTTATGGATTCTTAAAGTTTTGGTTAAATATGCAGCAGTTACCTACATGCCTGCATGCCATTATTACCTCCGCCAAGGGGGAGGTTATGTTTTCGTTACCGTTGGTTTGTTAGTTAGTTAGTTAGTTAGTTTGTCCGTGTGCAAAATAACTCAAAAAGTGGTGAACGGATTAGGATGAAACTTGCAGGAATGGTTGAGAATGACATAAGTAACAAACGATTAACTTTTGGTAGTGATCCGAGAATTTTGGGGGAATTTATGAAGGATTTTTGATATTTTGGCAGGTAGGGTCAATGAACTTGGGAGTTCAGGCTGCGCGTATTTGAGGTTTCCATGCGCGCACTAAAGTGCGTGCTCTAGTTTCTGCTAGGGCAAGGCGCGCTGTGCAGCTGAGGGTTTATGACGTAACAAAGGCTTCTATATTGGGAAATCGGGAGACTTCCAGCACACTATTATAAACACTTTCAGCATGAATACAAGTATGTATGGGTGGAAATCACTGATATCTCTATGGAAGAACAAGATCAGTGGTGGAAATGAGCTGCATGCTTGGCGGAGGTCTGCGCTCTCAGAGTGCTTCTCTAGTTTTTTAATGCAATGGCTATCAGTGGTATTTTGTGTTGTCAAAATAGTGCAACAATAGAAAAAGGACACTATAAAGAGAATCTCATACATTTTTATTTTTATATTGGTGAAAGAGCTCTCGACTTGCCTCCTTTAGAGCAGGGAAAATAAAATTACCCTTTTGGCCTTACCATACATTGTACACCAGTAACAAGAAAAAGAATATATGGATTTTTACTGTAATCAAAAATTCAAATCATGTTTGATTTGATGTGGCAAAATGTATTGCTTTATGGACTTTCCTCTTGACTTGACCATAGGTGACCAAAGATGATGGTATCCGTGCGAACACGACCCTTGAAGGTCTGGCCAAACTGAAACCCTCCTTCTCCGCAGATGGCACAACAACAGCAGGTTCGGATCCACATACAGCACGCCGTTATCTTGCTTAGAATTTCTCTCTAAATCACATTAGCAAACAGAACCCTAATTCAAATTACCACAATGATTCTTGCATCGAGTTGTTCTCAGTGCAACTGGTTGACAACTCCAAAACTCTCCAAAAAAATCAGTGTGTGTTTATGTCAGTAAATGTCAATGAAGGGCAACCAGCACCCTACCTGTCATAGTTTTGATATCTAGACTTCAACTTCCTTTTTTCGAATTCAAAACTTACAGACTAGCATTTGCCTGACAGTGATTGAAATAGCAGCTCTTACTTTGTGACCTCATTATTGGTGGTGCAAGGCAGGGGCTTGTGTCCAGATTTTGTCAAAATTATTAATTTTGGTATATGGTTTCATGCCATTAAGGATTTTCTTTATCTTATGCAACATAGAATTTCATATGAATAACAGAGGTTTTAAAAGTTCTCTAGATGGCATACAATGAGTCAAGCAACAGCCCGTTTGTGTTTTGTTTTTGTGTGGCATAACCTTATAAAAGCATTGATTTGGAATTGCAGTAGTAACAACATTAGTTGAGCAAACTGTAGCTGTGATGAGAATAAGTTTATCCCAGCTTCATTGGGACAGCCGTAAAACAGGCACACTATAGATTGAGCAGTAACAGGTGTTTGTACAACTGTGAGTACATTGTATGTCAGTTTGTATGATCGTGTTAGAGTAATATATTCATTGAAAGCATTGTCACTGCCGGCAACCAGGAATAGTCTGGTGGTAGTGTTGCTGTCTAGAAAGCAGTAGATGACTGGTTCGAGTCCCGTGGCTCCTTTTTTCCGGCATAATTGTTAAAGTACAGATCAGCAGTTGCGATCTTACAAATTTCATTTGTAGAGGGAGACAAATTGAAGAAAATTCACACCTCAATATATATATATTGTTGTCTACCAGTGATGAACAAACTTTTTTTTCATGATTGAACAGACAATGAATACTCGTAATATATCATATCCTCTTCTTACTGCGCAGTAATTTCATGATGTACATGTGCTCTCCTCCTCCCCCGCCCCTCCTTTACCCCCTTCCCCTCCCATGCCGCTCCTTTTCAACTCCCTCTCCTCTTTCCCTCCTACAAATCTCATCAACCTTCTCCAGGTAACTCCAGCCAGGTGAGCGATGGAGCAGCTGCCGTGCTCATGGCCAGCAGGGCGGCGGCTGAATCCCTCAACCTACCCGCCCGACTGGTGCTGGTCTCCTATGCCGTGGTGGGCGTGCCCCCCGCCATCATGGGTATAGGCCCCGCCTACGCCATCCCAGAAGCACTCAAGAAGGCTGGTGAGCATCCTTAAGTCTTACTTTCATGCGGATGCTGTCATTGTTATGAATACAGGCACTTTTTAGTGTTGTGGTGACTCAATTTCAAAACTCTGCTGACCGAGTGGTTTGATGATGTTCAAATGCAAGACAAAACACACTAGCATGCAAAAGTTTTGAAAATATTTCCATCATTTTCAAGAGATGTGAGAAGAAATATCACCCTGCCAATAAAACATTTACTAAATCAAAGAATGGTTTATTCAAGCAATGCTGTCTATGATAAATATTGAGCATGCTTAAAGGGGAAGGGGAAGTGTCCCCAAATATAATGTGTATTGATTGAATACAGCAATACTAGAACACATCAGTGAAGTTTGAGTGAAATCGGACAATCAATTCTAAAGTTATGAATGTTTAAAGTTTTGGTGGTGCCATCACTGAATGAGATATCAACAGCAGTTTATGGCCTCACAGCAGAATAATGATGTAAAGAAAATGTAAAGAGAATTTTACAAACAATTGTTCATTTTCTAGCACTTTGCAAGAACAATTATCTTTGTACCTCCTTCAGAAAGCAGGGGGAATAACATCACCCTCAACATATATCAGTAACAAGTAAAATGGAATGCATACTTTCTTTTCTACGAAACAATTTTGTGGAATTATCTAGGGCATCCAGATGGTACAATCTCCTGGTTAAAAAGTTTGCTGCAGGTTGGAGTCTGTGCAAAAGCCCGTTTTGTGCCTCTGCTGCATTTATGTAAAGTTTTTATCGATACAAAATGCACCTATAATTCCAATGTACTATATGCATGTACCATAGTAATTTGTTTTATCTGCCTTGCCCCAACTCACTGACCACCCTGCTGCATCGGTATACCATGAAACTGCCGGGTTTCGACTCACAACATATCACTGATTACCTCTTATCATTTCCAGGTCTGACGACTGATGACATTGAGATCTTTGAAATCAACGAGGCATTTGCAAGTCAGGTGAGTTTAACCTGTTAAAGACGAGTCCCGAGTATACTCGTTCAGGTGTCTATGCGAAATGCGTGTTGTAGCAAATTCAGCCAATCCTCAATGTGTTAAAGTTCAGTTCCACATTGTGTTCGAGTTTTGTTTTATAGATAAAGTATAATTGGACCCCCCCCCCAAAAAAAAAAAAAAGAAAAGAAAAAAAGAATAACATTGTTTTCAACATTGCCATACTTAACAGTTTTTGCACATTTTGATGAAATAGGGATATTGCTTGCAACATCATATACAAGTTTGATGAGGTGTGATGAAGTCATCAACTCAAAATAATCCACTTGACCCATACATCACTCTTTACAAAATTCCTGTGATAACATTGCATAAAGAACAAACACTGATGTCACATGCATAGACTAGCAACGATACCTTTCTTAGCTGAAATATGATTGTTGTTGCTAACATGGCAATCCACTCAAGAGTTGTATGATAATTTTTGTGAATAAACCAGTTAAGAGTTTTTAGTATATTTCATAACCACAATTTAATTTGCATAAGATGTGTTAAGCTACAACAAATATCAGTATTTCTTTAAAACATGAAGTTTGAAATTCAATAACATTCCTATTTCTTAATCTGACTCTAATGAAATTTCTTTCATTTTGTGTCTGTGATTCTGTACTATTGTTATAGTCAACTTTATGATACAGAATAGCATGCGAAACTTTAAAATTTGATAAAAGATAATGGCCCAGCTATTAAAGGTTGGCATACTGCACACTGATCCAACATATTTCCACAGTTAAATGTACTTTTATGGAATTTGTGAAACAGACGTAATGATGCAAACAGCACAATCATCAATCCCAAATGACTTGTTTTAAACATAAAGTCCCGATCGTGAAGGCAGAAAAGCTCTTGAAATGAGAAGGGAACAATCTGTCTCTGAATATTCAGGTTTGCTGACTGTACGTGTATGTCATGATGGTAATGTCTGTGAAAGTTCTGGTACACTCTGTGTGACATATTTACTTCATTTCTGTCACTGCTTACATCAGGCCTTCTACTGCGTGCAGAAACTGGGCATCCCCATGGAGAAAGTGAACCCCAACGGGGGTGCCATAGCCCTTGGACATCCCCTGGGTTGCACGGGATCTCGCCAGGTAGCCACCCTCCTTCATGAGATGGAGCGCAGGGGTAACAGGTGAGCGATATCATTTCCTTGTGAGATTCATGTACTGTAAAAGTGGCCTTATTTTTTTTGTGTGTGTGTGTCAATAAATTTTCATACTAAGCTGGATGAAATTCTGTCACTGAGTGCTGGTATTTCATTTGCATTTATTTTCCTGAATTATGTGAGTCGATTTATGCTTGCACAATTAACTCACAAAAATGTCGCCTCCTGTGACAGATATACAATGTTTATCATCTCCAAAGGTGAAGATTGCCAGTTTCTTACTTGAAAGGGAATGAAACTTATTCCTCATTTCATTGCTATGGTTGCTAAGGTATCTACCTGTGAAATATGATAAAAATGGGGGGGGGGGGTTATAATATTTATAGTTTGCATGCATAATTATGGTTGGTTAAGTCTTACCCGGCTTAATGATACATGCACACATTACAAGACAGTTTTCTTTCCTCTCGTTTTTTCACACGCTACAGGGCATACGGAGTGATTTCAATGTGCATTGGAACAGGGATGGGTGCTGCAGCAGTCTTTTACTACCCTGGTAAATAGATACCTGCAGAGGGCGCTATGCCACATCATTTGATCAGAGGATTTGCATCGACAGGACACTCAGATACAGTCACTGATGGCAGCACTCAGTATAAAAATGAAATCCATCATGCAGTTGCTTGGATTTTGGTGTTGGTGTTAACTCACCAAGACCCAGTGCGGTTTTCTTGTCCACTTAGGCCCTACTGCTAAAAGCTGTTTGATATGATGTTGACATAATGATTATTATTTTCTACGTTTATCAATGAAGTTGCCATAGTGATAGCCAGAAATCATAATTATGGAAGTCTAGGCATATGGAAATCTTTTGATGTAGAACTATATATTTCCTGTCACCAAATCATGCATTTTGAAAGGTGAGTGTCAAAAAATAAAAAAAGTAGGGGAAAAATTGAAATGATTTCTCTCTTATGTTTGGCTGTATTTCGAGCAGATGATATGCATTCCCCTACTAGTCTTCATTTACAGTTTTTATATGGATTCCTGCCGTGACAGTGCCTACAAATATTTGAGAGCCTGGACAATCTGTGTTGCCAGTAATTTGATAGAAAACAGTAAGGAATTTGTATTTTAAGAAAGTACAATGAGCTGGCAGTGTCTTTGAAATATGAAAAAGAAAAATTATGTCGCATTCAGCACACATGCATATGTACATGTAAATGGTAGCAAATGCTCATTGTGCAGGATTATAAAAAATTGAACAACTCGATATTCAAGAAGAGCACAAATTCACATTACTAAAATGGTGTAATGTATTTTGTGTTGTATCAATTTTGCAGAATATTCAGCTTTGTTTTCTACTGACACAAACTACACATGCTATCTCTCCTAACCACTGTGACCAATATTTTCATTGACAAGAAAGTACAGTGTATGAAAGTTTGTCCATGAAATATATTTTTGTATAAGACAAAAAAAAGGTCATAATTTTGTTCACAACTCAGGATATACTGATTATTGTAAAACAGTGAACAGTTCATTTCTATTATAGTGCATCAAAATGTATGTCTGTTTTCTTCTTAATATTGCACATTGCAGTGTTTAGTGAGGTAATATATAATGTCACATCATTCTTTGGGCCAGCTTAAAGTTAATGGAAGCCACAGCCCAAAATTATAATTATTAAAGTCTGTGGTGCAAAATTCTCTTTGGTCATATCAGAATTTTTATAAATAATGAAAGAAAACTGCCAGTCCAGAGGACTTCGTTATAATGGAAGTCACCTGCATAATGAGTTCCATCTAATCTCTCTCAATTGTAGCATTATCATCATATGCAGTGAAATTCAGAGGTGTCAATTTGATGATTACCAGATAATGATTTCTGTGCCAAACAGACACCTCCAAGAAGTTGACGGGTTGAGGGATGTTACAAATTGTTGGATTAGAACAATAATGTGAATGGGTGTCTCGAATATAATCTGTGCAATACGGAAATAACTGTCTCCAAAATTTTTGATAACATGCAAGTTTGAAGAATGAATAAATACCATAATCACTTGTAGTTGCCACTGTCCTTGATTGTGCAGTGTTTGCGTTCATACAACTGCCCAGTTAATAGCAAAACATCTTTAGGTTGAAGTTTGTAATGAATTCGATGAAGAGAAAATGTGATCTGTATGTATATATAAGATGAAATTACCTGTGATTGATATTCCCATGAGATCAAAAAAGGATCAAAAGGATTCTGCTAAAGCAGTGGAATTGCATGTGTAGTTGACAGAATTTCACAGATTCACCACCACCCAATTGAGCCCATTCTTACCTGCATTATGTGTACCAAATGAGTGTATATTACCAAGGAAAGTTTTGAGTTCTTGCACATAATATATGCCTGGCATGCTACCTTGAAGTGTCTTTAAAATTGCTTTACAAGTGTTCTAACACCACCTCTCTTCAAGCGTCGTCCACGGTATATAGTCTTCCAACCACCTGGCTGTTTGGCACTGTGTGGTCCACGCTCACGACCACTCTATGTAGCCATTTTCTTGTGTTTAATGAGCACGTCCGTAAGGCTGTGTGAATAATTTAAGAGTTTTATCACAAAACGAGCTAACTCCATTCTTGTTGAGATATTTGTGATTAAAGCTGCTAAAAAATACAGGATATTTTAATCATAACTTCTAGAATATTTTTTGTTATGTCACAAGTGAGGTATTACTGGAAAGGATTGATTTTGCCCTATCTGATGGAGTTTAGAAATGGTGCTTAGCTCATTTTGCAATAAAATTCTTCAATTTGACCATGCAGAAGAGCAGTTGTCAAAATAGGGTAGAATGAGTGAATTTGCTAGAAGGCATTTTACATTACATGTATATCAATTTGAATGTCAATTTCAATTTATACAAAACCAAACATATAGGCCAATCAAGATTATACAAGATTACATGAATCATTGTTACAAAAAATTTACAGGACTTAAACATGAATGGCTTGTAGGGCCACACAAGGAACAAGCTCCTCACTAGAATAGTATCAAGCAATACCACATATATTCTGAAGTATTTTCTGTTTATGGAAGCTATTATGTTGTAGAGTACAAAATCCTCAACTTATTACATGTACATGTACTTACTTTGCATTCATTAGGCGATAAGGACACACCGATATGGAAAACACCCAAACAGATAGATACACTGTAGATGAAATGGGAGAAAACACCATTACAATTATTATGTGATCTAGCCCTGTAAGAGATTTTTTCATGATTTTACCAAAACAAATGAAATTAGGTTGGTACAAATACATTCATAATTCACATTATTTAAATGTTCAAAAATCTTGGCAGATCGAAGCATGCCCGATGGGGAAATGAAAGGTTCAATTGACAGAGATTCAACGGAATGACATTGAGAAACATTGAGCCGTTGTAGAAACAAATTCTATAAAATCATTTCCGTAATTATGGATCTACTACACATGGACTATTAAGGGATGTCTTTTTTTTTTTTTGGATCCCATCAGATATTTGATCAATACCGCCAGGCGCCACCTGATTATGTGCATCTTAATGAAAACATTCGGAAGTTTGAACAGTGACAACTTCATTAATCGTGCGTTGTCACTGACAAAAGAACCGTCTCCCCAACACCTCTCATCTGGTCTAATCTTGAATGTGATTCAGCAGGAGTTCGGCCATTCCGTAGAGCCTGAGTTTTCGCGGCGTTTTGTACTGGTTGGCAGTCGCGCCTGTGTTCGCTAGAACATAGGTCTTGAGTTTGTCGAAAGTGTCGGGTTTCACGAGATGGATTCTAGGATGGGATATCCCGTTGTCTTTGCGCATTCCTTGGTAGACGCTGTTTCGGCGACGCAATTCGATGTCAATCTGTAAAGATTGAGACACCAGATGTCACTGCTAATGAAATCATCTCAAGTGTTTTTGTGATATAATTTCGTTCCTACCAAACCATTGGTATACTATGAATAAAACTGTAACTATCATTATCATCGTCCACAACATCATCCCCACTTCTACTTTTTAAAAAAGTACATATTTTGAATGTCGATCGCAAAATGCAATGTAAATCTAAATAATACTTCATATTATGTAAATCTTGTATTTTGCGATGGCAGGAAATTCATTTCCAATGGCGTGTTTCCTATGAAAGGAAGAGACATAATCTCCGTGCTATGCCCTATTTTCTTTGATCTTTCAAAACATAATCAAGCGCATTAATCTAGCCTTTTTTTATGAAAAAATATCAATTTTATATGGTATTGAATACAAGTATGACTTTTAAAAGGTTGATGAATACGACCCGTTTTATGGTCCTGTAAAATGGCGCGTATGGGAATAACATTTAACTGATTTATTTGCATTTTTCTTAAAACTTTAGTAATGTCTACTTTGATTCTATCAATTTGATGTAGTTACAGTGTCACGTAAATTGGGATCTGTTCACTCCACATGTCATGAATAGCTCTCAAAAGAAGCAAAATTATCAACTTACCATAGATTTTTGCTCCTCGGTGAGTGTGATTTGTCCTTGCCCGTTTTCTTGTTTCACCTCTAGGAAGATTAGATAGTACGGCATGACCTCATCAGGCTCGAACGCTAAGATAAAAAGAAAGTACATGTGCAGTACTAGTAAACAGTGGCAAATTATAAAAATGACAATAATGAGGATAGTCCACTCATAATGCCATCCACGAAACTGCACCTGAATATCTTGAGAATTCTTTGTCATTTTTGAAGACACAAATCTACCATATCAGTTCGACCAAACTTTCAAGGAACTGTGGTTCGCAAATGACAGGAAAAGGAAATGAAAACTTGACTTAACTACGCAAAGATAAGAAATCCGAGATATATTATGACAACAAAATCTAGTCATCTTGATTGATAGACGCATAGTCTGAGAAAACATTAAAAGCGACCTGCTAGATAGGCCTACCATAATATATTTTGCCTCTCTCTTCAATATGATTTTCAATAGTAATACAAAATTTATATTATATACAATTATTTTTATGTTTGCGTGTGTGTGTGTGTGTGTGTGTGTATGTGTCTGTGTTTCTGTAATAAACCAAGACAGATCTGTCCAAATACCTAGTCGATCTGCATTACGAATCAAGTGTTTTTACTTCTTAAAAATAGTCACTTCCTGAGTTGCTTTTCAGTGTTCATGGAGTAATATTTTCAGTCAGTATATCAAAAGGGTCGTATAGTTTTGGTTAAGACCTAATTCAACAGTAAAATTTCTATTTTTTTTTTTTTTTTGGTGAGTTGACGAGAAACCTCTTATGAAATATGAAAGAGCATGGAATTCCAAGAGGAATTCACCATATATCTGACAAAAATTGTTATGAAATGACTGAGATATCCAAAACAGAGCGATACTAATAAAGTGTGGGACTCACCTTTTATTATGATCGTTTTGTTTAACTTTATTTTTAGATGTCTCAGCCATCCGAATACCTATTTCACCAAATAAACTTCGAATTCCTCTTAGAATGGTATGCTCTGTAATATTTCGGAAGTGGTTTCTTGATATCTCGCAAAAAGTTAAATGCCCAATCGTCATCCAAACCAATACTAAACTATCAAGTTAGTGTATAGGACTCCCTTGTAATAAATGAAACCATCTTGCAAGCAAAAATAAGCAATGAATAATCATGACGTGTTTAAAAATCTGCAACAGTTGTTAGTTAGTTAGTTAGTTAGTTAGTTTGTTTGTTTGTTTGTTTGTTTTTCCCTCCGTGGATCCGAATGAACTCACCAGGGCTTGTCTGGGGGATGAGGGAACTCTCCGCTGCCGCATAATCGCAGAGGGTCAGGCCAGACCAGCGGGCAACTGCTGAGAAGATGCTTTCTCTCACGACTGCCTCGGTCAACTTCTCGTATCGCACATTCAGCATCGTTCCCAACCTGTTGGTTGAA
This sequence comes from Diadema setosum, assembly GCF_964275005.1. Taxonomy (NCBI): domain Eukaryota; kingdom Metazoa; phylum Echinodermata; class Echinoidea; order Diadematoida; family Diadematidae; genus Diadema; species Diadema setosum. The sequence goes on along the minus strand of NC_092704.1, from coordinate 11,400,350 downwards.
ACGGACGGAAAAGGACGGATAAAACATCGAAAATATATAATCACCCACTTTGCGAGGTGTGCAGACGGTGGAGAAACCTATACAATGAATGAGTGGAGAAACACAAAGACACGTATAGATAGAAGTGGTAACAGGTAAAACATAAGCTGACAAACTATCATGTCATGGGTAATTATTCAGCTGGCTGAAAGAAATTAGTGGCAAGCAGTACGTGCTTTCTTGCCGATTTGTAACTTTCTTTCTTCCTGCAAAAAGCAGGGCAACATGACTAAAAAATGTGCAGAACACGCAGGAATTTTGCTTCATCGTTCCAAAACTACACCCACACGATGTTTTTTCTTCGGCAGGGGGATATCTACGGTTATTCAAAACAATGCTGAATTGTGATACATGAATTTTGCTTGAATCCTAAAACAAAGCTAATTCTGATACATTGTCCCACGTGTCTTAAATTTAGTGACACCAGCGTATATAATTATAGCCAGCCAGATTTGTGTGTGTGTGTGTGTGCTTCATGATCTTGGATTTGTTAAACTCTATGGCCTTTCATATGATTATAGTGCTGTATCAGCAATTCAAATCAAAGAGACGATTAACCCTAAAAGGGCCGGGGGCGGCAGAATCCGCCCCTGCCCCCCCCCCCCCCGAAGTTTCACGCTATTATTCCGTAACGCGAGAAGGCCTCGTCGCGAGTCTCCTTGACTTTCTTTGTTCAAGTCTCGCGCAACTTTTGAGACCAAATTTGCAACGTCTGCGCGTACTTTCTAGCGGAAGCAACGCCCATTTTTGTAACGGCATGTCACCCAGAAACGGGCACAATTTTGGGATTCTTTTTGTGCAATTCCTATGGAAAACAGAGCTCTGTCATGAAAGTCATAAAAACCTGATTATTTTACAATTAATCACTTTCTTTGATTAATTTTATGCTAATTATGGTAGAAAAGTGGTCAGTGACAATTTCCAATAAAAAACAAATAAAAAACAAAAGTCTGAAAACATAGAAAACAATAACAAGACCAAAAACAATAAAATACATCAGAATTCAAATGACTGTTGGAAGTTTTTATGATGTACAATTGTTGAATATGCTAAAACAGATATACAAACCAAAAAGTAGACTCGCAATGCTTTTAATTAGGCTAAAATATGATCTTGGGCTTAATTTGCATGATTAATTAATTAATGATAGAAATTGATTACTTTCAAAAAATCTTATGACACAATCTTGTAGATTACGACTTGGGTGTCACGCATGCCAAACTTCGTTGCGATCGCGACACTGATGGCCAAGATCTGTCGAGAATCTATCGAGAATCTGTCGATCTTTCAGACGCAGATTGTGAATTTTTTTGGCAAGTTCAATATTTTTGGAAGCAAAATGAAACTTTGAGGTCGTCTGTCTATCACTCAATTATACACCCACCTGTACAGGACCTCTAGGATGGGAGTTTTGCCATCGAAAGCGACCACGCGAATGATGTCGCCCATCCGATATCGGTAGAGACCGCTGAGTTGGGTGATGACCACCTCGTACTGCTTTCCGACTTCCAGCTCGTCGAGTAGGTAGGTCTTAGGCTGGTCTTTATCCCTGTACCACCACAACAGCATCATATAATGAGCGTCGTCCAAGAACATTAATCTTCTTACTTTCAGATTAATCCTTTTACTTTCAGGTTCACTTCTCAGTATATTTTCATATTTCTCTATTTTCAAAAGCAAACGATACAATGCGGTGTTACAGGTAGGCCTATACATGACAGACGTGGGCCGTTTTTACCCAGTGTCGAATTCGTGGGCATTTTTGCTTAGTGTCGAACTCGTGGGCCTTGTTTGCGTAGTGTCGGACGCATATACATGCCTGTAGTGTCGAAATCATCACGCTCATGGGCTGCATGACTCGTGGTCTGTATGACTTGCGGACCTTTATTCAATGCCGAACTGTATGACTCGTCAGCGTTGATCTCATGGGATGACCCCGAGTTTCGCGGCTCGACCGAGTCTCCCAACAGCTGCGGATGTGCCCCTTGTAATGCTCATCACCTAGTCCTTGGAAGGTAAAGTTTTTACTTGTGTTCAAATTGCTTCCAAATTATAGGCCTATTTCTTGTTTTTAGCTCTGCTCAAAACACCCTCTTTACGTAGGTATTTATAATGTTGTATGTGTCATCTTAAAATCAAATATCGAGGACACAATGTTTGAAATTAAACTGTCCATATTATACTCACGTATCTGCTAGCTCGATGAATTCGTAGATGAGTTCGGTGTTGACAGGATAATAGCCTCTTTGTTTCTTGGCAAACCAGACAGCCTGACCCAAAATAGCCTCGGATGATCCGTACACAAATGGAAACAAAGGAATCCCTAAAAAAAACGATGTGAAGATGATGATATATTTTGTGTGAGTACATGAAAATGATCCACAACTGATGTTTAAATGAAAATGGGACATTTTGAATTATCAGTGATGAACGATAATTTACGAATACTAGTACGAGTAATACATCAATTACTCAACAATTCTCTCACCCATAATTGTCAACACATTTTACCAGATTTACTTTTTTCTCTGCAAAGCAATGGCACTCAAAATTAAAATTTTATCAACTATAAAGCTCCTATCTTTTAGAAATGATGGCATTTTAGTTTTTGAAGTGGTGAGTGATTGTAGCTACTAAATAGTGATGAAGATCATGATCATAGCTTTGAGTAAAGCCAGTAGGGGAATTATAAGGCAATCGCGATAACGTCAATTTTTCTTTTAACTGGCATAACTAAACTACGCCGTTGTTATAACCGATTTGTGTGAAAACATGGGGAAATGTTGCAAATTTCACAATTTTCTAAATCTTGTTTGTGTTCATCCTTGCATTTTAATAATCTGCCGTGATTTTAGGTGTCATCTTCAAATCAGGTACGATCCTGGTCACCAGCGAATTATTTTAACTATCATAAGTATTGAGCTTTTTGGAGCTGGAATAATCATGCAGCTCACTGGGACTCTAATCCCCGAGAACTCGAATCCCGGGGGCTTCTAATTTGTTGGGCTGATCTAATGCCGACTGAGCATATTTTCTTTTCAATTCAATTCAATTCAATTCAATTCAATCCAATTCAATTCAGTTCAATTCCACTTAATTTCTGTCCATCGAAAAGTAATACATAATACAAAGTATACATTTGCCAAAGCATATCGTTTAACAAATCGTGAGAAGTACAAGCCATAAAGTGTGATGCAAAATACATGTACGAACACAAGAAATGATTATGAATAACATAAACATAAAACAACCTATATTCTGCAATGTAACAAATGGTAACAAATTTTCTCACAGCGAAGCTTGTTAAACGTGGATCACTTGAAAATCAAAATGTCAATAACGTACATTATGCACAATTCATCTATGTACAGTTATAACATTATTTTGATAACTTACATGATGCAAATGATTAAAAAAAAACGTATTGTAATGATGCTTATTTTACTGTGCAGAGTATATAAAAACTTGAATAGATATCACTCTTACGGCACAGACATTATTCATTTATTCATTATTATTACTTGTGTTTGGCTCTCTGTTGAATAATCATGCATATTTTAGGACTGAGGGATTACCTGGTGCATACTTTGCCTCCATCGTAGGCCAGATCTTAGTATTATCAATGCCCACAACCATGGCCATGTCGGGCCAAATTCTCCTCATAATCCCCTTGAACCCTTTCTCAAACTCGCGTCGCAGTTTCCCGGCCCTCTCTCGGTCGCCTGAGCCCAAGGTGGCCTCCAGAGCCGCCCTGACGCCATCGTCGAGTTCGATGTCCTTGTGGATAGTCCCTAGCTCTATGTCGGAAACGATGTCCGGCCACCTTTGCTCCAGGATTTTCATCATGCTCTCCATGTAGTTCAAGAAGAAGAAATAAAAAATGCCGATGGATGGCTCTCGAACAGCGAAGAGCACGTGGACGTAGCTCGCATCCTACGTTTGAAAAATTGGAAAAAAAAAGACTGTACGTTAGAATGGTGGTTGTGCGATGTTTTTTTTTTTTTCAGATTATCGTAGTGTAGATGTATTATACGGTATAGTGTACCCTTGTTCTTCGGCAAATCATGCAGCTGTCTTACAGGTTGAGTCTCCCCTGGTCACTACCATTTCGACTTGAAAAAACAAAACAAAACAGACTTTGGGAATATCTCCATGCTTGCCGGTCTGTACTTTATCTCCCAAAGATTATAGCCATATCAGAGTACACACTATTTTGTAGATGAACGTTTAGTGTCAGACAGGCATGGAAGCAAACAAGTTGGCAGAAAAAAAAAGTAAAGCAAAGCAAAACCAAACCAAAAGAACGGGGTGGGAGGGGGGGGGGGGGTGTCTCGTGCTGATATCGCAAGTTCAACTCCGCTGCATACTTGTATTGTGCCCATTTGAACAAATTCCAAAGATAATTTCCCTCTAGAATTGCTAGCAGCAAAGTTATAATGAAATTCCGTCATGGGTTTTCATGAATATGTAAGAAGTTTACGCACGACGCACGACGGACTACAAACGACGGACGCCGGACGATGAGTGATCGGAACAGCTCATTTGATCCAGTGGCTCAGGTGAGTTATACATGAATGCGATGAAAACTACAACCAGAGAGCTAGCGACTCACAATTGACGTGAAATAATACTGCAATGCTTAAAAGAAATAAAATTATAAACAAAAAAAGATAAATAAATAAATAAATAAATAAATAAATAAATAAATAAATAAATAAATAAATAAATAAATAAATAAATAAATAAATAAATAAATAAGCCGACGTCTGTTTGACGCGCTTTGTTGTTACAGCAATATGTAACCGCGATGATGACAGAGCGCTATAGAATATGAACACTTGCTTTTTCAAATGCCCTTACTAGTCGTGTTAGCACTGACAGTCACTAGCGGGCCTTAATTGCAAGATCACCGATTGTGATAATTGTTTATAACCGAAAAATGCCTAACCCCAATCTAACCGTTAAACTTACTTCGACCAATTCAATGTGATTCACCCATACAGTGACTGTCAGATTGAAACGTGTTTACATCAGTCTACTTCGGACGACGCTCTTATACTGATTGGCTTTGAGTTTTGCTATCAAAACTGGTAGAAAATTCCAGTACAGGCCAATCCCGTTGTAATCGAGTCCTTGGACCGGGCAGTTTGGATTCGTTATTTTGAAATTTCGTTAAAACCGAAAAATAAAGCATGTTAAAATGTTATATAGATTATGATTTGGCGCTTGAGTTTTTACTTCGTTGTAACGAGAATTCCGTTATATAAGGTGTTCAGTATAAATACGACGGTATAGTGTAGCTCAAAGGTGTAGCCTACGTTAAATGAAGAAATTCGGACAGATTTTAAAGGGTACATGTCACGAACCCCGACCGCGACACCCCGAATTGTACAGCCCACAACTCAAAATATGCCTACTAGTCATACTGCCCAAGCGCAACACAGTTCACTAGTCATTATAGCACACAATCAAGGTCCACAAGCTCGACATTAAGTAAAGTACACGGGCTTTCTTTATAGACATATAGAAGTAAAGAAGACCCACAAGGTCGACATTGCATCACGGGGCTTATTTGCGTAAAGTGTCGAGCTCTAGTGTCTAGCTCGTACGCCTGTTTTACTTGGTGTCTATCCCGTGACCCCACTATACGACCTTGATACACTGCCGGGTCTATCAACGACCCTCTGCTTGCACCTTATAAAACTATTCCAGCGGAAGGGCCTTTTGACAACAGTTATATGAACACTGACTATTCTTGTGTTTTGTCATGTTATGTGAGGTTATGTCATGTTATGTTATGTTATGTTATGTTATGTTATGTTATGTTATGTTATGTTATGTTATGTTATGCCATAGTTATTAAGTTATTTATTACGTGTTGATGAACAGTGTTGATGTGTTATTGAAGATAAATTGGATCTTTTTGTAGCCATACTCTCATAACGTGCGTTACCTTACTGCTCACTTATTAAAAAAAAAAAAAAAAAATCACTTTTGATTATATCGAGAACGTTAAATAGCGAAGCTGACTGCATGGATACTGCTGATTCCCAGGGATTCTACCAAGCGTTACAAGGGAGGAATTGATGTGGCTCAGTGAATGACCTTATGGGTACCTCTTCGGTCCCGAGCTGGTTAGAGTGCCAGGGCACCTCGCGGTGCATGGTTGTGCCCAGGGGCAAGGTACCATTCCCTCATAGTCTATAGTCCCTCGGATGGAATTTATACTCCTCTGTTTCGGGCTTTGTTTTGCTTCAGTTTGATTTTGATTTTGTTTGTACTTTTCCACAAACGAGATGAAAAGTGAAACGATAACGTTTTATAAAGGAGGAGTTGTTTTAATAATCTTAGGGACCTCTTCGGAATAAGAAGATCCCGAGATAGTTAGAGTGCCAGGGCACCTCGCGCGGAGGTTGCGTGCCTAGAGGCAACGTACCTTTTCCTCATAGTCTAGTCCCTCGGCGGGAATTTATACCACTCTGTTACGTGTTTTGCTTCGTCTGTTTTGTTTTTGATTTTGTCTTTGATTTTACTTTTGACAGACATTCATGGCTTCCTCAGTAACCGATTTTAATTCAGTATTACTTCCAAAGTGACTCATGTCGTCGTTGCGAGTTATCGTTTATCTTCTCGGAGAGTTACATTGCGTCAACATTATCAGTGGAAGTCGAAATTTATCAATCATACTTGTGAATAATTTGATCTTATAATCACTGCGTAATTTGCATGAGGAACTCACAATGATGGATTTTAACTTTTGCTTGAGCGAGCATTTTACAAGTTTTTCTGTTCCTGCGGTGTAACAGGATTGATATGAAGGAGTTCCGGTCACATCGAAAGAAATTAATAAATCATGGTTCGTTTTAAAGCTTTGTTAGAAGTGATCACGGAAAAACCACCGCTGCAAATCGTACGCAAGAAAAAAAAAAAGAATCCAGTCCTTTAAAAGCCAGATTGTTATAAGATATGTCTGTTTTCTAACCTTTAAGGAGCTGATCCCAAATGCCTCCGGTGGACTGCTGAAGACATCTAGGCGACGGCTGTCTTTGGGAGAGAAACAGAGGAACGAGCTGATGCCAACTCCACTCTCTGCTTTCGTGACTCTTGGATGGGCGTAGAAGCAAAATTCTTTCTGGAGAAAACCAAGAGTTGGGCAGAGCTCGAACGCAAGTTTCGTCGTGCGACAAAACAAGGCGTCCAAGAGGTGCAACTTCATCACATGCGGGATGTATTTCGACTGACCGGTGGTGCCCGTTGTCCGGCAGTAACTGTCCAGCGTCCGTGGCGTAATGATGCCCGACTCACCTCTCATCGTCCGGTCGACGTAAGGCCTGTAATGCTCGTACGATGTCAGTGGATGGCGCCGTCGGAATTCCTCCATGGAACGAATCTCGCCGAGGCGGTGTTCCCTCCCGTAGACGGTGTCGGCATTTTCCCGCAGAATGTCAAGTAGAAACTTTTCCTGAGACTGGCGAGGATTTTTCCAGGACTCGCGCAGGAGCGCCATCTCCCGCCTACCACGGATGTAGCGACGAGTCACCTCGCGGATGTGGCGCAGAGTTGAGAGAATGTCGTCGTGAGGTGATGAGCGCATGCGCGAAATGAAGAGGAACCCAGCAGCAAGAAGTATAAAGAAGGCTCCTAGAGCCACTGTTGGCAAAGGCAAACACACAACCACACATTATCATATCGCAATTACTAGTAGCCCAACCCTTGCAAGAAGTGTAGTACTTCATGCATTTGTGCACAGAGGATTGAAAATGTCTTCTGCGTCGGAGTGCACGTGAGAATGATGCACTATACATAATCATGTTTATTTGTAACTCTTTAAGACGAAAGGACCCAAAAGTCGGAAATAACCAAGTCGAAAAAGGGAGAAAAATAGCATTTCAAATCATATTTGTCAAAATTAGACTACACAGTCCATCCCATCACCACTCTCCGAGAACCGCCTGCCTATATCCTCAATACCTTCTCGTTCTTAAACTCCGTCTCATTCTTTGCCATGATTAGAAAGACATATCTCTCCGGCAAAATACACTAATCTTTTTGTCTATTTGAATATTTATGTGATATTTAATAATGCATGATATATGTTTCATATTTATGTTATCATAGGATGATTTTTTTTTTTAATGGTAACATAATAACATAGTTATCAAACCTATACAAAGTTTTACTATTAAACTAATATCAGTACATTTTGGAACTGATGTTGGCAAGTAGTTTCTTACTATCTCGTAAGTCTCCCATTACTTAATCACAACCTGTAACATATTATGGACATGTATTGTGTTCAAAATAAATTATTGATCGACTCATTTAAAGATAATATAAAGTTTTGGTACCTCAAAGTTTCCCTGAGTTTCCTTGTCTTAGTTTGTGTTTCAGGTTAAAGTAACTTTCATATAACTAACACTGTGAGACTTACTCGCCCCAAAGTGCTCTCATGTCTTAGTAATCATGCAATAATGGTTTCGTACCAGAGTCAGAGCGGGCTCTGAAAAATTCGAACGAGCCGTTAGTTTGACTCGACGCGGTACCGCGACAATCAATATACACGTAGCCTATTGTACGAAACCATTTTTACAACTCAACTCAGACAGTCTCAACATGGACCTAAACGTGGTCTACGTGGACATTCATCACTCGTTAATTCATAGACCTTTTTCCGTCAAAAGTGTCACAACAACTCTTTAACCGTGTGTTCCTGCTAGTCATCATCTCCGCCCAAACCCTTTCTCGATAAAAAAACAACAACAACAAGACGGTGCTTGGAGAAATCTAAAGACTACATTATACGCAGGTACTCTTTAGGTGCTCTTGAATCAAGAAAATGCATGAGCACTTGTTCGTTAGAAATCAACGTTCAAGCAATGCCATTTGCGGAATGCAAGAGAAAGCAAATATTTTAGCAGGTTGATCGTGACTTGCGGGGGGGGGGGGAGGTGAAGGGGGAGAGGCATTGTATTACCATAGACCAAGTACTGCGCATGCGTGTGATCACGTCTTGGAGGGAATCGATATCGAGAAGTGACAACGACAACTTCGAGGCAACATTTTGCTAGGACCGTTTTAACAGAAAGCCCGGACGTTGTGGCTCTAAGTCTGGTTTGAAAGGCCCTGCTAAAACGGGGCTTAAGTCCATCATTGTCTTACCTGGGTATAAAAGAGAAAGAGTATGCACTGAACTATAGTCGAAGTTGGAAAATAATTGCTTATTACGTGCATGTCAAATAAGTCTCAACTCGATGCCCTAAACTATATAGATTAGGCCATAAACTAACAAGGTTTATCAGCATGCAGAAGCCCATATTATGATAGATATAATACAATACCTAAACAGAGATAATCTATTTGATGTACCACTAAAGTCAGGGGGTCGAGTTCAACATAAGTTCAAAATATGCATTTATTCTCCAAAGGCTAACGCGCTGACCAAAGCACGACGGTAGATTAAAAAAGAAGAACTAATCGTATAAACGAACGACTCTGCATTTACACGTACTGTATTCTGATTTGCTGAGTTCATGAGGACATTGACCAATCATAGCTCGCCATTAGTGTTCTATACGTGTTTGATTGGATATGGGAACACTTACTCTGATACATACATGAATAAATCAGTCAGAGCCGAAGAAAGCAGAGAGAGAGAGAGAGAGAGAGAGTAAGAATGGAAAGAAAAGAGATGGATACGAACAGTAAAAATGGGCAGACAGATAGTTCATAACTTTGTTGCAGTGTGAAGTCTGAAATACAATTAAGAAACAAAGTGCAATCTTTACTAATACTTGCAAAATACAATTAGTCTGTTATTGAGTAATGTGCAAATATAAAGAATATATATATATATATATATATATATATATATATATATATATAAAATCGAGTGAAAATTTTCACTCTAAAAAGAGTGAAGACAAAAAAGAGTGAATTTCAAGTGAAATTGGAGTGAATTTTGAGTGAAAATGCTCATTTTCACTCATTTTGGAGTGACGTCAGGGATCACTCCAAAATCTTCGAGTGATCCCTGACGTCACTCTAAAATGAGTGAAAATGAGCATTTTCACTCAAAATTCACTCCAATTTCACTCGAAATTCACTCTTTTTTGTATTCACTCTTTTTAGAGTGAAAATTTTCACTCGATTTTTTTAAAAGAGTATATATATATATATATATATATATATATATATATTATATTATATTATTTTATTTTTTAACATTATTAGGTAGAAAGAATGCTATCATTGAAGAGCTGAGACATGCATCCCCCGCTCTTTCGTAAATTATCTTTTAATGAAATCAACGATATCAAATCAGATCACCAGAAGTTACAACAAATATCAAAAAGTTTAATGTATAAGTAACAACTACAGTGCTATCATCGCAACGATTATTTTGACTCTGTTTTTTTTTTTGTGTGTGTGTGTGCGTGTTCCTAGAAATCTTTATTTTCCATACTCTCTGCGTTATAAATAATCTACATTTCGTTTGTATCTTGACTTATCTTGACTTGCAGAAAAAAAGGTACAGAAGTAGACAGGAAAAGTTTTGATTCCTTAGGACTGTTTCCGTTCTCCTTTACCGGTCACGCGCTCCCCTAGATTATATACTTCTCAGCATCCTCAATCATATATCTTCTTTTTTTTCTTTCGGTAGTGTTCTCATTGGTATATTCTAAATGTTTTTATGGTAGCTCGAGAATTGTCCGACGTGTATTTTGAACTCAATTCATAACTTTTCAACGGATCATTCGAATTTCCCCAAGTGGCGTTCGCTGATGATTTCTACTGATATTGCTGCATTCACTCAATTCATACATTTATACATTAATTTGAGTTGCATTTTCCTTTATTGACTCTCACTGAATAGAACAATGTATTTGTTCTTAATGAAATAGGCAGTTTACTCCGCATTCACTTCTTGCGAGTGTCTAATAATGCTTATGAATGACTCACCGCAAAACAAGGACTTCCATCCCTTGTCGGACTGAATACCAGCCCAAATAAGCCGACAAACGAGACAGAGACAAAGCCCAGAAAACCAGCCTGACATTGCACGAAATGTCCACGTCGCCATTTTTAAAAAGATGAAGAGTTTTCAGAGCAGTCGGTCTCTTGTTATAGACATACGAGACATGCACCGGGATGATCCGCTCCTGATCCGGCGATCGTCCTGAAATGACTTACTGTGTATAATACGCTCACTCTCGCGACATAAACGTCCCATTAGTGGGCGAGAATCATGACCTTATACAGAACGAGCATCAATTTATCGCATGATTTCTATTTTTGGTCAGGTCATTTCTGACGTCACACGCGTTTGAAAAGAGAGACATTGACATTTAACACCTTCAGCATTTTCTTTTTTAATTCCTGCTGTCCAACCGTCCAACTTACTGATATCTATATGCGTCTTGAAACCATGAGCATATAGATATGAATCTAGGTAATCACCAGCGAAGGCAGGTAAATAAACATCATACAAAGATGACCAAAAGAAAAAAAAAACTTTTTATCTAATCATCCATTCAGAGTATTAATGTCCAATGATATCCGAAGGGGACAAAGATCACCAATCGCGATTAGTTTTAGCGTTGTCCAAGGTCGTAAAAATTGGGCGAAGGGGAGGTGTGAAGCTCGGACGATAATGCGTTCCGCGCATATTTTGACATAATCATGGACTCACTTGATATCATCATTATCATCCTGGTACAAATACACACACACACACACGCACACACACACACACACACACAAACATACAAACCCAGGTATTTACCCAAAGGTCAAATGGTTCAAAATAATATTAAGGCAATGAATAAAAATGACCCTCGAATGAAGGGTAGCAGACAAGACAACGAACAGCCACTTGGTGGCTCCGGTGCTGTTGGAGTGAGTACGTCGAGTTGATATCGAAACGAAAATTCTGGTTACGAGCGAAGCGAGTCAGATAAACCATTGAAGTTGTAGGTCATGTGAACAAACAGAGGCGCTTGAGCGGAGGGCATCTTGACAGCTGCATTATATTCGGCAGACACGGATTCCTTCGGATTCATGAATGAAGATTCCCGCACTGCGATTTGTTACTTCAAAGGGGATGAAATTTATTCCTCATTTCATTGCCATGGTTGCTATGGTATCTAGGTGTGAAATATAATATAGAGGGGGTATACAGTATCAAAATAGCTTGCATACATGGTTGATTAAGTCTTACTCATGCTTTGTAATGATACATGTACACATTACGAGACATTTTTTCCTTCCTCTCTGTTTTCTTTTTTTCACTTGCTACGGGGCATATGGAGTGATTTCAATGTGCATAAACAGGGATGGGTGCTGCAGCGGTCTTTTGCTACCCTGGCAAGTAGATACCTACAGAGGGCGCTATGCCACATCATTGAATCAAAGGATTGGCATTGGACACTCGGATACAGTCACTTGATGGCAGCACTCAGTATAAAAATGAAATCCATCATGCAGGTCCTTGCATTTTGGTGTTGGTGTCCAAAACAGTCCAAAAGACCTATAATGCAGAAGTCTGGTCGCAAATGTTTTTTGTTTTGTTTTGTTTTGTTTGTTTTGTTTTGTTTTCTTCTCTTTTTGTGTGTACAACTCTTTTCAAGTTCAAAAGCTCTTATGTCAGCTTTTCCTCCCGAGAAATGGTTTCATAAAGGAATTACAGGAAACAAAATATGGTACATTATTTTACTTCACTAAAACTATTACAAGTTGGAAATTATGTCAGATTGAGAAGTCATTTGCATGATAAATTTAGTGATGATGATGAAGATGATGATGACGACGACGACGACGATGATGATGATGATGATGTTGAGGAGGAGGAGGAGGAGGAGGAAGAGGAGCAGGAGACAGGGACAGGGACCAGTTTCAATTACCTCCTCCCCCTTTTCTGACGGTTTGAAACATTGCGTCTCCGGCCCGGTTCCTCAAAAGGTGATGTCTATAAACATTGCGATACTGAGCAGAACTATGATTTGTAAAATACGTGGTTTCATCCATGAAAATAGAACAAATAAGGGTAGCTACTGAAGACAGGTAGATAACAAGTAAACATGTACACTGCAGGGTCAGGATTCAATAAAAGGGATGGTTTTGCAGTACACTATTCAATACCGGACGTATAACATGCAATTACACATTACGGGACAATAAATCTTGCATCCAGGCACCCATGTACGTATTATGGTGTAGGGGCTACCTGTATTTGAAAAAAAAAAATGGAGTTGTTTGATGGAATTTAAATTCCCTGAACCCTGAACCCAGTGGTATGGACTCTAACCTGCTTTGTATGGATGCTCGATATAACCTATAGACCGATTCAATTTCGATGACCTATTCACCTACCGCCGCTAGCGGCGCTATAACGGTCGCCATAACTGGGGGCCAACGGGGGCTTCCAGCGAGCTAGCTACCCAGCGAGTTGCACTTGCAGCTCAACAGCCTAGCGTACCCGTCGCGCATAGTTAGCCGGGCGCGGCCGCTGCGCCACGGCCGGCGACCGCCGCGCTAATATTGTGAGTGTTTACTCATTGTGGGAAAAGTCGTTCAGCGGCTTTTAATGCTTTTCTTTTGGACAAATTGAGTGATTCAGACATATTGATCTACAATGAAAGCTTCAGAGGAAGGATCAGGAAATCATATTGTGCAGTTGTTGGGTGCACAAATAACAAAAACAAAAAAAAAACAATGGAAATGGAAGCTTCACGGCAGTGTGTGCAATTCAGACACCACTGACGCATGACAAATATACAATGTTAGAGACAATTAAGTGAAATACAACGGCATAAAAAATGCACTACACTACAGCTAAATAAATGTTTCAAGATGCGTTCAATTCTTATAGGGGCCTATTGATTTCACTTCTTTAATGTTCAGCACTGAATTGACCATATTCAATTTTGGCCTGAAACTCTGAATTTGATTTTTGATAAAGTGATACTTTTAAATATTAAACCATGGATGGTGGCAAACATCCGTTTCATAATCATAATTTATTAAGAAAGTATGATTTGAAAATCTCTTTTGCAGATCTTAGGCGTTAGGGTGATGTTATGCAAAGTTACTTAGACCCAAGTAGTTTTGGTTGTTGACATCAGGCAACGTAATTTAAGTTTATACGGCTTAGAAACGCCTAGATTTGTATTCCTTTTGGTTTACTTAGTTAGGCTTACCTGAAGTTATCGACAACCGAAAATGATATAGGATGTAGGGTTCTAGAAGTCAATAGGTCTAGATGTAGTCTGGACTCTTGCCTAGAACTCTAGACAAGATCTAACGTAGATCTAGACAGATTCTACCCCGCTGGCCCGAGACTCCCGAGTAAAGGCAAAAGCCTAAAAAGGTTCAATTTAACTGATAGGTTGCAATTTATAGCGCCATCTCTAGCTCAAGGTTCTTATTCATTATTTGTATCTAATTATACCAGTTAACTTCTCAACAGTCTATGCTTACTAGCAAGACGTCTGCCTGCGCCTAGCCATAGTTCTCCCCTGCGGTTTTTATTCTCTTACACAAATGTGAATATATGGGGCTTACACGCGAGTAACCAAGTCATCGCCAAAGAAATAGAATCTACAAACACTCACGGATCGTACCGATATTTACCTTGAAATTCAAGTTTTGGCTACAGCCGTATGTCATCTACCCATTCGCTCATAGTCGGTAGAAGTTGTTTAATTTTTTTTTTTTTAATTAGCTAGCGAAAAAAAAAAAAGTAGACTCCAGTTGTCACAAATCCAGATGCGTCGATCGCTGCCAGCGCCAGAGATAGCTAGCTGGCCGGCTGGCGCCGGGTGGTAAAAGCACTGGCTGCCGCTGGCACCCTTGCCACGCACGCAGGGCGCTTGCCGACCCGGCCTGGTTGGCCCCCAGTTATGGCGTCGCCATAAGAGGGCGCACTTCCATGAACAGTCACTTGAATCGGTCTATAGGTTACCATGATGTTTATCTATGGCTCAGGGCAGCCATGTTTCACGCGAAAGCAGCGTGAGACTTTTACCATGAGACGAATTTCACCGCTGTCTTATTATACACTGATCCCCGAAAATCTAGCTGGGAGAAAGAGATGGCTGAAATTATGCCTATGTCTGATCAACATAGGTGACCTTTTTTTTTCTGTTTACATCCTGTGATTCGTGGCATTTCTTAATACAAAATATTGAACCCATTATTGCATGCATACTAGCTAAAGACAAAAGTGTAAGTCTGTATAATTATGCAGAAATAATCACTATAAACCTATATAAGCTGATGCGCTGACTGCATTACGCTGAGAAGCTTCCCTTTAATGTCAATACACTTTAGTAGACACTCCCCACCTCCGCCCCCAGCTGACCCATCAGCTCCGGTCCTTCTACGCTGTACATATACCTTGCAATATCAAAGGTGCGCAATCCCCTTGCATAGGCTTACTGGTCACCAGTCCTGTCGTAAACATATTGATGGAGTAAATCCATACTATGTTTTCTCAAAATTTATGTTAGCGCAAGTGCAGCGAATTTCGATGCGAGCCGAGTAGATTTCTACACTTTTATACGGCATTGCTCGCCAAAGACATTGCACATTATTAATCCTTGATTCATGGGTATTTACTATTCTGCAAATCATTAACGATATGATATTCCATTCCATTTCTGTCTCATCCCTGTAAGGTGAAGTTTGATCCCAAGATAGGCCCTAAATGGCCGTATATCTATACTGCCCTACTTTGGCAAAAGGAAGCAAGTGACATTTGTATGGATAATGACTTTTTTATTGATTTGGTATAATTTAGGCATGCTCTATCTAACTGAAAAATCCAAAAGTTTTACAATTTTGGCCCATTTCTGAGATATTCGGGTGGCAAAAGGAAGCAAGTGCACCGTTGCATGAAAAAAATGGCAAAAGGAAGCAAGTTACAACCCAATGATATGATCGTCACTTGCTTCCCGTTGCCAAATCATTTATATTTACACACAATCTAAAATACTTTGGCAAAAGGGAGCAAGTAACATCCTCATGATATGATTGTCACTTGCTTCCTTTTGCGGCCAATTTTTTATGTTTGCTACAAATCTATAATACTTTGGCAAAAGGAAGCAAGTAACATTCTCATGATATGATTGTCACTTGCTTCCTTTTGCCAGTTTTTTCATGTTTGCTAAAAATCTGAAATAAATTGGCAAAAGGAAGCAAGTTACAACCTCATGATCAAATATGACTGTCACTTGATTCCTTTTGCCAAATTATTTTTATTTGCACACAAACTAAAATACTTCTGCAAAAAGGAGCAAGTGACATCCTTATGATATGATTGTCACTTGCTTCCTTTTGCCAGTTTTGTATGTTTGCTACAAATCTATAATACTCTGGCAAAAGGAAGCAAATAACATACTCATGATATGATTGTCACATGCTTCCTTTTGCCAGATTTTTCATGTTTGCTACAAATCTATAATAAGGAAGCAAGTAACATACTCATGAGTTTCTATGGGAATATCAAAATTCTTCGAATTGTCATAAATGCATCACCATATGACTTGCACGAGTACCGATATCATTTCTCATCACAAATTTCCATTTTGAAGGGCCTACCCAAAAACAGTATACATGACCTTCAAGGCTGAACTAATTGGAGATCGTCTAGTCATTAAAAAGCCTGTTGACAATGTAATTTAACCCCGATCTCACCCCCCTCCCCCCCCCCAAAAAAATATATATATATGTTATAATATGTGTATATACGTGTTCATGTCACTAAAAAGGAGAAATGCTTTTCTGTTTGTGCCTCTGTGTGTGTGTTTGTATGCGGGTGTGAGTGTGTGTGTGCATGGTTATCATTGTCAGTCCATGACAACAACGCTTTACACACATTGTATATTTGACATGGAAGGATGTATAATCGTGTGACGTCAGTAGTGTCATCTTCTCCGTACAGATTTCCCCGACATATCCGCTTCCCGTCCTGTGAAAACTTATTCCATGTTAACTCAGCTGATACGTCCTCATAACGTCACATAACTCGCAGGAATATTGTTTGATAAAGAACTGCATCCATTGTTTGTACTTACAGTGCATTTTAAAGGGATGGTATAGTATTGGTGGCGATGATGATTGGGCTTTTAAATTTTTGAGAGATACCAAGAAACCAGTGAAACGAAATAGTGCAAAGCATACCATTCTAAGAGGAATTCAAAGTTTATTTGACATGTTTGATGAAAGTCGGTTTTGGAATGACTGAGAGATCCAAAAACGACTGAGTAAATCAAAGCGATCGTAATAAAAGGTGGGTCCCACGTTTTAATAGGATCGCTGTATTTTGGATATCTCATTCAGCCATTTCAAAACCAATTTTCGTCAAGTAAAATGTTGAATTCCTCTTGGAATTACATCCTCTTTCATATTTGATAAGAGGTTTCGTATCATCTCACAAAAATGTTAGAAACCTGAAGTTAGGTCTAAACCAAAACTACAATCCCTTTAAAATGTCCGTGCTTGCAGTAGAGGTTCCACTTCTGACAAGAACAACAACAAACAAGCAAACAGACAAACAAACAAACAAAGAAGACAGTTTTCTTGCCTTCCGAGACATCATCAATAGTAAAATTAAATAAAATAGGACAACAATACCTAATTCAGAGCTCGACACTAACTTACTTCTCTGATGGACTATTCAGGCTACTAAAAACTTCAAACTTGAAATTTTAATTCCCCGAAAGAGAAGTACAATGTTATTGGCCAAAAATAAATGGAAACATAAAGCCTATTTTGAATCTAAGTTGTCCGTTTGGGGTACAGAAATATTTTTTTTTTAATCTGGTAGCCCGACATAATTTTTTAGTGGCCCCGGGCCACCGCTTAAAGTGTCGAGCCCCTGATGGCATGGACCTTGTCGTAGCCAGGAACTTATAATAAAAGCAAAACGGGTTTCCAAATACTATACAATTCCACACCTTTCTCTTTCCATAGACTCAAGCTTGGAACATTTTCAACTCGGCGATGACTACCATAGTGTTCGGGTGATATTCTGCATTCCGAAACTTCGTTAATCTGAAAATGAAATAGGGTTCGTTAATCCACACATTATGTGGTATTATTCCGAAGGTTTCTTATTCCGAAGTTTCGTTAATCCGAACATGAAATACGGTTCGTTAATCCATAACTAAAATAAGGTTTGTGAATCCGAAAATGAAAAGAAGTGGCATACTAACAACCCTTCGGAATTACGAACCAGATTTCATTTTCGGATTAACGAATCTTCGGAATGAAAAACCCTATTTCGTTTTCGGATTAACGAACCCTTGGAATAAATAACCTCCTGATAATAATATCAGTGTAATAGCAATAAAAAAAAACAAACCTGTAACCTAATGGTGTGAGGTGCATGTTCTGTTACACGCAGGGTCAGATGCGTCATGTTCAGCATTTTGATGCATGTATTTCAGCTCACTATACTGTTGATGACGCCACAAAAGGCAACAAGTTTCCTTCTATTAAAGTTAAAGTTGCGGAGATAGTGGCTGTAGGAAAAAGGACAGATGAAAGTAAGTAGAATCTGTGATACATATCTTTATCAAACAAATCAAGAAGAGGCCAGTTAAAAAGATCATTTGCATCCTCAGAAGTCAACTTCTGGAAGTCGAGGGACCTATAAATTTCACGACAGAAAGAGTTGAACTTCGCCGACTTTCATTTCCATAATCAGGATAGCGCATAATGTGCATGACACAGATATCCTCTTTAGACGCAAAATGAGCTAGGGAAGCACGTATACCTACTAAAATATGATTATGTCCTTTCGTGTTTGTGTGCATGTGCGTGGTGTGTGCGACAATGAAATAAAAAGTGAGCATACACAAAAACTTGATCTCGTGATTGCGTCCTCGTATCGTTTAATACCGAAATTATGAGGGGAAGGTGAGATAGTGGAAGACGTGTATAAGTAGGTATACGTGGCGTAGAGGCAGTTCAGTAATTATGTACATTCAGCAAAGAAAAAAAGTAAACACATTTTCGAGTTCATAATATTCATAGAAGACTTTGATGAAAATTAATGTATTATATACCATATTAAAGGTCATTTAATTGGCTTTCAACTTAGTAGATCAATATAAAGGAAAACTTTACCCATGAGTGAACACATTTGCTTTTGTCCTCCAAAGCACGGTAGTAACATTTGTAAAAATTGACATGTCTTTCATTTGCAAATGCCCTTTAAGGTAACAATGACAATAAAAGACCAATTTCACACAATGAGAGACATGAATGAAATAGCAAACATAAGTTTTCGTTCTCTTTATCTCTTTATATAACCTCAAACAAAATCAAAGTGGGGAAACTTCAAATGACATAGGGTGTAAGGGCACAAAGATGATTACATGAACAGAATGTCTTTATTTAATTCATTCAATTTAATAATTTTAGAATTCATGAGACAAATCCAAGAACCCAATATCATTCAAAATTTTCCTAATTTGAGAAATCAGTTCAAAATCGTTCCATTTTTGTTAATATTGCTTCTTCTCTCATTTTATTTAAATTTGGATTTGACAGAACTTCATTTTCCTACTTAAAGGGGATGGCTAGTAACTGATCAGTGGGAGTCAGTGGGAATGCTGGGGGATGATTGTTCCAATCCTTGTGGGATTCATTTAAG
Source organism: Diadema setosum (assembly GCF_964275005.1). Taxonomy (NCBI): domain Eukaryota; kingdom Metazoa; phylum Echinodermata; class Echinoidea; order Diadematoida; family Diadematidae; genus Diadema; species Diadema setosum. Next base: position 11,380,654 of record NC_092704.1, on the reverse strand, counting down.
AGTACATTATATATCAATTGTTGTGTGAAAATCATTTGCTTCAGAATGGTCTCATATTCAAGTCATGTGCAGTTTAATGTTTCCAGGTTAGCATGCCCGTACAGTGACGGGGTATCAAACTGCACATTACTTTAATATGAGTCCGTTCTGAAGCAAATAATTTTCACGCAACAGTAGATGTATAATGCACTCTTAAATGAATCCCACAAGAATTGGAACAATCATCCCCCAGCATTCCTGCTGATTCCCACTGATCAGTTACTGGCCATCCCCTTTAATTTTTAGCCTTTATTGATCCTCTAGGCTTCAAAGATATTATAGAGATCATAGGTATATTTTTACAAGTTAATTCATGCTATTTCATTGTGACGAATTTGGGTTTTTTTGTTCTTATTGTTACATGGAGGAGTATTTACGCATGAATGACAACTAATTGTTCATTTTTGCAATTTTTAGTTTTGTGCCATGAATGAGAAAAGCAAATATGTTCACTCATGCGTAAAGTTTCCCTTTTATTGACTCACCAAGTTGATAGGTGATTAAATTCCCTTTCATATGGTATATGATACGTTAACATTTAGCTAAAAATTCTATGAGAAATATGGACTTGAACAAATGATTACTTTCTTCTTCTTTTTTTTTTTTTGCTGAGTGTATTAGCAATATCCAAAGGAATTCACTTCCCCCAGCAGCGTATTTTTCGTTAGATCATTTTTATTTTTTTTTTTTGAGAGAGAGAGAGATTCTTTTCTACAGGATTTCTTCTTGAATATTATCACTTCGAGATATGCAAACAAAGAATCATTTACATATACATTATATTGAAACGTGGATTCCTCGGAGATTTAAAAAGGAGGTTATAAAACATTTTGAAAATTAACAGACAAAAATAGTTCAAGAATTTATACCATATTATTGTGTCATATCATATATTACGTATCATTATATGAATATACATTTATATGATTATCATACGCGTACCCTAAATAATAGTTAGTGGTGGGGGCATGGGCGTAAATCCCGGGGGGGGGGATGGGGGGATATATCCCCCCCCCCCCCTGAAATGGAGGAGGGGGGGGGGATGGCCTGTACAATCATCCCCCCCTGAATTTTGAAAAAAAAAATGGAGGAAGCAGAAATGTGATTGTATCAATTTTGGCATATTGCGTGACGTTTGTACACCGGCCTTCAGACAGGTAACAGAGCTGAACAGTATTCTATCTTGTAGGAAAATGTATACATAATTTTCTCAAGCGCTCGCTCGCTTCGCTCGCTCGCGAAGAAAGTAACATCGACATAACCGTCGGCCTTATGCCAAAAGGGCCTTAACACCATAGACTTTGTACACTATTAGTGCCCTTTTGGCATGAGGCCGACGATACTGTACAATGTAAGGTATGGCTCAGACGTTGACAACGTCACACAGTATAGGCCTACATGTAAACATGCTATGACGCGAGTAACTTGGGACCATCTGCAAAATATGTACGAAAACAAACAAACAAACAAACAATAAAAAAAAAAACTATATCGCCAAAATTGAACCCCCTCCATTTCCTGAATCATTCCTGAGAAACGACAGTGACTGGTGACTCAGTCAGGATACATCCGATGGGCATACCCAGGGGAGATCAGGGGCGTCGAATCTATCTCGGGGGGGGGGGGGGGGGGGGGGCAAAGGGGCATCTGCCCGCCCCTACGGAAGTGTTTAGGCAGACAAATCATTTATCCCCCAAGCAATTCCCGAGATGAGGACAAATCTCGAACTTTCTTAATGGAAAATTGTCCAAATATCGCCAGAACTATGCACCAGATAGTTGTATTGCAATCTTAAACATGCAAAAGCTCCGCTATCGGGTTCTGTCGCGGTTCGGAGCGGAGGATCCCTTTCGATAGACTTTGTACACTTTTGAGATTGACGTATATTTCCCTAATTTATCAAAGAGTGTGCAGCAGATCTTTCACTTAACAAAAGCACCCTCATATGCAGAGGCGTCGATGGGGGGGGGGGGAAATGGTTACCCCATAAAAGTGGGACAAACAAAAGCGAAAAATATAGCCACAAACGGCAGTTTTTGGAGTGTAAAATGTCAAAATTTTAAAGCTCGCTCGCATTTAATCGCTATGCCATTCTCCTGATGTTGCTGCCAGTGACTGACAGCAGTTGCGCCCGGTGCGCCCCCTCAATTTCCAAAGCGAAATATATAGCTACAAACGACAGTTTTTGGACTGTAAAATGTCAAAATTTTGAAGCTCGCTCGCTTTGCTCGCTCGCATTTAATCATTATACCATTCTCCTGATGTTGCAGCCAGTAATTGCCAGCAGTTTTCGCCCGATGCGCCCCCCTTAATTTCCCAAGCGAAAAAATATAGCTACAAACGGCAGTTTTTGGATTGTAAAATGTCAAAATTTTGAAGCTCGCTCGCTTCGCTCGCTCACATTTAATCATGCCATTCTCCTGATGTTGCTGCTAGTAATTGCCAGTAGTTTTCGCCCGGTGCGCCTCCTTAATTTCCAAAGCGAAAAAATACAGCTACAAACGACAGTTTTGGGGACTGTAAAATGTCAAAATTTTCAAGCTCACTCGCATTTAATCATTATGCCATTCTCCTGATGTTGCTGCCAGTAACTGCCAGCAGTTTTCACCTGGTGCGCCCCCCTTGATTTCCAAAGCGAAATAATACAGCCACAAAGGACAGTTTTTGGGACTGTAAAATATCAAAATTTTCAAGCTCACTCGCTTCGCTCGCTCGCATTTAATCGTTATGCCATTCTCCTGATGTTGCTGCCAATAACTGCCGGCAGTTGCCCCGGCGTGCCCCCCCCCCCTTAATTTCCAAAGCGAAAAAATACAGCCACAAACGGCACTTTGGGGACTGTAAAATGTCAACATTTTCAAACTCGCTCGCTTCGCTTGCTCGCATTCAATCGTTATGCCATTCTCCTGATGTTGCATACTGCCAGTAATTGCCAGCACTTATGCCCGGTGCGCCCCCCCCCCCCCCCTTAATTTCCAAAGCGAAAAATATAGCAACAAACGACAGTTTTGGGACTGTAAAAAGTCAAAATTTTCAAGCTCACTCGCTTCGCTCGCTCGCATTTAATCGTTATGCCATTCTCCTGATGTTGCTGCCAGTAATTGCCGGCAGTTGGCCCGGTGTGCCCCCCCCCCCCCTTAACTTTCAAAGCGAAAAAATACAGCCACAAACGGCACTTTGGGGACTGTAAAATGTCAAAATTTTCAAACTCGCTCGCTTCGCTTGCTCGCATTCAATCGTTATGCCATTCTCCTGATGTTGCATGCTGCCAGTAATTGCCAGCAGTTGTGCCCGGTGCGCCCCCCTTAATTTCCAAAGCGAAGAATATAGCTACAAACGACAGTTTTGGGACTGTAAAAAGTCAACATTTTCAAGCTCACTCGCTTCACTCGCTCGCATTTAATCGTTATGCCATTCCCCTGATGTTGCTGCCAGTAACTGCCAGCAGTTGCGCCCGGTGCTCCCCCCTTAATTTCCAAAGCGAAAAAATACAGCCAAAAACGGCAGTTTTTGGACTGTAAAATGTCAAAATTTTCAAGCTCGCTTGCTTCACTCGCTCGCATTCAATTGTTATGCCATTCTCCTGATGTTGCTGCCAGTAATTGCCAGCAGTTGCACCCGGTGCGCCCCCCTTAATTTCCAAAGCAAAAAAATACAGCCACAAACGGCAGTTTTTGGACTGTAAAATGCCAAAATTTTCAAACTCGCTCGCATAAAATCGCTACACCATTCTCCTGATGTTGCTGCCAATGATTGATAGCAGTTGCGCCCGGTGCGGCGCCCGGTGCGGCACCCCTTAATTCCCAAAGCGAAGAAGTATATCTACAAACGGCAGTTTTTAGACTGTAAAAGTATTATGTCAAAATTTTCAAGCTCGCTCGCTCCGCTCGCTCGCATTTAATCGCTATGCCATTCTCCTGATGTTGCTGCCAGTGATTGACAGCAGTTGCGCCGGTGTGCCCCCCCCTTAGTTTCCAAAGCGAAGAATATAGCTACAAACGGCAGTTTTTGGACAGTAAAATGTCAAAACTTTCAATGTAAAAAGATTTCACGGTGAGAGGGGGAACCCCCCTACCATACCCTCCCCCCTTGCTTGCTTCGCTCCCTCACGATCTCATAACCGCTCCCCCTAAGATCAAATCCTGTCTACGCCGGTGATAGGCCCCACTATTTAGTAGGCCTTCGCAGTGATGTCGCACAGGCGGAGCAAGAGCTGAAATACCACGATTTAGTCATTCAATAATATTATATTGTGAATATTTCATTTTCTATTGGGTTTTTTTAAGAAAAAAAAAAACAAAAATTTCACCAAACGTGTGCACCAGATCGCTGAATTTCAGGTCTTAAAATGCAAAATCTTCCTCGTGTGGGAGAGGGATACACCCCCCCCCCCATACACACCCTCCCCCCGTTCGGTCGCTCCGCTCCCTCTCACAGATATTTCAAAAACAAAATGATTTTCCGCCGCAAGTCATCTGATAAGCAAAAAAAAGCAACAACAAGAACAAAAAGTCTTCGTATTTTTGTTGCCATTCTCCTCCCACTTCATATTTCTGCAAAAGAGTGAGATCCCTGTAAAGTGTGTGTGTGTGTGTGGGGGGGGGGGGGGGGAGGGGGCACAAAGCTTCCCCCCCCCCCCCCTCCCAAGGCTGCGCCGGTCCGGTTATGGGCTTGTGATCTGATCGTGGTGATGGTGACCATCCCCCCCCCCCCCCCCACTCCTCAGTACGAATTTACGCCGTTGGGTGGGGGGTGGGGTACATGCTGGTCGCCTATATAGCAGAGAAGGCAGTTCCTCAAAGCTTCCGCAGCCGGTGCATATAAAAGCCAATTGAGAGGAGTAGTGTGATATACGTTACAACGAATTTCTACTTGCTGAACTTGTGAGGAGGAAGGTATCAGACTTGCCTACAATAAAACAAACAAGAAATAAAAAAATATAAAATGTTCACTGCATGAAGATGAGTAAGCAAAGATTTATTTACATTAAATTTGAATGACACACATTGGACTCCTCAAAAATTTTAATAGTTAATAGAGTTAATGGATCCCATTTTGTACACACGCGCGCAAACACACACACACACACACACACACACACACACACATCTCCTAAGGCATAGTTACGACCTGAGAATCTCAGCTCTCAAAATGCGGAGGAGACGTACAGTCCAAGGCACATATCAACTTTAATTCCGCAACTTTACAAAAGCTTGGACGAGTTCAATTTCATCAGATGCAGAAGCCCACGAAGTAGACCAACACAACTGCCACTGAGCAGCTCCTAGCAAGGTCCTTTTCAAGATCTCAAATAATAACCATGTCCGCTTCATCAAGCAAGATAACCAACAAAAGTGTGGCTACTCGTCCTGGAACAGACATCCTTCTGTCAATATCCTCCAAACGTACACCTAAAAAAAAAAAGCCTATCCGCTGCAAAAGGTATAATGAAGAGTTGGAATTACAGCCCAGTGTGAGCCAGACAACATAGGAACCGGCCGGGCCGTATCATCAGAGTTCCTACTCGTACACTGCAGCCAAAGGTGTCAGAAATGACCTAGAATTCTTTTTCTTCTGCCTCAACAAACTGACACCCATAATAAGACCTGGCGAAAGGGAACTGTCAACGCTCTGCCTAAAGCAAGCAGGCCTAAACCACGCAATGGCAGTCACAAGACGTACCGGAAAATATCTCTTTTCTGTCATGTCCGTGTCCTCTTCAAGGTTCTGTACGACCTCTCTTGACCCGATTTGACCCTCGTTTTGACCTATACTCAATCAACAAACATTGTTCCGCCGAGAACGCAGCATCGTTCACGTTGCAGATTGCGAAGCTGACAACTAGCTATATATATAATGACACTGAAGAAAGTTTCAAAAAAGATCCAAAAAGGCGGTCTGGTACTGGTGGAACTCGATCACTGCATCCTATTGTACACTGACGCCGGGGCCTGATCTCGAAGGTTGATCCTCCGGAATATTCCCGACCACCACTTAAGTTCGGTTACTAGATGTACATCCTTTCAACCCGCGAGGCCAGGGAGGTCTCACATCCCTATGAGGCCCACACTTTGGCTTTCTTATGCTTTCGGGTTTTCCTTCCTTCCGTCCGTCGGTTCGTCCGTATCATGTCTCACAGTCACACTGTCAAGATGTAAAACATACCTAATAAGGGAGAATGATGCGATACAACGGAAGCATATCAGTCTTATTATTGAACCTTATTTCATAGCGACATCTCTATTTGTCTTGTTTTTTGAGGCCCTGTTAGATCACATATGAATCTTTTCTGTTTTATTTTTGGCCGACTTCGCCACCCATACACCAGATGCGAGGACTTCTCGGCATACTGGTTGATGAGAAGCGCTAGCCTATATCATTCCACGAGAGCTACACCTATACTCCCAGCTAACGACGTGGACCTCGGAAATTCAAGCCCCGTCGTAGTGAGCTGACCAAAAGGTTTAGGGCACTGCCTAACCGTCGTATTATGACAGAAGTTAAGGCCTGTTTATACCGAGCACGGCAACGGTTCGATTTTTTTTGTTTTATTTTTGTATTTATTTTTATGGGTGCTGTTCGTTATTCCGAAGGTTTGTTATTCCGAAGGTTCGTTAATCCGAAACACACAAATTCCCTATACCTTGAGGTTCGTTAATTCGAAAATGAAAAAGGTTTCGTTAATCCGAACATTAATATTGTGGCATTATTCCGAATGTTCGTTATTCCGAAGGTTCGTTAATCCGAAAATGAAATAGGGTTCGCTATTCCGAAGGCTCGTTTATCCGAAAATGATATAGGGTTCATTATAGGGTTTTATTATGCCATCTCTTCTTCATAGTTAGAGGTAACCACTCTGTCCCTCAGCCAGGACATGAGATTCGGAGATCCCTTGTGTGAGAGATCGAGTCGCAACCGACGCAGGTAAAAGAACCCGCTTCATTCATTCAGGGAGATGAGACATTTTGAGTCTCACTTCCCTGATTCATTCATCAATCGCAAAGAGCAGGCCGGGTGCATATAACCCGGTGAAGTAGTCCACCCTAAATACACAATATTTATAGGCCCTTACATGCAACAGCTTACTGGTCCCCATACATTGAAGACCAGCAACACTTTAGTGTGGCTTGAATGATAACAAGTTATCTAGTCGTCTCGTCTTTTCAGTTTAGGTCAATTCAATTGATCTTTTTTAAATGATATTTTTACATATTAAAAAAAGCCAAGCCAAGTACTCGCAGAAATATGTGTTCTGTAAAAGAAAAAAAAAGAGAAAAAAAGAGAAAACAACGGACAAAGTTCATTTTGCATATCACAGACCAGATGAAATAAAAAAAAAAAGAATGTGAGGAACACATTGTTATCGTCCAAGCTTCGATCACATCTCCTTAGCCTTTTGACGTCCTTTTACAAGACTATAACTAATCATGATTGGTGATCTTTGTCCTCTCCCGTTATCACTGTATATTAAAGCTTTGAATGAATGATTGTAGAAAAAAAAAGAATATCGGTTTTTCCTCTTTGTATGTTTACTTACCAGTCTTCGCAGGTGATAAACTAAATTCCTGTTTGTACGCATCATGGTTAAAGATGCAAAATGATTTCAGTAAGTTGGGGTGAATGATTAAGAAAAAAAAAAAACCCAGTGAAGATGTCAAATGCCAATGTCTCGATTTTTGAAACGTGTGTAGTGCTAGAAGTGATGGGATCGAAAACAATTTGATGCCCGTCCTGTTCAGGTCATGATTCTCGTACACAGGGATGTAACGAGAGTGGGTCCAATCCGTAGTAGGCCTAATTTTTACTCATTCGAGAACGATCGCCGATTTGAGAACGATCACTTCACCGGATCGCTTCGGTTCGTGTCTCGCAGGTAGCAAAGACGACATCGGCTCTGGAATTGCTGAATTTCATCTTTTAAAATATGGCGGTGTGGACATTTCGTGCAACATTAGGCTGGTTTTCTTGGCTGCTTGTCTGTCTCGCTCATTGGGTAGAATAGGATATCAATCATGTGAATCAAGTGTGAGGGAATGCATCGTACAAGCTTTTGTATTTCCATATGCAATCAATATTTTGTGAACTTAATACATATATTTTAGTTTACATTGTGATGTAATTTATGCATTAAACTTCTGTAAAATATATAGTTTCTGCTGGATATAGAAGAACAAATGAATGACAATGAATGAATTATACGTGGGTGCATGAGTTGAGCTTTAGCTTTATTGATTTTGATTTTGATTTGATTTGATTTGATTTATTTATTCACCGTAAATTCAGCATAAAAAAAGAATACAGTAAAAGTATGACAAGCAATATACAACATATGAATTATGTTCTTCTATTGTATTTTGAAGGTGCGGTAGATAACTAAGCGTCTTGTTTGTAGCACTTTGGACGTCACACTGCAACGATGCAACCAACTATGTGTGTCTGTCGTTGTTTCATTTTGTTTCTTCCTCCTCCTCCTCCTTTTCTTCTTCTTCTTCTTCTTCTTCTTTCATGTTATTTCACACACACCACTTTCTTCGGCTATGATTTATTGTTTCATGAATGGGAGCTGTTATCCAGTCAAATCCGTTCAGCACTAAGTTATTGCTCGATAGTTGGTCAATGTCTTGGTGAACGCAGAAAATGAGTAGAATACAGAACGTGATAAAATGAATAGAATCGTTCGGTTTTTTTTTTTTTTTTTTATCTTCTTTATCTACGCACTTTGAACAGCCGGATAGCAAGAGTGTATATTGAACCGACGTTCATTCCACTTACATTGAATCAGGTGGCAAATACCAAATGGATTATTTCTGGAGGTATATATTATCATTGTGGGGGCTTCTGTATACTGATAAGCACCAATTACATGAATCACGACCTAATTTACCGTTTAGGGCTAGCCGGTTGAGAGATAGACTTGATAAGCATGTAACAATTTTATTCCAATGTCATTAAGTTTGGTGTGAGTACATGCTCTCCTTTACTCGGGTAAATTGGTAGATCAACTACTCCAACAACACCCCCCCCCCCCCCCCCCCGCCCCCCCCCCCACACACACACGCACACACACACATCTTTCCATCGTAGACAGGATGATACATACAAACTGGACTACAATAATCAGTGAGTGGTCGTCAGCCTGTGCTCGTGCTTTCGGTTACAGTTCGTTGTTCCGAATGTTCGTAAAACCGAAAACGATATTATGCTTGTTATTGCGAAGGCCCGTTAATCCAAAAATAAAGAAAAAAAAAAAATCTTCCTCATTCAAAAGGTTTGTTAATCCGAGAAAGAAGACAAATGTTTGTTATTCCAAAATGTCTGTTCAATCTGAAAATGACCATTTAGTTATTTCATTTTCGGATTAACTAAGAACCTTGGGATTACAGTTGGGATTAACGAATCATATTTCATTTCCGGACTAATGAACCTGATTTTATTTTCAGATTAGCTACCCATAGAAATAACAAACCTTAGTTCATTTTTGGACATCAAACCTTCGCAATAACGACCCTATTTGATTTCGGATAAAACCTGGCGTCCACTAAGGCACGGACAAGACTCAGAACGCAAATTTAGCAAATCCGCATTCATTCCACAACCTCTCCGCATGTTCTTGAAAGATTCCGTTCGCTGTCTTAATCATTCCTAAAGACGTCCGGGCGTTTGCACACCTGCGGGAGAGAAAAAATAGTTGACCACATTATGCCATTTCGGCAATTCTTTCAGCGTGAAACGCGAAAAAAGTGTGCGAATAAGTTTGTCCTATAGCCCTGCTGGAAAGAACACAATTATCCCACAGTGTGTTCATAATGTGTTTACATACATGTAGTCGACAATGCGAAAATGCTCGAATTCAACAGTGTGAAAATGATTTCACAATATCTTGTGGTTTTTCACATAGAGTTCACATCGAAATGTTTTTCACACCGTGAATTGACGATTCTCAATGTGGTCACAAATTGTTCAAACGCCCAAATTCAACAGTGTGAAGAGATTTCATACTGTGTGCACAGTGTGTTCTCACTGTGTTTCACATTGTGTTACACACTGTGGGGCACTGTGTTCTTTACAGCAGGGAGGTCATTTATTACTAGGAATCTCTGCGGACTGACTGCAGACCGTCATCACTATGTCATTGCCATTTTGATATACACATATAACCAAAAGCAAAGTGATGATATCATTAAAGATTTGTGTGCACACATTGAAATGTTTCTTTTGGGAGAAAGGTGAGTAATAGATAACAGCCTGCTATGAGTACATACATTTGGAGACTGACTCTCTTTTACATTGTCTCAATTCTTATCACCTCCGATTTTACCGACGTGGGACATGCTGCAGATGTACGATACCCATTGTAATAAACTTGCGCACTTGTCTTTTCTTCGGCATTGCTGTTTGTCGTAATATCTGTTTACACAACCACTTTTATAGTAACACGTGCATTCTACAAGAACCATACAGGGGTAACGTTCTTCCCATCGGCTGCACGTAACCGTGACTTTCAAATATTTATTATATCACATGTATAGTGAGGCGCACATGGTTTTATGGCAGATTCACATCGATACCATGTCATAATCGCAAGCTTCGTATACGTTTACAGGTAGTCCGGCCATAAGATGGCAAGGCGTCTAGTCCTCTTTGAATAATATTAATAACTACAAGTCCACTAGCTGACTGGAATCTCTTTATCCTGGCTGAATTGATATCTACCAAAACACTAATTAGCATCGTCACAGTGGCACAAAGAGTTGTAATAGAGAAATCACGCCCCGGTCGTGCCTTTAGGAAGTCTAATACTTATAGATACCCCTCTCACGTATTCTATCTCCTCGGTATGGATTTTAATCGTTTAACCCTAGTTCGGAAAAAAAAAGATTTCCTGGTGATTCTTTGTCTGGAAATATAGCATGTTTCAGTGGGCGGCAACAGTTAAAGGAGACCTCCGGATGATTTTTAGACTTTCACATTTTAACAACTGAAGGGGTCGGTGCAATATAGCGCTAACCCACACAATAGTCATTTTGAGATAATCGCTGTTGAATCTTTGGAAAATCCATACATTGTACATTAATAAAACATGAATGCATGCATTTTTTACCATCTTATTTGTTAAATTCAAATATGATACTTTCACGGAGGTTAGAGTGAAGGATAAGGATTATGAAAATGCATGTAACTCACTTTTGACAAAAGTGTGGGTTAGCACTATATATTGCACCGACCCCTTCAACTTTAAATTAGTTATACCGAGTACAGAGTGTAAGGATTTATAGTGATTGGGTTGAGGAATAAGAATTTTTTTCAAAATTTACAACAAATTGCAATGAACATGGATGATGACATGGCAGCCTCACCATAAGAATGCATGAGTTGGGTCCCAAGGAAGCAGAACAAAAGAAAATGGCGTGCATATATTCTACACAGGTGAACTTGTTAAGTAATTGGTATATGTAATGCAATTGCACTGCTACATTTTTGAAATATGTGAGGCTCCTATGTCATCAAGACTGTTCAGTGTAATTTGTTTAAGGTTTTCAGAGTATTGTTTTTCTGCTCAAGGACCACAATAAAATCCACAAATCTATTACATGGAGCTGCCGATGTATGTACTACATGATATGAAATTATGAAAATCGTCTGGAATGCCCCTTTGATCGGCAACAGTTAATCATCTGAGTATAGTGTCATACATTTTGCCGATTTGTTGTTGATTCGCGTCTTTACATCCATGGCCAAAATTTAGACCGACCTGCTTTCTCTCAATCTTTTTTTTTTTTTTTTTTGTGAGATTTACATTTACTGATAAAGATCAAGGAATAGCAAACACACACAGATGAAAAAAAAGGGGGGGGGGTGAACCATTTGGCATTGTGCGAATTTCCGCTTCGATTTGATTGAAGTAGCCGAATGACCAGACCAATAAAAATGCTCCCCTGGCTATACTAGGGGCGGAGTCCACTTAGAAGGATAATCAGAAGCTTCGGACTCGTTTCTGTCTTCTCAAAACACATCTAAACTCGCCACAGAATAACGAATTTTGTTTTAATGTCTTCGATCATTTTGTTATCAAAAACCTTAGTTTTTTTTTAATGATTTTAACAATCTGATTTCAAATGTGTGTGTGTGTGTGTGTGTGTGTGTGTGTGTGTGTTTTTCGGCTCGGTTGTTCCCGACTTTTGATTCCTCTTGTGGCAATGTAACAAAAGACAGAAATTATTATAGGCATTGTTCTTATGCTCCGAGGCAGAATACGTTTTCAATTTTATATGTAGGTAACGTACATAATGCTTGAGATACGACACTTCCTGCAAGGTTTGAGCTAACTGTGGTATGTTATATGTGTGGTTGTCATGGTAATGTGTGTTTTTGTCAACAGTGGGTCTTGGAGCCTTCTTTCTCCTAATTATCGCTGGGATTCAATTCATTTCGCGCATGTCCTCATCACCTCACGACGACATTCTCTCAACTGCGCCACATCCGCGAGGTGACTCGTCGCTACATCCGTGGTAGGCGGGAGATGGCGCTCCTGCGCGAGTCCTGGAAAAATCCTCGCCAGTCTCAGGAGAAGTTTCTACTCGACATTCTGCGGGAAAATGCCGACACCATCTACGGGAGGGAACACCGCCTCGGCGAGATTCGTTCCATGGAGGAATTTCGACGGCGCCATCCACTGACATCGTACGAGCATTACAGGCCTTACGTCGACCGGACGATGAGAGGTGAGTCGGGCATCATTACGCCACGGACGCTGGACAATTATTGCCGGACAACGGGCACCACCGGTCAGTCAAAATACATCCCGCACGTGATGAAGTTGCACCTTTTGGACGCCGTGTTTTGTCGCACGACGAAACTTGCGTTCGAGCTCTGCCCAACTCTCGGCTTTCTCCAGAAAGAATTTTGCTTCTACGTCCATCCTAAAGTCACGAAAGCAGAGAATGGAGTCGACATCAGTTCCTTCATATGTTTCTCTCCGAAGGACGGCCGTCGCCTGGATCTCTTCACCAGTCCGCCGGATGCATTTGGGATCAGCTCCATAAAGGTTAGAAAATAGATGTACCTCGTAACTTTAAATGCGACTTACAGCCTATATGTTTTCAGTGATCCTCGCTAAGAAAGCTTAAAATAAACAAAACTACATTTAGATTTGAGAGAGTGAGGGCCTTTGAAAAAAGGACAAGTATTCGTAGGCCTATAGTGCTCTCCTATCAGTTACAGATTGTTAATCCGAAGATTCGTTACTCCGGAGGTTCTGCAATTCTAAAACAGAATAAGATTTGTTATTCCTAAGATTCGTCAATCCGAAAATGAAAAAAAAAAAGTTCGTTATTCCGAAGAATTGTTTATCCAAAAAAAAAAAAGTAAGGTTCGTTATTCCGGTGGTTCTTTCATGTGATAAAGAAATAAGGTTCGTTTTTCCGAAGGTTCGGTGATAAAAAAAAAAATGATATTAGGTTCGTTCAAACTCACCTTTTTTCATTGCCAGATTAACGAATCTCATTTCACTTTCGGATTAACGAACATTCGGAATATTCAGCATCACCGTTTTTATTGTAATTTGCGAATTGTTGAACAACAAAGTACATCAAACAGCAGTTACCAATTTATTTCTGTTTGTTTGTTTTCAATATGACTGAGCATTGTGGAGTTACCTCAAATACAAAATTCCGATACCAAATTGTAAGTCATTAGAATTTCAGGTGCTAGTTTTCGTCACTTTCACTTTTTTATATTATATTTATTTTATATTTCAATTTTCCGAAACGTATAGGATGCAAGCTACATTCACGTGCTCTTCGCCCTTCGAGAGCCATCCATCGGCATTTTTTACTTCTTCTTCCTGCACTACATGGAGAGCATGATGAAAATCCTGGAGCAAAGGTGGCCAGACATCGTTTCTGACATCGAACGAGGGACTATCCACAAGGACATCGAACTCGACGATGGCGTCAGGATGGCTTTAGAGGCCACCTTGGGCTCAGGCGACCGAGAGAGGGCCGGGAAACTGCAACGCGAGTTTGAGAAAGGGTTCAAGGGGATTATGACGAGAATTTGGCCCGACATGACCATGGTTGTGGGCATCGATAATACTAAGATCTGGCCTACGATGGAGGCGAAGTATGCACCAGGTAATCCCTTAGTCCTATATGCATGATTATTCAACAGAGAACCAGATAATGACTTTATAATAGTGAGAATGCCCATCACAGCTCTTTACGTAAGAGCTCAGTTACCTGTCAGTTCAAAATAGCTAAACTCCTTCATCGCCTTGTGACCAGTATCGTGCATGATTTGAGAAATGACACCCCAGGTTCATTGTGGGGCGCTGTGGCATAGCGGGTAAGACTCTCGACTCCCAATCGGAGGACCCGAGTTCAATTCCCGCCCAGTGCTTACGTCCTTGGGCAAGATGCTGTTACTCACAATAACCCTCTCGACCCAGATGTATAAATGGGGACCTGGCAACACTGGGTAAAAATAATGGTAGGGTCCTCTGGTAGAGCAGTGGCAACACTGAAGAGGCTACCCTGGATAAATAAGACATTATTATTATTATTATTATTATTATTAGTAGTAGTAGTAGTATTACTATTATTGCTATCATTATTATTATTATTATTATTATTATTATTATTATTATTATTATTATTATTATTATAAATGCAAGATTGTACACAAACAAACAGAAGAAAGTTATGAAATTTGCGACTTTTCCAGACGTTTCTACACAAGTCGGTCACTATACGGCGTAGTTTATGCAAATTAGAAGAAAAATTGGCTTTATTGCCTCATAATTCCATCACTGGCTTTTACAATCACTCCCACTTAAAAACAAAAAAAAAAATTAATCATTGTTAAATCATATTAGCTCTTGATAAACGGAAGTTTTTCTTGAATTTTGAATGGAATTGTTTTGTAATTATCAAGATAAGTCATTCCGGTAAAGTTGGCACTTTATGTGGTGGAAGGCTTTTCGATCGAGTACTAGTAATGATGCATATACAGTGCACTCCGGTTATAACGAGCACGATTAAAATGAAATTCTGGATAAAAAGAAGTAAAAGTTCAGGCCGGAAAATTATCCACTTTTTAATTGTTCTTTATTGTTTATTTAATCGGTTATAACGAAATTTCGATACAGTGTATAACGAAAGAAAACTGTCGGTCCCTAGGACCTCGTTATAACGGGAGTACGCAATGACTGTACTCGTTTCAGTGTTCGTCCATTGTGGTTTATCATTGATCATTCAAAATTTCATTTTTTTTTTTTTTTTTTTGGTTTGAACATCAGTTGTGAATCATTTAGGGCCTACGTGTACTCACAAAAGATGAACTCAAGACGAAAGATCACCAACTTCATATCCTACTTTTCAGGGATTCCTTTGCTTCCATTCGTGTACGGATCATCCGAGGCCATTTTGGGTCAGGCTGTCTGGTTCTCCAAGAAACAAAGAGGATATTATCCTGTCAACACCGAACTCATCTACGAATTCATCGAGCTAGCAGATACGTGAGTGTGGACATTTTAATTTCCGGTACATTTGCTCCTGCGGGAAAAATATCGTTCCGGTCCTGTTTTCTCCAAGGATTTATAGGGTTAAGGTTGTGCTAGGATCTTAGGTTTGGTTTGATGTGAGGATTAGGATTAAGGTTAGGGTTATGTTTGGGCGTAGACTTTATGTTTGGCTTACCGCGCAGATATTTCATGGGAACAATTGTTGCAGGAGCAATTGTCGCATTAGCAAATGTCGTACTGGAACCTATATTTCCTCTCTGTCGTATCATGTCATCGATCCTTTAATTCCATATGCCCCCAAAAATGGGGGTTTTCAGCATAGCTGAAAACAAGTATAATAGGCCTACTTTGAATGCAATTTCATCATAAGGCACAAGTTTACCTCCCAAGGACTAGGCCATGAGCCTGAGGTGCCTTGACTAGTTCCCCGATCTCACAGTCTATCCATTGCAAGAGTTTAACACCTCCACCACCTGTTGTGAGATGATCCTTCTAAAAGCTGATAACTTGTACCGTGCAGGATATCCCAAGGAAAAAAAGAAATAAAAAGGCCTCAGATAGGTAGAAAAGTGAATCATATACAGTGGAACATAAACTGTGTAAATGAGCATTGGGCGGGTGGGGGGGGGGGGGGTGATGTAAGGGGTCTCCAATGCACGAAAAAAAGGCGACAGTTCGTTTTTCCTCTCTCTCTTCTTTTACATCTGCAATATCCTCATATCACCTTTTAAACCACATTTACTGTATATTTCTTCTGCGAAATTGAAAATAACACAATCTTTTGCACTTGTTATTCTATTTTATTTTATTATTGCAGTGACTCGTTTCGGTTTTTTTTTTTTATGAGACTGTGAAAATAAACAAATCTGAAACTGTAAGTAATCTAGTATAGGCCTATTAATGTCCCTTGGATGGATGACACTTATTATCATAATCTGTTGTGGTGGTACAGGGATAAAGACCAGCCTAAGACCTACCTACTCGACGAGCTAGAAGTCGGAAAGCAGTACGAGGTGGTCATCACCCAGCTCAGTGGGCTCTACCGATATCGAATGGGCGACATCATTCGCGTGGTCGCTTTCGACGGTAAAACTCCCATTTTGGAGGTCCTGTACAGGTGGGTATTGAGTACACAGACGACCTGACAGTTTCATTTGGTTGCACGTCATGAGTTCGACACCCACATGTCATTTAGCCCACGATTCACACAGCCCGCGACTGATACAGCCCATGAGCTCAACACTAGGCGAATAAGGCCCGCCATGAGTAGGACACAAGGTAAACAAGCCCCACGAGTGGAACACCAAGTGAAAAAGGGCCATTAGTCCGACATTTTTTGCCGAGTGTCTGACTCGTGGGTCTTGTTTGACTAGTGTCGAGCTCATGGACTGTTTGACTCGTGGAACCTTTTTTCCGATGTCGAACTCGTGGGCCGTATATGACTCATGGATGTTAGTCTCGTGCGATGACCCCTTTCATTTCGCTTCCAAAGATTAGTGAGTAAGGAATGACAAAGGACTTTCAGTGAATTGCAGAAAATTGTTCAAGCCCTCTATGCACATCATGGATATACTTTTGAGCCACTGAAAATTCTTGACAATAAATTTATTGCCATTCTTTGAAAGAAATTGTCTGAGATCGTCTCGTTATTTTGAATTGCTCATGGTGCAATAATACATATTTTAACACATCCGAGATCATGAGACAAACACACGCACGCGCGCACACACACACACACATACGCAAATCTGGCTGGTTACACTGGAAGATACCAACGCCAATAAAGGTATTTTGGACAATGTTTCAGGATGAGCTTTGTTTTGAGATTAAAGCAAAATGTTACAATTCCCAAAATAAGAATTGTTTTGGAAATCAGAAGCATAAAGTAAAATTATCGTGTCTGTTTAGTTTTGGCATAATGAAGCAAATTCCTACAATTTCTTCATATTGTCTAAAGTCATGTTCCCCTGCTTTTTGCAAGAAAAAAAAAAACAGCGGAATGCAAATCAGCAGTATAAACTGACAGCTATTAGTGCGTAATTACTTTGATTCGTAATATTCTAGTTGGATTTCAAGTGCTCAGCAAAAACATTTATCCTGCACAGAGGTCAGTCGTTCAGTCACCATCCGCAATAAGCACTGTTAGTCACCTCTTTTCCTTTCAGCCATTATTGTATATGATATGATAGTTGGCAACACTCATGTTTTACCTATTACCACTTCTATCTACGTGTCTTGTGTTTTTCCACTCATTCATTGTACAGGGTTCTTCACCGTCTGAACACCTCGCAAAGGTGGTGATTTTATCCGTTTTTCGATGTTTTTTTTTCTGCCTGTTTCAACCATCAGGTTGGGAACGATGCTGAATGTGAGATACGAGAAGTTGACCGAGGCAGTTGTGAGGGAGAGCGTCTACGCAGCAGTGGCTCGCTGGCCCGGCCTGACCCTCTGCGATTTTGCAGTAGCGGAGAGCCCCCTCATCCCCGAGACAAGCCCTGGTGAGTGGACTCGGAGTCGGAGTGGATACTGTGAATACTTTCTCAACACGTCATAATAATTCATCTTTTACTTGCGTGTTCTTATTTTTGTTTGCAGTTTTGTCGAGTATAGCCTAAATATGAGAAGATGGTTTCATCTATTATGATTGTGTACAAAGGGTCCTAAACGATGTTGTTGTTTTTTATGCTGACTGAAAATAAAACTATTATAAAGCTCAGACGGTGACAAAGAATTGAATGATGAAAAAAAAAAAAACTAGGCCCCTACTTGATTCTTAATGCAGATCAACTAGGTAAATCATATTTGAACAGAACTTGGTATATCACGGACACACACACACGCACAACAAAAAACATTGTATATAATATATATATATATATATATATATATATATATAATAATATATATATATTTAATCACTATTGAAAATCGCATTGATGTTAGAGACAAAATATGATATTATGACAGGGCTATCTAGGAGGCCGCTTTTGATGTCTTCTTCGGCTATGTATTTATCAATAATTGACTAGGACTTTGCTGTCATATATCTCCCAGGGTTTTTTCTTCGCTTTAGGTAAATCGAGTTATCAATTTGTTTTCCTGCCATTTAGCGAGCGATAGTTCCTTGTACGTTTGTTCGAGCTGATATGCTAGGCTTGTGTCGTCCTAAAATGATTAGATTGTCATATCATTAAATACGTCGTGGATGAAAACGCAAGTATACAGCGAGCTTCACCAATGATATGTCGAGGTGTCCATGGCGCATAATTAGGACCTATGACGTATAAAGATAATCATGAAGCACACAAAATATTTGCCTCAATCACTGGTAGTTTTACAGGGTCAAATCGCCGGAGAAGCATTCATATTATAAAGGTTCATTATGGTTCGTTTTATTATCCCAGCTCCTATCATATTTTCATTGCAATCGACTCTAATCATATCAACGTCATCAATATCAGTATCTTTCCATTATTGTTATTCTTTACATTATTGCCACTCTGATAATTCGTCAGTGTTTGCTACTTTTTTTCATAGCATTCGAGCCTGATGAGGTCATGCCGTTCTACCTAATCTTTCTCGAGATGAAACAAGAAAACGGGCAAGGAAAAATCACACTCACCGAGGAGCAAAAATCTATGGCACGTTGATAATTTTGCTTCTTTTGAGGATTGACTACAATTCATAATAGCATGAGTAGTGAACAGACAACAAACCACGTGACACTGCACGCCACCTTGGTTGAATCGAGCTAGATATCATTGAAGTTTCAAGAAAAATACAAATAAATCAGCAAGATGGTATATCCGTTTGCTCCACTGTGATGCACTGTCATAAATCAACCTACTTAAAGTTTTACCCATATGGGATGTTATTTCATAATGGATTTTACAGTTTGTTTAAATTAGAAAAAAAAATATATTAGATCACTTCCCCATGGTATTAGGCTGTTTTGAAGGAGTAAAGAAAATATTGCAGTAGTGAGATCATTTATCTCCCTAATACTGGGAAGTGCACCATGGAAAATGCATTACCAGTCATTCAATACCACATATTTTATGCAAATATTGTATTTTGCATTCGATACTTATAGGCCTACTAACGATTTTCTTGTAGTAGAAGTAATAATCACAGTGATGATGACAATGATAGTTATAAAAAAATAACAATGATCTTTGTTCATAGCAAAGGTTGTAGGATCAAAATTAGCTCACGTTGAGTTGATTTCATAGCACTGACATAAATAGTGTCCCCCTGATTTCACAGATCGACAATGAATTGCGTCGCCGAAACAGCGATTATGAGAGACTACGCACAGACGACGGGATTTCTCACCCTAGAATTCATCTCGTGAAACCCGACACTTTCGACGAACTCAAGACTTATGTTCTAGCAAACACAGGCGCGACTGCCAACCAGTACAAAACGCCGCGAAAACTCAGGCTCTACGGAATGGCCGAACTCCTGCTGAATCACATTCAAGATTAGACCAATGAGATATGTTTGGGCAAAAGAACCAAAGTTAACAACTTCTGATGGTGATAGATATGAGCATTATTAATTCAATGATTTAAGACACTGAAATAATTTGCGCCTTGGAGTATGATTTCTGCACCGTTGGAAAGAACACAGTGTCCCATAGTGTGAAATCTCTTCACATTGTTAAATTTGAACGTTTTAACATTGTGAACACATTGTGGATCATCATTCGCAGTACGTGTGAAACGGAGCACTAGTATGTGAACACTCTGTGAGAGACCACACCACAGTGTGAAATTATCTTCACACTGTTAAATTCGAGCGTTTTCACATAGTCCATGTTGTGGACACACTGTGAACACACTGTGGGACACTGTGTTCTTTCCAGCAGGGATGTACTGAAGTAGCATATAATGTAAGAGGATGCTTCGGTAGTGGATAACGCAAGCTTTTTCATTTTCAGTTTCAATTTAAACTTCTTCAGAATTTTCTTCATTGTACTCTATCATATTACCAATGAAATACAATCATGAAGTTATGGGGCCTACTGTAAACTATTCGTGAGGGCCATCTCTCGTAAATACCTTACCGAGATGTTCCAAATAAGATTCATATTGATATAAACGGATGCTAATTTTGGTACAGTGTCTCATTCCTTTATCTCTCATGATAACGATAATCGCTCATATTATGGAGTCTGCCCCCGAAATCTTTATCAGTTGTTTCTATTAAACATCTAATTTACTTTTTAGACGCTCCATGTTAAAATTTGAGTTAGGCCTATGTTAAAGTAATTTACCATTTTAACGCAGAAGTTTACAATACAATGGAGTGAAGAGTGAAATGATATTCCAGATGAGATAAAAGATCATGAGTTTCAACATAATCTAAAGTCCTGTGTAAAACAGCCGTAGTTGTCAGCGTAGTCTTACATTATTCATTTTTTTTTAAACTCACTTTCCGAATAATTAGGCCAACTAGTTATAAAGTTTGACATGTTATCAGATGAGTAATATTTGTTATTTTTTTGTGATATTATTATGTTAGTGTTTTGTCATTCTCTCCAGGCTTTGCACACACACATTTTTTTTTTCTCCACAACTATATATATTTCCTTTTTTGTTAATACTCTGAATCTATTCTGCTGTGTTTCTACTATTCGGATTGCATATGCACGGACTTGCAGAACAGCCGAAACTGGCTAAGCAAGTGTCTTGTATTACCGTGTTGAAATAAAATTGAAATAAAATGAAACAGAATGAATGCCATTTTGTTGAATTCTCTGTCACCTTTACCTTTCGTGCTTTTGCAAACACTTTTGGTACAATTATAATGTGAATAACGAGTAATCCTTGTCTTCATTGCCATTTCTACATGCGCTCACACTCACAACAGCGTCACACGTTCTTTTAATGCAAATGTTTCTTATAAAGTGATATTGACGTAGAAATGAATGTCAACTAACAACCCTGTCCATTGTTCATCTCAAGTGGTACACATCGCTCCAGCGCAGGCAAGATCTTTTTAGATTGTTACATAATAGGCGAAGATCGCACCGTGGGCATTGACTTTTATAATTCCGTAACATTCTCGAACAGACTCTAATGAATATTCATGTTCTATGGGCCAAAGGAACTTCATTGGACCACAACATTATCGAGCATGACCTGCAACATTTCCTTGGTGCGCAGTTTCCTCGGCACCTTGTACTGGTTGGCGGTGACGTTCGTGTGTTCAATGAGGTAGTGCTTCAACTCTTCAAAGGTTCCCTGCCGCACGATGTGCACCCGAGGTCGCGCTATGGCGTCCTCACGTCGTAGTCTGTCGTAGTCGGCGTTGCGCGCTCGAAACTCCTCGTCAATCTGTATATAGTATGCAAACATTAAGAAATTATTTTTGCCATTTTGTGTCCTCCTCACTTAGGACAATATCTTGTTTGAGACACATTATACTATGAAATTGAAGAATGGCGTAAGGAGAAGATTAGTGTGGAAGAATATCACAGAGGTAAATTGAAAGTAAATTGGATACTCAAGACGAGCGGCAGTCTGCTCAGTGTGAGTTTCTAAAACAAAAGTATACTCCTTCCGATACAAGAAGGTGCATTAAGGTGGAGGAAATTTCCTTCTGTGGTAAGCAAATTTTTTAGTGGAGCTTGATCACCAAATTTTCAAGTAATCTTTAATGTTATTTGAACTTTGAGGTAACCTTGGACAGTAGCACAGCATTATGAATCATCAAATGCATCCATGTTTCATTTAAGTTATGGTATATACAGGTCAGAACAGGTCAGAAGCATGGTTGCCATGTTATTATTTTGTCACAAGAGAGCCATGGATTGTTAACGATATTGTTGTTCCGTAATTAAATTCTATGTCATTTCATTTTATTCCATTTCACCTAATTCACGTCATGTTATAATCTTCATTTCCTTTCTTTTCTTTTCCTTTCATTCTTTCATTTCCTTTCCTTTCATTTCATTCTATTTCATTTCACTTCATTTCATTTCTCTTCATTTAATTTCATTTTATTCCATTCCATTTCATTTAATTTCACTACACTTCACTTCACTTCACTTCACTTCATTTCATATCATCATTTCATTTCATTTGTGAGGTGATGATTTGTTTGTGATTTCATTTCATTTCATTTCATTTCGTTTGTGAGGGGATGATTTTATTTGTGATTTCATTTCTAGAAGAGATGATCACGTCAACAATAATAATTACGTCATACCATAGTCAACTCTTCGGAAGTTCTCCTCGGTTTGTTCGCGTTCATCTCATTCACATGTCTGAGTTCCACGAAGATCAGATAGTACGGCATCAGCTCGTCCTTTTCGTAAGCTGAATCAGATAGGATCGTATTGAGAGACCGTAACGAAGAAAACATGAAATGCATGATTATTCGTTGTTATCTCTTTATGTTTTGTATTCTAATATACGTATATATATATATATATATATATATATATATATATGAAGAGTTTGTTTTCAAAAACCGATAAGTCCATATTTGCCAAATGGAGATATTTACGATTAAAGGTCAAGAAAAATAAAGAGAATAATAAGAAAATTTTTGCTTCTTTTGACCATAACTTCAAAAATGTACCTTTATATGTAGTGACCAATATATCATTTAAAAGGTATTATTTTGTACTTTATGACAGAGACCGTACTTCAAAATCTTCAAAAATGGACTTATCGGTTTTTGCAAACAAACTCTTCATATGTATATATATATATATGTATGTATATATATATACATATATTATAAATAATAAACATAATCATTATACATTACATTATTGCCGTTTTAAATTGATATTCGAATATCACGGCGATGAATTCATATATTGTCCTTGATCACAGGAAAGAACAACGGTGGCGTGTTGGCACAGCCGATACTAGGTTTATCTATCCTCGCGATTTGTGTTTTTTCTCTCACATTGAGTGACAACGAAAAGGAGATTAAATCACTCACTTAAATCATGAGTTGTTTTACTCCATAGTTATTTTTTTCCTCTCTCTCTCTCTCTCTCTCTCTCCCTCTCTCTTTTTGAGAAAACCCCACCTGAATATAAAATTTTGATTACCGGTATTCATTTTGGATCTCGATGAATCAAGGATTGTGTGGAAAGATTGTGGTAAGCTACTGTATATAGCGCACAGTATCCCGGACGCTTATCTGTCAGGGTACCGCTATATAAGAGCGCCTGCATGAGCCTACAATAAAATGACTGAAAGACAGTATGCAGTGACGATAACCTTGTTTTGCCAGACAGTACCCCGGGTTCCCATTACAACATCCACTATAATAACAGCATCGTTTTTCCTATTGCTTTTTTTTTTGTCCGTAAAGGCACAGTAGGAATATGTATATAGGCATATGTATGTGTTCATAAATATATTGAGTAAGTCGTCCACGTGTTGGTGTGATGATATCATCAAAAGAAAAAAGTGAAACCAAGTTCATGCTGCATTCACTAACAGTTTATTTCGTCACACAATTTTTCGAGCCATTCATCGCTCTTTCTCAAGTGTTGATACTAAGGAAACAATAACAATAAGTCATAACAATATTGCAAGGATGCTTATATATGTATATATATATATATATATATATATATATATATATATATATATAAGAAAGAGTCTAAAGTACGCCATGGATCCATGGCGTACTTTAGACTCTTTCTTCTAATAATTACAACATTCGAAGTCCAACACGTGGAAAATTCCAAGATATATATATATATATATATATATATATATATATTATGTGTGTGTGTGTGTGTGTGTGTGTATATATATATATATATATATATATATATATTACTATTCCTATTATTCTTTTCATTGTTACCATTATTATTGTTATTGTCAATCATTATAATCATTATATCGCTCTAAAGAAGGGGGTGAAACAGACGGCAGCGGTACCCATGCTCCCAAGGTCCGTGCAATACTTTTATAGGTATTATAACGAAAAGACAGCAATATGGTGATTTGGATTGATTATCATAAAAACAATAAAGTTTAAGTTACAAAAGTCTGACTGGAGCAATATCAAAACAGACATGATAGTTATGTAGACCTACTAGAGTCCGTATATATTGACCGATTCTGTGACGCGCTATGTGTATTTTTGGCATGGGCAGCGCCATTACTGCGGTGTCTCAGCCGACCCCCCCCCCCCCTCCTCTCTCCCCACCCCTCTCACGCGCGCGGAATGAAAAACTGATGCATGGTTGTTTTAGCCAATAGGCGTCTCGTACTGAGTGCGCGAATGCTTGCTAAATGCGCGAACCTTTGTTACAAGTGCGCGATAAACATGTTGCCCTGGGGGTGGGGGAGAGCAGGGGGGGTCGGCTGAGACACCGCAATTTGAGCTCATGGCTGCGCCCAGTGCCATAAAATGTCTGCTGCCCTCAACGAACCCGAATCGGTCAATAGGTTGAAGTATTTGATAACTTCTTGACCTTGATGATCTTTTTTCCATGACGTTGTATAGGCGATGTCTTATTCTGTTGGAACCAGATGAGACTGCTGATAAGTGATCCAACAGAACAGTTATACTTCAAGAAAAGTATGAGACAGTTGACCTATGTACCCTTCTATGTGCTACAGCATATACAGCATAAGGGTTATCTCAAAATACTGGGGCCTAACGAAAACAGCGACTGTAGCCTCTAATGTGTATTTTGACGAGTGATAGATTGTAGTTTTACACATCCACTTTAACTCACGTCTATAGTTAAATCGAGACGACTGATTTTTCAGCCTGAGAGCGTTCAAAGAGGAATTTACCTCAACATGCTGAATGCTACACATACTATTATTACTAGTAGGATACATTGGGGAAGTTTGAAGAGAAAAAGGACATTGCAGTCCGTTCATAAGTATTGATATTTCATGTCTGTGTTAAATCCATTTGCCATGATCGTTAGAATGGAAGGCTACAACAGATCGTGATGTTACGGTATAATGGAATGACGTAAAGTAAATGTTAAGAGAATTTTTTTATTGGTGGAAAATAATGAGCAACCGATGCATGTCAGGAAATACTGTTACATTTTCCTCACATTGCACTGATGTATTCGACGCATAATTTGCATTCTCTAAATTCTCTAAATCTTCATGTATACATCACATGGAGAAATTGCTGTGTGGGCAAAACTCACCCGGGCTAGTCTTTGGAATCAGCTTGCTTTCCGCCAGGGCAAACTCGATGAGCTTAACCCCAGTCCATCGGCCGACGGCGGTGTGAAGAGAGTCTGTGATAATCCGCTGATCCATCTTTTCGTAGCGGACGTTCATCATCAGTCCAATGCTACAAAACCCATGCAGTCAAAATGTCATGTTTATATCACCATCATAAAAAAAGGGGGGGGGGGGGTGTGAGAATTGGTGTTGTAGCATTTGGATGACGAGTATGAGTGTGATCCGTGGCTACAGTTGCACTTCAAGCAGCAACGGATTGAGTTTAAACATGCCTCTTATGTAGGAAAATGTGATCTAGTTTACAACCGTGTGGTTTTAATACTTTTTTTTTTTCGCGATGGACATCCTAAGACCTAAAAACAAATACGAGTTACCCACATGCATTGGTTGTCATTACTTTTATTCAGGAATCGTCTGACGTTTCATATCTTTTTTTTTAATAATACAAATTTGAATTGTCTTTACTCTTTATAGTCGTGCAATAGAACAAGATTTTGCACTCGGTGTAAGCCTTTGTACCGGCAGACCGGCTCATTATTGACCATTTATATTTTAGCAAATTGCTACTTGCTGATTATACGGATTGGGTGGCACATTACTCTGAGAGATAAAAAAAAAAATGAATAAATTTTGACACAACACGCATAGATGAGTTTACTGAGAAAGATATCACTAATCACACATTAAGCAATGGCGGATCCAGGCGGGAGTGCACCGGGCGCCCCCCTTTATTTTTTGTTAAAACAAAAGAAATAAAAAGAAAAATTTGGGGTAGGGTGCGTTGGCCCCCTTTAATTTTGTAAAGGCGTCCCCTCTTTACGGAATTCCTAGATCCGCCCCTGTCAAGTTTTTTTTTTTTTTTTTTTTTTTTTTTTTTTTTTTAATTGTTTTAAGATATCCCAATTTACGCGCGAAAAATGAAGATGATTCTAACCGGTATAAAAATTCCATCATCGGACAGTTGTCATGGTAATCGACGATGTGGATGATGTCGCCGAGTCTGTATCGATAGAGGCCGTCAAACTGGGTGATCACGACTTCATACTTTTCCCCGATAGCCAGCTCGTCGACCAGGTATGTTTTGGGCTGACACTGATCACTAGGAAGACGCAGAGAAAAGAAGGTGAAGGAAGAAAAATGCAACAAATTAAACATGCATGACAAGTTCATAATAGATATAATAGGCGCAGTTCTGCGAGTTGCAGTCAGTTTATTCTTCATATATATGGTAGGACCCTATAAATACGAAAGAAGGAAATATTAATCGATGCTGCCAATAATTCACGACCATTGTTGCAGCATCAAATTGTTGGAACTGCTGTTGGAACATTATGTTCTTTTTACTTGTTTTATTCAATGCTTACAAATAACACAAATTTTTATGCACAGCTTGCATTGTCGCAATTTTAATCACAGTCGTCATGCCAACCCCGTGCTAATGTAACTCCGCGGTAACTGTAATAGTGCCTGCACTTACACATCCTGCAGCTTAATAAACTCGAAAAAGATCTCGCTGGTGAGGAAGGTGTATCCTCGACGCTCTTCCAGCGGCCAGCACGCCAATGCCATGAATGCCTCCGTGGCGCCGTAGGCAAATGGAAGAAATGAAATGCCTGCAAACAGAGAAAGACCGAAAGGATTTATTTAGCCTTGAGTGAGGAGGTCATTTTTTATTGTTGTTGTTGTTGTCGTCGTCGTCGTCGTCGTTGTTGTTGTTGTTGTTGTTGTTGCTGTCCTTGTGCGTCAGAGGCATTTATAGGTCTCGGGGCTTTGAAAAACGAGTTTGTGTGTTTGTTCGTTTGTGTCCTCGTGATATCCAATAAACAGAAACTTCATCTCTGACAATAAAATTGTTCGTCCTAAAAAAAAAAAAAAATCCTTCCGATTAATGAAAAGAAAAAAAAGGAATTCATAAAACAAAAAGCAAAATACTGTACAAGAAAAAACCCGAAAAGAAGAAGAAGAAGAAGAAGAAGAAGAAGGAGGAGGTAACTTTCCCGGCCTCTTGATCCTTCTCAAGCACAATCCTTTTTTTTTTTTTTTTTGCCGAATGCACTGCACTGCTTTGATACGTCTTTGATGCTAAAACTGTATCTCATCTTTAAACTTCAGAATTCTACGATTAATCATTATGAATATACATGGTTTGCCTTTTCACTTACTAGTTGTCAATTTGGGGAAACAAGGTAATTATTAATAGTATGATATAGGCCTACTGTCTGTCGGAAGTCATGCAGATAAAAAGAATCCTTCAAAATAACAAATTGGATTATATATCTGTTATTTGTATATTATATCCAATATAATTCTTGAGCATGCTTTAAAAGTCACTGAACAAAATAACTCTATTCTCTCTATTCAGGCCAAACCAACATGAAAAATAGGTTGGGTCACGCCTTCTACATCATCTTCCTGAATAGTTCTGGAAAAAAAAACCCACACACACACCCAGTATCATAATTTTGAGAAAGAATGTAAATAATTACGTTAATAATCCTTCCCAGAGGATTATCAAGGATGAAAATCCTTTTGCTTACCCTTTCCATATGTTTGTTTAAATTCCGGCCACACCTTTGTGGAGTCTGCGGAAATAATGGCTCTCAGATTAGGCCATACCCGAGCAATGATTCCCACAAAACCCTTTTCAAACTCCGCCCTCAACTGTCGCGCTCTCTCGGGGTCACCACCTCCGAGTTCACCAACGAGTGCAGTCCTGACGGCGATGTCGAGCTGCATAGCTTTGTTGATGCTACCGTGTTCGATGTCGTAGACGAGGTCTTCCCACCACAAGTGCTCCAGCTGTCGCATCATGCTCTCCAAGAAGTGGAGGAAGATCACCTTCAGCACTCCAAGATTTGGTTCCCGCAGTGCGAACAGGAGATGGATGTAGTGCGACTCCTTGAGGGCGCTTATGCGGTAGCCAGCAGGTGGCGTGGTATAGCGCACCAACTTGTACTCTTCCTTGGGCGAAAGTGTCAGCATCGACACCAACTCAGTCCCGCACTTTGCCTTGGAGACCGTCGGGGCGGTGAGGTGGAGAAAGTGTTTCTGAACCAGACCGAATTTCGGGAAGTTACGGTAGACCACCTCGTCCACTTTAGACCACAAGTTTGACACGTTAGCGAGGCGGTCACGGTAAGGATAGAACTTTGACGAACCGGTCGTCCCGGAGGTCTTGCAGAAGCTCGCCGGCTCTTGCCCCGTGATGACGTTCTTCTCGCCTTCCATGGCCCGCTCGACGTAGGGGCGATAGTGCTCGTAGGTCGTCAACGGATGCTGCTGTCGGAACTCGAGTGAGGACGTCATCTGGTGAAGACGGTGATCCTTCCCGTAGGAAGTGCGGCCGTTCGCTGCCAGGATTCTCAGCAGCACTTGCTCCTGGTATTCACGTGGCCTCTTCCAGGACCTCCGCAATGCGCGCATCAGGGACTTTCCCCTCATTCTCGAGACAGCGGCCACGGCGAGGTGACGAAGAAGACTGGTGATCCCATAGTACGGCGACTTTAGGAGAGTGAGGCAGTAGGTGAAAAGGAGAGAAGAGGCAAGCATGGAGAACCAGCCGAAGTCTAGGAAATCAGGCCGAAAAGAAGGGCACATAAAAAGCGTACAGCTTCTTAAACAAAACGATGCCATAAGAAAGAGAGAAAAAGAAAAAAAAAATGCCGGTCCCTAAACCCTTAAATAAAGTGGCATTATGTTCAGATTCATTTTGATAACGAGGTTTGATAAAATGATGCAGTGACCATAACTATTTAAATTGACAATAGAATAGCTAATGGTAATTTTCGAGTTGAATTTCTCTTTGAAAAAGAAAATGAAGTAAAAATATATCTGAGGGACAAACAGAGACATGTGAGGCAATCATCACATCATCTGATTCGCATTATAGAGTCCTATTACATTGCTGTCTTTTATTCCTTCCAGTTATGATGAAACTTTCAAATATTATCATTTCGGTTTTTTGTTTTTTGTTTTTTGTTTTTTTTTGCCAGTGCCTATAAGTTATCGGTAACAGTTCGTTATTCCGAAGGTCCGTTATTCCAAAGGTTCTTTAGTCCGAAGGTTCGTAATTCCGAAGGTTTTTTATTCCGAAGATTCGTTATTCCGAAGGTTCGTTAATCCGAAGGTTCTTTACGGACCATATTTCATTGTCGGATCACCGAACCTTCGGAATAACGAACCCTATTTCATCTTCAGGTTAACGAACCTTCTGAATAACGAGCCCTATCTCATTTTCGAATAAACAAGCCTTCGGAATAGCGAACCCAATTTCATTTTCGGATTAACAAACCTCTAGGTATAGGGACTTTGTGTGTTTTGGATTAACAAACCTTCGAAATAACGAACCTTCGAAATAACGAACCTTCGAAATAACGAACCTTCGGAATAACAAACAGCATGCACCAAGTTATCAAACCGAATTAGAACATGCCTTGATTGTAGAGGCCTATTCGCTGTCGTAAGAGAATTGAACAGCAATATAGGGGGTCGTCACGCGAGGAGAGACCGGGTCGATCTACCGACAAGGCGAGGCCTGTCCCAGTGAGAGTGATCATAATCTAGTATCAAAATTGCATATGGAATTTAATGTTTGCATAACCTGATTTTCCGCATAGAATCTTATTCTACCAGAATCTCTGTGTTATTGTTGTAATATCATTTGTACATTGTATTCTTGAAAAAAAAAAAGCTGTAGAAATAAATTCAAATTGAAAGTGAAATCAAACTTGAAATAGAGTCAATCTTATTAGCGAAAAAAGTGGCCGTTATTGACAGGTGGCCAGTCTAGACAGGGTTGTTAGATTTTTTTTTTTTCAGTGACCGTATATTGCAGGTGGCGGTCATGAAATTGACAGGTGGCCGCTAAGGCAGGTTTGACGATGGGTGTATGTTTAATTTAGCTGCCGCTCGACTTCGATCGAATCTCTTCCCTCGCGGCATCGAGGTAAGCACCAGCAATAGCCCCGGAAATGGGGTTTATCATATTACGCATATTACGTAATGATATGATTAGAGTAGTTACGAGGAACTGAGTAAACAGAAGACCAATAAAGCAAAGAACATAGAGCACTGATCATGGATACTGGTGCGTCGATGTGTACGTGTGAAATGCCGAGAAACATCATGAACATACTGAATGAAACCCTCCCATTCGAATCATTTACTAACTGGGATGAACTGACGTAATAATATATTATGAATTAAAAATTCTGTTTGTTTCTTTCTGAAACTTCTTTACTTGGTGATAATACATACTGTACACGACTGCAAGAGCCCATCCTCGCTTTAGGCCTGTTTCCGATGCATGACGAAAGAAGAACACGCCGAGCAGCAAAGAGATGACGATTAAACACATCAGCTTCGCGTTCAACTGGTAAGGAGAGGACGCCATATTCGAGGGAGATATGAAAGCTGTCTCCATGAAACAAATTAAAATCTAATGGCGGGATTATAGGTCCAATAACCAAGATCCAAGGTGCGGGTAATCCAGTCTGTGCTGAAAACCACTGACGAATATGTATTAAAGTACTTACAGCGGAGCATACGGGTTACAATGTTCACTTCATACAGGCAATCAGTGATAATGTAACAAGGGTTACAAGGTCCTGTCCTAGGACATTGTTTGTTCTCGTTTCTTGGCGGAAATTCGCCTCTGATAAACACTCGACCCAACATAAGATAAAAGTCTACGAAGCAAGGAGAAAGATCATGAAAAAGTTTCATTTTGTTTTGCGTTATTGAAATGCTGTGAGCCTGGCTGTGGTTAAGGGTTTGGTAGGGGTGTGGTCCAGAAATTTTATATATGAGCTCGACATTAGCGCTGGCCCGGGGCCACTAAAGATTGATAACGGGCCGCCACCAAACCCCCCCCCCCCCCCAAAAAAAAAAAAAAAAAAAAAAAAATCTCTTCTGGTGGCCAGATCGGGCAACAAAGATTTCCATGAAATTCCTACGTTTCCTTTTATTTCGGACTAAGACAGTTGTGTGTGTGTGTGTGTGTTTTTTTCAGGCAACCAAAATTTTAAATCTTAACATTTTTAGAGAAAAATGAGTCCCAATATACATGTGCTTTGCCTATCTATCTGTCTATCTATCCATCTACAGTATCTATCTATCTATATCTATCTATGTATCTATCTATCTACCTATCTATCTATCCATCTACAGCATCTATCTATCTACAGTATCTATCTATCTATCTATCTATCTATCTATCTATCTATCTATCTCCCTATCTATCTACAGTATCTATCAATCTATTTTTCTATCTATCTATCTACAGTATCTATCTATAATCATTAACATTTTGCACACGATGATATCTCTCTCTCTCTCTCTCTCTCTGTTTCCTCTGTAAAGATAAACATACATGTAGTATGAGTGTGTATCAAAATGTATGCATTGAAATACTTTGGGTACACATGACCAGTTTTGTGTGGTAAATACAAGTCTCAAACTCCCCATTTTTGCAACTGATAAATACCAGTGTCTTACAACAGTATAAGTACATGTAGTATGTTCCAAAGAGAGACTTCATTCTGTGTGTAAGTTGACTTTAATAAGAACAGTTAAGTCAAACAAAAACAGTTGAGTTTTCTTTCACAACGGCCACACAAATTAGATAGTTATGGAATACTAAAGTTTATAATATTTGTTGCAAAACAATGATATCGGTCACAACAACATACAGTCAACCTCACCTAAGTCCACCTTGCACAAGTCGAAAAATTCTGCCCCAGAAGGACAAAGTCATGTGGAATATTTCTACTTCGAAGTCGAAATTCACGCAAGTCGAAGGATTTTCTGTGGATACTTTGGATTTGACTTAGGAGAAGATGACTGTATAATTATGCAAAATCAACACTGTGAAGACACATCACTGCCTCAAAACTTGCCCACTGCCTTGTAAGGAAAAATTCAAATTAGCAATTCTGTTAATAATGTAGCACCTATATTAAACTTCCTCCTTTGACTTAAAATGTCATCATAATAGATTACAACTCAGAGTGCCATTTCATAAAAAGTTGATATGATGGCAACTTTTGCTGGAATGGAAACTGTCATGGTAATGACAAGAATCCAGCTTCGTGATTGGCTGTTGCTGTGGGAAGTTGCCATTCCAGCAAGAGTTGCAATCATATCAACTTTTATGAAATGAGGCCCAAGACAATTTTCCTGAAAGGATATATTTTGTTATCTTCATAATCAAGGGGAGAGAAGAGAGGAAACTTGGTATAATTTTGTGTGCATGCAGGACATTGCCACCTTTCTTGAAATCTGCATAATATGTGACTGTGACAAGATTACTGACCTTAATAGAATGAGTGAAACCTTAGAATTCAAAATTTGCTCATTTCTCATTTATTGGATGAAAGTGAAATCTTAACTATTTGGTTGTTTGACAGCACTCTTCTCTATACACTTAACTTAGATATTAGGTGGATTCCACTGGAAGTCACAATTTGGACCAAAGTATCAAAAGATGTGTTTGGCAATCACATTGTAATATGCTACATAACCACGCCTGTGATAGCAGACTGCACAAAGAATAAGAGACAACAACTTGCTAAAAATACATGTCACTCTCTGCTGAATATGTTCTGAATCTGAATAGCAAATACTGACAAATAGCATACACCGCATATCAAAAAGTGAATGAACCAGTCATTCAGTATCCAAAAAATGAAGCATACCAGTACAATCATCACCTGAGTCTAATTGTCTATCACTTTTCCTTTTTTCCTCCCCATTGCTTGATTTTCATTGCATTGGGAGAGAGAGAGAGAAAAAAAATTATTCTGCTATTGACATCTCAACTGCATTTACAATTTAAAATAGTGAATGAAAAAGTTCCAACTTTTGACTATAACAAACTAAATATACAAACAGTAAAGAATTTGGGTAACTACTCAATTTTCTGAAGACAGTGTACAGTACCTTCACATATCACAACCCTAACTACAGAGGGGGGTGGGGCTGCTACCTCCATATTTTTTGGTGACTGCATCGCGACCGCAGGGAATTTCAGATTCTTGCTTTGTGACTTTTTCTCCTTAAGTTTCATGCACACATTTTGATACCACATTCGTCCATCTCAGAAATATGGGGTGTGGTATGTGAATTAGTAGGTGCATGTCATTAAAACTGCTCAATGCTGTATACACAGTAGACTGCATTACTTCATGAATCTCGCCAAGGGAATGATCAGGCACTTGCTTCATGCTTTTTTATAGTTCTGATAAAAACTGGTCATGGTTTGGAAACTATGAAATACATGTTTGTACATTTGGAGCACAAACAATTACAAACAAAAATAAAAACAAGACAAAACAAAAGGACATAAAAGTGATGGAGTCTTTTGGTTGTAAGTGGGGGAAATAGAGTGTTAATACTCGATTCATATAACTGTTTTAAGCTTCCACATGGCTATGTGACTTACAGGGCAAACTGACAGAACAAACACATGAAGAACTGATAGGTTTAAGTGAATTTGAGGCACATGATTATGAACGAAGTGAATTTTGAAAATGTTTTATGAGCATTGCAAAGGATTTGTTTGCCTTTTCTCTCTCATCTCTAAATGAGTGATCCATCTTCTTTCTTTTTTGCACTGAAATTTCCAAATAATCAAAATTTACAAATATTCATATGAATTTGCATAAAATATACTATCAAGTTTTACAATATCCAGGGTAATAGAAGACAATAGAGGATATGGTAGTGCTGATGGGTCCGGTAAAAAACATTATTTTACCTACATTTTCACTTTAGTACACCGTAGATTTCTTTCTTTCTTTTTTTCTTTTTTTTTTTTTTACAATACACTTGTAATTCATAAGTGGTAGATTTGCGCATCAACAATTTACACAAGTTTGCTGTACACATAAAGATACATAGGACATGGTTCATTTCTCCTCTGGAAAAAAAAAAAAAATCTTAATCATTACACATTTTCCATATATTTTCAAACTCGATTAGTTGAAATTATGACAATTCTATACATGCTTAAAATCTGCCTAATAATTGAGGATTTAGAAAGCACTTAATGAATCATAATTACCAAAAACAAATTACATGTATGTTAATTTTATGAAAATAAATTATGTCATCAGATTCAGCATATGACAATCTATCAGCATGCAAATTTTCAAGATCATGGGACATTGCATTTCCAAGACGGGGAGGGTGATCATCATCATCCGTCATCCCTAATTTTTACAGCTCAAAAAAGCTCAGTACACTAAAGCTGGTATCTCAATGAGCGGCGAATGTTTGCGAACGTAGCGAATTTGAGATTCGCCAACTTTTCTGACGAACGTTTGCGAAAAATCAAGGTTCGCTTCTGCCATTAGCGACAGTTAGCGACTTTTAGCGATGTTTAGCGACAATTAGCAACACTTTAGCGAACGTTTGCGAAAGTGTTTGCGAAACACAGATGGCGACTATTAGCGAATGTTAGCAAATGTTAGCGACAATTTTGCAAATGTTAGCGACAGTTTTGCAAATGTTAGCGACAGTTTTGCAAATATTAGCAACTATTTGCAAATCCTTTGTGACAATTTTGCGAATATTCTTGGACCTAGAAAAGTACCAGGCAATTATGTATAGTCACACCGATAAAACGAACGTAAAACCTTCCACTGAATTCAGATATGTGACAACCGTTCAAGATGGATTTCCAGTATATGGAAATAAATTTCTGCCAAGAAGAGGCTCAAGGTGTTGCTATCCTTGAAGAGCTGCTTTGTCAGGCTGCTGCTACAGCTATTGTGCAGCATAAGAGAAATAAAATAAAGAAAAACAAGAAAGGAAGAAGAAAAGAAAGACTGTTTGGGTCAGAGAGTGGTTGCAGAGGACAGACTTGCAGCAATTACATGACGGAGATGTCAAGAGCTTCAAGAACTTTCTTAGAGTGGAACCATGTCTGTTTCAGAAGCTTTTCTATAGGAACCATATGGTTACTTGTTCGCTAGCAGTGGCGAATCAAATAAAAATGTTAGCGACACCGTATTACGACCGTTTGCGAATTCTTACAAGTGTTTTGCGAATGTTTGCAACTGTTAGCGAAAATACAAATTCGCAAAGGTTCGCAAAGAAATTTTGAACATGTTCAAAATTTCTTTGCGACAAGAAAAACTGTTTGCGACAATAAAAACCGTTTGCGAACTTTCTTGCGACTGTTAACGAACCTTTTGCAACCCTTTACGAACCCTGGCGAAATCCCAAATACGCTACGTTCGCAAACGTTCGCCGCTCAGTGAGATACCCCCTTTAGGGTTTATAAACACCTTCGGACAACTAGCAAAAAACATGTGAATTAATAATGTACCAGGTGTTTTAGTGAATTTGATAGCACGCAAAAATATTAACTCTTATCCCAACACGAATGCATGCATGTACTGGTACGCAGTACAAAATTCGTGATCAAGGTGCATGGTAACTGCTGTGCTCCGCAATTGTGAATGTAACCACTTGCGAAATTGTTCAGAAGTCCTGATACACACACACACAAAATTGACTCACTAAATGGATGAGGCATACAGTGAAAAAAAAAAAGAAAAGAAAAAAAGAAAAGAACAAACTCTCTTTAGGGCAAGTTAATTGTCATTGGACTAGCAGATAAATTATACAGTGCTGTTGAATTGACGTGATTAGGATGTCGATACCTCATGAAGTAGAACTGGAACGGAAGGTATGGGGATACTCATTTAGTGCAGAGAAGCTCATTCCCAGTGCAAGGAAAATCCATTTCATTTAGTCCTCTATCCGCCGACTACACGACTTCTCTTCATTTCAGTGGCCAGCATGCATGTACAGTGCACTCCCAGAGACTCCAACTCTCCCGTTTTCGACGGGAGATCTCCCGCCGAAAACCCACTTTTGCAAAATCTCCCGTTTTCCCGTTTGAGATTTAATTTCTCCCGCCCTGGCTCAATGTCTCCCGTTGGAAAGGATTTCTTACTTATTGCTATCGTATATTGCAAAAATAAGCCTTAGATAGCACCAGAGAGCATCTATAACCCTAGGAACTTCGCGCTTCGCTCACATAAACTTGGGTCTCCCGTTTGCTGGGGGTTTCAGGTGGGAGAATCTCCAGATCAGAAGGTGCTTGGGGTTGGAGTCTCTGCACTCCTGTTAATAACGAACATGGTTATAACAATATTCTGGTTACAACGAAGTCAAATTCAGGCTACAACATTTTCCACTCATTGTATTTTTATTGTTTATTTGTTTGGTTATAACAAAATTTCGATATAACGAAAGAAAACTGCGGGTCCCAAGGACTTCGTTATAACCGGAGTCCACTGTATCACCCTGAATCTTTGAGCAATGAGTTTTGTAACCTGGACAAAAACAGAATGGCCCTTGGTGTATAATCAAAAAGGTGGTTATTGGTAATCAATGCTGTCTTCATACTTTCTATACAGTAGAACTTCATTGTGTAGAATAAACCTCTCTACTAGAGAATGACTGCACAATATCCCTGAATACAAAAACAAACTTTTGCTCTAAGTGACACATCAGTAGTTTTTTCATAATGTTCACAGGCACCACTCTGCATATTACATGTATATAGAGAAAAATTTTTCAAGTACAAAAACATGCTGTTTTTCACATGATTACTGACAATATCTAAAAATACTCTATCCACTCCCCCCTCGAAAAAAAGGTTATTTTCACATCATTGATTACCACATTACTCTACAAACCATGTGGCAAGAATGCCCACAGAATACACACTTCACAAGTATGTAAACACACAAAGAGAGATATTGACCCTTGATGTTTTTTTGAGTGCCGATTAGCACAGCATCCTACATTCTGTCCAAAGTCTCTGGCAAAAAAAGAGGGTTAAAGAACACTGCTCTCATGGTGTAGTCTGGTCTAACAGACTGAATTTTTACACTGCTTTCATGATTTGAATATAACACAAGCATCTACACTCAGTAACAAGTGTACAATACTGAACCCCTACCCCCCCCAAAAAAAAAATAAATAATAAAGAGAGAAAAGAAATGAATACATGAACTCTGTGTATACAAATTAAAAATGATCCTGCTTTATTCCATCTGTTCACAGCTCTAGAAATATTTCTATTATTGCTTGCCCTGTCCGTAACTGGTCAAGGGCAAGGGCGGGGTGATCACCTTCACTTTTTGCTCTGTTTTGTTATGGGGACTATTTTTAAACATTCCTCTATTTTTCCTGTCTATAAATCTGCAATGCATGAAAAATGACTGTGCTGCAGACAGCAATATAAACATCTTCATGAAAATATGTGCAAGTCATCTTCATCCTCATCAACAGCTCTACTGACGCTGTGTCCATGATTAAAGGGCAAATTGGGCTTTTGTTACATAGTGAGGTACAGTACACCAAGACTGTAGTCATGCCAGTGGCGAGGCACAAAATTTTAGCATGATGCAGCCATAAGATTCTGGTCGACATGCCAACTCCTTGGAGTTCCACATCACCTATTCTATCCTTGATACTGCAAGAGAATAACAATCTTTTAAAAAAGAAACAGAACCGAAATGTCCATTACATCACATGCAACAACGGCAGGCCCTGAATCAATGCGGCTCTAGTTTCACCCGCATCTGTCCGTTTGCTTCCATGGGCTTGGGCACGGCCGCCCGCAGGGCCATGACCTTCAGGTACTGCAGTGCATTGTTTGAGGCTGTCTCCATGGCATCATTGCGCGAGAGGCCGTTGGCGAAGCAGACGGTGACGGGCGCGGTCTGGAGGCGGACGAAGCACTGGTAGTGGCCGGCCTTGGTCTGCTCCTCTATGGGCACGTACTCCACTTTGAAGTGCTGCTCCCCGGCCAGGTCCTGAAGCATCTGGGAGTAGGTGGGATCTGGGACAAAGAGGGAGCAGCAAACTTAGATTATCCAGTATAGTGGACAGAGAAAGCTTATTCACATTCTGAGACTCTGGCATTTAGAGTATCTTTGGAATGAAAATCCATATTAATTATTTGCAATGGCAAAAAATCATTTAGGAAACCTCTTACTGCTTCCAACATTTACACAAACTATTCAAGATTTGATTTTTTTTTTTTTTTAATCTAAAATAGCTGTAATAAACATGCTTTGGTTCAAGTGGTGACCACTTTACATGTGTATATCTGTACTTGGGTATCTGTGGGACCGTACCTTTTTTTTTAATGGAATTCACATGTTGAGGCATATGCTTGTGCATATATATGTGTGCATGTGGGTGTAATGTGTAGTTGTCTTTTTTTCTTTTAAATCCCTTTATTTCATATGTTTCATGTTTATATGTGTCAGTTTTATGTATGGTGCACATGCAGATATATAAGTAAATATTAGACATATTTATATGGAGTGTGATCAACAATGATTAGGTAAATATGCACATGCAGCTAAAACTGAGACGATCAAACAAACCAGACCAAACCCACAAACATTCCAGGAAACAAACAAACAAACAAACAAACAAACATCTGACTGTGTTCACCTGGAAACTGGAGTGGGTTCACCCTGAGACTGGCAATGAATGGACCGTCAGCTTGAGGTAGATTCTTGATAAACAATCGGCTCTGGGAAGGAAGCTTTGGACGCTTTTGCTGCAAGCAAAGAAAGCAAAAAAACAAAGAAAAAAAATGCTTTAAAAAAGACACCAGCCAATGCAATCATCTGACAGAAAGTAAAGAAGGTTCTGGGCTGAAGTTTTGCATCATGGGTGCAGTAGAGGCGCTGTAGCATTCAGCATCACATGTGACAATTCCCTAGCCTCTGCATGCAACACTACTACATTGAGGGATGTCATTTTGGATGTGGGAAGGGCCTGATGACATGTGCACCTTATTCATGCAAAAAGGCTTAAAAACAGGTAACAGCTACTGTCTGAATAAAGATGAGTGCTTGGGAAAAAAAAAAAAATCTTGAACCCTGAACACATGCATCTCTTTATAGTGTATACCAAACTCACATTTGAATATTGTGCCAAACGATGGCATTTGCTAATAGCAAAATCTAATCTTGCTTCACTCCTGTGCAGAATTTAATGATGTTACATCAAATACCATGTACATGTACATACCAATTCACTGTGCACAATTACATAAGAAATCACAAGATTCTAAAATATTTACTATTGTTCTGAACCTTGACCTTTAGAGCATCTTTATACAGCCACTAGAACTCCCCTAGAGAGAAAGCAAATTACATGTTTGAGGACCTTGTCAATACTGGCCAAATGGTGTACACAGCAAAAGGCCCTTTAGTTTGTCTTCTCTGGGCCTCTTGGTGTAATGTGGCAGCATACATTTTAATCACCTACTTTTCCCTCTGATACATTGCTAGTTATCAGTAAAAGGAACAGGTATAAGATACATCACAAAATTAGTGCACACATTCATTTCTGAGGAAGGACAATTAATTCATTGATATGTAAATGAGAAAAATCCGATGTGACAGCCATTGCAGATGGAATGTGATAAAATCTAGTGGCAACCCTACAGGCCACCATCATGTTTTTCATCCCCTTGAGCAGCTGCAATGCACAGTCTTGACCCTAATGGAAAAAGTGGATGACAAAGGCAGTCAGTAAATTCATTTGGAATTTCTCCTTGCGCTCACCTTCTGCTTCTTGTTTATGAGCCCTGGGTTGACGTCGACTGGCAATTTTTGAAGTACTTCCAACATTGCACTGGCAGCTGCCCTTTTTGCCAGCCTTTTGCTCTGATCAATGCCTGAAGCCCAGAAAGTGAGGAAAATGTAGAATATTCCGGTGATTTTGAAAAAAAACAGCAACTCTAAACTTTTAATTACATTTGACAAAGCAGCTGTCACTTTGGGGTAAAAAGGACAAGTTGGTAATGAAATATGTATAAATATATATAAGTAGATTTATACTAATGATATGATAATAATTTACATTGATATAGTACATAATAATCTATTAAAGATTCTTGACAGATGCACTTTACATAACTTTTGTTTTATACATCAGAAAATAAGTTTTTCAAAGATTTTACAAATTGCTTAGTGTCTGTCTCAGCCATAAATCTGTTCAGCAACCTATTCCACAAAACAGGCGCTGCAACAGCAAACAAAAGATCTCCATATGAACAAGTGGATGAAACTGGGACAGTAAGGAAATGCTTATCAGAGAGAGTGGAGGTTTCTTATAGGCGAGTATGGACTCATTGCAGTATATGAACCGGAAGGGGATTTTTTTATTTTTTTATTGCAACTCTATGACATAAAAGAACAATCTTATATAGACAATTCTTTTTTTGCAACAGGTATCTAATGCCAGCGATTCAGCAGAGGCATAATTGGATTCCTACCTTTTGCATGTTCAATTAGTTCTGCAGCACTATTTAGGACTACAGTTGAACCTCTCGTATCCGGACAAGTCGGGACCGGGGCTCATCCGGATAAGGGATTTGGCCGGATACGGGAGACTCAATGCTTTATACACGTACATATACATACACATGTACTGATGTAGCGAATTGTAGTACCACATGTAGTAATGTGTATACTGCAACCTTTCGTTGTTACATTTGGGGATGTTTGGGGATATTAAAATGTCTGAAGGTAAGCAATTTGATGTAATGTATGTTAATCATGTTCGAAGTAATATGTAATTCATGTGTGTTTGTGTAGGAGTTCTCAAGGAGTTAGGAATCCCCCTTTCCTCCCGTAATTATTAAAACAAAAATCACGGCGAGATTGCGTCCGTATAATAGAGAGATCCGGATAAAGGGAGGCTGGATAAGAGAGGTTCAACTGTATCTGTAATATTCCAATTTCTCTTACAGGGAAGCCATACATAAGAACATGACACCAATCTCCTCTAGATGAAACAAGTGCATATATGTATCAATTTCTCTGTAGTCTTCTTACACAAGAAATTGTGAATTTGTGCCACTTTTTCAAGAGCACACTTAAATGATTGCATACCTTGCTCCTTGTACTTGTCTACGGTA
The DNA here is from genome assembly GCF_964275005.1 of Diadema setosum. Classification (NCBI taxonomy): domain Eukaryota; kingdom Metazoa; phylum Echinodermata; class Echinoidea; order Diadematoida; family Diadematidae; genus Diadema; species Diadema setosum. Next base: position 11,338,926 of record NC_092704.1, on the reverse strand, counting down.
ACCGCGACAACAAAGCGTCTATTGTGGGGTGGCCCACTCTCATCCACAGCCTCGTACTCTGGTTTTCTCCATCCCAGGCAGGTCACCAGCTCCTGCAGCTTCCCAACGGGATTGTATTTCAGTGTTCTGCAAAAATATGGGAGACCAGCACAGCTGTAAAGCTTCTGTTGTTGTCATTCATTTATTTTCTAGTGTTATCATTCACTTGTCATTATTTATTCCACGTACAATTTTGTTGGAATCTATGGAGAAAGAATTACTAAAATGGAAAAGCCCACGCTGTTTCATTCGCGCAGTTCTGGAAATTCTGAACGGGTGGTCATCACAAATCCTTGGCTGTTTTTTAAATATTTTCTGGCTATATTCTCAAAAGTAGTCTAACTTCTACACTTCTCTTCACAATAATATCAGAGTAGAACACATTACTGGAAAAATGTCTTTCCCTTTCTCTCTCTTTCCAATTGCATCCACATTTCCCCCATCATTTCCAGTCCACCACAGTACAGGTAGTCACATTACCATTTGAGAAATGAGTCAAATGAGACGCCAAAGACATGTGCCCTTGGATAAGAGCATTACAATATAAAACCTCAAATCTTCTCACAGACTTTGATCTAAGATGCAGAAGACAGTGAAGAGTGCTCGAGAAATACTTGGAAACAAAACGTTTGATTGAGTGAGAACATACCAGACAGAAATAGGAATTTGGCAGAAAATGTCACACAGAAACGAGAGACCAAAACAAGATGTTTGATGCACAGAAGAAAGACTTGAGGAAAAAAAAAATTTGAAGAGGAGGCAGATTTTTGCTAGTAAGTAACACTTGTGACAAAGAGAGGACAAATCTGCAAGTCAGTTTGGTGCCAAAAGGAAAGACAAGTACAATGTAAGTTTGACGAACAGAGGACAGATTGAAGAGAAATTTGACCAGCAAAAAATAACAAACTTCTTCAAAAGCTGGAAGGACGCACTGCAATGATGGTTTGATGAGGGGACGATAGACTTGACAGAATAACTGATGGCAAAAGGTCTATTTGGGGAAAATATTTGATAAAGTAAAGACCTACTTATTGTAAGAAATTTTGATGAGTGAACAGAAGACAGAAGTAAAAGTATAATGCTTGATAAAGAATGGAAGACAAACTTGAAAGCATACATGATGAGTAGTAGACAGGACTCAGACACCCACAAATGAGGACTCTTTCTGACTCAAAAGATTCTGCTCACCCTCCATCAGCCTGTTCAGTTTCCACTGTTGGCACTTCTACATCTAGCTGCTGCAGAACATCTTCCGCGGCTGACTGCTTGGCCGCCCTCTTGCTGGGGCCCTGCCCCGTGCCACCGACGTCCCCCGCCGTGCAGCGGATGGTGAACTTGGGCTGGTGTGAGGCGCCTTCCTGGCCTATCGTGTCGTAGACCGGCGTTACCCCCTTGCTGGCGCACAACTCCTGGAGGATGCTGACCGGAGTCTTGCAGTTTGCCATGGCGACCGAATGAGATCCAAGCCACTATAAACAATTAAGGTGTAAATTTACACACAACTATTCTAAATGGCCATGGCATCATATGGAACACAGAAAAGGGATGTAAATAAACTACATGTTACTATTAGTATCAAGAGCTGCACATTTCCTCAGCCAACTCAGGATTAATTCTGGTGTGGTGGTCATGTCATCACACATTTACGCATAATTGCCATTTTGTAGTCATTACTATTAATAACTTTTTATGATAATTATCTGTAATTGTATTAGATTTGTAACTTCTTCTTCTTCTTCTTCTTCAATGGCTATGATTGATGAACTGTGGCATTGACACTTTTGTGTCAAGGCCTCAAGACTAGACGAGAGAGTAGTTAGTACTAGCTGATCATAGCATCTGCAAGCCATTATTAGAAACTAATTTCTGCTTATTAGCCACTGCTAATCAAATTGCTATTGCATTGACGCTGTGTTTGAGCTGATGGCTGATCCTCTGATTATCTAGGAGCATGAAGTTGTATCTTAAACATGAATACATTGATTACACGCCGTTTGAGTCACGTCAGGAATATGATGCAGGTCCTTCTTGCAATCTCTCACACTCACAGTCACAGACATAGACACAGCTCATCGACATGACATGTCATTGGTCATTGCATGCAGAACAGAATGCAGTGTGACCGACTGTCGTCTGGCTAACACAGGTCTCAATAAGTGGGACCATGGTAGCTACTTCAGCTACTGACACTCACTGACCCCCAGGGTACGACATGAAACAATGTTGAATTACACTATAGAATCCTAGTTTCATTAATGGAACCATGCCCCAATGTTAAGCAAGAAGTAGGTTGCAGTAGACTATTACGACGACGTAACTGACCATTACATCACACAGATTTTCATGTCAGCTTACCTCCTCAGAGAGTCAGATGGTCGCGCGAAAACAATACACACAGGTAATACACTAATACAATACGTACACCGGACCACATGCCAGCGCATCTCCTAGTTAGCTGACGGTAAATGCATACAGCGTGTTGTACTACAAACTCTGCTACAACTAACACAGTGCCATGTATCACCATGCGTTACGTTGGGGGGGGGGGGGGGGGGGGGGGGGGAGCAACAGTGGGGCAAGGGTTACAATCAAATTGCCAGAATTGAAGAATATTATATTAGGTAGGTGCCTACATATTGTAAGGATGAAAAGAAAATCCCCATTAAAAGAAATGAATTCGGTTTGCATTCATTGAAATGGGAGTGTTTTGAATATTAGGCCTACAAACTTTTAGCCCCCAGAGACGTTTTTGTGTCCCCCTTTTTTTTCCATCATAAACGGCTATAGGCCTAGGCCTACCTGTTATCTGTTTTTGACAGGTATTTATTTATTTATTTATTTATTTTTTTTTTGGGGGGGGGGTTTGAAAGTAGTTTTATGAATTCTCTTTCTTGTTATAACAACGGCGATATTTGAGTCGGGTTTCTTTCTATGTTTTTTTTTTTTCAATGAGTGGTTTGTGTTTAGGTATATCTAATAGTAAAATTGTACTTGGCAGGGGTGGGAGGAACATATGGCCGGAGTAGGATGTCTTTTTAGTTTTAGTTTTAGTAGCAGTTGTTGTTGTTGTTGTTGTTATTATTTTGGGAGGAGGGGTTAGTTTCTAGTAATTAGTAGTACATTGTACCTGAGTAGTACTCAAGTACCTCCGCCAAGAAACGATCGGGGCTATGTTCTCATCGGCTTTGGTATGCCTGGGTGTGCAAAATAACTCAAAAGGTGTGGACAGATTCGAATGAAACTTGCAGGAAAATTTGATAATGACACAAGGAACAATTCAAATGATTCAATTTGGGAGGGGGTAGGCCTATCTCCCTCCCACATACACCCTTCCCCCCCCCCCTCCCCCACCCGCTCGGTCGCTTCCCTCGCCGAGGATCTCAACATTGTCACATAGAATATGTGCCCCCATAGAAATTTTTGCCCCCAACTCCCCCTCCCCCCAAAAAAGAACAGAACAAAACAAACAAATTAAAAGTGTTCCGGCGTGCTTGCATACCAGCTATTATGCATCAAATATGATAACTCGAACACTTTGTTAACCACTGCTCCCAGTGGTAAAGAGTGGCTTTTTTGATTCGCAATTTCCATAGACCCTACCAAGAAGTAGGACTCCTCTTTTACACATTTTTTTTTTTTTTTTTTTTTTTTGGTAGCCTCTCTAAACATTTCACTTGTTTGAAAGTAATATTCGGGCAGATCATGGGTTTTGTTCTGTGTGTGTTTGTGTGTGTGCACGAAATTTATGGGTTTATTCTTTTTACGTTTATCCCTTTCTTTTTCTCCTTTTTATGTAATACACAATTCTTTCTTTTTCATTCGCAATATTGATAATGTGTTTTCATAAAGAAATTTGTATAATCTTGTAATAAATTTATATAGTACAGTATGTTATGATCTTTATTGTGTGATGCATGTGTGCTTTTTGAAAGAGCCAAACAGCCACCCCACCGCCACCGCTACCCCACCCCCACTCCTACCGTGACCCCCACCCCCGTTCCGCGGCCCCTGTGATGACTACCGTACTGTAAGCTGCTGGATTTCGAAAGACTGGTACGCCGCGGGGGGCAATACAATAAAATTTTATCGATTTTTCGTGTCCGAATGCTTAGACTACACTTGCTACCTTTTAACCAATCAGAATGCTGGAAAACTGTTAAAGCGCAGTTTTCAAAATGGCGTCTGTTTGACAAGGACAAGGCAATCGTCGGCGTAGCATTTGTAAACAAAGTGCCGTCAGAGGTTTACATATTTACAGCCGCACAGGAGACAGAGAAAAGACAGAACAAATTGTGGTAAGTAGGATGTCTACAATGATTTTGTAAGTGCATGAATTTCGAATGTGGAACGATTACGATGAATTTTGCCACTGCTGCACTGACTCATCAGTGACTGGCACACTAACTGCGCACTGACACCATGAAGACCCCTCGCCCTCGACCCTCGGTCGGCGAGCCGGCCCGCCCGCGAGCGGCCCATGTCCGCTTCGCGCTTCCTCGCTGCGCCGCATCACATGCCGCATCCGCTTGCCGCCTAATCCAGATACTGGACGATTCTTATCATCCGCAGTCCCCACACACTCGGCACCCACCCAATGCGCCCAACCGCTGATTGCGACACTCCAATTGGTACTCCCGAAAAAAATTCAGGAGGGGTGAATTGTGTAATACAGTGTACATACAGACACCATCAACGTGCGTCCGTACACACGCGGGCACACTACGAATACAGTCCAGGAAGTGGACTACTTGCCGCCGCGCAGTTGGCCCATGGATATGACGTTCAGCACACGTACATTAAAAGTTGACCGGAAGATCGGTCTGTATCTTGTAGTCGGGGATATCTTCACCATCTTCTTCTTCTTCTTCTTCTTCTCTTTCTTCTTCTTCTTCTTCTTCTTCTTCTTAAGTTCTTCTTCTTCTTCTTCTTCTTCTTCTTAAGTTCTTCTTCTTCTTCTCCTTCTTCGATTTCATCTTTTTCTTCTTTTCCTTCTGTTCTTCTTCTTCTTCTCCTTCTTCTAAGTTCTTCTTCTTCTTCTTCTTCTTCTTCTTCTTCTTCTTCTTTCAAGACCAAAAGATCCGTCTGTGTCTGGTTGTAGAGGATACGTTCCGCGGAGACTGCGTCTGGCTTCACGGATCCCCTCGAGGAGAGCGATAACGGAAAAAAAGAAAAAGAAAAAGACTCTTCCGGACAGACAGATCTTTCTGTCTACTACATCTTCTGAAGTTCTGGTTCAGTCTGCTTCCTTCAAACTTGAAGATTCTTTCTTGTCTTGCAAACTTTGGATGTGTGTGAGTGTGTGTGTGAAACACAGTCAGTGGTTGCAGTTTTCTATGACTATATTATAGACCTACAAAGGTTTCTAGGTTTAGGGCCTAGACACACTAGTCTAACACATCTTCCGCAGAGTTAAAGAAAACAAAAACGTCAAGTTTCACAAAATCCCCTCGGAGGAGGGCCGTATTTAAGTAAAAAAATGATTTAAAAGAAACTCCTCTAGCAATCTCAGTCCGGGAAACCCGCTCATGAGGACCGCCCCCGCGTACGAGGATGGTCCCTCCTCATGAGGACCTCCCCCCTCCTCATGAGGCCCTCCGGGGAACGCCTCATGAGGCCCCCCCTTCACTTCTTATTCATCTCACATCTGACGTATAAATTGTCGCAACTTTGCACGGTGATTTTTTGTTACACACACATGTCCACTATCCATGTGCTGGATGCGTGATGTGATGCGACGTACGTCGCGTGGCGGGATGATTCCAGAAAAAGCGCCCAAACGGTAAGCGGGCGGCGGAACCGTGGGCGGAATTGACGAAGAAAGTGAACTCGTCATACCTACAAAGTGATTATTTTGCTAACAAACTGTAGTATGTCATCTACCCACCTACTCTATCAGTGTGGAATAGTAATTTGGAATATATGGACAAGATCAGGTTAGTACTGATTTAATTTTTCTCGTTACGAATTTGTGTAAAAAGATGTCAGACTTCAGCTTCACGAGGCTGATTCGTGCGCGGAGAGGTGAGAGCCGCAGAAAAAAGCATCGAAAATATTTAGTCGGATCAGGCCGCTAGGTGCGGCAGTCTTGCACTGTGCGAACGCGTTGGCGCCCGTGTTTTGATGGGCGCTCTGCATCGGTTGATTAAAACTCGATTTTAAAAAAAAAAAACAGACAGGATTTTTTCTTCTTTTCATCATGGATAGTGGACATGTGTGTGTAACAAAAAATCACCGTGCAAAGTTGCGACAATTTATACGTCAGATGTGAGATGAATAAGAAGTGAAGGGGCGGCCTCATGAGGCGTTCCCCGGGGGGCCTCATGAGGAGGGGGGAGGTCCTCATGAGGAGGGACCATCCTCGTACGCGGGGGCGGTCCTCATGAGCGGGTTTCCCGGACTGATCTAGGTGGGATACGGATGGATTTTTCTGTCTAAAACGTTACACTGAAAGAGCTCTAGCTTATCCTACATGGATGCATCGTGTTGCAGTCCCATGCAAATTACAATGTGGGATAATGTAGTTTATGCATTGAATAAATGTGGATTGAACTACAGCTCACCAGTTTTACGTCAAAAAGTTGTACATTGAGCTGCAGTGCAAGAATTTGACCGAAAGATTGGTCTGTAAGACTACTGTATATCTCCTGATCTTTTTTGTCATCACTCGTTGGGGATATGTTCGGCAGAAACTCACACATCTGACTTCATGGAATCCCTGGCCTGAGCTGTAAAAGTAAAACAAATGATAAAAACTTCAACGGACAGACAGATTTTTCTGTCTAAATCTTTATTCTAATTAATTAATTTTTACAGGAATCTAGTTAGCCCGACCAGACGTAGACCGATGGTATCTGCCTCTTCACGGTATCTGACGTTGGGACACGTTCAACTGTTCATAAAATGTGTCAGTGACTTCTCACATGATACCCAAGTAATTTATGCGTATGTAAAGGGAAAGCATAGACTAAACGACAATTGATATGCAATATGTAAATCATTACATTATCATTACCCATTGTTAAAATGATCTCAAAATCATAATTATGATAATGATGATTATATTTACTAGAGTTTCCATCATCATTATTATTATGTGGCTCCTTTACTCCTGTGGGATATTTTTTGCAAATATAGATCCTCACTCATATTGTAGAATGTCTCTGAGAGTGTCTGTAAATACTGTATTAAAAATAGTTTGGCCTGTTAGCGTGGAGCATGTGCCCTGACCTGCTGAAGGACGCTTGTGGGGTCCTCGCAAACCACTTTTTTCTTCATCTACAATGTATCTTGTACTAGTTTACCCTGATTCACGCTGATTGGTGGGTATCCGAATTGTTATTCTCAGATACAACATGGATGCAAAGGATGATCCACCCTCGAATAAAGACGGGATGCTGGAAAGGAGCATCGAGGACATTCGCTCCAAGATGAAGGAGAAGAGACGGAAGAAGATCCAGGCCGATCTCAGCTCATCGAGGTCTCGCTACAAGAATGGTGAGTTTGGCCATCCATCTTATATCTTTTGCTTTTCTGTGTTAAATTTGTTCTTCAATTTGAAGTTTATAATTATATCGGTCATTGTACAGTCTGTATAACCTACAGTATATCCGTAATTGGTCCACAACATGACAGTGAGTAGATTTACCACACTTTGCACACATCATCAAATTCACAACAAAAACTGAAATGCATGATGCATTCACAACATGCATGCATTCAGTGAGAAGAAAATGAAAATGGCTACATCTAAAATGAAATACAACAATATAGTGATATACATGTAGTATCTTCCGTACATTCTCACAGCAAGTAATAACCTCATGTTCTATAATGTATGTCTGTCCAGTGAATCTTATTCTGAAAACCAATCTGCTGATGAACAACATATACCGGTAGTGATAGAGTAATATCTTTTGTGCATTCTCACAGCAAGTATTTAACCTTTATGTCACATGTCTGTCCAGCGAATCTTATTCTGAAAACCAGTCTGCAGATGAACAACATACTGTATGAGCTGAAATTTTCGTGTACAGATACTTTCGTGAATTGCTACTCGGAGGACATTTTCAGGTGTTGTTAATTTCACGGTTGTGAGGGTCTAACTGAACTTAGTTATTTGTGTGTTATTTTCGTGGTTCAAAGGCGATTCGCGAAATTCGCGAAAATAAAACCACTGCGAAAATTTCAGCTCATACAGTATAGCAATGAGAGTAATATCTTTCGTGAATTCTCACAGCAAGTAATAACCTTTACATTGTATGTCCCATGTCTGTCCAGCGAATCTTATTCAGAAAACCAATCTGCTGATGAACAACATATAGCAATAGAGTGATATCTTTTGTGCATTCTCACAGCAAGTATTTTACCTTTATGTCACATGTCTGTCCAGCAAATCTTATTCTGAAAACCAGTCTGCAGATGAACAACATATGTATTGCAATGAGAGTAATATCTTTCGTGAATTCTCACAGCAAGTAATAACCTTTACATTGTATGTCCCATGTCTGTCCAACGAATCTTATTCTGAAAACCAGTCTGTGGATGAACAACATAGTGATAGAGTAATATCTTTCATGCATTCCCACAGCAAGTACACTTGTACGTGTGATAACCTTATGTTCTATGTCTTTCCAGCAAATCTTATTCTGAAAACCAGTCTGCGGATGAACAATCGCAGCTTGGCCAAGTCCCTGGAGGTGGCGCAGACCGAGTTCCGCCAGACTCAGCAGGCTCTCCTTGAGCTCCAGCGGGAGCGCCAGCTCCTACAGAGCGTCATCAATCGGTACCAGGAGCAGCACAGCAAGCAGAGGGTGGGTCTCTGCTGCTTTCTTGGGGTTAATTAAGAGGGAAAAGTTTGCACTAACTAGAAAAGCACTCTGAAAGCGCAGACCTCCGCCAAGCATGCAGCTCATTTCCACCACTGATCTTGTTCTTCCATAGAGATATCAGTGATTTCCACCCAAAAGTACTTATAGCATTGTGTGCTGAAAGTCGCCCAATTTCCCAATGTAGAAGCCTTTGTTACATCATAAACCCTCAGCTGCAAGGCGCGCCTCGCCCTAGCAGAAACTAGAGCACGCACTTTAGTGCGCGCATGCAAACCTCAAATACAGGCAGCCTGAACTCCCAAGTTCATTGACCCTACCTGTCAAAATATCAAAAATCCTTCATAAATTCCCCCCAAATTCTTGGATCACTACCAAAAGTTAATCGTTTGCTACTTGTGTCATTCTCAACCTTTCATGCAAGTTTCATCCAAATCCGTTAACTACTTTTTGAGTTATTTTGCACACGGACAAACTTACTAACTAACAAACAAACGGTAACGAAAGCATAACCACCTCCCTTGGCGGAGGTAAAAAAACAGTTTCTGTGAGTAGAAGCAGAAACAATGAGGAACAAGTCTGTGTACAGGGTTTGAGCAAATTTTTTTCAAAAGCTTTGATCCCTTTTTGTAAATTTCCAGGCACCTACAGCCCAAATTCAAGAAAGGGTTTAAAGGTGCATAGTCCCGGTAGTGTAGAGGGCGCTGTTGATAATACTGCCGATCCCCGTTAGCATTGATACGAAGGTTGCTGAAGTTGAGCTGTCACCAAGAGTAAAGCGCGTAGGTGTTGCTAAGTAACGTTGCCTCCATTGTCTTCTTTGCGCATCACGCAGTCTGTAGTAATGTCAGGGTGCGTGCATATGTGCTTCTAATTATGACAATTAACAATTTACTATTTATACAGTTTGATTAGAGTTCAATCATTGGAATGCAATCCTTGTTAAAGAAAAATGGAGATTTATTTTTAAGGGTAAAGGTTTTCATGTGCACCTGTACGTTTGTAGTGTCAGTGACAAACAAGTAAAGCAATCAAATGATGATAAAATCTGTCAGAGGACAAATCAAATGATGCATAGACTACAACAACACGTCCACATGTCCTCACGCCTTCTGTCTTCACTTCTGCATTGTAGAATCAAATCTCAGGGGTACGAGACCTGCTGAACAAAGTGACCACCAGCCTCCTGGACACTGTTGGCATTCTCGGTCAGGCTCTGGACATGTGCCACATCCCGAGATCCACCAAGGACAGCAGCCTTGGCATGATGTTTCGCAAGTCGTGTGCCACGTCTGACGACGACGACACATCCTCGTCCGACTTGGAGAAAAGAAGTGCGGGAAGGTGAGGATTTGACTCGTTAACTTAAACCATTGTCACAAATCATAGCATGGTTAGCATGGAGTGGTTAAGAGTAGCACAGGTTTACTGGAATGTGTATACTGTGCTCTGGAGATTGGGAGAATTTCCTTGCATTGATGCAAGTAGGTACTTGCATTGATGCAAGTAGATTATCTAAAAGTATCATCGAAAAGGATTCTCAGACAATAGTTGTCTCTGTATAGCATTGATTAATAGCAAATTATGTTGTGAGATGTATTTCATTATGCAAACCATGGTCAAGATGTAACATTTAAAAATCAAGTAGAACACATTTTCAAAGATGATTAAAACTTTTTTTGGCCTAGGAGAGATGTCAGTCACTTCCAGAAAGAGTTCTGTATGGGTCACACTTTGCTCAAATTTTGCTCATGCCTTACTTGAATACTCTGTTACATGTATTCTACAAAAAACCTGTGTGAAACAAGGGAATATAGCAGGTGCACCAGGTTAAACTCAAAGCTCCAAAGAAAAGTGGTTGAGGACATTCGTGATTGATAGTGTCAGCAGTGACCCATTTTCGAACAACTCTTGATGTGTTCAAAACATAATATAAGACTGCACTGTATAAAAAGGGTATACTCAGATGAGAAAACAAAGGGGGAAAAAAAATTCTTTCTAACCTATTGAAGACAAGCTTCTGCTATAACACAAGATTTTGCTATAACACACTTTTCCCACAGACACCTGCCCGAGTATACTTAAGACTACTGTATGCGCCGAATATTTTGCGAGGTTTTTATTTTCGCGAATTTCACGAGTACGGTGCTATTCACGAAATTTAGAGACACGCGAAAATATTGACTCTGATCCCGATGTGAATGTGACGTATGCATGTACACTTCTCCGTTCAGTACAGGACTCCACGATCGCGAACTTAACCACTCGCAAAATCGTCAGAAATTCACAATTCGCGAAAATTTAACTCACGAAATATATGGCGTATAGAGTAATTAAGTTGGCCTCTTATAAGTCAAATGATCGCCCGAGTCAAAGGTCTTTTTAAGTCCTCTTCTCTTCATATTCTATTGATTTTAATCCCTCATAAGTTGAATTTTCTCTCAGTTGAAGCTATTTCTTCAGTCCAAATTGATTCAACGTAGGCACAATTGACTGTATATCTACTATGCGTCCCTTTTGTCTGTGTTTTTATTAACCTAGATCGGCTCCATCCAGCAATCCAAACATCTTCAATCAGAACATTGTCAATAAGAAGAAGCTGCAAAAGATGTCTGCCCATTCAAAGGGTCCAGTGGGCGGTCACGAGGATCTATGCCAGGACTCGTCCAGCGACAGACCCCAGGATGAAATCCCAGACCTTCCAGACATAGACATACCTCTCATGTTCATGTCGGACGACTGTCCCCCATCCAAAAAGGGCAAAGGTACCGGTACTTGTCTTGTCCTCTGAACCACCAAGTTTTGTTGCTTTTTTTTATCACTTGTATCGTTGCTGCTCTTTGTGAAGTTCAGTGCAGAGGCCCCATGTGGACATCCTTGTGTTATGCTATAATTGTGATTTCCTAAGATGCCAAGTTGCTTATGAGCTAGTATGAACATTGCCTTCCAGCAATACACCTTACTGTTTGCATTCTTAACCCTGTTGAGGACAAGTCCCGAGTATACTCGGGCAAGTGTCTATGGGAAATTCATGTTGTAGCAAAGTCAGCCCGTCCTCAACGGGTTGATTTAAAACGGCAGCAGCAACCAAAATGGAAAGGGGCAAGGTTCATCACACGAAAGTTAAAGTGCCTGTTTTAGCTGCAGCTTGTGTGATAATCGTGCAAACGATGTACATTTGGTGGCAAACTTGTGGACTCTTTCATATATGCAAATTCTTGATTTCCTCATTTCACTTTTTTAAGTTCTGCTGGTGTACTTAACAGATTGAAGGATTTTCCATCAATGCCTTAAATAAGTTTCCTTTGAAGACCAACTTTATTGAGTCAATATATAAAGGGTTTTATGGCAGAACAAGTTAACTCCGTTCTTGTGAATTTGAGATTCCTTGTGTAATGTTATGTTGCAAGTGAGGTATCACAGGAAAGGTTGAATTTTGCTCTGTGGTGATGGACTTGCTTTGAAATATTTGGAAATGGCACCTCAACCATTTTGCGATAAAATTCTTCATTATATAAAGCTGTAAAACTATAAATTCATCTTTTTAAGGCTCTAGAGCAAAAAACAAACAAACATAAATTAATGGGTGTAGTACTGATTGCATCAGTACTTCTTGATCACTTCCCATCCAATTCACTATTTGATCACTTCCCATCCAATATTTCAGTGACGGCCAGAAGGGATACCAGAAACATCACGCCTGAGGAGCTGTTACCAATGCCAGTATCACGTGAGGATCCTGGAACCAACTTCACGACAGATTCTGAGATCAAGGAGGTGGCTGAGGAGACTGAAATGATGCTGAATGAGGCAGCGGCAGAGAATCCTGTCCGCAGGAAGTCATCGCTCGACTCAAATGCAGATTTATTTGATGCTGTGCACGTTGATACAGATGGAAATGAAGATGAGCTGACGGAAGATGTAAGGGTTCCGCGAAAGAGGCGCAGCAGGCAGTCAAAGAAAGATCGCGCTGGTGGGAAGCCCTTAGACCAGAAGAACGATGGAAAGGATGGATGCAAGAATGACGATGCGGAGGAAAAGCGTGGCAAGGAGAGAAGGAAAAAGAGTGGGCGACGTGGAAAAGAGGAGGAAACCGTTGCTCCACAGCAGAATTTAGTGGAGGAGGAGATGGAGGCAGACTTGGAAGCCATGGAAATGGGGCCAGATGAGGACGTAAATAATGGGACAGCAAGTCGCAGGAGAAGCAAAAGACAGTTGAAGAGGAGGGGCACATTTGTCAAGCACAGTCATGAGGATCGGGAGGCGGCAGTCCAGTTGGGCGTCAGTGAAACAAAAGACGAGCCGGCGAGTGAGCGTTCAGAGGCTGAAATTGGTGGGATTACCGGTGAAGGACAGCCGGAATGCTCGGGCAAAGAGAACAATTCCAGTGGAAAGGATGCATCGGTGATTGCCCAGGCTGAAGAGATTAGGCACAAAGTAGATGGCAGTTCTGGTAAAGGGAACTCCATAGACCCAAGTAATAGGCAGGACAAGGCCAGTCAGCTGCAGAAAGAGAAAGAAGACTCCAGCGGAAATAAATCAGATTACAGCCTGGCAGATATGGAGATGACGAGCACAGCTCTAGGACACATTTCGGTCTTGGAATCTGGCAGAGATAGAGATGTCGAGGCCATGAGCAAAGGTGAAAACAACTTTGAGATCGGAGAGGAACGTGCTCATGGTCAGCCAACTTCAAAGAAGAGTAAGTTGCCTGTGATGAAAAAAGGGAAACTTCAGGACAAATCAAAATCCTCAAGACTGGTCAAACATAGCTCCAAGATCCCCTCGAAGGCTAGGAGCAAGAAGGAGAAGCGGGACAAGATGGACGACAGGGATGTTGCACAGATGTCCATCTTTGATCTGTCAGTTGGGGACAGTTTTTCCCATCCAACCCCTTCCCGCCTACACAAACCGCATCCTCAGACCCAGCCAGCTCCTGATGCGATGGCCAGCCAGGAGGCAAGAATGCCTGAAGGGGACGGTGACCACAACAGATCAGTGAGAGATTCTCCATCTTCTGCGAAAACCACAGAACTGCTGCATACTCACAGCTCAGAAGGCCAAGAGAATGTGGGGAAACATGGCGTGATCAAGAGAAAGTCCCGAAAATCAAAATCGGTTGTCACCCCGAGGAATCCGGAGGCTAAGAAGGTAACGTCAGAGAAGGCTCTCCTGGAAGAGCTGAACAATCTCGATGCCTCCTACTTGAGCGAGGTCACCAACCCCGAGAGGAGGAGCAAAATCGAATCCTCCCTGCCATCGCGGAAGAGCAGCAACCAAAAGGAGGAGCGGGAGAGTCTTAGCGATTTGATCACGAGACCCCTCGTGCGAAAGTCTTCCAACAAACGCAAGCTCTCAAAGATGCAGTTTTTCTTGGAATTGGAGGATGCTGAGATTGAAAGCCGCAGCTTGAGTCTTGGCAAAGAGACAGAGAAGAAAAGAAGCTCTAAGGTTTCTGACATGAAACTGACGGACTCCTGTGATGATTATGCCAATGTACCTGATTGTAAAGGGGGGCAGAAAAGCCTCAATGTTACCCATGATGTCCTGGAAGACATAGATCCTCTGGTCTCGGCAAGCAATGCTCAGGGCAAACTCAAACCAGTCCCAAGACGTACTACAATCCTGAAGTCACGCAAACGGACAGAGACATCCAACCTGAATGTAACATTTGATTTGGATGTTCAGTCAGAGAATGATTGTGCTCAAATGCAGGTAACTCATGAGCCCAAAAATGTGCATGGTGATGATCATTCCCGTTACAGCGCTAAGGTGCTGGAGGAGTGCGGAAAGAAAAGTTCAAACTCAAATAAGTCTACCGAACAGTATTTGATTCCCTCGAAATGCTTTGACGATGAACTTGGCCATGACAAAGAGTTGACCCAGGGTGTAGCCAGAAAAACATCTTGTGATTCAGCAACTGAGAATCACGAAAGGGTACGGCAAGATCAGCATGCCCCCTCGCCCCAGGAAACAAGTGATCACCAATCAGCCGATGCCCATGAAGCAGCTGGGAGGAATAATATGAACTCCAGCAAGAGCAAGAAGAGGCGGGCTGAAGACAGCTCCACCGGCGACCGGGAGGACAAGCCACACAAGGTCTTCAGAACCGACGGCGTGTCTGTGTCAAGGGTCATGACAGACGTGACCAACACATTAGCAGCTGGTGAGGAGAGCCGTGAGGATGAAGTGGTGCGCACAGGGGGCAAGGGAGATCTTTCTGCAGGGGATGCCATGAAGGAGAATGCTCCGGAGGTGCCCCAGAGAAGGGCGCGCAGGACCAAAGGCGTGGTCAGCTACAAGGAGCCATCAGGAAATAAGTATGCTCAGTTGGTAGTGGTATACCTCTCTGTTGTATGTTCTACTTATGGTTAAACCAAGTATTGTTTATATATCATTTGAAATATTGGAAGGGAGTCGTGAGGCATTTGTAAAGATACATTTCGTTCAGTAGGTTTGCACAATCGTGTACTTGCAATCTTAACAAATGAAAACAAAGAAGGCAAGAATTGAGACACCTTACCTAGGGCTTCAGACAAGGCTGACCTCTGGCTTTCACAGTGGCAATAGTAGCCTATGCATCCTTACAGGTACAAATTCTCATACTAGCATGATATCTGCCATCATACAGTATGACAGGAATTAGCCGATCCTTTTTTTTTTTAGTGTGCAACTGTTTAGTGCAGTGATATGTTTTGTTTTTATATTCAGTTAAAGAACATGTTTATCTAATTGCCAAATCAATACAGAATTTGTGAGTATTTCTTCTACAATTCCGAGTGAATTTCTGAGGAATTTGCTTACTCAGCTTGCGAGGACAAAGTTTTGATAATTATTCTTTGGTACCCTGTTGCATAACAAAATCTGCACATTATTTTTTTTGTGAACATGATGCCACATTTCTTCGTATTTACCTGTTTTTTTGTCTGTTTCATCCAAACTTGCTGTTATTACTTCCCAATTTTTGCAAATCTCATGCATCTCTTAAAAAATGACAAGAGTACAACTCCATCATAGCCTGACAGCTGTGTTGTAGATGAAATGCTAACTTGAATCTGCACACGTAATTGCAATGAATCAAATTCTGTTATATCTGTTGATGCATTTTTCATTGCAGGAAACTCCGCCAGGGGGATCCATTCACAGACACAGTATATAAGAGCATTGCCCCAACCAAGGTACCCAAGGTAACAAAATCATTGAGCTCTGTGCTTCATCTCTCTCATCTACACCATGTAGCTCCTAATAACGCAACTTGAATCACTTTCTAAGTGCAGTCGTGTCATAACAAACATGGTTATAACAAATTTTCATTGCAAAAATTTGTTGAGCTGCAAACAAGTTTTGACGAAACAAAGGAAAACTGCTAGTCCCAAAAACTTTGTTTTAACAGGAGTTGCTTGTACTGTTTTTGAAGGTCAAGAGTGGAGTGGTATGGGAAGCATTGCATTGCAAGTATTTGCTGCATATTGCAAAGGATCTTTTTAAGGTGTGTGTGTAGTGCGTTTTTTTTAAAGACGGCACAGATTGGGGCATGGCGCGTGTTAAACCTATGGGAAAAACGTTGGGTTAGGGTTTTTGGTTATGGTTATGGTTAGGGTTAGGGTTAGGGTTGGGGTTAGGGTTTGATGGTTAGGGTTAGGATTAGGGTTAGGTTTAGGGATAGGGTCCCCGATAGATTTTTAGTTTCCCCAATCTGTGCCGTCTAAAAAAAACACGCGTGTGTAGTGTGTCTTAAACCCTTGATAAAACAAAATTACTTGTGATGTAGCTTTCCTGACTTTGGTGTTGAGCCAAAATGTGGTGGGTCAATAATAAGACTTGCCTGTACTTGGCCTTGCGTAGTTGTATTTAGACCTGCTTCCAGCAACCACCTGTCCAGAAATTACTTTTCATATTACATGTAGTCATTATTTTTTTCCCCCAGGTTTGACCTTACAATTCACTTGAACGATCTCAGTGGCGTAAGGTTCGTTCTTGTATCACAGTCATGAGTGAACTCAGACTGAGGAGTTTCTGTAATGAACTTTTGTGACTATGTCCCTACGTAATTGCCGGCCAAGAAAATGGCCATTGCATTACACATATTTCTAACCTCAGTGGGTGTATTCACATATGTCCTAGATATTGACTTCAGTGGTTGAGCATGAGCAGTATGTCACACAACGTTTTAACACCTGTTCCAAAATTTTGTCCGTCTCCAGGCCTGAAAGGAATGAAGTGCTGACCGACATCACTCGCACAGCATTCTGCCAGTGTCCAAGCAAGAAGCAGGGGAGTCCCCCAGACCTAAGAGCATGGCCAAGCCCACAAGGGTGGCAGGTGTGGCCAGGGCAGTATGCATCATCTTCGCTGGACAAATCACATTACTACGGTCTGAATTGGCACTCAAGCATCTGTAGTTGCACATTAGTAATCCATTTCTTAATCTTTGTTTGTTTGTTTGTTTTTTAAATTCTGAATCGTAGTGATGTTGATATGGTCGCTGTCTCTCGGTCAAATCCGGATACATTATAATGCAAACAGTAAGTTCTGAACACAGTGCCACTGAATGTTGGCCACTGAAATCTCTCTAAGTTTCAGATAACCTTCCTTTCACTGAATGTAATCCTCAGCAGTGACCGCATGTGTTCTTTGTTTTTAATGTATCAGCCACCTCACTTATGATCTTATTTCAGTGCATGGTTTTGAGTTTTATGCTATCTATCAAAGTGATTCAATTTCAGCCATGATACAGTCGTGTATGTGAATAAGAGAGCAGTGATAAACACATTAGGCTTTTTGTTTTTGTGACCTAAAGAAAAAAATTGCCTGTTAGGGCATTCCAGGCTTTGAAATTGCCTGTTTAGGTTTTGAGGTTGGGAATAGGGAAAATGTCTCAAATCTTACATATGTAAGCATGTCAATATGTTAAAGGACAAGTTCACCTTCATAAACATAAGGATTGAGAGAATGCAGCAATATTAGTAGAACACATCAGTGAAAGTTTGAGGAAAATTGGACAGTCGATGCAAAAGTTATGAATTTTTAAAATTTTCGTATTGGAACCGCTGGATGAGGAGACTACTAAGGCTCGTGATGTCATATGAGTACAACAGTATAAAGAAAATGTAAAGAAAATTCAACATATTTCAACTTTTTTCGCATAATATAACAGCACTTGACTTGCCTCTTTCTGAAGGCAATGGGAATGATATTACCCATAACATATGTCAGTAACGAGTCAAGGGAATGTGTACTTTTTTCAAAAGATGAAATTTTGTGAAATTCTCTTTATATTTTTCTTATTATTGTTGTACGCATGTGACATCATACACTCCTTGAAGTTTCGTGAAATAGATATGCTGTAGTACAGTAGTACCTGTGGGTAATAATAGATACACAATTCCTTGGCAAGATTTAAGAAGTGTGGCCAAACGTGATACCTTCTTCTTGTGTGTGTGCACATGTGACACCAGCCCATGGGATTGTTACCACAAGGTATGTTCGATTTAATACAAAAATGTATTCCTCTTGATTGCGATATCTTACATTTTTTATTGTTTTTTTAAAGATGTGATCAACATGAACAGGTGACTCCTGCTATGACAAAGTTCTCAGGACCAGCAGTTTTCTTTTGTTATGTCAAAATTTCGATATAACCAAACGTTGTTTAACCCTAACTAGGCCGCGCTATTCAGGTAGATGATAGAGCCGGGGGGGGGGGGGGCCTCCCAGGCCCCCCCTCCGGATCTCGGCCGTCGACCGCACGATCGCGACGAAAATTGGCACACGCATTGCCTATGATGTAATCTAAAGTACCATGAAGTTAATTTTTTCAAAAATTATCATTTACACTAAATTATGCTAATTTATGCATAATGATGTATGAAATCAGACAATTTGGTATAAATCACTAAATAAAGCTGAAAACAGGCACATTTTTTGTGTAAATATTCTTTTTAGTGTCCTTAGCAAATATAAGAGAAAAAAATTGCGCAATCAGAAAAAATTTCCTAAGTATTTTATTGTTTTTTTAATTTCTTATGTATTTCTTTGTTTTTTCGACTTTATGTTTTTCATTGTTTTTCCGATGAAATTTGTCCGTGACATTGTTCCGAACAAGAAAATGCGTTATTAATTGATTTTAATCAATAAAACCCCAAAATAATCATGCTTTTATGAAATTTGTCTGTAAACACAGTTTGCATTGAAATTGTACACAAATTCACGTTTTTGAGCAATTTTTGGTCTGACATGCACGTGCATATTTATGCGCAACTTCGGAACCGCGCACCCGGGCATTGCAAATTTGGTGTCAAAAGATGTGGGAGACTCGAAAGAAAAAAGTCATGAAACGTCGCGGCGATAGCTTCTCGCGATAGCGATACATCGCGCGAAACGTCGAGGGGGGGCCTCGGAGGCCCCCCCCCCCGGCCTAGTTAGGGTTAAATGTACTGTAAAGGTGGATACTTTCGTGTGATTAATTTTTCGTGCTCAGCCGGTTAATAAGAGTTTCGTGTGTTTTTAATTCCGCGGAATCAAGACCTCAACTACTGGAACATATGGCAGGCAAAAATATTTATGTGCTTTTATTTTTGCGCTAGTTTCTGGTTGTGCGAAATGCGCAAATATTTCAACACCGCAAATATTTCCACTTTTACAGTTTATGGATGATAATTTTGGGACCCGCGTTTTTACTTTGTTGTATAGAGAATTTTGTTAGAAAGGGACTGTGCTGTATTTACTCTAATATCTTTGATGATGTAATTGTATAAAGGTTGCAGTTTTGTACAATGTACATGTAGAATATTTTGAAAATAATCAGAGAACGAGTGTAAACCGCAATTTTATTGTAGTCTATGTAGACTGTGTGGTCTTTGATTTTTAAGAGTAATGTTATATTTATGCCTGATGAAGGGTAACAAATTGTATTTTGTCATTTCTCATCTTATCCCGAGATCCACATCACTTCTGAGGCCTTTTGTGTAGGTCGAGGTACTTTGTACATGGTATTTTCTCTCCCCTGCATTACGTCAACTTGAAATAGATGACAATTTTGTTGTCTGTCCATGTTACCAACTACTAATGTACAGTGTTCATATCACTTTCCACATGTTCATTTTGTAAATACTGTATATTTCCAGAAGTGAATGCCTTGTGTAGTTAGTAAATGCACAGAGTCATAATACAATGTACACTGTAATGTCATTTTTTTTTTTTTTTAATGTATAAAAGCTTGTGTACAGTGTACAGTGCAAGACCTACCACATGCACAAGTATATATCATACTGACAGTGTAATGTCTACATGTATTTAAACAAGTCAGGGAATGAATCAGATTATGGTAAACATTACCTCGTGATTGCAGATGGCAAAAATGAATCAATAAAACAGTGTATAATACATAAAGGAATAGTGCATGCTGAAAAAACCTAATGACTAGCACTCAGTGTTTTGTACCAATTGAATTAATGTGTCCTAGTTGTCCCATTCGCACACACTAGAAATCACATTTTTAAAAAATTGATTGTTGCAATGCAATGCCAAATCTCAATTCTTGTGTGTGGACGACAAAAAATGGTTAACTCTTAGTCTTAAGTCTTAAGTCTTAAGATACGCATCACGATGTGAAAATCTGTTCAGCTTGATATTTTTTTTTTTTAACTCACGATGATTTGATCTGCATAACAATGTATGAATAGCATGTAGATTTTTTATTTATTTATTTTTTTTATCCCATAATGCAACATGCCACACTACATCCGCACACTTGGGTGCCCAAGTAACACTCCAGTCATATTGTTTTAACATGTGTAGTCTGGAGATTTAAAGCACTTGAATCCGATGGTGACCTGAGGGCCTTTTGTTTCTTTTGCTGTGTATGAACAGTGGCAAACATAATTGATTTTCACATCGCGATGCAAACACTGATAATTCTAGTTTGTGAATGCAGCTAATGTATGGTCAAACCAACAGCATTGGTTTGATACTGCACAGATGCTTCTGGAATAAGAAGAAGAGTGTTACTGTGTGTATGTTTGTGTTTATGTATGCATGTGTGCACATATTCTTGTAAGACGCTTCACCCGGGGATATGATACAAGTTGTAGTTTGCTCAGGGTAACCGGGCATATTATTCCATCATTTGTTTCTGACCGAAAAAAAAAAAAAATTCTTTTCTGTAATTGAAATTGAAAAGCATCTGAGCATTCTGTAGAAATTAATACTTCACTTTAGTAAGTAAAAATCAGGCCTCATGTATTGTATAGATGATTACACAACAATTGAGGATACATGTAAAAATGTGCAAATTTCCCCATTTGAATAGTAAATATACAGGTGCACTCATATACAGCTGTACCCCAAAGGTACCGTATACACCGAATATTTGGCGGGGTTTTTATTTTCGTGAATTTCGCGAGTCGGGTGCTATTCGCGAAATTAAGACACGCGAAAATATTGACTCTGATCCCTGATGTGAATGTTACATACGCCTGTACATTTCTCCGTTCAGTATCGCGAATTTAACCACTCGCGAAATCGTCGGGAATTCCCGATTCGCGAAAATTTAGACTCGCGAAATATATGGCGTATACAGTACTGTACCCCAAAGGTACTGTACCCCTAGGGCCTTGAGAGGGCGCTTTTTCATTTGTTTTAGATACATTCAATCCAAACAAACAGGCATATGCGCGATGTGAAATGTAGCCCTGGTTTCCTGGAGTGAAACACTACATGTACAGTATCGCCAATTGAAGCCGATTGTGAGAACATGTGTGTGTGTGTATGTGTGTGTGTGTGTGTGTACATTAGAATGATGATACAAAGTCTATTCTCCTATGTTGCAGTTTGGATCATCTGTTCTTTTCTTTCACGGTCTGTTTACCATTTACCCTTCTCACTCATGCTCTTGTTTTTTAACCAGGGAGGTGACCTATCTCTTTTAACATTGTTTTCTTTTCTTCTTTTTTTTAAAAAAATAATGATTATTATCTGTCTTCTATCTCACAACACAGATGTACACACAACCTACACAAGAGCATGGACACACACACACACACATACACACACACAAACACAATTAAAAGGAACCCTCTTACAATGAGGTTACCTCGTTACGATCAGTACCTCGTAAACGTACTCAAAATATGGACCCACTAAATGCAATTACACTGTTAATGGAAAATTGGGACTTCAGAGTTCACTTCGTTAACCCATTGAAGACGGACTGATTTTCCTATAACACGCATTTCCCATTCACCCCAGTCTGAGAATACTTGTAACCAGTCTTCAACACGTTAAAGGGATGGTACAGTTTTGGTTGAGGTGGGGACTTCAGGTTTCCAACGTTTTTCGATGATTATTTTTTGAGATGAATAGAAACTTCTCATGAAATATGAAAGAGCTTATAATTCTAAGAGAAATTCAAAGTTTATTTGTTAAAAATTGGCTTTGAAATGGCTGAGATATCCAAAATAAAGTGATCCTAATATAGGTGGGACCCACCTTTTACTGTATTAGGATTGTTTTGTTTTACTTTGTTTTTTGATATCTCGGCCATTTCAATACCGATTTTCATCAAATAAACTTTGAATTCCTCTCAGAATTGTATGCCTTTATAAATGCATTTCATAAGGTGGTTTCTAAGTACCAATACAGTATCTTGCAAAAAAGTTAAAAGCTGAATTCTCACCTCAACCAATACTACACCATACAATGTACACTGTACCTCGTTATTGCTGCATTCATTGAGTGAATGCAGCAATATTAGTAGAACACATCAGTGAAAGTTTGGGGAAAATCAGACAATCCGTTCAAAAGTTATGATTTTTTTAAAGTATCTGCACAGTTACTGCTGGATGAGAAGACTACCACATTGTATGATGTCGTGCCTACAACGATATAAGGAAAATATAAAGAGAATTTCGCAAAGTTTTACTTATTGAAAAAAGTGCAAATTCCCTCGACTCTTCACTGATGTATGTTAAGGATATTATTCCCCTTGCCTCCTGAAAGAGGGAAGTCAAGTGTTCTTTTATTATGCAAGAAAAGTAAGAATATCTTTAATTTTCTTTATATCGTTGTACACATGTGACATCACAAGCTGTAGTAGTCTTCTCATCCAGCAGTGACTAAGCAGAAACTTCAAAATTTCATCAAATGGGTTGTCCGATTTTCCTCATGACTCTTGCTGATGCGTTCTATTTTTAGTGTATTGCTGCATTCACTCAATTCACATGTCTATGAAGGTGAACTTGTCCTTTAAGCGAGCTTGTTATGTGGTTTCCCTGTACACTGATGCAGCAACAAACAACATGTCGTCTCTTTAGACTTGATTTTCAGATTATTGGATAAACCTGTAAATTTAATTCTTTTTTTAAGTGCTCTGTCCTCTTTACCAAATACATTATGCATTCATATGTCTTCCATTTATAAACACGCACAGAAGGATGGCTGATCCCGACCAAAATGACTGCCGAACAACACCATATCATTTCACATCTACCGGAACACAAAATCAGACCACATGCAACAGGCTTCTGTCATTCATTTTGAGTTTTTATTCCATTTTCTTCAACACTGGTAGAAATGATAAATACAAACAATCACGTAATTCATAATTTAAAAATAATTCCACTGTAGCCAGCTCAATCTTTGATTCCTCTCTGCATGATTATTCTCTATAGCCAAAGTCGCCACACCATGAAAGTTCAAGAGGAAGGGGGTGAAAATTAAGAGCATTAGGAGGAAGAAGGAACATCAAATAAGTTAAAAGGGTGAATACAATAAGACATAGTTGTAGCAAATTATACTTTTGCACAATAAATACACAGACAAGATACAGTACCAAATTGGCAAGACAAAAAAAGAAAATACAACATTTCGTCCATTGAGTTTTCATATACATTTTTTTTTTTTCTTTCTTTCAGAGTCAGATAACAAAGTTACTTTATGTACAGGGAGCAACAATCTCATGAAATCTGTACATGAAATGACACTAACATGCAGGTAGCTCAATTTGAAACGGAACATTGACACAGGCCACTAAACAGAGCAAGCCAGCTAGTACAGAGCACAGTTTGCCATGTTTCTTTACACATTCAAATCGTCGCGAGGAAAAAAACAAAAGGCATTTGGTCCAAAATAAATCAAAATCATTCTCCAGTCCATCAGAGCACCAGGACCTGTGCAAGACAACACACGCAAAAAAAAACAAACAAACCAAAAACAAAAACAAACAAACAAAAAAATACACACACAAAGAAAAAATCCCACAAAAAAACAAAAAACAGTATATCTGACAAATTTAACACTTCATAACAATTAAGATAGATTCATCGGCAGGGGTATACATCAGTGGCAGGGAAAAAATAAACCACCCCAAAATACGAGACAAAGTCAGAATAAATGGCAAGGAAAAGAAAAAAAATCTATATCTATGTAATCTAAAGTTGTAACTGGGCAGTGTACACCGCTGGCTGTTTCAAATTAAAACTTTGCAAGAGTTGTGTTATGCAAAGCATTTAAAAAGAAAAAGAGGAAAGTACACGATGAACGTAGATGAATGGGAAATAAGAGCACAAGGTGGGCAAGATGAAAGCATTACACTTTGAGTAATTTGGCAAGAATCTCAGTTCTTTTTACGATACATAATGTTAGTCAGCTTAGCTTTTTAGTTCATGTGCCAAAATCTTGAACCGACTTCAGGGGTACAATAACACTTCTGGCAATGAAAAGAGATAATAATATAGATATACTTCAATATTCACAGATGAACAAACCACCTACAAAATACAATGTAAGTAAGGGGGGGGGGGTACTGAAGCCTGATTCTATTTGCAAGAAATCTCCAGTAAAAATATTTAAGAAACTTCCAAGTTTTAATGTTATTAAATGAATGAGAGAAGACATCATATCATAAAGTGAGAAATATCATCCATTCCTCCAGACCAAAATGTTAACTATCAGATTTGTTGGCAGTTTTATTCAAAGTTTGTACATAGGTACTTTTTAGCTTGAGTGATTTCCAGCACATTTTCATAATTTTGCATTAATTTTCCTATTCCACATAAAACAGTCTTTACAGGAAATTTGCAAAGTGATCAATCTCCCCAAAATGGAAAGGTTTCAAATGGTCCTTTCAATGCAATGAATGGCCCTTCCACTTTAGAATATACTGCACTAATTTTCCAACAATCATAATCAAGGCTACATATGAAATATTTCAAAAAGTGTGACATTAAACAGATCAAGAATCTAAAAAAAAAGCTATTTTGTATAGTGCATTTCTAATCAAACTTATCAATGCGCTCGACATGGTCAAAATCGTCTGAATGATGAGGTCAAAAAGAATCTGACCTTGTTTAGTATCTAAACCCCAATAATTTCCAAGACAGAGTGTATGAACAGCAGGGAATTTAACGACCACTTTTCCTGGCAGAATAAATGAGGACACGTCAACCTCTCATAAAAATCATCATTTATTTGAAAATAGACTGACATACCTCATGATACATGGATAATTTCTACAGAATGAAATTTGTCACCAAAATCTGATAGCCTGTTCTTCCCCACCATCCATTCCCACACACACTATCACCCAATGAGGTAAATCTTGATACAGTTTGCCCGCATGCATTTGATTAAAAAACAGTTTTCATTAATGTGAATCAGATATTAGGCTGGTGGTCAAAAGCGGCGAGTCAGCTTGGTAGATGACATGCTAGTTTTGGGGTATTCAGGGTTAATGGTCTCTTAAACCATAGACCTACATAGGAATGTGTTATTGCTAAGTTTTGTTTGTGATGGGTTTCCCCTTACACTACATCAAATTGTGCAGTCCCTTGCATAGGGTATGGGGGGGGGGTGTAGATTGTGGTGATCCTTGTGTACAAACTCTAGTTCCAACAAAGGAGCTGTTATGCCCCCTTTTGGTGTTGCACACACCATGCCCTCCCCTGCATTGCGAAAGACCTTCCCCTACTTTTAGAGAATGGATGGATAAGACAATCTGCCAAAAGCTGTTCTGAATTTTGATGGGAGAGAGTGGTTGGTCTAATTTCCCATGTGTGGAACAAATTTCTGCTTGGCTTCTATGTATGTGCCTAACTCACGTCTTAAAATCAAGGCTCTCTTACATTTAGAATGAGAGTTTTTGTGTAAGAGAGAGCACCACATATGTACAATAAACCCAGTTTCCCCCTGACACCAGTTTTCCTAAATTGTTAGAAAAACTGTGGCCACATGTAGTACTGGGGGTGGGGACCCAAAATGCTTCTTGTTTCATCTAAGATGGCCAGACACTGTTAAAAAGATGATCACCTAAGTCACATTATGCCATATGCAAAGGACTGTCTGTAACTGACAAACAAACATATGTGTAATACAAAACACAGTAAGAACTGACAAAATATCATGTACAAAATACAAAAGCAACGACTACACAAAAGTCTTGGAAAGTGAAACCATACAACTATTACCACCCCACCCCCCTTTTGCAATAATAACAGAGCAACATCGTGTAAGAGCCACAAAAAATCAAACGGCTACACTGAAATGAATTCTTCCTGAGTATGTATGTAGTAGTTAGAAACACTATACAACATAAAAAGTACAGAGAACAATAATACTGATCTTCACGTTGGGTACTACAGGATGGACCATCAAAGCAAAAAGGATGTTTAATCTCTCAACTGAAAATGCTTTGAGAGGAACACAATGCAAGATAACACATGTTTTTTGGGGAGGTGGAGGGGGGGGGGGTTGTTTATGAAATCACACATGAAGGTTGAAATAAACGAAAGGATATTTTCGATTCTTCTCCATCCCCAACTGATTTGTGAGGAGGATGGTGGGGTTCAGACAAATTCCATCATATGCACAATTTCCATGTGCATGGACGTAACGGTTGCAGCTGCAAGCATGTAACCACATAATGTAACTGATAAAATTTCCTCTTTATTCGTGTTAATATAAGCAAATAAACAGCGCCAATCCCCCACACAAATGCACCGAGACTAAAAAACGACTTAGAGCGTTTGCATATGACCACGTCAGTCAGCACGCAGAAGCTACTGTTGTCTCCATTTCTGCTTATTCTGGAGGGGGGAGGGGGCCTAGAGGCTTTGGGGTATTGGGGTGTGGGTTTTAGCATTTGGTGAAACCACTGGCATCAAACACAGCTGAACCCACTGCAAAAAAACAAAACAAAACCAAACCCAGAAAGAAGGTCAACTGCAAAGAACTTAATGCACACAAGAGCAAGCCGATGTTCGGGTTTAGCGGCTTGATTCGCGTGATTGCACCGCATTAAACATCAACACATGCGAGAGAGATTCAGTTGCCATGCCTTGGGTGTCAAGGTTGCTCTTGCTCGGACTCTATACGCCCCTTGCTGAAATCATTAATGCCCATGCTACGAGCTAATGGTCAAAAACTTTTGGAGCATGTCTGGCCAGAAAAGAGAGGCCAGGAAAGTTGCTTCCTGACTTGCTGTTTTGTTTGTTTGTTTGTTTTGGCGCTTTCTCTTTTGGAAAATTGAATATTTCAGCTATAAATAGGACACTGTCATCAAAGAATTATGCACATATATTTTGGGGGCACAGGATAAAGAAAAAGAAGAAATGAAATGAACAAATGAAGACGATGAACAGGGAGAGAGGGGGGAAAGAAAATGGTTTAAAGCTCGGTGGTTGTAGTACAAATACATGACAGAACAGTCCAGACGTAGGTCAAATACCACGGTTACACACAAGCACACAAAACACGTCTACATGTACCAAAAATAAGTATGTATTCTGTGACAGACAAGATACGGACAGACTAACTCTAGTCTAGCAAAAACAAAGACATTCAATAAGCTTTCTAGTACTGTGAAAGGAACAACTGCAAGGGGGGGGGGGGGAGGGGGAGAGGAGAGAGAGAGAGAGAGAAAGAGGGAAGGAAGTAGGGTGCAATAAGTTATCTACACACAAAAAATACATGTATGACTCATGAATATTGTACACACTCTGTCAAATATCATTACGTCATATAAATAGATAGCCTCATCTACAAAAAATCTCTGAACCTGCTGAAAATGAGCCATCAGCGATTTGATATTGTAAAGCAGTACATACATTGTATGGTAGTAAAAAGGATAATTGCTGAAGCACCTAAAGGTAGTAGCAAAAATGCAAAAAACATTTCACATAATTATGTATCTTTACTCGGGGCACTTAAAAAAAACAACAACCACAAACATATTACAACATATCATTTCTATTTCTGAGGAGGAATAATCCCCAAAACATAACAAAATGACAAATACATTGACAATATAATGTATGTGAAAACTATTAAAAAAATGCACTCGTACATTTGCTTGGTATTACAAGGATTTAACTGCATTCTTTCTTCTATTTTTCCCCCCTGCTACATACAAATATACCACTTGATGCAAGAATTTCTCATAGTCAGTCTGCATATATGCATATCAAATTAATCTGCATTATATAACAGACGCTATTCAGGGTGACATTTGCACTCTCAAACAGAGAGGATCTACGGATACATCCATTTTGAATCCCCGTAGGAGCTGAGAGCGAACAACTGTGTCAGGGGAAATGCAGCATTTGTCCTGTTGCAAGCAAACTAACAAAGGAACGCGAGCGAGTGAGTGCGGTGTGACATACAGACTGATGTTGCGAGCAACTGACCGGCCCAGTGGGAAATAATGCCTGGAGTTGCGTAGAATTTCCATACGAGTCTCGGCGGCTCAAAGTCCTTGACATCGTCTCGCGAGAGCGGGAGTCCTCGTGCCGGTGAAACCCGTCTCGGTCGCTTCAATTTGGCAACAACACACATGGGATATTATCGGGAACATCTCATTCCTGGGCACAAATCATGCAACACCCACCGGCTAGCTACAATGTAGGTTGCACTAAAAAAAAAACAGATGTGTCCGTTTGGATCAATTTGGCATTTCAGATAGACTCTACGTGTAGGTACTAACGCCAGGCGCCTACTGCTACACAAAATACATACAGAACTTAATAATGAATACTATGGCAAGACACTATCAGGAATAATATTGCATTTTGAACGGAATTGAAGCGGGAATGGCAACGGGGTTTGACTAAAAAACAGTAACGACAATAAATAGAAAATTGACAGGAATACTATTATAGCAACAGCCACTGTGCCTGCATGTCACAAATCTCATAATGGCTTAATAGTACATATTAATCACAGAGTCATGATTTGTAAAATAAAATCACTCCAGCTTGGTTGCAAGTTGAAGAAAGAATATCTATATATACATTATACATACAAATGTATATACTATTGTTTGCATGTCACTGTTATCATACCCACTGAGTGTCGACTGTTAAAAGACGCCAAGAGCTGCATCACTTTCAATACAAAATTTAGTTGTCACAAGTTGGCATACAACGTCGTGTCTACATCGACATCGACCTCGAATTGCTACTTTACAAACGCACAGAAAAAAAGTAACTAGGAGACTTGCACAACTACCGGATGTGACCGTTTGCTCATGCTACGCATTCAAAACACACTGGTAAGAGTCAACGACAGACAAATTTTCCCAGCTCTGGAGATTTGGCACTGAGCGTTGTCAAACCATGGCAGGTTTTTACGGAATAATTACTTGCTTACTTTTTAATCACTGGACACTGCATGATACGTCAACTATGTATAAGCAAATCTAAATTGATCTCTACCTTTTGGAATGAAATTATCACGTCATCGCTGGGGTGACAAAACTTCACATCTCAAATTTTGTTGAAAATCACTTGTTCGAGTTCATTGTCAGATAATCACTTTAGATGATGTCCTGTTCAAATCCTACTAATTGTCTTGCCCTCATAATTAAGCCACCACTGCATGTTAAAGGAAAAGTGATCCCATTTGTTATAGTGCTTTAGCTGCTTTTTTTTTCTGCTCTCCGGAAATTTTAATATTTTTGAGATACGAGGTTTTGTCGCCCCATCAGCGATATTTGTATCATGTGCATGTGTGAGTGTGTGTGTGTGTGTGTGTACTGTATGTGCATGTTCTGCGTTCAATCTTTTATATTTATAGTTATAGTAGAACAAATACCTTAACCCATTATTACAGGAGGAGCTGATTTTGCTACAGCACACGTTCCCCATAGACACCAGTGTCCTGCTCATGTATACCAAGGACCAGTCTTCCAACGGGTTGAAAAAAGAAACCCAAAACTGGGATATTGTGTCTAACTGTTTACGACTTATTTTTACCCCAACACCTGTGTGAAGTTGGCATGGTAAGTATTAAACTAGAAATGTCGCTTTGGCGACTGGTATGCCTCCGCCATAATGCATGATTTTCCCAATAGGTCTAGATAGTACATGTGGACACTGTGTGATTACATTTTCACAAAATTGGTAAAATATTGGAATGACAAGTTTGTCACAAATGTGTTGAATGTTCACCTTCCTTGACGTAGGTTTAATTGGATGAATAGGAGAGCATGTATCTAGGGATTTAAGGACTTTAACTTGACTTTGACCCATTCATACATTTAGGCATTGAGTAATTTTCAAGGTACAGGTGTGGAGAAAAAGTGCAATTTCTGAATTGAATAGTAAATTGTTACCATTTTCATCTGGCCCTTGACCCTAAAATTCATAAGATAATTACTTTCAGGTAGAACATGCATAATATGTACTAAGTTTCAAGGTAACTTGAGCCACTTCCGAGATATGGAGGAAAAAGTTAGTTCAGCACTTTCACTTGATCTTTGACCTTTTGACCTTTGAGGCAAAAGAGAAAAAAAAAAAAACTTTCCAGAGAATTTCTATTAGGTTACACACGCATACACCAAGTGTAAAAAAATAACCCTGCTGGCATTGCATAAATATGAGGGTAATAGTAAAATTTTGAAGTCTTGCACTTGACCTTTGACCCCTGACCTTTGACCCCATGAACCCTACACTTCCAGTCAGTACATGTATATACTATGTTCCATGAAGATACCTTGAACAATTTTCCAAGGTACGGAGAAAAAAAAGAAGTTTTAATATTTTTACTTTACCTTTTGACCTTTGACCTTTGACCTCATGACTCAAACTTTCACCAGAGAATCTTAATTGGGTAATACATGTATACACTAAGTTTCAAGAAAATCTCTTCAGGCATTCAATAGATATGGTGGAAACAGTGAAATTTTATGTATTTGACCCTGACCTTTTGACCTTTGACCTTTGACCTCATGACCCAAACTTTCACCAGAGAATCTTAATTGGGTAATACATGTATACACTAAGTTTCAAGAAAATCTCTTCAGGCATTCACTAGATATGGTGGAAATAGTGAAATTTTATATATTTGACCTTGACCTTTTTGACCTTTGACCTTGAGCATGTGCACCCAAAAGTTGATAGGCACAACTTCACCCCCTAATACACATACATGCCAAGTTTCATTAGGATACCTCAACAGGTTTCGATAGTTACCTTGTCCACAAAATTCATTACGGACGGACGGAAGGACGGACGGACGGACAACCCGAAAACATAATGCCTCCGGCACCACTTCGTGGCGGAGGCATAAAAAAAAGGGAAATTACTGATCACAGAGACGGGTGTGTCAAACACACCCTGGCTAGAGTCTACGGAATGTGGGTGTCTCACCGGCAAACCCTACTCTTGTTGAGAAAAGATTCTTAAGATGTCATTGCAAGTGCCAGTACTAGCATATTTTACACACACACAAACACACATCTACAAAAGTATTTTGAACTCCAGCGTTTCGGCATAGTATAGTTTTGATTGAATTATTTGCGGAACTTACTGACTTTACCTTACAACAAGAGCATCTTCTCAAAGTCATTTGAATAAAGTGTTGTCACAGTGATTTTTTTTGCCTCCCTCTCACAGGTTATGACAGTAACAAGGAAGAGGTTGGCAAAAGCCTGGATCGACACTAGCACTTCAACATGTATATTGCTCTCTCCTGCATACAGCCAAGTACTGTTAAGGATTCTACAGATTTAAGGTCATGCTAAATTATCCTCCATGATCACTTGAGAGCTTCAAAAAGGGAATACAAAGTGGACATCTTTTCAAGGAAGCAATATTTAAAGAAATCAAAAAGAAAGAAAGAGGCATATTGTATGAATTATCGATTTGCTGTATACAATTGCATTCAGAAATGTAGCATGCGATTTTGAATACCAAGCATAACAGACAGGTCACATGACATACTCTAAATATACACTTGGGAATCTGAATTCCCCGTCTAAATATGTACAGAACATCATCCTCAATGACACGATAATACAAAACAACCTACTGATCTACTCGATAGATACTAAATACTGGGTTGTATAAGTTAAGTACAGCTGTATTTCAAAGACTTCAGCAGTAGTCTCCACGTTTTGTGCCCTCTGAACACAGATACATCATGGAAAGTACGGACAAAAATATGTACTGACAACTAGGCTTTACAAGATACGAGGAATTCACAGGTGAACCATCATTTCGTTTAAATATTTCAGGTCTTACCGCTCAGACAGTTTAATCTTCAACTCCACTTAGTTTCTTCCCCTTTAGTCTCTTTGCCTTCAGTCAACACAGCTGTAGTCCTTATTAATATGTCCTCATTTTTTTTTCTCCAGAATTGTATTAACCTAATTATCTATCGCTTTTTCTTACTCACTTTCGAAAAAAGGTGAAAATAAAAAACTGTCCACTGGTGTCTTCACTGCCGACAGATAAATATGGAATATAGTCTGTGCTGCATACACAAACTTTGGATGAATTGCGATTAATACCGTCACACCAAAGTCACTTGTCATCATAGATTCAGAAAAGAGTGAGAGAGGGAAAAAAAAAAGGCAGCACGAACCAACCGGTGGTTACCTTCACATTTATAACTCATCTCTAAGAGTCACAGCGACAAAGAGAAGTGAATTTTCAGTCACAATTACCCTCAGCAACTTTTATATCTTTGTGAAGGAAAGGTACAGGTGTACACCCTTTAAAAAAAAATCTATAATCTTTGCATGAAGCAATTGGAATATTTTTATCATCACAAGAACATCTAGGCAAAGTCACCTTTGAAAACAGTTCAGGTTTACTTGTCTTCACCATGAGGCAAACATTTCGTCTATTCATTCATTCATTTATTCTATAATGTACTCCTGTAACGCCGTGAAGCCATAATAATGCTGTAAAATTTCAGTGTGTGGTACCATCCTCTGTGATGCTGAAAGGGTTGTGAATGGAAAACTATGATTGGCTGCAAACTGCATTGTTAGATCAATGCTTGGTTTTCCCTTATTGTATCTTTTGGTCACAATTCTTTCTTTTCCTCAACCTACTACTCCACATGGGACTCACTACTTCTCCACATGGGAATCACTACTATTCTCAACTTATCCTTTGAATGATGTAGTTCCTCCTTTCACCCTAAAACTGCTCAGTTGCATACCCATCCGGTCCCTATTTATGCCTACATGAGTACATTTTGTGTTTGAAATGAAAGTGGGAAAACACCACCCTTGACCTACCTTCTAAGCCATACCTGCACCACGAGAGTCAAATCTAAATGTGACTCTGCATCACTGCAATTTTCTTTTTGGAATTCTTATAAGGTGGCCTTAATTTAAGTGTTAAGAATACTTTCATACTAACTTTCCCCTTTGACCCCAATGAAAGGAAACCCAGTTTTAGACATATTTGTTGTTGTTGAGAATTTGGAATACTAGTAGAGGGAGGCAAAATTATGACTCTTAAAGGCATTTGGTCTGCCCTTGACTGTTGTAACCTATCCTGGAACTCTTATTCTTACAGAGAAAGAAGAACATTGGACCATTTTTTTTCCATACTAAAATGTTTTTTTCTGATGCATTCTGATAAATATAACAGACAGGTGCACGTGTGCTAACTGTCACTGGTGTTGTACGACAGAAGGTGCCTTGCCGCACAGTGCTGCTTATAACCTCACCAACAATGGGTTGTAACGATAAGCAGACACTCGCACAATTTCACAATCAATTAATTTACGCACAACATCTACCATCAACCTGTGTCCCTGCAAAACTGCACGGAACAGCAATACAATTCCCAGTACTGACTTACAACTGACCCCATAGAAATGCTCAGAAATGATAAAGCACAAGACTGTTTTGAGTATACACGAGTTCTACACACACTTTCTCCTCGTGACGAGCTGCCGCGAACAAATTTCCAGACCAGCGGAAATCAAGCAGACCACACATTTTTGACAGCGACACGTTTCGTACAAGACACAATCGTATCAAGTTCAAATGTACAACCATTACTTTGGTCCTGAAGGAAAAAACAAAAGTTTCCTTTTAACTCTTTGCACTCCTGTAGACTTTGGTATATCAGGTGTCCTTTTTGTACGTCATCGCTTCCATCTACTATACCTGTACATGGCGACTACGTAAGTGTAGAAGCTAGTGTTGGATCTCCAGAATCACTCTTAAATGATAATTGTGCAAGAAAACTCTTCTCATACAATCGTTCAGACATGTCTCTCCCTCCACCTATGGAAGAAATGCGCTGCAAGAAAGCTTTGGCAGGCTTATGCACAATACCAGTGGGGGACAGAACTGGAAGCCTAATATTATGTATGTAAAGTGGCAGAGAAAAAAAAAAAAGCAAACAAAAACAAATAAACATGGTGCTGTTGTCAAGCAGAACATACTGAAGCAAAACAACCTGCACTGCAGAGTCTGGCTGCTGGCTTGTTTTTAAAAAAAGCTTGACAAAAATAATCAATAAGAAAAAGATATATGAGTGATTGGTAGTCACAGTATTGATATAGGTGCTACTTAGTTTTAAGAATGCAAAGTGTCTGACCTAATGCTGAGTGAACATCTTACATCAAATGCAGAACATTGTTTTTGTGACTTAATCACTCTCCTGCTCAATTACTGGAAGATTTGCGCCTAATCCCGCATACAACTGCCAACTACCTGTATCCCGTACTCAGGGTCTTATTGCAGTAGCAAAATGAAATTTGAAGTTCTGTTTTCTACCTCTTTGCTCCTTTCCTATAGTTCTTTTGAGGGAAACTTGAATTTGCTTCCGAATTTTATGAAGAAAATGAGTACCGGTAGGGGGTAAAGGCAAGTATAAAGTAGCAGTGGCATACACTGAAATTTGAAACTCTAATACAATGTATCTACCTCTGCTCTTTATTCCTTCTCTTCTGTAGCTCTTTTGCTGGGAAAATTGAATTTGCTTCAAAATCTTTTACAGGAAATGAATACCGGCTTTACTGTATGTATACTTACTGCAGAACTATACTGCTAATTTGAAACAAATCCTTTGATGAGGAATGAGAGAAAATCTATTGCCTTTTTAATTATTTAAAGGATAATTTGAAAAAAAAAACAAACCCAACAAAACAGATTATTTTCTAAGCTGTAACTGCACCCTTGTGAATTAATTGCCTCTTACTTTTGAAATACTGCATTCATTTCTCACACTACACTGGGCAGGACCATTTATCACCGTTTCTTGGGCAAGCATCACCAGTGTAATATACCAACTGTGTCTGTAATTCAGACAAAAAACGAAAGAAACAACAAAACCTCTTGCCAATTGAAGGCTGCACCTTCTATTTGCACCCTGAAAAGTACTCCTCATATGGCAGAGGTGCTAGTTACCTCTGACCTCTCAATGCCAAAGATTTTTAATACACCGCACATCTCGACATCCTGAAATGGCACACGCTTGAAGTTTAATGTTGGTCTTTGTTGTATGGATTGATCACTAAAAAAAAAAAAAAAAAAAAAACCTTCATGACAATATCATCAATTCATTCTTCACACAGAATAAGTAATTGAATATCAATTTCATCATGCGACAAAGTGACGGTGGAGATCAACCTTATGAAATTTGGCAGACTAAATCCCCCTCGAAAAAAAAGAAAGAAAAAGTCTGGAATCTTGAAGATCACTTCAACTGCTCACGTTGTTCCATCCTGTCACAAAGTATTCATTTACTCAAGGCTTCGTCTTACTGATACTATGTCAATGTACACGTTTCCCACCACGACTGGTTGCCGTCGACACCAGGGGTGCCGCTTCCCTGATAAGCAACTCACAAAGTTTGAGAAGTGCCCTCTCGCGCCCACGTTTGCAGCTTTGGGACAGCGCCCACACTCGGCACCCGATGGAGATGTTGCTTCTGTCTCCACTCAGTCAATGTCACATCAATGCATATTCCAGAAAGTTCCACAAGTTCCATTGTCCTTCTCTTTAAACTTGGAAAACACTTAGCTGATAAGCACCATTGCCTTTTTTTTTTTTGCATGCCAGAGTACACAAATTCTCCCGCCATCTCGTCGGCTGAAGATTCTCGTTTCCCCCCTACTGGCGAAAAAAGAGCTACACTTGTTCCGGACTCACGGCAGATTCGGAGTCCTCCGCGTTGTTGTTTATCGTCGCCTCTGCGGCCTTCAGCTTCTTGATCGTGTTCTTGAGCGCCTGGCGCTTGTTGCAGAACCACACGCGGATCACCTCCCGGTCATAGTTCAGCTCCTGGGCCAGTGCCGTCATCTCGGCGCCCGTCGGGTGCGTGTTCTTCTCAAAGTGGCGGCTGAGGTACTCCAGGGCCTGGGGCGTGAACGACGTGCGCCGCTTGCGCTTCTTCACGGGCTCGCTGCCGATGAAGTCGGTGAGCTGGTTAAGGCCGTTTTTGTGCCGCTCCTCCGCCTCCGCCATCCACCGCTCCAAGACCGGCTTGATCTTCTGTGCACTCTTCGGCGTGATGTCCAGCTTCTCAAACCTACCATTTGTGGGGAAAAGGTACATGAATCAAGACACGCTTATGACATACCCAGTACAACCATGTATCAAAATCAAATATAAAATCCCGTGAACTTCAAAAAATGAGAGGCCAAACATAATCTCTGATTTCACAGCAAGCAACAATTTCCAATTTCCTGAACTAAAGTGGTTGCCTTTCTCCAACAGTTGAGAAATGAAGTCTACCAATTTTTGCACCATGTTCAATCTTTAAGAGTCTTCAAGTTGCCTCTAAGAGAAAACGTCTTCACCCCCATCCAATTCTGAGCTAATGCTGCTGCAGAAATGTTCACCTTGTTATCTTTAGATTTGCACCATTGAGTTTTGCTGCACACTCTAGATTGAAGAAATACTAGATGGGTCTTGAGATGGGCCCTAGGGCTTGTCTGCCCACAAAATAACACACACACACAAAATGATGGTTAAATTGTATGAAAGAGATTCCAAACTGTCAAATAATATCGCAAACCAAAATTTGATACTGAGGGTTGAAATTTCACGTTAGGGCCCTTCTGCCGGGGCAGGCAGAATCAATTTCATAATTATTAAATGATAACTCAATACTCTCAATAGGTTGATACTCTACCTGCAGATGGCCGATTGGCTGTAGGCGGGGCCCTCGGACTGGCTCAGGGCCTGGCCCACCTGGGTCTGGGTGAGGCCCAGAGAGAGCCGCCGGATCTTGAAGGCCTTGGCAAACTCCTTGATCTCCTCCAAGTTGATGCCGTCCACCTCGGCCGCATTGCCCATGTTACTTACTGCAGCCGGGTCACAAGAGGGAGACAGACAGACAAGACCATAGAGGTGATAATTCCATAGGTACATGTGTGTAGCTTTTTACCATCGAATATTGCTACAAAGTTACTGAAAATACAGACCTTTGTGTATGTAACAGAGGGAACATCTTTACAAAGGAGCTGCAGCTCTGTCACGAGCCCGAACATGAAAGCAGCTGTCACACGACAACAAGAAACCAAACAACAACAAAAGCATTAAAAAAAACCCACCCATGAGCAAAAAGAACCAGTCACCAAAGACCCAATTATGAATGACAACCAAAGTATGTAATATATGAATGGAAGAATGTAGAGAAAGGTTAGGAGATTGACAGACAAATGTACAGTTGGACAGATACAGACGGCAATAGACAGATGAATGGATATATACACAATCAATACCAGATACAGGTGTATAAGGTAAATTTCACAGAATTGTTATTTTCACAAATATTGCCTCCTGTCTTGTTTGAAAGTCTGCATGGTAATGTAAATTGAGGGAGAGAGGTTTGCGGCAACACGATGTGTGTAGTCATTGAGAGGGCTGCTCTTTGTGAGAAAGACCCTAAAAAGAGGAAAGTGAATATGGAAAGCAACATACATTGTAGGGAGGGCGTAAGGAAGTGAAATAGTGATGGTTGAAAGGGCAGCAGTGTGCTGGAAGTTGAGGTTCCCCTATGAGGGAGATGAAAAAATAGTCGACAGGGACAGCTGTAAGGAAGAATAGAGTGAGAATCGGGTAAACTGTTTGGAAGTCGGTGGGAGAAGAAGGATTTCAGGGGAGAAAGATTACTTTCAGGATTCTCTCTCTCTCTCTCTCTTTTATCCCACAGTTGAACTTCTCTTCGGCATAACAGTCGACTTTTCGACTCAACAGTCCTTTTCAGTAACACTTCACCACTTTACAGTTGTTTATAGGGACTAATTCTCAGTTCTTCTCTTTCCATCAGGCCTCCATTTTTAATGTCTTATTGTCTTCTCTCCCACATTCCCATTTTCACAAGAGTCCTTTTCAGGACTATAAAATTGAAATAATTATTCTTTCTCTCTCAATTGCCCTGACAAACTACTGTTAACATCAATATTTTCGCGTGACCAATTTTTCACACTGAGCGGCTCAAAAACATATTTCTGGGTTCTTGAATTCGCGGTGCGCAATTGTCAATCCATTTAAAATGTGGAGAGAAAATTGTGAAGATATTTTTCGCAGGTTTTAGAATTTGCGCTAGTCAGAAGTAGTGCAAAATACATGAAAATTACTGTACCGCAAAAATGTCTGCATTCACAGTATTATAACTGGAAAGACTTCTTAATATGCCTTGCTTGAGTAAGAACTATAATTGCTAAATTTTGACCCCAGACCTCTAACCGTCGCCAGAATTTGGCTCTACTGAAATGATGGGATCAAGTCACACTAAGCACTTTGTAGCCAGTCTGATGAAATTACATTTCAGTGCTTTGATATCAGATTTTTGAGATACCAAAGAAATTCCAGCATTACATCTTGTCCCCTAGAGCCACAGGTGATGCTCTTCATAACTAAATAATTTGTGCAAATTAAGAAATGTGAATTGACAGCATCAAGTAAATTGGAGTGCAAGTGCTGACTTTTATTGCATTAAGTCTGAAATTTCCATATTTGGCCTCTATTTTCAACCTTTTCAACTCAAACAAATCCTGCTGATATCAAATCACTCAATAAAGTGATATATGTATTTGATTTCTTTTTACAGTATCTATTGCAATTAACAAGAGGCAGAAAAAGGAAAAAAGATGAAAATGGAAGAAGACAATGAATATAAGAAGAAGAGGTGGAGGAGTAGAGGGGGAGGGGAAGCAAAAAGAACACTAAATGGGACTGTACGTGTCTAATCTATGCACAGGTCTGTCTGCAAAAACTTGCAACTGCATGTAACAGCAGAAGTGTTTTCCACCTGTCATAGTGAGTGTGCCCAATCCTTGTCAAACTTCGAATCTGACTTCAAAACTCTGGTTGTCAGCAAATCATTCAGGATAAGGAACAGAGAGCCGAACTGAGAAAATTGTTCCCCCTAACCCCTTTGTGTGCCAGGGACTGTGGATAATGCAATGCTAATTTGCACTCACAGCACACAAGTGGTTAAAATATCAATCCTCATCATTTAAAAACACATCACCAATCTTCCTTCTTCTTTTATAAGATGTATAATCAGCTAGTGAAGATGGTTCCATGACATTTGCTCCTGCGACAATTGCTCCCATGAAATATCTGCATGCTATTGAAGCCAAACATAACTTATACTCACAATCATAACCCAAACCCTAATCATACTCCTCACACCAAACTAAACCTAAAACCCTATCACAACCCTAACCCCAAGCCCTTGGAGAAAATAAGACCGGAGCAATTGTCGCAGGAGCAAATGTCTTGTCACCATTAAAGACTGGGAGCTTCAGGTATCAAATATGACAGGTGGCAATAGACACATGACTTTGTGCTTTAACAATGTAGTTCTCAGTGCAAAGGTAATCAGAATGACAAAGACAGATGTTTTGACAGCTTCATAAGGTGGCATATTGACAATATTCTACTACATGTATCTGCAAACGTACTTCTACAATACTTTTCGTGCTCAAAGAGACAGACACAGACTAACTGCACAGGCATCAATGGTATTGCTTAGAATTTAACTTACAGGACAAATAAATTGAAGCAAATGAACAGACTTAAAAATACTGGTATGTATCTATGCACAGAACCAAATGACAATTTACAATTTTTTTTTCTTTATAGGTGGCTGGTATTATATTTTGTGTTTTGGCAGGACAAGAGCTGAATTTATCCATATTCAAAAGCAGATGGGTATGAACAAAATGCTAAAACATTGACATAAGTGAATAGAAGTTTATCATTTATTCATCTGGTTGTTCTTTGGATGAGTTCATATCATAACAAAGTATACAACTGAATCAATGACATACACAACTGTACACATAGACTGACGTAATTTTCTTTTTCTAAATCAACGTCTCTCTGTGAGGTGTCCTCCTAAAGAGAGAAAAAAATAAGACCATTTAAATGGACAGAACAAAAAAAGGCTCACTAAAGAGTTAACCTGTTGAAGACAAGTCCCGAGTATACACGGGCAGGTGTCTATGGAAAATGTGTGTTGTAGCAAAATCAGCCTGTCCTCACCGGGTTAAGTAATAGTCATTACAACTTTCCTTCATGGGTTGGGGGTCAAATCTAATGAAGTACGAAGCAACACACACATATGTGACCCGCTACAACAAAAGGATCCTAAAGTCACTGATGGCGAGCCAAGCATGGCCCAGAAAAAATGCTATTTTCTGGCCTTTCCTTTGATCATTTAGCTTCGAAATTTCGGCAGATGATAGAAGATACATTAGACTACAAAATTATGTAAACACAGAAATCCGAACGTTTTGACAGATTTTTGTGTTCTGACTTCAAACTTGATTTTCTCGGCTCACCCGTCAGCGACTTTAGGATCCTTTTGTTGTAGCGGGTCACATATGATCTATATCAAGGTCAAGAAATGGTCACACAAAGGCATGAATGTGGTCATAATTGCATCTTAAATATCAGCTTTCCTGTCACAAGAATCTGTATAGTAATTACTACAAAGCATACATGCACTTTCTTGAGCAACACTCTCACTGTTGAAAACATGCAACGCATCAAATCATGTCTAGTACACAAAACAAGCACATACGAGTATTTATGAAATATATGCATTGCATAGAGTTAATCTCACGTGTGAAACAGACATACAGACACATAATGTATTGACACAGATGCTATTAAAATACAAGTAAACAACATCAACCTGGCTCCATAGTAGTATGTAGGGTATTTTGGGATGGGGACTTCTGGGCTTTGCTGCATTTGGGAGGCATGGCTTGGACAGTTAACACTGGATTTCTTGTGGGGGCAGGAGGGACATTAACCTGGATGTCTCTGACTTGTAACATGTCATGATTTGATCTTCACTGTATTTTAGTTGCATAAAAATTTGCATTATCTTAAATCTGCAGTAGATTTCCGATCGAAATGTGGATGATACCAGTGCAGAGATATTCTCTGCATTAAGGCCGGAGTTACTCCTGTCATATTAACTGTAATTGTAGTAGCATTCGAAATAGAATAAACCATATCATTTGAATGGATCTTACCCATAAGAAGAGACTAAAGCTTTGGAGACAATTGGCATAAATGCACAAGCATGATATAGGAATCAGGACTGAAATTCATTTCTTGAATTGCAGTATTGATGAAATCAATTATGTTCTTGTTACCCTTTGCTTGTGACTAGGTAGATGTTTAGCATTACAACTTAGTAATGGCTTCCATAAAAAAATTGACATTTGATTTCTCTGAGGGCAAAAGTAGAATGTCTAGAGTCAGTTGAGATCAGAGCCTGTTTCACAAGTGCCAAATATTGCTGCAAACTGTGTGAAGGAGGGTCGACTGGCTGTGCGGAGTAGGTGGTAAGTGGGAGCAGAGGGGGGTTAATAAACCCAGTGTTAGTGCGTCAAGCCATGCAAGAAGGGGAGGAGGACATTTTGATTTTCGGTGTCGTCAGTCCAGAATGGCGACAAGTGACACAGCTGACGTGAAAGGGACACAAATGTCCATTTGTTAGGGCGGTCAGTTGAAGGAATCTATCGCGGACAGCAAACAAAAAATTTGTCAGTGGGTGGGAGACACAAACTTAATTTTCCAAAAGCATAATTTTTTTTATCTCTTTCCTCTCTCGTTCACTGCCAATTGTTTGATCGTTTTGTTTGTCGAAATTTGCATCGCATTACGTTTGGCAAAAATCGTGAAGCCCCATCCCAAGTAATGGAGCCCGGACAGTACCTTTACCTGGGCTCGCCAACCCTCCGGCCACGTGGTTGCCGCCCGTCGTCGCCGTCGTCGTGGAGACAACGACCTGGTGGCCCGGCTGACCCCCAACCTGCGTGACCCCGACGGGGGCTGCTGCGGACTGGCTGGAGACAACAGAGCTCCGCACCAGCTGGCTGGGCAGGATCTGGGCAATGCTGCTCTGAGAGCCCTGGGCTGCCGCTATGTGGGAGATGACGGTGCCTTGCGCCGTGTTCAGCCCAGCTGGGGGAAAAGGACAAAATAACAATCTCAAGATCAAAATCAATCTATATCAAAAAGTGATCTCAAAATCAAAAGCAATCGATTTCACAGCATGATTTAAAAATCAAGATCAATCTACTTCAGGATGTGATCTCAAAATCAAGGTCAATCTATGTCACAATGTGATCTCAAAAATAAAATAAATCTATTTTAGAATGTGAACACAAAATCAAAATCACTCTATTTCACAATGTGATCTCAAAATCAAAATCAATCCATTTCATGTGATTTCAATTTCAAAATCAACCTATTTCACAAGATTTCAAAATCAAATCAGCACCACGCAGCACCACGAGGTGGAAGTATGAAACTGTGGCACGTCATAACTTTCTCTACACTTTGTACTGTCACAGTTCTGTTTGGTTTGTTTCTACTCCCTTTTTCACAGTCAAACATAAACAAGGAGTTCTTCCTTGTCGCTGGAGCCTGAGGGAGGAATGCCGTGAGTAGTACCTGCCAGTCCCTGTAGTGAGAGGGCTTGGGCGGCGGCTGACGACGTGGTGCTCAGCTTCTGTGCAGCGAGGAGGGGGGCAGTGGGGTTGGAGGTGGTGGTCGGTTGTGACACCAGCACTGACCTGGATGGGGGAGAGAGTTCGAGAGAGTTTGAGAGGTCAAACAGAGGTTATGCAAGAGATAGATAAATAATTGAATATACTGAAAACATGGAAATTTTTGCAGTGTTAAAATTTTCACGCATTTAGCACAACCACAAACTAGGGCAAAAAGAAAAGAACACAAATATTTTTGCTTGCAATATGTTCCAGTAAGTGATGTCTTGATCCCGCGGAATTAAAAGCATGCAAAACCTATCTTACCCGGCCAAGCATGAAAAATTAGAGGTGCAAAAATATCCACTTTTAAAGTAAATCAATGTCACATTTGTGATACAGCCTCTATCTTTTTCTAGGTGAACTGACTCTTTTTTGAATGTAGAAGACTCACTGATGTAATACGTATTTATCTGTTTCTTACTCATTGAGAAATGAGATGCCTTATGCATGCTCCAATGTATACTATCCCTGCAAATACGTTTCATGGAACATGAGGAAAGCTAAAGAGTTTACAATATGTTTTTAGCCAAAGATGAAATTTACAAATACTTGTTTGCAATTTGAATCTTGCTTCATGCAGCAAATAGGTGAATTCAGATGTTTGCCAGGGTACTGAATACAGTAAACATACATGTACATGAATTATACTGAATGATATACACGTGCATATCATGTGTACACATGATCTGTCTCTGAAGACTCTTCTATGCAGACTTGTCTTATCAATTCTGCATTCATATTTCGAAGTGAAAAGAAACAGAATGGATAAATGCTTCAATGGAGGGGGGAAGAGAGGAGAATGTACCGTGCTGCGTGCTGGCCTGAAAGGCTCAGTTGGTTGGCGGTGCTTCCCATCAGGCCTTGCGTTACCGTGGCGAGGGAAGG
Organism: Diadema setosum; assembly: GCF_964275005.1. Classification (NCBI taxonomy): domain Eukaryota; kingdom Metazoa; phylum Echinodermata; class Echinoidea; order Diadematoida; family Diadematidae; genus Diadema; species Diadema setosum. The sequence continues at coordinate 11,294,905 of NC_092704.1, read as the reverse complement.
CAGGGCCTGGCTGCTGTGCGTGGTCACGAGACTCGGAACACTTGCAGACGTTGTACTGTCTGCGAGGCAAAACGAAAGAGAGTTTTTGGGCAATAAAATAATTTAACTGAAATATTCTTCGACTTAGCAAATACTGTATACGCCGAATATTTCGCGAAGGTTTTTATTTTCACGAATTTCGCGAGTCGGGTGCTATTTGCGAAATTAAAGACACGCGAAAATATCGACTCTATTCTCGATGTGAATTTGACGTGCGCACGTACATTTCTTTGTTCAGTACAGGACTCCTCGATCGCGAATTTAACCACTCGCGAAATCGTCGGGAATTCACGATTCGCGAAAATTTACACTCGCGAAATATATGGCGTATACAGTATCTCCATTAATCAGCATCAGATCAGTGTTCATCCTCATACAATCTACTCATGTCTTTTTGAGCCATATATTTTTTGGTTTTATTCTGTGAAGACACAATTACCACCCTATTTAAAGGCATTTCTTGCCATTTGCACATGAAACAAAAACCCAGCTTCAGTGCTTCAAAATGGTCCTAAAATGTGAGTCAGGGATAGAAACAACCAACTGATGTAAAAAATTTGAATCAGTACATGTATAATCAATGTAAAGTACTGTCAAAAATACAAAATGTGAATAATAAATAAGAATGTTTCTAGACTATTCAAACCGTCTGCAGTTATGGTTAATGAGAAAAATAGTGGTATCTCCTAATATTTTAGGTTTTTATTGCTAGATCTTTACATGGTACATGTACAGTGTAGCATGTTTGTGATACATTGTACATCTGACCTTCACATATGATCAAATGTGATATTTCAAACATTTTTAAAATCACTGCTCCCAATGGTTAAAGGACAAGTTCACCTTCATAGACATGTGGGTTGAGTGAATGCAGCAATATTAGTAGAACACATCAGTGAGAGTTTGAGCAAAAATGGACAATCCGTTAAAAAGTTATGAATTTTTGAAGTTTCTGCTTAGTCACGGCTGGATGAAAAGACTACTATAGCTTGTGATGTCACATGAGTACAACAATATAAAGAAAGAATAAAGAAAATTCGACATATTTCCATTTTTCTCGCATAACAAAAGAACACTCAACTTCTCTCTTTCAGAAGGCAGGGCGAATAATATTACCCTTAACATACGTCAGTAGCAAGTCGAAGAAATGTGAAGTTTATTCAAAAAGTAAAGTTTTGTGAAATTCTCTTTTTATTTTCCTTATATAGTTGTATGCATGTGACATCATACACTGCAGTAGTCTTCTCTTCCAAGCAGTGACAGGGCAGATACTTAAAATATTCGTAACTTTTGAACGGATTGTCCAATTTTCCTCAAACTTTCACTAATGTGTTCTACTAATATATTGCTGCATTCTCTCAATCCTTGTGTATATGAAGGTGGACTTGTCCTTTACACAGTACTTTTAATCTCTCTGCGTCCACTTGCAACAACTCCTTGTAATACGTAGTCCAGCTTGGATCCATCAGTTGTTGCTAAATTAGGCAATACTTCATAGACAAGCATTCTACTTGCCAGGTATTATACTTGCTTTGAGGGCACATACAAAATACTGAAATGCTATTGGACGAACATTATCTCATTCAAAATTAATTACTTTTAATGAGGAGAAAGACGGAGAGCACGGGTGGAAAATAAACTCTATTTGAGGATTTTTGGGAAAATACATGCGAAATAGAGGTAATCAAATAAAAATGACAAACGATGATGACAGAAGAATACTTAAATAGCACCATTTATCTCTAGAAACAATCAGAGGTATCAGGCTCCCACAAAGTGCTGGGGGGGGGGGTGGGGTGCAGAATGAATCTGATATTACAGAATGCAATAGATGTGGTATAAGTTTGACCCTTGACATGGACCTAGCATCAAAGATGAAAATACAAGCACAGATATTTATACTATATTGAAAAGTAATATCAAAACAAAACAAGCATACATAGTCAGACAGTACGATAAATCATGACAGTCTGTGATGGATCACTGTTAAAATGTTTTCCATTGACATGATCCAATATCTAGCTTATCTTGGCCACAAACCATTCCACACACATACAAAAAGGCATACAAAGCTATCACATTTGATATTTGATATTTGATATTTGATACTTGAGGATAAGCATAAGATATATGAACTGCACTTGTGCAAAAGAGTATCAGTATCTCTAAACCTCCCCAACCCTTCCCCAGCCCCACTCCAAATACGAGGAAAAAGAAACACATGAAACAATATCTTTCCCATTTCAAATGATTTTATCCAAGTGATCACTTTCCTATTTTCCCAGCCTTAAAACCCAAATGATATGAAAAAAGGGGAAAAAGGTAGGGAAATGTCATTTCACTTTTTTTGTTGTGCGTGTGTGTGTGTGTTCTTTTTATATGCCAGCTCGTATGCCTGCAGAAAAGTTCAAATAACCGCACTCTGCCTTAGCATGCGGGTAACATGAAACTTTGTGCAATACAAATCAAATATTGACCGCCCTCCGAGGTTGTAAAGGGAGGAACCCTCCATAGGTTGTTCAGAGAGGAACGCGGGATGGAAAAAAAAGAAGAAGAAGAAAACCCACAAACTGTCCACCATTTGGAGGACTCGGGGGATGTTTATTTTTTTCCGGATGTTTAGGGAAAAGAGAGTCAGAAAGACTGCTCACTGTTATCTATCCGTCCACAAGGGAATGGAGGCTCCCAGTGCCATCGAAACCACTGTGAATGCATGGAAAATTTTCTCTTGTAATCATCTGGAAGCTGTGTTGTTCACCCCCCCCCCCCCCACCACCCTTTCCCTTGAGGATAATGCAGTTTTAAGGCAGAGTCTATCGAAAGAGAATGAATACTGTTGCATATGCATGACCCTATGTCTTTTAAATCAAATTGAGCATTCAAAATTTTGAAAACTGTCATTGATTTTTACAAAAGAACAGTTTAATGACCAAATGATATGAATATCTATAGGCCCATAATAGTTGCATGTTGGAGCAAGTGCAACAGCTTTAAAATGTGTGTGTGTGTGTGTTTGCACACATGTTTAATGCATACAGTAGACCTAAAGACCCATTTGTTACAAGCAAGGACCACTGCACGAAAGAGCACATTATTAGGGCAGGTATTCCATGTACATTCCATTATTCATTCGGCAAAAATTGAGAAGAAATCAGCTTCATTGCTTCCTGTTCTGTTAAATGTTTATCTTCTGTAAAATCTCTTTGCAAAAAAAGATAAAGAAAGAATTAACACCTTTTAACCATTCTTGGGTAAAGTATGGCCTACTACATAGTATCTCATCTGTGAGACTCTAATGAAATCACCTACACGTCAAGCAATGAACAAGGAATTTCTCAAAGATTCGAGCAATGCTTTCGGCTAGACTTGGTTGAACTAGAGACATACATTGTACACTTGTATATTTGTTTTAATGTGTGGGCAACCAGTTTGTATCTATTGACAATGGCAACGCTACACAGCTCACTCAAATACACATCCCATAACCAGGGCTCCACACTAACTTTTATTTTTGGTGGCCCAAAGGCAAACATCCGACCTTTTTTGGTGGCCCGATCAGGCCACCAAAGTCTTCATTTCTGAAATTTTGGTGGCCCGACATGCGTTTTTGGTGGACCTGGGCCACCGGGCCACCGTTAGTGTCTAGCCCTGCCATAACACAAGTAGGGTACATTCTTATTGCAAAGAAGATGAAAAGAGAAGAGAGAAGAAAGAATAAACAAACTGGATAAGAAAAGAGAAGAAACATAAAGGATTGAGATAATGAAAGAAGAGAATGAGGGAGGGGTGAAGATAAAAATCAACACACAAAAAAAGAATTACATAAGAAAAAGATAGAAAAGATAGAAAAGAGGGCAGTAGAACACGGTTGCAGTTTTCTGTGCTCAAAAGACACTGTCTTGAAGTTCAGAAGGCAACACGATCTCCCTATTTTGAAACGGGAGCCAGCGAAAATAGAAAGAAAACACTCACTGGTTTTGAAAGCTGTGCTGGATGTACTGCTGGTCGGCGTGGAGACGGAGAGGACCTGCGCCCCCGCCCCCATCAGCACCTGGGGGAGGGGGAGTGTACCCAGGCCGGTCTGCCCCGTCAGGACGGAGACCGGAGGGAGGGGTGCGGTGGGTGAGGTCATGTGGTTGGATTTGGCAAGATGTGCTGCGGAGGAGACCACGTTTGTGCTGCTGGTGATGCTGGGAATGGCGGCCGGGGCCGACGGTAATACCTGCAAAGGTGGCGGAAACGGTGAAGCCAAAATGACCGCCTGGGTTTATTTTGCAGGTATGCTTCTGTGTTTGTCTGCTTGTGTCTGGATGTCTGCATATGTATCTTGTGCATCTGTCTGTGTGTGTATGCTTGTGTGTGCACCTTTAAGAACACTTGCCTAAACACAGATTACTATTGGAATACACATGGGAAAATGTAGACATCTGCAAAAATAAGGATTATAGAGATTTATTTGATTATTTGTCACCATATACAGCACCACATTTTGAACACGGGGATGCCCAGAGTCCAGACATCTTGTGTCAGAGCAGAACAAAACCACAGGGGCCAGCAATTGGGCGAGTAAACTGTGGACTATATAAAACATGGATTGATCAACATTTTGAAGGCTCACATGTGTACAGTGTACAATGTACAATTGTCTGGGTGATGTGTGGAATAAGTACTATTCATACACAGGGAAAAAAGGCGATTCCAATCGTGATTACAATCATGTTTTTTAGCACTCTTGTTCACATGTACACAAGCAAAGAGGAAAAAACTGTAATACAAATTGCACTGATTCATGAAGTCCAGTCCCAAAGAGGTCCTACGGTAGGTGGGACCCACCATTGAATGGGACCACTTTGATTTACTTTGTTTTTGGATATCTCTGTCATTTCAAAACCAAAATTCATCAAATTTCATCAAATTAATCTTTCATAAACGGTTTCCGATTACCAAGGTATTCCGAAAAAAGTTAAAATCTGAATCCCCCATCTCAACCCAAACTATATCATCCCTTTAAGAAAAGGTATGAAGTGTTTTTATCAGAGCAAAGTAACACGTTTTCATGTGGCACTTTCTGTGCTACTTGGGGACTTTACATCTGAGGCTCTGAGGGTTGTACCTGTGACGGCATGGCTGCAAGGTTAGCAAGGTTCGGAGAGGCGAGGAGCTGCCCGCCGGTACCAGTGGGAATCAGGAACTGAATGCCCCCAGCCCCCTGGGCCAGGGTGACGGGAATGGTCAGGATCTGCTGCTGCCCGGCCGCGTTGGTGATGGGCAGGGTCAGTATCTGCTGCTGGCCTCCGTTGGACGGGATGGTCAACAGCTGCTGGGCCCCTGAGAGCTATAGTAAAACAAAAAAGGAGACAGAGAGGATAGAGAAAGAGGGTGGATGGGAAATGGACTTTTTGCTGTACTGACACTTTAACCCATTGAGGACGGGCTGATATTTCTACAACACACATTTCCCATAGACACCTTCTGTGTATACTCAGGACTCGTCTTTAACAGGTTAATCACAAGGTCTTAAGACAAGAAACATGATGGATGGTCACAACTTCTTTGACCTTTGACCCACGCACTTTCTGCTGCAGCTTATCTACTAAAAGATAAATTGAATTGATTTGTTTTACAATGCCACTAAAGGAAGCAATGGGTGCTTGTAAGCAAGGAGCAATGGGACTGACGGCTTTGTGTTTACATATAGTCCCCTCGGAAGGACCAGGCAACAACGGTAAAGTGCCTTGCCTAGAGGAAGAACCACTGCAGCTAGGGGACTTGAACCAGGGACCTCGTGATCGACTGTTCATGGTCTTATCCACTGGGCCACAGGAGCTCCTCGAGAGCATTCATCATTTGGCAATCTGAAAAATAAACCCTCACAACTTTGCCATAATGTGAGTCAGGCACACCAATTGGGCTTTGTCACTGTTACAACCGTCCTTTTACGTCTCCGAACATCGGCACCAGCCGACAAAAGAAAGTAAAGAAGTGGACGGGGCAGAGTGGCAAAGAGAGCAGAGCAAAGGTTAATTCTCCCTTTTAATTTGGCTGTAACAGTGGCATACAAATCTATTCCAGCGGAATGAGTTACCGTGCCGCCTTAACAGCAGCTGTGATACATTTTAGTTATCTATTGCATGCATCATCTCTGCACATTTGACATTTAGCCGGAAGGCATTTGCGGAAATCAGGGTGAACAAAGTGCACTTTCATTGGTTGGTGTCAGAATCCAGGTACGGGTTGTCCATGTGTGAAAGTGGCAGATAAAGGAAAAAATCCGAAATATAACTGAGCAAACAACCAAAATCCAAATCTTCATACGATGGAAAGTCATCTGCCATCATAAATGAGTAAATCTACCCTAACTCTCTCTCTCTCTCTCTCTCTCTCTCTCTCTATATATATATATATATATATATATTTTTTTTTCAGATTCAAAGCCTATCACACAACAGCTCAGGATATAGCATACCTGCCAACATTTCAAGATGAAATATCTTACTCGTGGATTGCAAAAATCTTATTTTATATGCAAACTGAAGTTAAAAATCTTACTTTCGGTCAAATCTTCAGAAAATACACATGAAAGGTATATCTAAATATTTTTTAAAAATCTGATTTCTCTGACAGAAAATCTGATTTTGCTATTTTTAACATAAAAAATCTTACTGAATCTGATAAAATCTTACTAGTTGGCAAGTATGATATAGCATCATGATACAAGCTACAGTGCCAGAGAAGAAAAAAGAACCATATATATTTTACAGAGCATCAGTAGTTGAAGCAAACTGATATTTTTCCCCCTGTTTTCATCTTAAATCTGTCTGACATGCTATTGGATTTAAAATGGAAAAAAAAAAATCTTAACTTTGCCTCACAGAAAAAAGCAACATGTCTGTTTCAATCGCCGTATTTGAACTTGAACAAGGAATGATTATGAACGAACGCGTCTCGCCGCAACAGGTTCCCGTGCAAGATGATGTCATATGACAGCGTAAGACTGTTTAGTTGTAGTATTCGCTGGACAAGTTGTATGCACCGACCTGTACACGCAGATTTCGTATGTTTTGAAATCTCACAGAACTGTGCATTCATTATTCACAATGAGCAAATTGCCTGTGGCTACCAGTATAATGCTCAGGACTCCCCCCCCCCCCCCCCCCCCCCCCCATTGGGGCATTTTTCATTCTTTCATTCATCATTCATTCATCATTCATGGTGCAGCATCCTGGTGTCTGGCTTGTGGCCCTTTTGTTTCTTTTCTTTTTTTTCATTTGTACAATTACACAGTGGGTGGTGACATGGTATTCATCACAAAAAACCACAGTTGGTATTCGAGCAGTGTATGTCAAAATCAATAATCTGGGTAGATCTAAAATGTGAAAGATCTACATTATTCAAAGACTATTTGTTATAATTCAAGCATTGCACACTTCTGATATTTGATCACAGCTAGGACATACAGGTGTATTTCAAAGCATATGATGTACATCATATTATACCAGTGGCAAATTGAACTGGTCTCATAATCCAAGTATTTGCAAAAGAAAAAAAAATCCACATAACATGAAATGATAGTCATGAAATAATCAATATTTAATGTTTTGGTATAAAAGGGAGGGGTAAAGTTAAATCTTAATATGTCCATGGCAGTTTATTAATAGCTTAAAATACTACATTTGGCATACACTGTACTTATATTTCTCTGGACACAAATGAGTAAAAGACATGTGCTTCTGTGTAATAGCAAAGTTCTACGGCTTTTGTATAGACTGTTCTTATACAGGATTATTTTTAAACTGCACTGCACAAATTGCTTTTTGATATTCCACCTGATTTAAGTAAAAAACTAGAAATATCGCTTTGGCGACTGGTATGCCTCCGCCATAATGCATGATTTTCCCAATAGGTCTAGATAGTACATGTGGACAATGTGTGATTACATTTTCACAAAATTGGCAAAATATTGAAATGACAAGTTTGTCACAAATGTGTTGAATGTTCACCTTCCTTGACCTAGGTTTAATTGGATGAATAGGAGAGCATGTATCTAGGGATTTAAGGACTTTAACTCGACTTTGACCCATTCATACATTTAGGCATTGAGTAATTTTCAAGGTACAGGTGTGGAGAAAAAGTGCAATTTCTGAATTGAATAGTAAATTGTTACCATTTTCATCTGGCCCTTGACCCTAAAATTCATAAGATAATCACTTTCAGGTAGAACATGCATAATATGTACTAAGTTTCAAGATAACTTGAGCCACTTCCGAGATATGGAGGAAAAAGTTAGTTCAGCACTTTCACTTGATCTTTGACCTTTTGACCTTTGAGGCAATAAAAGAAGAAAAAAAAAACTTTCCAGAGAATTTCTATTAGGTTACACATGTATGCATACACCAAGTGTAAAAAAAATAACCCTGCTGGCATTGCATGATAGGAGGGAAATAGTAAAATTTTGAAGTGTTGCACTTGACCTTTGACCCCTGACCTTTGACCCCATGAACCCTACATTCTCTAGATAATCACTTCCAGTCAGTATATGTACTATGTTCCATGAAGATACCTTGAACAATTTTCCAAGGTATGGAGAAAAAAAAAGAAGTTTTAATATTTTTACTTGACCTTTTGACCTTTGACCTTTGACCTCATGACCCAAACTTTCACCAGAGAATCTTAATTGGGTAATACATGTATACACTAAGTTTGAGGAAAATATCTTCAGTGGATGGTGGAAATAGTGAAATTTTACGTATTTGACCCTGACCTTTTGACCTTTGACCTTTGACCTCATGACCCAAACTTTCACCAGAGAATCTTAATTGGGTAATACATGTATACACTAAGTTTCAAGAAAATATCTTCAGGCATTCAATAGATATGGTGGAAATAGTGAAATTTTATGTATTTGACCTTGACCTTTTGACCTTTGACCTTAAGCATGTGCACCCAAAAGTTGATAGGCACAACTTCACCCCCTAATACACATACATGCCAAGTTTCATTAGGATACCTCAACAGGTTTTGATAGTTACCTTGTCCACAAAATTCATTACGGACGGACGGAAGGACGGATGGACGGAAGGACGGACGGACGGAAGGACGGACGGACGGACGGACGGACGGACGGACGGACAACCCGAAAACATAATGCCTCCGGCACCACTTCGTGGCGGAGGCATAAAAAAATAATGAACCACATTCTTCTTACAAATAGATGTATAAACTTGGATGGATATAGCTAAATTGTTCACAGAGAGCAGGTATTGGGGATTTTAGCATTTTCAATTGACCTTTGACCCTTGACCCCCATGGCCAAAAAAAATCCAGGAGAATCACTGTCGGGCAGTACAATGCACATGCATCATATGTACTAAGTTTCATGATGATACCTTGAGCTATTTCCGAGATATGGGGGAAAAAAGTAAAATCTTAGCATTTTCTTTTGACCTTTGATCTCTGACCCCACAGCCCAACACTTTCCCAGACAAGTTTTATCTGGTAATAAATGCATACACTACGTTTACAGAAAATGCCTTCAGGCATTGCTACCATGGGGAAAAGAGTGAAATTTTGAGAATTGAACTTAATTTTTTACCCTTGACCTTTGACTCTATGACCTCCAAACTCCCAAGAGAATCACTGTCAGGCAGTATAATGTATGAAGTTTCATGAAGATACCTTGTGCCATTTCAGAGATATAGAGAAGAAAGTGAAGTTTTAGCATTTTCACTTGACCTTTGACCCAATGGCCCAAAACTTTGAATTCCCTGGAGAATCTTCATCTGGTAATACATGTTTACATTTCAGTTTCAAGAAATTTACCTTCATTGCATAGACATGGGGGAAAAAAGTAAAATTTTAAGAATTTGACCATGGCCTTTGACCTTGAACATATGCAACCAAAAGTTGACAAGCACAACTTCACCCACTTATACAATCATATTTTATACTAAGTTTCATTTGGATAAATTTTTAAGTTAACCCGTTGAGGACGGTTTGATTTTGCTACAACACGCATTTCCCATAGACACCTGCCCGAGTATACTCGAGATTCATCCTCAACGGGTTAAATGCTGATTACGGACATATGGAAGGATGGAAGGACGGACGGACAACCTGAAAACAATGCCTTCGTCTACACTTACTGGCGGAGGCATAAAACAAACCAGCTGAATCCTAAAGAAACGGATTCTAAATCAAAGGTCAGCTAGAATGCAATTTCATAGCTGTCCAATGTATGTGACAAAAATCTTTGCACAGTCATATCTAGCACCGAAACACAGAATGTTATTTAAAGGACAAGTTCACCTTCATAAACACAAGGATTGAGAGAATGCAGCAATATTAGTAGAATGCATCAGTGAAAGTTTGAGGAAAATTGGACAACCGATGCAAAAGTTATGAATTTTTTAAAATTTTGTGTTGGAACCACTGGATGAGGAGACTACTAAGGCTCATGATGTCATATGAGTACAATAGTACATAGAAAGTGTAAAGAAAATTCAACATATTTTACATAATAAAAGAGCACTTGACTTGCCTCTTTCTACAGGCAATGGGAATAATATTACCCATAACATACAATGTATGTCAGTAACGAGTCGAGTGAATGTGTACTTTTTTCAAAAGATGAAATTTTGTGAAATTCTCTTTATATTTTCCTTATATTGTTATATGCATGTGACATCATACACTGCAGTAGTCTCCTCATCCAGTGGTGACTGCACAAAAACTTCAAAAATTCATAACTTTTGAACGGATTGTCCGATTTTCCTCAAACTTTCAATGATGTGTTCTACTAATATTGCTACATTCTCTCAATCCTTATGTTAATGAAGGTGAACTTGTCCTTTAATCTCATCCAATACACACACAGTGTACATATCAGCCTTGTACATCTTGTTGTACAGGTCAAGTTTTACCTATTTGATAAGTCATTCTGTTTCAACCCCTGTAAGGATCCTTGCCCATTGACAACTAGTCCTGTGTATGTACAGTATACTCGGGTAGTGTCAGCTGTGGGAAATGCATGTTAAATGGCAAAATCAGCACATCCTCAAAGAGTTAAAGTGAAGAGGGAGGGGGTGAGAGCAACAAATATTTTCTAGTTGATGGCTGATCTTTCTTTCCACAACACTGAGTTGGCATGGTCATCCATTTACGGTACACATGTATACAGCCTGTCTCCAGAGTTACATGTACCACAAAGCATACATTTTAAATGACTAGCGAACAAGCTGTACATCTCCGTCCCCCTCTTACAAAAGGGGAATTTTGAACACATACTGCAATTGTTCAGTTCAGCAATTACTCATCAAATGCTGACAGAAATGAATAATGCAAACATACAAGTGTTATTAATGTACATCCAATGCAATAAATAACCCCCCTCTCTCTCTAGGTACATATATATATATATATATATATATATATATATATATATGTATATATATATAGAGAGAGAGAGAGAGAGAGAGAGAAAGACATACAAATTAACAAATTTACATACAGTGTAATATTATACATACAATACATTGTATTTACAATATTCATGTGAACAAATAATAAAAAAAAACACCCCACTAAAACACTGGCCAAAATAACAGCACCACCCTGTCAGGAGTCAGCCAAAAACTGAATTGTAAATAGGCGAAACAGGTTAGTGCTATTATCCCGCTCTCTTCATCAGTCACCGGGGAGTGGAAAGTGAAAAAAAAAGGTATACAAATAGACAGATATATACTGTAGATAGGCAGAAACAGGCATACAGCATAGAAACTGAAGACACAATAAACAAACACAAAATGCAAAGACGTATAATGTACCTGATTGGCAAGAATAGGTTGTGCTCCCTGTAACGTGGGGCTCATTAACAACTGGGGTTGGTGCTGCGTCTGGCTGCCTGGGGGTGGGGTGCTCACTGCTAAACTGCTCGCCTGCGATGCAATTCCTGTATTTGAAAGTGAAGTTGCGGAGTGGGGAGGGGAGGGGGGATTGGCGGTAGAAGCAGAAAGGGTATGTGAGATGGAGAAAGCGTGTTTATAAGTGTGTGTGAGACAAACGGAGTGAGAGATAGAGAAAAGAAAAAGACATAAAAGAGAGAGAAAAAGAAAGAGAAAAAGAGATTAAATACACTGGTTAATGCGCTTTAGGCACACGCCATTAAAATTGAAATAAGTGCAAAAAGGAAAATGCCACTTGGGCTTTTAGTGTAATTGCATTAATGTATCAGTGTATCACCACATAAAGTAAAAAATGTATACAAATTATGTTAGTAATCAGTCTTTCTCTCTCAAATGTCACTTTGGACATTGTAATCACATCCTCCTAGGCATGTTTTATTGTTGTTCTGTAAGTCACCAATGCATTAGATGTTAAAATTTAATCTTAATTACTGTTAAAAATAGTGTATGAAATCACACTACAGTTCTGCAAACTACAAGAGATGTCAAACATATTTTTCCTTGATACACCTGCCCCCACATACACAGAGATTTACAAGATTCATGTACTAAGTAATTAATAGCTAAAGGAAAACCCAGCATACAAATCCTGCAATCTCTCCAGGTTAAAAAGAAAAACAAAAAACAACAGCAACAACTGCTGTCTCCTACTGTTGACTTCTTTTGCTCACTTTCATCCATCAAGTTAGTCAACTTTACAATTGCATAAGGCAACCACATGTGTGCATATAATGTGGTAAAAACTTGGATTTATTAGCCTGGAACTCTTTATCTCTTTATGGAAGTCTTTATGAGTCTTTATCATCTGAAAGACACCACAAGGGTTTAAATATTACTCCAAAAACTCACTTCATTTCTTTGGAGATGGCGTGAAGACTTCTCAAGAATCTACCACCAGGAGCCCAAAAACAGATGACCATGTGCCCCCCCCCCCCCAAAAAAAAAAAAAATCATTAGGAATACAACGAAAGGTCCCACAAACTGTCACTTCCAGCCATCAAGCGGTGCAAAGTGGCACCGTTAGGACATCATACCATGCATAAAATGATAGACATGTGCAAGCTACACCTGTATTTGCAAAAACTCCTGTACATGGACCACCATATCGGCTATAATGCATCGGTAGTACCACCCATCGAACTGTATTTGACCTGCACAACAAAAACGGAGGCTTTTCTCACAGCATAGTGCGTGAGATGCAGGATGTAATTGACATCGTTCTTTGCAGCAACTGCATGTATACAGAGATTACTGGTAACATTTAAATCTAACATTGTTAACATGTGGGAGAAGCTGTAGAAACCGTACACTGGTTATTAAGACTCCCTGACCATGAAGAACACTGAATTTGTTTTCCTTCGGAGGACTGTAAAGGTTAATGAACCTGTCTGTAAAGACCACCTGGCTGCAGAGACCTCTCTTCCTGTCTCCTTGATGAGGCCTTTTTCATATGAGATTGGCTGTATTATGGTTGATTTAATGACTGTAAATTGACTGCAACAATACAGATAAAACAACTCTACACGTCAACTCGCCGTAGCCTTTCAATAGCGCCAATACCATCTATCATATCATCTGCACTCACTGCACTCAACAGCTTTGTAAAAGCAGAGATTCTGCACTCGATGTCATGGCAACGCACATCAGGCGACAACTGCATCAATGTGTTCATTTTGGGGTATCAAGTTCGCCTAAAGAAACACTAGACTGTTCACATTTTCCTAACAGACTGACATTTCATTTTCACCCTTTTTTGTGCTCGTGCACTTTCAAAACTATGCATTTGTTGTTTTTTTTTAAATATATAATTAGTTCATCAGAAACAAAAACAAACACAATAAAGCATTTTACGGAACATCACTTCATAAAACCCTTTCAGGGCAATCCCCAAAGGAGTAGGGATAAGGGAGATTACATAATCCACGCTCACTGATACTGAAGCTTAAGGAATTTGAATCACTGACTGACCAAGGGGACACTAATATTCAATTTGTGATTGAAACACTGATCCAAAATCCCATTCACAGGGGAACTGTTCCAGTTAATTCTTTATTTATTTATTTATTTTTTTTTTTGGTAAGCTTGAGAGAGAGGCAATACCTTGAACATGCACAGCACATTTGTGGAAAACTAAACCCCCTATTGTAGCGAGCTATTCAGCACAAGTCTACTTCATGTGAACCAGAAAGGCGTTGAGATGATGTCAGAATAAGCGTCTTCAATTGTGATTTTGTGTTTATGCTCTCTGTAAAATGTGTTCAGAGAGAATCAACAATAATAACCGTGGTTTGTGCTTATATTTCCCTGTTAAAGACATTTCTTGAGAGAATCGCCGATTGTAAACGCATCTCTATGTGCATTTTGAGTGCATTATACAAATGTATCAAAATGAGCCAGGACAACATTGTGTCTTTAACTTAACATGCTTCAAAAGCCTGAATATGGCCCAAAAAAAGTTGAACATAAAAATACCCCTAGGACGGCAAGCCAGCAAATGGATGTGCCGATTGGATAACGCACAGTATATCAAATTAAAAGGGATCAGAGGACAGTTATAGAGAGAAAGAATTTCACCATTTACTATGTTTGATGGGCCCATCCACTGATTGGCACAGATGTCTGGAAAATAATTATCAAAGAATAGCTCAGACTATCTAATCTCCCTAATCAACTTTGGTGTGTTTTTTTTTTTTTTTTTTCATCCTGTTGAACCGTGGCACATTGTACTGGTAATGCACACGTGGGCTGGCTAACGAACATTTTAGCTCACATTTGGAGCTAATTGCTAACTCACTGCATTTGGAAAGTAAATGGATGTAAGTAGCATTAAAACATGTCCTCCCTTTAGAGAGCTTTCCTCATCAGTTGGCAAAGATGTTGGGGAAATTCATCGTCATTGAAATAGAGATTGCCTGGTCCTTCTAATCCCCTAATCCCTTAATCACCATAGCCTTCCAGCTGGACTGAGGAAACACTATGCCTAGACGTGGGCAGACTGATGACTGGCATCAAGGTAGAATTTATGAGGATTGACCAAATGATGTCAAAACTTGGCAAGTCAGAGCCATACGTACATAATTTGCACCTGCGTACACACAGGTTTACAGCAAAATACATTTTACACAAAAGTCTGAAAAAAAAAATAATAAAAATGACATCTGTGAATGTTAATTATGCTTTTGTATGGACCTGTTGCCCAGGGCTTTTTTCCCCCCTCCTGTCTAACTCATCCACACAATTTGAGTTGAGTGATCTGTGTATGCGTTTCATCTCGCACAAAAACAACCACTATATCTGTTCCTTCCTCAAACACAATAATAGCATCTCATTCACGTATAATTTTATGAGTTTTTCTGTCAAGTGAACGTGTGTAGGCGTGTGTTTGCATGGTGTATGTCTGTAGCCAGGAGAAGAGAGATAGAATCCACAGATGACATTTCAGGATTAAAAATGTCATTTGGAAGATTAGATAAATGCATTTCCCTTGGGTTCACATTTTCCGTTAGAAAGGGAATGGGGGTTGTGAGATACAAACAATAACAAGCATGCTAACATTGCTGAAGTCTTCGCAGTCTCTCCACCCCCACCCTCCTCTCCCCACGCCCACATCTTTATCAAGGAGGCACCAGATATAGCAAGCTACACGACTGAATGTTTACAAAAAGCGTGTGTACATTCTGATGCAACAAACTTATTCCACGTCACACACTTTGCTGGTTTGTCAAAATGCCGGTGAAGCAGTGAAATGAAGACGCTTTTCAGCGATTTGCGGACATGACAGTACTGCAGATACATCACATCACAAATTTGGGAAAAAAACAGATAATAGATCATCAAAAATTTTGCAGATGAATGCAATAGCAGGAATTTGAATTTGAATTGATTTGTTTTACATGACCACCAAAAGGAAACAATAAATGCTCGTAAGCAAGCAAACCATAGGACTGACAGCTTTAAGTCCCTTCCAAAGGACTAGGCAAGAAGGATATACCATCTCTTGCCTAGAGGCACAACCACTGCAGCCAGGGGCTTGAACCAGCGACCTTCAGATTGACATTCCTTGATCTTATCCACTGTACCACAACAGCTCCTCAAATGTACTTAGCCAAGAAGAAATGTCAGCTATAAATTAAGCAGATCTGCACTGATATATTCCACAAAAATGTACCTGAAATGAACTCCAAATGGATCATTAGATGTACGCAAAGACTGGTGGGATGTATCAATTCATTGAGCAGGATGGGTGTGGAATCCACAAAACGGCATCCAGCATGAGAAAACCCGTGCTGAGGAACAATTTGCAGAGAGCCATGATCTCAAATTAAACACTAAAGCAATAGTTTGGGTTCATGACACACACACACACACAGGTGCATGGCCCCCCAAAATAGTATAATCAGCTACAGGATAATGCACTGTGCAGTTTACCTTTTTTCACTTCAAACTTTTGCTTCCTTGCATCTCAGTGAAAAAATTAAGAGAGCTCATGTGACTCATTTCAGCACTTCTGATGGGCTACATTCTTAAACCCACTCTACAAATAAGTCTAGCTGTTGTTAGAATCAAGGGTGTGGGAATACTTGCAGAAAAAAGTCTGAAAAAAACCCTGAAACTTATGAAAAAGAAGTCTAAAGTGCATTAAACTGTAAACATTTCAATGCATTTGAACAGCCAAAAAACAGTCTGAAAAGAGAGTTTTGGGCAAAGTAAAAATGTTCAAATTGATATCAGATTAAACTCTGAACTCCCACATCACAATATATAATCTTCTGGAAGACTAAGCAGGCTAGCTGTGGGTAGACGCCCCTAGAAGACCAGGCTTGAGACTGGCCAGGAGTTCCCAAGTTGAGAGAGTTCTTCAAGACCTTGCTCGTGTGAGGTTTATCATTGCCTGCTATCTAGCTATTGTACACTTGGATATTAGCATATTTTGGATAAGCAACTGTGCATCACAAAACCAAGGAAAGTCGCACTACTTGGTTTTACACAAGGACGAAAAAAAAGGTGAATTTGGTTAACCAGGTAAATCTTGAGTTTTCCTGATAGAGCTATTCTTTATATTATTCTTGAGTTTGAGATCAGCAAATGAATGGGAAAGTGTGCTTTCAGCAGTTTTTCTGCAACTTTTTTTTTTTGTAGAGTAATGTGATTAGAGGCCGCTTGTCATAAAAAAAAAAAATCTTTTATACACTCTTCACTTTCAATTCTAATGACTTTTGAAAGGATAATTCCACTGCTTTGAAAGTTTTACATTAATCATGGTCAGAATGTGTTAATAGAGCATGCTCAATTTCAGTCTAATCTGATAATCCTTTCATAGTTGTTGCTCCGGTGGTTTACATCTTATATTTTGTCCCATTCATCCCACAGCTAGCATGGCTTGGTAAAGATTAAGTGCTTGAAAAGACCCTGTACTTCAGAGCCTCTTTTCTCAGTTCACACTTTTATCAGAGTGTGTGCTTTCTTTTCAATATTAAGATACACGTGTAGGTTTATAGGAAAGTCCATTTGAATGGAGTTATAAATCATTTTAAAGCCTAGAATCTGCTCTTTCAGAATCTGCCCTATCCTAAAATTCTTGTCTAGCAACTTTTTGCTGGTTTTCTGATGCAGGGTCACATATAGTCAACTGTCCTCCTTACATCAATATTTATTTTTTCCTCCTTCAGGTATGTTTTGTGTTTGTGCTCTGCAAGCATCTCATCCTCTCTTTTTTTTTTTTTTTTGGAGGGGGGGGGGGGGGTAAACTTGATATGCAATTGATAGATTTGCGGCTCAAAGTCACAGCTCTATCTTTGTGACTATCAACCGACATAAGACCTTTAGCAGGAGAGCGCATCATTCATCTGGACAGCATCAACAGGGATTTGAGAATGAGAGGAGAAATGCCTCAGCAAGGACACCGTGAATTGTCATTTTCGCTGCCCACTCCACCCCACTCGGATGAAAGGGCACGACGCGTCTGGGTGCAAAGTTGGATCTCAATTGCATTTAGATTGAATCCAATGGAATAGAGCTGACATGAACTGTAAACTCAAATTGAATTCACCTTTTTTCCCCCCTTTCTTTCAGTGATGGTTTGATAAGCAAAAAAAAAAAAAAAAAAAAGGAAGAAAACCACAGTAGTACATACACTAAAAAAAAAATAAATAAAAAAAAAATCTGGAGAAGCACCAACACAAAGTGTCATGGTGAAAATGGAAAACCACTAGAATGACACAGTGTACTCAGAGAAGAAAGCAATATATTTTAGCTGCAACTTAAATGTATCAGATGCCATTTATCCACTGCACTAAAGGTAGAATGAAATTGTAAGTAAAGGCTAAGCTAATGTCCCAAATGTAATGGGTTGGGTCATTTCTCATATCGTATAGCATTTCAAACTAAAATGTAGCACACATATTGTGCACAATATTTATTACTCAAGTGTTTGACTATCAGCTACGTAGATTGTTGTACTTTGCAATGTTCTCTTTTCAAGCTCTTCCATAATATTCACATCATTAGAAACACAGAGAATTGCTGCTTCAGAAAATAACAGCCAAAATCAAAGCACATACCACACTGTGGGCTTTTTTTAATACTTTTTTTTTTTGAGCCACAGATAAGTCAACTTAAAGCACAGATAAATTAAAAGACGGTACCCCTGCCTGTACAGTGCAAATCAAACTTAGATGTGAAAGTACTAAGGTTACAATGACTATGTGAGGATGGCATTTGTCAAATTTAAAACAGCAGGAAATCTACACTGTACTAATAAACCACAAGTAATGAAGACAACACACACATGTTCATCTGTACCTGTAGCAATTTTCATCAACATGTTGGAAATGTGGACTACTGGAACAATTTATGCTCTTTTCTCCTGAGTTTTAAGCAGCTCCAGCAGATAAGAATTAAACAGCACTGTGCCATATGTTTTTTTTAATGAAGGCGAAGTTGGGGTATCTCTACACTGTTCACTTCTGCGCTGCTGATCATTACAGGTGTGCGTATGTGTGTTGTTGCAACAGTGTGCTGGGGTCCCTAATGCAGCAGATCGATAATCGGTCACTCGCGCCTTCTCTCTTTTCTGCTTCATCTCCCTTAGCTGACTTTAATTTTCTCGCTGCTGGAGGGCAGTATTCGTCTTCTCTTACACCTTACCGTGACTCTCTGCATCTCTGGACTCTTCTCTTCTCCTCTCCCGAGTCATATGACACACACACACACACACACACACACACACACACACACAATAGAGAACGTACGGACAAATTCTACATTTCGGACAAAACACTTTCCCTCATTAGAGTTAATGCATAGAGAGGAATGCTGAACACATAACCCCCATTTGGGACCAGATGGCGTACAAACAAGGTTGAGGGTGTTATGCAATTATTCTTTCATTATCACATCAAATTGTCACATTTCGCGCGATAGAAGCCCAAAAAAGAGATGCGGCATGGATCAATTGTCAAACATCTAATTTTCTTGATGAACAATGTCAGGTGTGATTGACTAGGTTTGACAGGAACATTGCTGTATTCCTACGGCAAGATATCGATCAGCATTCCAGAGGTCGCTGGTATGAAAGCTGTATGAAAAATAATGATGTCTTCTGGCTTGTCAAGATGTTTTAAAATGGTGGAACATGAGAACTGCCCTCAATAGTAAGCACTCTTGAAAACTACCCTGTATCTTGAGAGCAAAATCTACTTTAGATGTTGAAGAAGTGGAGGCAATTTTGCATTTATCATTAAGTGACTTTGTCATTTTGATTGCAACGAGAGAACTTGCGAATCTCATGTTCCAATTCCTTTGAAATTTTCATTTGCAGCTAAAGTAATGCAGCTTGCTCAGCACATTACCCTTTCTTCACATGTTATCTAATAAATGTGCAATTATTGTAGGTAGGCACTTTCAAAATGGTACATCATGTATTCCATCTCTTATATTTCATCAAATTCTACGGATACACTTCAAATTGGGGAATTCTTTACCAAAGCACATGACATACATTTCCCTAACCTACATGTATGATGTGATTTTTCAGAGAGAAAGGAGGGGGGGGGGGTGCTTTAAAAAATGTTAGGTTCATTGCTACTTGTAACATCTCGATGAAAGACACATTGAATACTACCACGCAAAGTATGCTATATGTGTAGCTACAATTGTATTAGCTGTTGGTCCAACCAATAGGTTGTAGTTCCTGACTGATGCAGTGAACAATGTAATTATATCATGGGTACATTTGGGAAGGGTGGGGGTGGGGGGGGGGAGGACAAAGCATATTAACTTCTCCTGCAAACACAAGCTCCGGATGTACACAATGTCATCGGGTCACAGCCCTCGCGACACCATCCATCTCGCGAAAGGCACACGCCAACATCCACTTCAGGTTTACTCATTTGCCGCTCGTGGCCAGCTCCTTTTCCAGGAGGCTGGTGATGTCATCACTATTCTTGTGCCCCCGCTGCTTCCTTCTCCACCTCCTCCTCCTCCTCCTCTAGAGGAAGAGATGGTTCGTTGGGTCTCCGTCTGTGGCGGTGTCAAGTGGAATGGGGGGATGGTGGTTTAGGTAACACGGTAAGGAGGAGGAGGGTGGAAGGTGGAGGGTGGGGAGCGGGGAGGGTGAGACACCGTGTGATGACTCAATGTCAGGGCGATTGTCTCTTACCATCTACAGCTACTAAAAGCATCTCCCCGCGGGCTGAATCTGACCAACGCATCAGGTCTGGTGATGCCTTCTACAGTCGTGCTACTAACACTCCCATTGTTAAATTCATCAAAGTATGATGGAGCACACTGCATGCCATATACATCACCTTTACTTTGACACCTCCAACTCACAGTTCATTCTTACTCACGAGGATGGAGGCACATAAAACTAGTAATTTACAACTTGTACCATCCATTAAAACAGAGTAATACAATCTTGAACAACAGGTATTATGTTCCAGAAATAGTAAAGATGACAATTACTTTGATAAAAAACAAACAAACATGATTTTAAACATCAGTATCTAAATCATTATGCATGGTTGTCAACACGAACCTTAAAAGAATGGTAGTGCAAGACATGATTGCACAAAATGTCATCATGCCAATTTCTTGGAAGGCACATTCCCATGGCAACTATGCAGAGTACAAGCAAAGCATCCTATACAGATGGGCTGTTGTTTTGTTTTGTTTTTGTTTTTGTTTTTGTTTTTTTCCTTAGAAAACCTGGTAGGGAGGAGAGGAAAAGACCAGACTGGCCAAAATGAGAATTTCTCAGAAATACAATTTACAGTGTAGCTGCATATACTGCACAACATGTTGTTCTTGCATTTAAACAATATCCACAAACAAATGTAATTTACCAGACATGCTATTTAAATGCATCATATTTAACTGTGAGGACCCATCAAAGTCACTTTGACTCAAACACACACAAATACACACATGGCATATAAAAAGCTACAGCAAGTCAATTATCTTTCAATTATAAAATGTGTATTGTGCAGACTCTGTTGATGTCTGTGCATGAAAAATTGTCATCCTCTTTCTACACACATGACAGAGCACAGATCTTGAGGTGTGTGTACATGTATGTTTTTACAATTATGCCCCCTCTCTTGTCAATAACAGGTGTATTTATGAATCTATCTTGAGGAGAATAATCTGAATAATACCTTTAATTTTCCAACACAGAGACAAAAATATTCCTGTACTGGAATCATTACACTATCTGCAAAACATTGAACAAATAAGGAACATTCACACATTTTCTTTTTTTTTTTTTTGACAGTAGTTCATCCTAGACTTTAAAGTATCACTGTTTGATTCAGAGAATGTGCACCTCTACCCATACATGATAGACACTAACTATGGTACAACTGTACAATACATACAAGAACATCATAGTATATTGATGGATGCAATACACAAATGCTATGTACACACACACACACACACACACACACACACAGATATACAAATTTATACACACACACATATGCACGCACACACACACATATGCACGCACACACACACATACATACACACATGCAATTACAGACATACATTAGTACTAATGTACCATTGTAGGCAAAGGGGACAAACAAACAAATGGAGACAAATTAGAAGTAATTGCTATTTGAAGGGCATCATTAGTCCCAGAGAGAGAGAGAGAGCTGACATTTCTCAAATTGATTCGAGGGCCTGGAGAGTTCCTAAGGTACAGAGAAGTCTCCCGGATACAATACACGAAGACATGACTGTACACTATACTTGTTCTCTGACAGGCTTTTGACATACATGTGCATACTTGGTATAGTTTTCTATGAAGTCACGTCATGATGAATACAAAACAAAGACATCATTGTATAATACCGAGTATACATCTCTCTCTCTTTCTATCTATTGATCTATCTATCTATCTATCTATCTATCTCATCTATCTATATCTCTATCCAGATCTATCTTTCTTTATGTATGTTTGTATGTATGTATTTTATATGAATATATCTATCTATCATAGATCTATCTATTATATCTACCTGTATGTGTCTGTCTGTCTGCCTATCTTCTATCTATCTATCTATCTAGATCTATTTATCAATCTATATCTATCCATATCTACATGTATCTCTATCTAGATCGTTCTTTAATATCTATCTCCCTTTTCAATCCAATCTTTATTTTTCAATCTTTCATCTTAATCAAAACTACTGTAAAAGCTGTTTTTTAGCAAGTGTTTAATTTTCATGATTTTTGCAAATCACTGTTGGGTCATGAATCGAGCAACACATGAAAATATAACCACACACTAAGGAGATTAGTGTGCACACCTAAGACAGCCTGGGCGTCGGATTGCAAAAACATCTCACAAAAATATCTGTACGAGAAAATAACAGCTTTTGCAGTATTCCATAAACTCACTAGAGGCTATGTACTTTGTATAGTCGTTGAACAATTCCAAGACTACAATCATATGAAAATATCTAAGAATTTTAACATTTAGAAGACCATATCATTCAACAATCTTTACAGGCATCATGTCAGCCAATTTTTTTTTTTTCTTCTCAAAACTTTCACTTTTCTTAAATCAACTTTACACAAAGATGACACTGGACACCAAGTTTTTGAAAATGGTAAAATCAAATCAAAGCTGAAACTGCCTCCCGGCTATAAAGCATAGTTACATATTTGATAGTCTACCTTTAATTCATTTAGCCCTCTTTAATTCATTTTTTTCTTGGACCCCTGGATACTTTTACCCAAATTTTGGACATAATATATTGTACAAGATCTCTTGGATATCAAAATCACCTCACCTCTGTACTCTGACCATCTATAGACATGATGCCAATCTCCCACAATCCACAGAATGGAAATACTTTTTGAAGGAAATTGCAAAGCGATGCATGGTTGGTCTTTTGAAACATGTTGATTAGCTATAGCTTATCATATCATTTCAATACTTTCTTAAGGATACTCAGTACGTACAGCTATTAACTGTTCAAAAGCAAACTATGCCACTATTACATGGACCATTATGCCTACAACCTTGCTGCATGCTATGATGCGGTGAAGTTTCTGCACCACGGTAAATAGTGAACCCTGTCTTGGTCAATTAAAAACGATAATGGATAAAAACATACTTTAAAAAACAAAACAAAACAGGAAAGGTTGTAAAATGAACACTGTTGTACAATCACCTCTTATGAAACCTCCACTCACAATATTACATCACCATCACAGAAATTAAGGACATTTTAGGATACAGGGCTCGACATTAGATGTGGCCCAGTCACCCGGTGGCCCAGGTCACTAAACATTCTTGTTGGGCCACCAAATTTCCAAAAGATTAGTTTTTGGTGGTTGATTGACCAACTAAGATTGAAAATGGACTGTTAAATTCCTTTTAGTTCGGCACATACATTTCTTTTTCAGGCCACCAAAGAAAAAAAAAGTAAGTGTGGAGCTCTGATGTACATTTGTATATCAGGATTATGTGAAGTCATAGCACCCTTTCCTCCCTACTTAAAACCACTCTGGCAGCGGTATTTTCTATGAAGGCTAAATAAACTGTAAACAAACTGAGAAGTCAAAATCAAATGCTAAACGGAATTTTGTCGCAATGTGCAGAATGCACACAATGATGCATAATTCTCATAAAAGTCGCCTGCAGCGCGAGATTCAGATTATAGCAGCTCTTCATATCACAAAGCAATTTTAATAGGCACTGCAATGGGTAAGTACTGTGAAAGATGGAAAGAGAGAGAGAGAGAGAGAGAGATAGACAGACAGACAGACAGACAGGGAGGGATAGAGACAGAGATAGAGAGATAGATTTATGGCATTGTGCATTATTTCTACGATTTTTCAGCTGGCTGCTACACCTGTTGACAATTATTAATGCTGCTCCTGGCCACCATTCATTATCTGTGCGCAGAAGCTACACTTCATAAGTAGTTAATGCCACGCTAATCTCTCACCAGAAAATCTTGTTTATGCTTTCTGTGCATCTCTAGGGGGAAAACCCCCTCAAAACAAGGAACAGATAAAAGAAAACAAAATAAGAAAAAGTGAGAAGGAAAAATATCTCTCGTGGTACATTGCTTGCACTTAAATCTTTTCTGGGGGGAAAGAAACCCCACCCAACTCAGCTTTCTGAACCCAGCATACTTTCCCCATCTCCTCAATTCCTGCTTCATTACAATTGTGTGTTTCTTTAACCACACAACTGCACTTTTTGAAATGCCAGCTCATTTCATCCTTGATCAAAAGAAATTGTCGACAGTTTACAGTTAACGTATTTCACGCTGATCATAATGCTTCCATAATTAAATGTGTGCTCAGGTAAATAAGAGCTTTTATTGGTATTATTACCTCGTCAACACTAAATGACTCAATGTGATATGGCATACTGTTCTTATTTAATATCATGACATCACACTGGGGTATATATACCTTTATTTGTGATATCTGAAGGAAGTATATATGTACCAGACAAGCAATCAAGCAGGGTTGCAACATTATTTTGTAATTTCCTGGCTTTCATTGCCATTGCAGATGTCTTTTGACTGTTATCGCTGTAATTACCATCTTGCAGATTCAGAGGAAATGCTGTTCATGTGTATCAATAATCTCGAGGCCATTTGAAAGAAAAATATGAGCACGGTGCTAAGCAAGCAAATAAGAATTTTGTTTCCATAATTTCTTTAATCTAGATGATGATGATGATGATGATGATGATGATGATGATGATGGTGATGGTAATAATAATAATAATAATAATAATGATAATAATAATAATAATAATAATAATAATAATAATAATAATAATAATAATAATAATAATAATGATAATAATAATAATAACAATAATAATAATAATAATAATAATAATAATAACCAAACAATAATAACAACAATAATAATGTGCCTGGTCTGTTGTAAGGTGCATTTCCAATCAAACTGATTTATGTGCTTTAAATGTTTACATGGTAAAATTATCTCAATGGTGAAGTCAAGAAAAATATAGGAAGTTCTTAAGATTCTTCATTGGTGAAGTCAAAAAGAATATCCATTCAAAGGAAGTTCTTGAGATTCTTTTACTGAAAATTGACACCAAGTGTGATGAGCGAAGTACCTTTGGCAAGGTATTCCATGCTGATGCTGCACAAAATGAGAAACTATGTTTACCAGCCTTACATGTCGTTTAACTATCATTTTTTTTCTACCACTTCAATTTAGATTATTCAGTATCCACAGCATACAACAGACAAAATTGCCACTGACGTCATCAAATTGATAAACTTACATTGAAGTGTTGACTAACCTCACTTATCCATAACACACTGAAGTGCCCTGCTCCTCTGTTTTGAACATGCTATCTCTACTGTATAACAGCACTGCTCAACATTAGCAGTGGCCTGGGGCCATCTAAAATAAATGATGGGCCATCACTTTTTGAGGAAAGATATATGTGTTGGTAGCCTGACTGGGCTACTAAATTTCATTGTCGGGCCACCAAAAGAAAAAAAGTTAGTGTTGACCCCTGACTATAACATCGGGGGGGGGGGGGGGGGGAGAAAACTGCTGTACTTGGACAATTCAAGTATAAGCCCCTCTTGCAGTCTAGCACTATGCTTTGTTCTTGAAAAGAGAAATGCCTCCAATCTCTTTTGATATATTTGTGAATTGGCTTAACAGGGCCTGGTACAATCTTGTTGTCTTGAGGCATTTCTAACTTTTCCTCAATGAGGGCAATTTGTCAATCAGTTGCAATGAAAACATCTTGACGGAAGAATTTCATGAATTTGAATAATTACGCAGTACCCGCTGCATGCTATAAGGATTAGAACCAACACTTGCTGTCGGGCGAAAGCTCGGTGGTCTAGCGGAGATGACGCCTGTCCGGTGATCAGGAGGTCGTAGGTTCGAATCCTGCTCCAGTATGTTTGCCCATGATATTTTACCATGGCTACTACTAAACACACTGATTAATTCAGTGCTTCATTTTGTCAATCAGTTGCAAAAAAAAAGATGTTCCTTACCTGCTTGGTATCCCGCCTTAGCCCCTGTAACCGACGATGACGACGACAGCGCTGTACTGCTTTGAGTGCGAAGGGCGCCACTGTTGGCCGCGGCACTCTGCATGGCCAGGAGGAGTTGGTCGGTGGCGCTTTGTGGCTTGGCTGCTATGCTTCCTGCAAGCTGGAGAGGGCGACAGACAGAAACCGACCGACATGAAAAAGTTATATCATTTCCTCGGTTTTTTTTTTCCCAATCCATCTTGCCTTGCATTCATTACCCTAATAATCTGGCACACGACCAGACGAACTAAATCCTTGAAAATCTCCACCACAATTCTGTGACACAGAACCCTATATTCCATCAATGATAATATGCACTTAAACTCCATTAAATATCACCAAGTGCACTGGTCCTTAAAAGAGTCTGCCTTGGTTTGACAGGAAACTCAAAAACCTGTTTCACCAGTATTACTGTAAAGCCAGAAATGATTGGGTGCATGACACTTTTCGTTGGTGAAAAGCCACAATTAATGAAAGTATAAAGTACACTCGGAAGTGTTTTGTCTACACTGAACGCATGTGGTGATATGAGAATCAATAGATCTGTGAAAATTTTATGCAGTGAATGTTACTGGTATTACAGTGCTTGTGAATGAATGTCTCCATTTTCTGCATGAAGTACAGAACTAACAGTAACATACTGGTTTCTTTAATACATGGCATGTATTATATGAAAATGTCATATACATGATACATAGACGGGGCTCCACACTAACTTTTATTTTTGGTGGCCCAAAGGCAAACATCCGTCCTTTTTTGGTGGCCCGATCAGGCCACCAAAGTCTTCATTTCTGAAATTTTGGTGGCCCGATGTGCGTTTTTGGTGGCCCCGGGCCACCGGGCCACCGTTAGTGTCGAGCCCTGAATAGAGATATAGCTATGTGCTGTCCCTTTGATATCAAAGTTGACACTAGACTAAATTTGACAAGACCTGGGCCCTGTTATAATTGATTACGTAGTTGACAGTCTATGGCAGTCTGTGTGGTACGGAAATTTATAACTGATTAAATCTTTTGATAAAACAGGGCCCTGAAGTTCTTCTCACATAAGTAAACTCTTCAGCTACGGATTTTGACTGCCGAGTTGCTGAGAAGAACGCATATGGGCAATTCCACGGTAACTCGCGTTACAAATAATGGGTACATTTATGGGATAATGTGCCAACATCTTTGTAATTGGAAGGATCCACAAGTTACTTTTTTCATCATTGGTTAAGTAGACATACACCAACTAAATGAATCCAAAAAGAAAAATAAAGGACAAACATGTTGGGATTCTTGAATCATTTAATTTTGGTAACTCGCGTTACACAAAAAGGACATGGTCAATTCTATAAAGGCCTCTTTTTGGAAACTCTCCTCATACTAGACAATCCTGATAAAAGTTTTCCTACCTTGAATTGATAGTGGGTTAGGACTCATGAATTAACACTATCAAAGTTGAGCAACAATGACCTGGTAAAATGTAGGGAGCCTTTATATCGGTAACTCGCGTTACGGTAACTCGCGTTACATTATGTCCACTAACACAGGGTGACACAAATTGATGACATACAACTGTTCTGATGGCACTGAATCTTGTGTTGAATATTTTGAGAGATGCTTAGTACATAGTAAAATGAATAAATGTTAAACAAATATTTTACTAATCAACCCAATTGATAGAGAAGAATGTGTTTAAGACTAAAAAGAGCTTCACTCCTCAAAGAGACCCTGAATATGTTTCAATATATACCCAGATGATTTAGGTATATAAGTACATAATTTTTCAGAGTGTAAAAATGAAAGATGTTGAAATTCTTTTAAAAACAAAACATAAAAGTATCAAACCCTATTGACAAGTTTACAAAAAAGCCTACAATCTTTCAAAATTAAAATCCTGTCTTTTTGAAAACTCTAATTTCTTTGCAACTGATTGACAAATAGACCAGTTCGTAATTCCACTTTGCGCATGAGCAGAAAAAGTTCATTTGTACCAACAGGCATTTTGGTTTGTAAATTCACTGATATAATCATCTGTGATGCGATGATTATTCATGTGATCCTTATCTAAATGATACTTGCCAGCACATCCACCTGACAGCAAGAATGGTATTTTGCAATATAACTTGAGGAAATAAGCTGTTACTGCATTCAGTACAAAACAATGAAATGGATGCTTGCTAAATTATAAACTGATGGGAGTATTCTGATCCCCTGATCCAAATGCAAGTTCATTCTTTTTTTGAACATGAATTCCATAAATTGTTATGTCGGGCAAGTTTTATGCATTATGCCGCTTTGAAAAAGAGTGAAGTGCCGAACCAAATGAGAGAAAAGAAAGGTCATTTGTACCAATGTGTACATGAGCTACAGTGTAATTACGAACTGGCTTATTACCCTACATTGTACATCAACTTGAATAAGCACTCAATTGATCAGTGTTTTAGTAGTAGCCATGATAAAAAAAAGTCATGGGCGTGCATACTCGAGCAGTATTCGAACTAAGACCTCCTGATCTCCGGACGGGCATCATCTCGGAACTAGACCACCGAACTTCCGCCCGACAAGAAGTGTTGGTTCTAATCCTTATATCATGCAGCGGGTACTGCATAATTATTCAAATTCATGAAATTCTTTCGTTGAGATGTAATTATTGCAACTAATTGACAAATTGCCCCACATCAACATAATAAAAACTGAATTGATCAGTGTTTTATTAGTAGCCATGATAAAAAATCATGGGCACACATACTTGAGCAGGCCGGATTCGAACCCACAACCTCCTGATCTCCGGACAGGCGTCATTTTCTCTAGACCACCGAATAAGTATTAGAACCAACACTTGCTGCTTTATAGCATTCTGTAATAAAAATTCTGTAATACTAATGCAGGAATTTCGGAAGATAAATTTTAGGTTAACCTTGTTCACTGCTGGATGTACATGTACACATGCAGTGAAAGCCTGGATAGACTCCTCAATGTGGCATGTGATCAGTGGCCTTGATGCTAGTATTATACAATCACAGTTTATTAGGCTACTCTCCTTTGTTTCAGTCCAGCATAGTGTGTATAACACTGGATTTGATTGTTTTCACCATGATATAGCTCAATTAAGTGTTAAAATTTGCTTACGTTGGTGGAAACTTGTGTTTATAGTCGGTAACTCGCGTTACATACCGGTAACTCGCGTTACATGGTAACTCGCGTTACACTTTTCATTGACATTTTTTAATGTGATGACAGTGTTTATTCAAGTCAACATCCTGTGTACAGTCTCAGGGTGTGATGAATTTAGAAAATTATGATTCCCAACAAATTACCTCCACTGCTTCCTTCAGAATGAAAAATATTTCTTGTTTCGGTAACTCGCGTTACATGGCTCAAGGGCTGAACTTTCAGGTGGTGATAAAAATTTTTTGAAGGTGGCATAGAAATTTTCTCATGGGAGACTGAAGTAGAACCAATTTGCTTCTTTAAAATGAATTAACTGAAGTGCTAGCAGAATTTTTCTTTAAAAAAAATGTATATCAAGTTAAGCATGCATTTTAGCAATTTGGACGACTGAAAAATTGTCTTGAACATTTGTAGCTGTTTCTCGGGAAATATTTGACCGATTGATATAATTCTTTGAGTTTCTTCAACTTCAATATATGGGTAATACATAATGAGTAATTCTTTTGCAATATCATAAACTTGAAATTTTAGTGCCATGTCCACATTCCCATGGAATTGCCCATATGCTCTTCAAACTTTGGCCAGCCAGTGTAATCCTGTT
This sequence comes from Diadema setosum, assembly GCF_964275005.1. NCBI lineage: Eukaryota > Metazoa > Echinodermata > Echinoidea > Diadematoida > Diadematidae > Diadema > Diadema setosum. Next base: position 11,264,583 of record NC_092704.1, on the reverse strand, counting down.
TTCTTATTGACAAAATAAGCATGAACCATGTATGTATAAGCCATTTTCCCCCTCTTGATCAAAACAAAGCAAAAGAAGAAAACAAAACAAAGCGACAAATCACGTAGGCCTAATACTAAATGGTGATATGAAAATGGAAAGCACTGACACACACAAAAACAAATAGGAACAGATGAGTGAAGATATTGATACACTGAACTGGAATTTTGTAACTTGTCCTTCCAGATGTTAATAGGGGGGGGGGGGGAACTCTTCAGGTGACCCACTTGCATTTCAGAATCCATTATTAAGATATACGATATGTGCATTTAGAGATTAGTTACGAATCTTGATAGTACAGGCTCAGCTTGTACACTAGAGCTCTCTTGTTGATCAATTCTGCGAAATGGAAAATGGGACAAAATATATCCTCCTGCCTGTATTATGGCACAGCTTGGACATTCCACAACAAATTCCAGCTGATCTTCCTGGCTGGCTATAAAGAACACATCCTTCCAGAGCTGGCCCTGTAGAAAAGACCCTACCATCCCCTCCCCCTTCTGCTGCTATAGCAGTTGAAGGTCTTTGTAGTGGCAGACACTCCTGTCTCATCAATGTATGATTTACAACCTTTTCCACTTCCAGTAAGTTTTGACTATGAATGACATTTCACAATAGGCACTATCACTGATAAATATGTATATTCAAGCATCAACATTGAATTGTTGGAGCTGCAATATAATTTTGCCACAATCTGATTTTTCTTTAAAAGACTCATATATTTGTGTCGTTGGAAACTTTGCCATAATAGTTGACCTCATTTACATTTGTTTCTGTCCTTAGAGGTAAAACAAATGAACAACTGTAGGTTTGGCTTATGATGGAAGATGGAATGAAGGGGAGATGAATGAAAACCAGTCTGTCTTTAACCCATTGATGAAGACTAGTCCCATGTATACTTGGGCAGGGGGGTGTTTCATAAAGCTGTTCTTAAAGTTACGAACGACTTAAGAACGATTGGTGATCAGTTCTTCTGCTGAATTATTGAAATTTTGATAAGTATAGCACATCAGAACTGATTACCAGTCATTCTTGAATCATTCGTAACTTTAAAGGGATGGTACAGTATTGGTGAAGATGAGAATTGGGCTTTTAACTTTTTGCAAGATACCAAGAAAACACTTACATGTACGACACAGTACAGAACATACCATTCTAAGAGGAATTAAAAGTTTATTTGATGAAAATCGGGTTTGGTATGACTGAAACATCCAAAAACAAAGTAAAACAAAGTGATCGTAAAAAAGTGTGCATCCCACACTTTATTAGAATCGCTCTGTTTTGGATATCTCAGCCATTTCAAAACCAAATTCATCAAATAAACGTTAAATTTCTCATGGAATTACATGCTCTTTCACATTTCATAAGAGGCTTCTCATTATCTCACCAAAAAATGTTAGAAACCTGAAATTAGGTCTCAACCAAAACTATACGATCCCTTTTAAGAGCAGCTTTATGAAACACCCCCCTGGTGTCCATGGAAATGCGTGTTGTAGCAAAATCAGCCCGTCCACAATGGGTTAAGCTCTGAGGCAGTGCCAAAAGATGAGAATCTTGGTAGGTGGAGAATGGGGGGAGGGGGGGGGGGGCTTATGGAGTAAATAGTACATCTCCTCAGCGTGATGGATTAGGATATGGATAAAGAGAAGCCCACAGAGAGAAAATGATGAAAGGACACGCCCAGGCCGAGAGGCGTAGCGAGGCTGAGATGAATCGCAACAAAGAAAATCAAAACATCAGCTTCTGACGATTGATTGAACGGCAAGCAAACATGTCAATTGAATGGCTACAAGAACCACTGACTGCAACTGAATACAATGGAGAGAAAAGAAGAAGAAGAAGAAGAAGAAGAAGAAGAAGAAGAAAAAAAAAGAAGAAGAAGAAGAAGAAGAAAAAGAAGAAAAGAAGGAGAAGGGGAAAAAAAGGTCAAAAGAGTCCTACAATTCCATACAAGTGGGTGACACATACAAAATTCAACTAAATTGGGAAAGGTGAAAAAAATAACCAAACAGCAGGGTCTTTGTGTTTAGACACAAATTCAATGGTGAGGTGACCCTTTGTTTTATGTTGTTAAGGGAAGTTTCCCCAAATATATCATAAAAATATATCATATATGCATTCATGTGTGTGTGTGTGTGTGTGTGTGTGTGTGTGTGTGTGTATGTGTGTGGATTGAATGAATGCAGCAATATCCATAGAACGCTTCAGTGAAAGTTTAAGGAAAATCGGACAATCCCTGCGAAAGTTATGAAATTTCAAAGTTTTGGTGTTGCCATTATCCAGTATCTACAAACTTGATGTGGAACCACTGATGCAAAATGCACAACTAACACACCTCATTTCGTATGAATGTGGAGAATCGGTGTCAAGAAAATCTGGCTTCACTGTCCCATGTGTATCTGGGATTTCCTGTATAAGTACGGGAAGTTTGTGACTTCTAGTTTTTGTGATGGCTGTAAACTGGGACAACGAAGGCTCTGCTGAATACCATTTGGCAGTCCGTGCCAGGTACACGTATCTCGGTCTTTCTGCATCTCGAGGTCATTATCATCCACTGGGTCTTTTCCTCCCGCAACTGGGTTAGGGTGACAGGAAAATCTGGGTGAAACTATTACGTATGCAGATCGTTTTTGGCTACCATGGACATCATGAGATGGGGAGCTTCCTCCTGTAAACAAATCCTTATCAAACACAAGCGCATTAATAATCCACGTTTGTTTTTTAATGTTTTTCTTGACCCATAACTTGAGCCGGGGGTATTATATTCAGAGCTCAGTGAAACTGCACAAGTTATGTTGTATTTATAAGAAAGTATTAGCAACAGACCCCTCTCCTGTATGAATCTAAAATATCCACACATTGTAAACAGATTAGGCTCTTGTAGCAAAAAGGTTGAAACAGCTGGAAGCAAAGACTATAGAGTTGTATATTTGCATGCAAATTTGCTTGATGATTAACAGCCAATAGGAGACGTGCTTACAATCAGACAGTCATTTTAAAACAATAAATTCTCAAACCTCAATTTGAAACAGTGATCTGAAATACATCATCACCTACACCAAAAATTCAATTTTTTAGATCACCACTCAGATTCTGGTGTCCTACTTTTAAAAGATCACAAAATGCAAACTAACAGGATGTGCAATAATAAGGTTTCCAACCTATATGCTTCTTTATCTTGGTTGAATCTCTTGTCATATGTATAGTCTCTTATTATCATTTGTCTATTTATTCTTGGAATGGGGCAACAGCACCTAGAGTTAGTCTATTATTTGTTAAAAACTGCAAATTAGAAAAACTGGATTTGTAAGGTATCTTCAGTTTTAATACTGTGTTATTCATTATGATTGGATGTTACACTATCACAATGTCATTGCTTTTCTGGATAACCTGGCATGTTGATACTAATATAGCACATATTCCACAAGCCGTCCTCAAGAACTGTTGTTGGTCTTTCTTGTCGTGTATTAATTGATGTTTTATTCATACAAGAACAGTCAGCCTTTAAATACATCTATAGACATTTTCTTTCGCTAAATAATCCATTGAAATGAAGTATATAGCTCCAGAAATATATTATGTGTGCCATGTTATATCCAGAGGCAAAGTTTCTTTTTTGGTACCAAAACGTGCGGCAGCTCTGCCCTTGCCCACCTTCCTACACGACGTGCAAAGAATGTCAGTACAGCACACGTTTTACACGCTTGTAAATATGCATGGTGCGGAGGAGGGTACTAGCATTCAATTTCTAGCGGTGACGGGTATTAATCGATCTTTTAAAAGAGTTAAAAGTGGGGCAAAAGCCTTACATCCAATGCTATTAACTATATTCAATGGAAAAACTATAAGATCTAGTTAACTGTATTTTTCATAGTCCAGTCAAAAATGGGACAAAAGACTTTGCACCCAATGCTATTACTTTTATATAATTCAACAAATCCACAACAAGTGAGGCTTACATGTACGCAACGATCCCCCGGCAGATCTCTTTTTGTTTTGTTTTGTACTTTTTTGTGCATTTTTCCAGCTGCCTCTCAGCATGCATTGCATTTCCATGACAAATCATTGATACAATATCCCTAATCCCCCAGTCTGGAATCAGTGTAATCCACCATAAACAGTATTCAATGACCCTGTGGTCTAAAGTAGGGCTTCCACCAGGTATTGGAAGGATGAGAACATTTAGAAGATTTTTCATTTTGCTTTTGTCCTTCTTCCAGACCAACAACAACTGAAGCTTGCAATCAAAATATTACAAAGAAGAAAGGGAAAAACAAAATTAGAATAAAAGTGCTCTTTTCAGAACAATTATTCTGAGAGGGGAAAAAAAACAAGGAGAAAACTCTATGTACAAGTGTCTTATGGCATAATCAGTCACCTCTTAAAATCCAGGATCTGTTCCTGTTCAGTTGCTGTAAGATTATTCTTATTCTATAAAAAAAATAGAAAAGCACTCTGAGAGTGCAGACCTCTGCCAAGCAGCTACTTTCCACCAATGATCTTGCTCTTCCAAAAGAGATTTTTCTCCTCTCCACCACCACCTCTTCTCCACCAACCAATATATAGAAGCTTTTGTTACGTCATAAACCCTCAGCTGCGCGGTGCGCATCGCCCTAGCAGAAACTAGAACATGCACTTTAGTGCGCGTTTGAAAACCTCAAAAATGCGCAGCTTGAACTCGCAAGTTCATTGATCCTACTTGTCAAAATATAAAAAATCATTCATAAATTCCCCCAATTCTCAGATCAGAACCAAAATTTAATCATTTGTTACCTGTGTCATTTTCAACCTTTCCTGTAAGATTCATCCAAATCCGTTAACTACTTTTTGAGTTATTTTGCACACATACAAACAAACAAACAAATAAACAAACCAACGGCAATAAAAACATAACCTCCTCCCTTGGCGGAGGTAAAAAAAAAAAACCGAAGACTGGCCTCATAATAGTCCAAAGCCATACAACCTTCAAGGAGAACAATATTAATATTATACAATGCATGAGAATCAAGGGAATATAGAAATAGAAAAAGATATCAGCAAGGTTTGAGGAAAAGTGGAAAATCTGTTCAAATGTTACATAATGAATTTTTAAAGTTTTGGTACAGTCATCACTGGATGAGAAGACTACAACACTTTGTGATGTCAGGTATGGACAATGATACTTTGCAGAAAGAAAATATAAAGAAAATTCGGCAGTTAAATATTCATTTTACTAGCATAATGAAATAGCACTTGGTATGTCTATGATAAGTCAAGGGAATTTGTATATTTCAGTAAAAAAAATGACATTTTGTCAAAAAGTATTGATAATAGTGTAAGTTTTCAATGGATTGCCCGATTGTCCTCAAATATCACTGATGTGTTTTATGAATATTGCTGCATCCCCTCAATAATCTTAAGTTTGGTTCAATTCCCCCTTTATAACCCATGATTGCTTTACACTTCATGCATTGTGTACTCGTGGAAAGATCTCCTCCACTCTTCCGCTATTCTTATTCAAATCTTTTTTCTCCATTCTCCACTTGGCCACAGTAGGATACGGTAATAGCTACAAAGGGCATGTCTGCACCACAGAGATATATAAAGTGCCATTCCACACCATGCTCAATTGGCTTTAAATAATAAATAAGAGCAAGATCAGACAGGCAGAACATCATCAAAATGACTCTGAACTTGATCTGAGCTGAAACAAGAGCGAACTTGAATACTTAACAAGAAAGAAATCTGGCATAGTACTTTCATAGTACTGAAACTATTACACCAACACACACACAAACACACAAACACATGCACACACACACACACACACACACACAAAATGAAGCTTCATGTTTCGTCACTTAAAACATCAGTTTTTAGAGGGACATCGGCTATTTCAAGGAATTGAGGCTTTCCAATTGTACCCTACGCACTGGACTGGGCAATAGAACAAAACCTCTAGATGGTTATAGTCAAAACTGGTTTTAGCAGGATTGTATTGCTAATTGACACTCATTGAATTAAAGAGGCATTTCGGACGATTTTCATAATTTCACATCATGTAGTACATAAATCGACAGCTCCATGTAGATTTGTGGAATTTATTGTGGTCCTTGAGCAGAGAAACCAATAAAATGAAAATCTTAAACAAATTACACTGAACAGTGTTGATGACATCAGAGCCTCATCTATTTCAGAAATGTAGCAGTGTAATTCCATTACAATACCGCTTGTTCAACAACTTCACCTGTGAAAAATCTATGCATGCCTTCTTCTTTCGTTCTGCTTCCTTGAGCCCCAACTCATGCATTCTTATGGTGAGGCTGCTATGTCACCATCCAATAGTTCATTGCAATTTGTTATAGATTTTGAAAACATTCTCATTCCTCATCCCAATCACTAAAAATTCTGAAACTCTGCACTCAGTTTAACTAATTTATAGTTGTTCAAATGTAAAAGTCTGAAAATCATCCGGAGGTCCCCTTTAAGTCTCTGTGGTTTTCAACCGTGTGCATCGAACCTAGGAGAAAACTGTTATGTAACTACCAGAGGTATACTAGTCGCATTTCACACTGCTTCAGTTTTTGGCACATCTGTCAAATACATATTCGTGAGTAGAATTTGCACATAATAACTTTGATGATTATTTAATAGCATATAATTTTTGTTGCTTTGTTTGCTTCTGTTTGCTAATGCCATAATCAAAATATTTTAATATGCCACAGGAAAGAATACATTTAGGTATACATGTTACTAATGCCAAGGGAGAAATACATGTATTCGTACAATGAAAAAAACCAAAAACAAAACTGTCTACATTTATTGCCCTGGGAAATGGCCTGTCCCCACTGATATTTCTCATCTCTATCTAACTAGCAGTTTGACATTTCTTGTTTGAGAATACAACTGCTGTGAAATGGTGTGACAACATTGGTAATGGACGGCAGTAAAAATGCTCACTATTTCCAACCACTTTTTAATGGACTTTTGACCTTTTAAATCATGGATAGAATATTGTGGTAGCAGTACATTATATAGTGTCCCAGCCGGCCTGAGTGCCACTGTCTAGAAGTCATTGAGTAATTGGTCCCATCATGGCATGGACTATAGATCATATAGACTGGCTGGTTTGTCCCTTTAACACGCACCCAACTGCTTCACCTCAACACACACACGAGGCATTGGGTCGGTGGACGTTAGTTTTGCCCCGAAGATCACAATCTCCATTTGGAAAGGTTACGGCGCGTCGAGTTGGGGGGCCCCTCTGGAGGGCACAAGACGGTTTGCGAATCAATTCAGCAGAAAGGACGTTGTGGGAAAAGGAGTCTCAATTCTCAACACATACTGAATCTGACCACCATGTTCTAGGAGAGAGAAGAACTTCCTCAGCGTGATGTCGATTTGTACAACAGGCTGTACGACACAGGTTGTCAGAATGATAACGTAATCAGCTTCGACTACAGTTTGCTATAACAACAACAACAGAAAAGGATAAAAGTATGTCTTTTGAAATTATGAAAAAAAATCACACAATATCAATAACAGGACTATGATTTCCATTAACTACATGTACACTCCTAAAACCAACTGTTACTTTGCATGACCAAAGGCCATATTTGGAGACAACTGAAAATGGAGTACATGGTGATGACAGCCCTTCGTGATAAAAAGACATTAAACTGATAAAAACAATGTTCCAGAATTAATTCATACTTCCTTCATACTCTTGAGGTAACCATACTGAGGTTTCTGTATGGTTGACTTCATGGGTTTGTGGAGGAGGGGGAGGGGGAGGTGACTTCAAAAACTCTTTGCTTGCCAAATTCAGGCAAGCATTTTTTCTCATTGTTAAAAAGCACTTGACCGACTTTGATTTGTCACTTAATAATAATAATAATAATAATAATAATAATAATAATAATAATAATAATAATAACAATAAAAATAACATTAATAATAATAATAATAATAATAATAATAATAATAATAATAATAATAATAATAATAATAATAATAATAATAATAATAATAATAATAATATACTAACAATAACACTCCCAAAGCGCTTAATACTGACGTTTCTAAGCGCATTTGACCCTGGCAATCAGGCATACATGTGCTTAAATGTAGTACCTTGACACTTTGCATTGAATGGAGTACATTGTACATCCCTTTTTTTCTCTACCATTCCTCTCTCCTTTATCAATCATCTTCACAAATGAAATGCAAATAGACATGATATTGTTCTTCAGATCAACACTTCTGATAGACATGCTGGGCAATGAATCATACTATCACAAGAGTTCAGATATGATCAATGCACTCGTAGCCTGGTATGAAGCAGCAGAAAGAGAAATATGGTAAAAATAGAAACAGCAATAACATTAACAACACACAATGACAGTGATAATGACAATCACGACCGCCATAATGATTAATAAAATACCATGATGATAATACTGATGATAATGATAACCATAAAAAATGACCAAAACAACGGCAACAAAACTGATCTGAACTTGATCTCAGCTCCACTGCCCTATCAAACTAAAAGGTAACTTTGCAATTAAGGGTATTTCTACGATCAATGGTAACCATTACTTGTTTCTTGGCTTTGATTGGATTTGAAGTAGTGTTGCTAAGGCAGCTACAATGTACCACTGATTGCAGAGTTACCATTAATTCTCGGTATCGCCAATGTGCAAAAACCTTTTGCGCATGCTGCAGAGCCCTGCCACAGATACACTGTGAGATTCCTCAGGGGCATTGTTGCTTAAGGTTGGTTAGTGCATGTCTCAGTTCCCATGAGATTCAATGCAATTTTTGTCTGCTTTTCTTTCATTGCTGCTTTTTTCTTTGGTTAGAATTAAGCTTAAAAAGAGTTCTAACTTCAAAATTTTACTGATTTGTGGTCACGAGAGTCATAGTTTACTACTGAAAGGCTTCAATGCGCTGGTCACATGATGGAAAGCAACTGAATATTCAATAACAACAAAATGGGCTGGATAAAGTCAGAACGTGACCCGAGTGCATACACAGCTAAAACTGGTTGCAAATTTGTCCCTTGAGCTATCCCATATTATGCATCTAAAGCGATGCTCGCCAGAAGGCACCCACGTATTGGCGATACCAAGAATTGTAAAATTGCCATGGATACACATGAAGTTTTATGCAACGGGGCCATGATCTTGGACTACCAAGTGTTAATCGCCATCTACAAGTACTGGAAAAATTTGCCCATTTCTTGTACAGCACACTAGACAGTATCATTCAATATAATTTGCATTTTAAAAAAGTGTACTGCAGACGTGTGCTATTTCATTTTTAATGCATTATGTACATATAGACACAATATTAGGATTGTGAGATGCAGTCATGAATTGCCATGACACCCTGCAATTGGCAAAGCGTACAAACCAGTACATTGTCACTCAAACAGTCCACAAATCAACGTCTGCGTGGGCCAACCGGTGTTATGATTGAAGTTGGAATTGGATTGGAAAGTGATGCTTGTGTTACAGCAAAATTGATGGCACAAATAAACACATAAAGAAAAAAATATCAACACATTATATACCCACTGTACATGTACACTGCGTAAGAAATTAGATTGAAAAAATATATTCGTGAAGTAAAAGAGGTTACTTTCCCCGCCATATATCGCCATCTACAGTATCAGCATGACAAGAAGACGAATCATATAATTCCTGCTTTAGTTCACTCTGAAAAAAATAACCTACTCCCTCAAAAAAAGAAAGAGAGAAACTTAACAAGTGACACTTTGAATCATCATTTCAGGTAATCTTGAAATCAGACTAGAAAAGGGCAGAAAAAATGTTAGTAATAAATATGAGCAGAATGTCTTTATGTCGTATTTAAAAGCAAGTGTCACATTATTGATAAAATACTGAACAAGAGAAAAAAGAGGGGCAGTGGAGTCATCTTAAAACAAATCTCATAAGTAACTGGCTTAGAATCACATCAAGGGCCTGTTTTATGAAGAGTTATAATTGATTACATTGTACACGTATATAGTTGATTTCTATCATAAGTCTATGGCAGTCTGTGTGGTAAGGGAATTTACAATCGATTATATCTTTTGACAAAACGGGGCCCAAGTAGCACAACTGGGGCTATGGAAGACTTTCATTTCATTTCAATTCGTTTTTTTTTTTTTTTCTTTGTCACTCATCAAAAATTCCAGAGGCTAAAAGTGGGAGCTTACACAGAATTGACATAGAAATAAAATAAAAAAGTTAAATTCATAAAAACATAGCAAAATTGTAAAGCATATACACCGTTAAACAAATGAGAATTGAGGATGAGAAACATAGTAAAGGTAAGATAAGTGTGTTTATAGAGAGAGAAAGAGAAAGGGAGAGGGGTAAAGAAAGTTGCTGCAATCAAAACAGAGAGAAAACATAAGGGCAATAAGAAATTGTATACTGAGTATACATGATATGCATAAAACTATTTTCAAAATACAGAGATGTTCTACTGTAAACACAGACATTTTAGTGGTACACTAATTTTTGCATATATATATATTTCACGCTACTTCTGGCTAGTGCGAATTCCAAAGCATGTGAAAATATCTTTACGATTTTCTCTGCACATTGTGAATGGGTTGACAATTGTGCAGAGCAAATTCAATAACCCATGAATATATGTTTTTTGAGCTGCTCAGCGCAAAAAAAAAATAATCACGCAGATCAACGTTTACAGTACGTTACATTGATTGTGTTGAGTTTAATATGTATCATTACAGCTACATGTGTACCTGGCAACAGAGTGCGCAAAAAAAATGCTGCCTTTTCGTGAGGTCATTTTTAGAAATTTTAACTTTCTATTTTCTTTTAGATGAAAATAGTGGTGTAATACAATTTTAAGAGTACACAATCATTTCAAATTCACAGCAAAACAAAATTCTTGCCTGGCAAAATCTATAAAGATCTAGAAATGCTGTGACATGTTCACAATGAATTTCTTGAATGACATTCAACAGTTATATAATAGGCTCTAATAACACAAGCTTGACCAACAATCATTCAAAAACTGATGACACACACACACACAGATTAAAACAAAAAAGAAGTCAAGGTGATTCTCCTTATATAGATATGTGCCATACTCATCTCACTTTTTGCTGAGAATTCCCAGAAACATCTCATAAAAGTCTCTAGTATCTCTCCTTGATTTATTCCGGCCAAGTGGAAACCTGCGGGCAATCCCATCTTGGGGCTGCAACTCGTCACGCCACTGAGACATTTTTCCCCCCTTGATCAAGGGCAGGTCTGTCTAATGGACTCTCCCCCATGAATTTGTTATTGATGTTGTGTTTGTCTGCTCCATGCATGCTTTTAAAAGGGCAAGACAATGGCTGTGAGTCTTCAAGTGTGCGCTGCACTGGTTGCATGCCGCACATATTGATGTACGTGTATGTGTGCAAGGTCACGCCCGAAGGGGAACATTTTACTGTCCCGGGCGGGGGTCAAAGGGCTGGGCAGGGCAGAGGTGGACATTGTTTCACCGGAATACCGAGGCGCATCGATGCTGCCAGAGGTGGTGCATGGGTTTTAATGGGGATTGCATTTAAAAAAGCTATATGATACAATACTGATAACGTACAAACTTGTACTGATCAAAATGAACTCTAGAAATCTCAATCGAAGTAATTTTGCACAACACTAAAACTTGTTTGGTTCATTTTCCTTCTTGCTCCTCCCTTGGTCCACACTTTCTCTCTTCCTTCCGTACAACTGACCGCGTTCCAGGAGGTGTTTCACTTTAAAGAACCTTCAGTTGATATTAAAGGGAAGATAAACCCCAAGAACAATGAGGATTAAGTGAAAGCAGCAACATTAGTAGAACACATCAGTGAAAGTTTGAAGAAAATCGGACAATCGATGCAAAAGTTATGAGTGGACTACAATATCAAGAAAATACTACAAAAATCCATTTTTCATGAAAATTACAAATTCCATCAACTTGATATTGACATATGTTAAGGGTAGCAATTATTCCCCCTGCTTTCTGAAAGCGGTTGGTCCACTGCTCTTTCATAATTCTAGAAAAGTGAATTTTTGTTGAATATCCTTTATATTTTCTTTGTATTGTTGTCCACTCATACGTCATATCCTCAAGTAGTCTCCTCATCCAGCGGTTCCAACACCAAAACTTTAAAAATTCATAACTTTTGCATCGATTGTCCGATTTTTCTCAAACTTTCACTGATGTGTTCTACTAATGTTGCTGCTTTCACTCAATCCACATTGCTCTTTGGGTTTACCTTCCCTTTAAGAGTTAAAGATCAACCTAAAATCATGGTATGCTGTGCGTGTCTTCAATGATATTCCAACTCCCTAATGTAACCAAACCTGTGAGACTTTGACATGCCGCCATTAACATACAAACTAGAATAGGGGACAAAGGAATTTTGCTGCAAATTTTGATAAAACGTTGAAGTGGATCCTCAACACATTGAATGAAACTGAACAGGGAAACCAACGGCATACCATACTTGTAAGTTGATTTTCACTTTTAAGATTGACCTTTAAATTCTTTGTGAAACGGTGACAGAACATTTGCCTCTGTTGACAATTTCTCTGGTTCCATTCTCTCCCAGGACTTAGGGCTAGGGTTGTGATGGGATATTAGGCTTAGTCTGATGTAAGGATTAGGATTAGGGTGAGGATTATGTTTGTGGGTAGAATTTATGTTTGGCTTAGTGTGCAGACATTTCATAAGAGCAATTGTCGCAGTCTGAGGAAATGTCAAGAAACCTTTTGAAACACCCCCATGTCTCCTCTTTAGTTGATGCTCTTCCTTTCTCCCAGCCCCTGCCTTCTTTCTCTCCCCCTCCCCCCCCCCCTCCCCTTCTCACTTGCATCTCCACTGTCTTCAAAGTTCACATGTCCCTTTCGCATCCCTAGACATTCAAATCCTTTCATAAGCTAGTACAGTGTATATTGTGGAGGCAGGTCATTTACACCTTTCCTCAGAATAATGAAACTGGAAACTTCTTTACGATGGACTGGTAACGAAATACCATAGATTTCACGTGAATATATTTGTTATTCTTGGTACAAAAGGGGAGAGTCTTCCCAACTGACATAGGGTTTGGAATTCAGTTTCACTTCTTTTTTAGCCCATTAAGGCTAGTCCCGAGTACACTCGGGCAAAGGTCTACAGGAAATGCGTGTTACATAGCAAAATCAACCCATCCTCAATGGGTTAAAACCTACAATACACGTGCACAATGAGTCTATGACCAACATTTCTGTCCTGAATTCACGAACATCTGAAATCAAATCCTTGGGTCTAAATTTAGTCTATAGACTAAAAATCAAGTGCAAAAAAGGCACAGGATTCACGTTTGCGCCATCAGCGCACATTCGTTATTGGATGTCTGCTGCCATACACCACACATCAAGCGCATTTATGCAGTAGAAATTTACATAATCCATGGGCTGAATTTAAGCTACTTTTTTTTGCAAATTCCAGTCATGGTGTCCTGAATAGAGCTGAACCTGGTCAGTTCCAAAACTTTCCATACATCTGACGATGATTATTAAAGCTTGTACTATTCTGGTTACCTGGATTTTTACTGTGTATTAGTGTTACCAAGAAACACTGAATGCCAATGCACTTTATTTTTTTCTCTCCTGCTCCTAATGTCTTTCTTTCTTTCTCTCTCTTCATGGGAGTGGATTGGGAAGCGGTACAACAACATCAGCTGAGAACAAGAAGGGCATTATTGCATTCTAAGTTTTGAGCGTAAATCAAAAAGATACAATTTTCATGACATAAAAGGCTCATTTCATCAAAGTGGGTAGATTTATAAGCATTATTCTAAGTATAACCCCTTTGGTTTAGATTTTTTACCATTCTACTGAAATGAAAATATCTAAAATTGATACCATGATGTTTAGAGATTGAGCTCTACAATGTGATACCAATAATTTGATATCCCCCCAAATTGTGAAACCCCCTTCTGGTTCTCAGCCGACGACAATTAAATCTCAATTGAATAGTATTTAAATTCAAATACAAGACAAAGATATGAACACAAGGTAAAAAGAACTGCCCATCAATTATTGAAGTAATATTTTCTTTGTCCTACAGAATATCCTACAATGTATTTTAACACTATAGTTTTCCTATCATGAACATAAACAGTTAATCAGTTCAAATCATTTCCTTCAGTTTAAATAATAATTGTACAGATATTTTCACAAATGAGGAGGTCACAAACATTTTCATGAGATGTTGTTTTCAGTCTAAAGAATTAAAAACAAATTTACTATGAAATTCTGAGAAAAAGGACAATGACTACCATGTGTACTTTATTGGAAAACCATGCCAGAAGAAATTAATGATAAAATTCAAAAGAACCTTCACAGAAGAGTACAAGCACATCTAGAATAGATATCTATAGCTGTCAATGTATTCAGTCCCAATTTCATCCAGATAATGTACTAGCTGCACTTTTTTTTATTAAAAAAAAAAATCTTTTACCCCTTGAAATAGAAAATAGGTAAAATAATATGTATTTTAAGATACAATATTGGCTCATGTCAAGTTACGGTAACCTGCATGTCAAGTATTCATGATGTACAAGTTCTAGTAACAAAGGTGTGCAATGACAATAAACATGGTGTTTCTATGACATGCTGTTACATTTAATACAAAACAATTCTCGCTATCGCCAATGACGTAAAAAGTACCCAGATGTTGATTTAAGCGTCATTTACGGTGCATTATGGGATAGTCCGGTAGCAAAGTCACTTCCATTCGTACGCGCGTGATACGTGACTAATGCTATTTACAGACACAACCGACCGTATTCTACGCGTACTTAATTCCTGTTTTCTCGACTTGAATTACAGCTTTAATATGATTTGAAATTTCTCCATTCTTAAGAAATTGCTGTTAATACGACTATTGGTTGTTGCTGCGAAGCTGCCATGTGTTGTTCGCACAACAATAAATGAAAAAAATCAGCAGAAATAGGACCCTTACTGGCATGCGAGACGTGACGTGGCCGCGTGGGTGAAGTTTGCAGGTGACTCCACAGCACAGTACGTGCACGTGCGACTTACTAGTAGTGGTAGTAGTACTATATTAATAGGTAGTAGGCCTATACTAGTGCCTACGTACATTGTACGTGCTGTACTTACTTGGAAGAAGTTGCTTCGGAGACAGGATAAGTTCGATTTCACTGTTCGTTCCCGATTGTGTTCGCGACATTTCGACAGAGAACAAATAAAAAAAAAAAGATGGGCATTCTATGACGATATCCAGGTGGGTGAATATTTTCCAGCATATTTTCATCATATGCAGAGATGACTGATCTGTGATGTGCACATCAATCGCATGATCAAGCAGTACGCTGTACCAGTTATGTGTTAGCTTATGTTAGCTTACAGTGTACGAGTACGACAGGCCTGGCCACTCGCTGGCTCGGGCGGTACAGCCGCCTACTGTACTAGTATCCGTGGTCAGCGCGGCGCTATAGGTAAGGTACACGTACGCGCACGCTAGCGCTGTGCAAATTATGCTCCGCGCCGGAAGTGCCCTTGCTACCAAGTGCACTAAATCTTGACGAAAAAGCCACATCCGCGTACTTTTTACGTCATTGGCGATAGCGAGAATTAATGGTAATTCTTGTTAAGTCTTTCACTAGTTCATAGCAAATTCTAAGTTACTAATAATATTTTTTTTTTTCACATATTTTGGAGTAACCTCAGGGATCACTAAACATTTTCACTCAAAATTCACTCCAATTTCACTCTAAACTCACTCAATTGTTATTCCCTCCTTCAAGAGTGAACATTTTCACTTGTTTGTTTGTATTTTTTTTTTCTAGAGAGGGAGAGTAGATATGACTGGCACCCCTATCATTATCTGGATGTACTGTAGCTGTCAAGAGCCCCAGTTATGAAAACCATGTTGCACTTGTGTTTGTGATACTTACAATACACAAGGTGAATTATATTTCCAGATCGCTAAGTGTCATTATCTACAAAATATGATCTACAATATGTATGTAAACACAACTTTGTAAAGTCATGTAAAAAAAAAAGAAAGAAGAGAAACAATACTCTATCTATCACCTCAACATTCAGAGAATTCATATCACAGCTGCATGTCTATTATAGAAAGAGATGATGCCATTTACTCTACACACAATGTGATACATTGTGGAAGCCCTACTTCAGTAGATATGAAACTAGTGCTCTGAATCAACACATACTGAATGAGTAGTCTGATGGAGTATGTTCTACGTAGGCATCATTACCACACTCGACAAGAAAAGAAAAAATGACATTCACGAATGAATGAATGCAGCTGAAATAAACGCATAGAGGAACAGCACTGCCGACATACATAACAAGTCATTTATTCAGCATCGCTATCTGGCCCAGTCAATGAACGTGGAATCCGAAAAGGCTCTACAGAGATTCCGGTAATGAAGTCAAGATACGTGTACATGATGTATGGGAGGCACCTGTCAATCATATTCTTGTTACACTGGCATCCTTCCCACTTTGCCTCCTACCCCACCCCTCCTCCTCTCCTTCTTCACCCCACCCTATCCTAACTACCCCCATCCCCCCCACCACATACACACACTCACTCTCAGCAGCACATAATCAGTCAGTCAAAATACATTTTACCAACTGAAATGCAATGCACATTGCTAAGTAGCCAATTAGGAGTATATGCAGATGTTCTGACCCACTTACCTTCGTAGTCTAGCGCAGGACCATCGCTACCTCGATAGGCAGAGAGAGGGGGAGAGAGAGAGGGCAGACGTCGTGAGCGCAGCGGAGCCAACGTTTCTGACTCCTTTGGCAAGATAAAGCAAACAGTGTTCACTCTAATGGAGCATTCCAGCGTTGGGCTCTCGTAAGATCCCAGCTCCCCTCTGTCTTTCCACATTTTCGGAGCACTAGCGCGACGCCATCGCGCCCCAATCCACATTTGCGACTTTCCACGGTTCCCCCAAAGTGACCTCCTTTCACAAAGCCAGACATGAATATATTAGCCAGACACAAAAGATCCCCAAGAAAGTCAAGCAAGAACAGGAGCGAACAGATCCCCCAACGAGATAATGGGACCAAATATGTTGACGGCCAGTTTGCTTAGCATTTCAAATGGTGTGATAATTTGATATAAATTTTCCAGAGCTATTACCAAATCAAATTCACGCTTTTTTTCTCTGCCCCCTCTTCGTAAATCTGTGTGCCCCCCTTACTGTCTTTGGGCTCCTCCACATTGCTTTGGACTGCATTTGCATGACTTGCCCCGGATTTGATTTACTCTACTGCGCAGTAGCGCCCAACGTGAGCGGTGGATGCAGTGTGTATCAAGGGAGTGAGGCATAGCATAGTGGCTCCATAGTTATGCATCTGTGTGTGTGTGTATGTGTGATGTCTGTGTACTCAGAAATTTGCAAGTGTGTGTATGTGTGTGTGTGTGTGTTTGTGTGTGTGTGTGTGTGTGTATGTGTGCATGTGAGTAAGCGTATGCATGATGGCGCTAGTGGTTGTGTGAAATACCCAGCACCGCTGCACTTGACATTTTCTCCCTCACCTGCACGGCTGTGATGAGTTGAGTCTGCACGGCGGAGGGAGCGGTGACGATTCCCGCAATGCCCGGCTCGCTTTTGACCTTTGTCTGTGCAAAGCTAGGATTGGTGGCCGTCACATCCATAATTAATGAGCAGTCATTGCCTCAGGTGCCTGCAGCCAACTGGGATGGGAGAGAGAAAGAGATGAAAAGAGTGAGAACAAAAACAAACAAAACAAACAATAAAAGAGAAGCAACAGAAAGAGGTGCAACAATAAATGGGTATGAAAGAAAAAGAGATATGTCAAGATAGTAATATAAGAATGATGGGTCCACACAAGAACAAAAATGAGAAAAAGAGGAAAAACATCTAGACCTCTTATTCAATTCTTTCTTTCTTTTTCTGCTCATACCAGTATGAGCTAAAGAGACATGAATAATAACAGAAAGACAAGAGAAAAGAGACATAAATAAACACTGAGAATGAAAGAGAAAAAGATGTATTAGATACCATGTTAAAATGAAGGAATAAAGTCTCAAACTATATAAACATACAAACTATATAAGCGTTGGAAAAAGCTATGAGGGGAACAGAGCCATATTAATGAGAGAAAGGTAAAGATAAACAAAAAGTACAGACAGTAAAGAGAGAAAAAAAATTAAATGGAAAAGACAGCCCTACAAACTAATACCAGACAGTACTAAAGGAGACAAAGAGATGTGAAAATGGTATTTATAGTGTGGACATATAATGTAAACACAAACACACACACACACACACACAAATACAGACACAAAAACAAAAGGAACAACAACAACAATGAAATATAGGGGATGAGATGAAAAGAAAAGAAAGAGTGATCCAGAATCCAAAATGTTATGGAGTTTAACTGCAAAAGATACGGAAAGGGAGAAGGACAGGACAAATGGATGGATATGGATATTGGAGGATCAAAGATATAACATCCCCCCCCCCCAACACACACATAGAAAGTGAAATAATTTGCAGAAATACACAACACTATATATCCCACATATATTGTGAGCATAATAACATGGGATGTCAATATTTCATAAGACAATTTTGCAGGTGGTTAAATCATTGAAAAAAAATACTACAATGTATACCACGTCTGATACTGATGTTCCAACATGAAAAAGGGTAAACATCACTTTCCTGTCACTGGCAAAAATCTGTAATATAGTCATAGACTTTCAAAACTTTGTTTATAAAATACATGTAAAACCACCATGACGAAAATACCTGGTGAACACACGAAAACATATCGATGACATTTGTACTCAAAGACTATTATTAAACAGTAAAACATGGCCTACCCAATGCAGAGCCTGAAACCGTTTACAAACTCAAATGATTACAAAATTAGACTGTTAATGGGAAAGGGGACAGAAAATTGAGAGTCGTTTTCCTATTCATTACTGGTCTGCAGAATGTCACTGATGATGAGGTCATGCAGATTAGAGATGGACTAAAAATATCCACAAGAATTAGACACATGAAACAGATGAGAGAGAGAGAGAGATTCAGAACCATTTGAACTGATTTCATCTCCTGACAGAAATATAAAATCAGTGGCAGATCCAGAGGGGGGCGCACAGGGCACGTGCCCCCTCGTTATTTTTGGTTAAAACAAAATAAAAAGAAAAAAATGGGGGGTGCGTATGCCCCCCTTATTTTTGTAAAGGCACACCAATGCGTATGCAAATGTTGCAATTTACTGGAGGGTAAACAGAATTCAATCTTATGCGCGTCTTTATTTGTACGTCTTGAAACCAGCATGTTAAAAACAACAACCAAAAAATCATGTTGCTTGCGTCTCCCCTTTATGGAATTCCTGGATCCACCCCTGAAAATCCATGAAACAAAGCATGAGAAGGAAACAATTCTATAAAGGACTGATGAAGTTCCCTATTGGGAGTTTAAATGGATGTGGAGAAACACTTTCAAACATACCAAAGTTTGGAGTAAATACCATGCCAGTATTAACCTGTTTCAACAATGGTTTAACTTCTAATAACATAATATTCTGTCTATGAGAAATTTAGGGTAGAAGGGTCTATCCAGTTTATACTCACAAATGTTCACTTTTTGCAGCATTTGACAACAATATACAGTTTTAAATGTCATTTCATTTTAAAGATTAATATTTACTAAATACCAGAGACAGGTAGCACAAAGGACCATGCCAATCATTTTTCTTTTCATCAAAATATTTTTAAACAATGGCTGACAGTCAAATATCTCAACTAATACAAGATAAAATGATTAAAACAAAGTGCACAGATATAGCACAGATAAAGCCCTGTGAGTGATGGGATTGATAGGAAATGATCTTCAGTAGATGTGGATATAATGCCAGGCTTTTCAAACAACTCTGTTTCATTAACATCCTTCCCTCTGCCAAGAGGAAAAGTTATAGTAGAGGTGGGCTATAGAGGGTCAATTTTTGGTCACATTTTCAGAACATGCTCATCACACCTTAGTTTGATGACTTTGTGCCTACTGATACCATTTTTGAAAAAAAGAACGAAAAAAATGCGAAATCCAGGGTGCCCCGGCCAAAATCGTTAAAAATCCAAGATGGCCGCCATTTCGGCTTAAAAAAGACATTTTTTGCTATAACTCGGCTATTTTTGGTCAATTGTGATGGTTTTGGTGTCTAACCCCATGTTTTAGGGGTCAAGGAAGTGGATTATAATAATAATTTTAGTGTAAAACCAGATCTTCCACATGATACTAACCTTTTTTCCATATTTAAGGTTAGATTTTCCTTGTCCTTTACCCCTACCCCAACCGCCATTTTTTGCACTTTTTTCTGTATTTTTTTCAAGTCGTGTTGACTACCATACTCTTAATATCAAGTTCTAGCTATCAATCTGGTGTTTTCTACAGCAAGAAATACAAATAACTTACGTTATACGTGTATGTGTCATGCAGGTACCGGTATGTGGCTGGTGCATTCAGGATGCATGGTCACTGTGAAGCCAGTGTCTACTTTATGGTATCTGCTTTATTAACATTTGGTCTTTAGACGTGTAGTCAAACTCTGTATTGTACAGTTCTACTGTAACTTTCAGTTACAGAGAGTGAGATGATGACTCTACCATTATGATGCTATAGATGTGAGGAACATACATTGTACATAACATTTGTTTGTCATAGAACTGGTTGGATAATCACTCAAATGCTATCAAATTTCCCATGAAACGTGAGGACTCTTGCTTTATAAAAGTACAGCAATATACCATACATGGTAGGGAAAAGCAGCCATGAGAAATAAGGGACCAAGTGGTGATGGAGAAACACAAAAACTAGGCTAAAAGATGAAAAAATGACTGAGTTATGGTAAAAAATGTGTTTTCTAGGCAAGACGGTAGATACAATGTACATCATCCAGTCAAGTACCTTTGTGCAGGACAATTGGCATACATAGAAGGCTTATTCAAGTCATTTTACAAAATTGTACACCTATAGTAGAATTGTACACTTTGACTATTGTTGAAGTCTAATGACCAAATGTCAATGGGCACCATAAAGCAGATACAGTATTAGCACTGGCTGCACAGTTACCATGCATCCTGAATGTACCAGCCACATACCGGTATCTGCATGACACATACACATATAACGTAAGTTATTTGTATATTTCTTGTTGTATCGTTGGTAGAAAATACCAGATAGATGAGCTAGAACTTGTTATTAAGAGTATGGTAGATAACATGACTTTAAAAAAATACAGAAAAAAGTGCAAAAATGGCGGGTGGGGTAGGGGTTAAAGGACAAGGAAAATTTAACTCTAAATATGGGAAAAAGGTTAGTATCATGTGGAAGATCTGGTTTTACACTAAAATCATCATTATATTCCATTTCCTTGACCCCTAAAACATGGGGTTAGACACCAAAACTATCACAATTGACCAAAAAATAGCCGAGTTATAGCCAAAAATGTCTTTTTAAAGCCGAAACGGCGGCCATCTTGGATTTTTAACGATTTCGGCCGGGGCACCCTGGATTTCGCATTTTTTTCGTTCTTTTTTTCAAAAATGGTATCAGTAGGCACAAAGTCATCAAACTAAGGTGTGATGAGCATGTTCTGAAAATGTCACCCTCTATAGCCCACCTCTAGTTATAGGAATAATTTATGTTGAGAGCAAGTCAAAGATGGCAAAGTTTTATCAAAATGGAGAAACTGTCTTCTCCTTTGAACCCCCCCCCCCAAAAAAAAAAATGCATTTCCAATATTGAAAAATCTTTGGCTGACATACATTTGTGGCTGCATGGTGAGTACCTTCACTATTTTTATTACTTCGCTTGAGGGAAAAAAAAAGAAAAAAAAAAGAAAAAGTTGCAACCAAGTTATCATACCAGAAATGAACTTTTACATGCCTGTAGATGATGAGAGTTGCTTTTCAGCTGTATTTTCTTTCAATGTATACCACAATTACCCAGGCATGGTTAATATCAATTAATATTACATTAAATTCTTGGATAATCTACATGGAATTAAAGGAAAACTAGGCAATCTATACTGCAAACACTTGGCAGTAATGAAGTATGATGATTGCCAAAATCAGTACATGCTTACACTTTATTTTTCGTTGAATGTCGACACAAAGCCATTATGGAATACAGCAACATTTGTTACAATGTACATGTTTGCTTAAATCGAATTTACCCTTTAAACACTGAAGATATTCCAGTGACAAGTATTCTAAAAGACCTTCTAACATCTTCATCAAGATCTGGCAGATAGCCTTTCACATTTTTTTTTTTCATGTTTGCTCTGAGGATCACTCAAATATACAATTTTTTTTTTTTTAATGCCACTGGATATAGTAGGACTAAGGTCACACTTGTAATAAGATAACCTGAGAAAGAAATTTTTAGAAATTCTATCATTTTGACAAGGTATGACTCTTGCTGGGAACAATATGATTGGGTTGACATAAATTTGCAAACATAGAATGCCTGTAATCCAAACATGAGAAATACACTAGTGAACTGATACCACTGCTGGGAGTAGTTGATTTGTGTGGATTTCCTTGTACAATACAAATAATCTAGGCTTTGACATACATCTGACAAAAGAGTTGTATACATGAATACACACATTTTTTTTCTCCCTGCTCTAAGTTTAGAGATGAACAATACACCAGGAATTCAGGAGTTACAAGCTTTAGCTCAAAGCACGAATGAGATGGATAGCGGTTTCTCTCGGATTACGCTCGTCGACCGAAAGCAAACACTGCAATTAAAAGCTCTGGTTACAGCGCCAGTGCGGTGGTCGCAGCCTGGTGGTATCGAGTGAGCCATGGACAAGAATCTTTGCCTTTGGATACAGAGCAGAAGCCGAGACAATGCGCCAGAGTTAAGATATACCCCTTGCACCCCACCCACCCCTTGCCTTTTATTTTCCTGTCGTCCTCTCTTGTAAACCTATGTGTCCTCACGCAAATTACACATGTAGCCGACAGCAACTGACCCACATTATACATTGTTATCTCTGAAACTTCTTTCATATGAACCCCGTACCCCATGCCCCCACCCGCCCCCACCATAGCACGCTCCATTCTTTACTATCTCATCTCTAGGATCCTGTTGCTTTGAGCAACACAATGTACGTGGCATCTACTGCGGCAACAGCCAATCTGCTTTCAGGATTTCCACTTCTTACCATGGTAACTGCTCCTACAATGTATGAGGGAAAAGGTTTTTTTTTTTTTTCTTTTTTTTTTTTCCTGGCAATAGGCTAATGGGGCACAGGTCAAGTCTTCAACCCTTCCTATATCTACAATTTGTATTCTGTGTCATTTTAAAAAGGGCTCTCATCTTCTACTAACCGTACTGTAAAAGTGGAAATTTTCGCGGTGTTGAAGTTTTTGCGCATTTCGCGCAATCCGAAATCACGCAAAAATATAAGCACGCAAATATTTTTGCTTGCCATATGTTCCAGTAGTTGATGTCTGGATTCCGCGGAATTAAAAACACGCGACATTCTTCTTACCCAGCCGAGCGCGAAAAATTAGTCGTTCGAAAATATCCACTTTTACACTAGTCAGTCTATCAATTCTAGTCATTTCCTACCATTCAGAAAAACATGCACACAGACACACACACATGCACAATCAGACACATAAAAATGCTCATACACAAGCACACACAATCAGAGGGTAATGCAAGAGAATGCATATAATGTACAAACACACACAGTCAGACAAGTAGAAACACAGAAATGCACACACAGAAAAATATACACACAATCTGAACACAGACCCCATCAAGATAGACCCACACCTTCCCAAATCGATCACTTCTGCGTATCATTTGCACAGCTCCGCACCTCAGATTTCTACTCATGTGATTGGAATCTCGATGGGACATTTGATACAGGTGGATGGATGGATTACAATGCTAAAAAAGGTGTCAAACCCACATCATATAGTATGAAAACCATACCTTCACATTGTATGATACATTGTCTTTAAAAAGAAATGTGAATGAATGCCATTATCTAAGGATGAATCTGTTCAGACTACCCAAATGCCAATTGAATTAATGGTACAGGGGGGGGGGGGGACCAATCATTATACGGCACCTCATGACTAGTCATCCATACTCTTTTCCACACACACACACACACACACACACACACACACACAAGACAACTGCCTGACTAAAAAACTGGGAAACCATTCATATACAAATGTACTCCTTCACTAATTTCTTCATTTATCATTACACACACACACACACATAATGGCAAATTAAGAAATGCATGCTTATTGCAATTTATGCACTTGAGGCACATATAAGATATTTACTGTTTGATAACTCAAACTGACTGACCTCATCCAGACTAAACTTTCTTTAAAACAAAGAAAATCAAACTTCATTGCTTGTTGAGATAGAGAGAGAGAGAGAGAGAGAGAGAAGAGAAGACAGAGAAAATCCTTATCAACTATTAATGGATTTCTACCACTGTACTTCACTCAGCTCCTGAACAAATGATGGCATGTTTCCTAACAAAAGGACTTCCCTTGAGCTAACACCGAAATTGACACAAATTCGGTATCGGTTCATGATGTGTGGACTCACAGGGCAAAAGCACATAGAAATCATATCTTTCACTTAACTATCTTCCTGCCTTGAATCTTATTAGGTAGAGGGCTGTATCCACTCATATTCTTCTTCTCAAGGACAGTGCAGATTTCTTGCACAATTTGCAGAGTCAACAGAATCTATCTGTCAGCATTCCCCCAAAGGAAAAAAAATCAAATGAGGTAAAAATGAGTCTTCAGTGTGACAAATGCACTTTCTTCCTCTTTCTCACATTCTAAATCATCTCTTTCAAATGTGATCAAACAAAGCTGGATGGGAAGGTTACCCTGATGCATTGCAAATCTGCATCTAGCATTTAAGCAAGCTCCTTACCCTCAATCTTGATTTTTACCAGCTCTGGGTACCTATCCACTCTTGTTCATGAGCACTTGAACTTTGCCGTCATATTTTGATACATGTATTTTGATATATGATTATGATAATGGGATAATAGCACACATTTGAATAAGAAAATCAGGGAAATTAGAAATTTAATCCCTATGAGACAGAGGTAAAAACAAAACAAAAACAAAAACAAAAATGTGACGATGACAACAACACCTGAAATTCTGGGAAATAGAAGAGATCAATTACATGTAATATGCCAACAGCTACAACTAGAAATATCACTTAAGGTGATTAATACCCCCGCCCCGTGACGACAGTCTTACCCAAGGAATGATCTTTCCTTGATCTTCTGCCATTTAAATGCCGTTACCATGGCAACGCAGCTTCCGACAAGTCCGAAAAATATGTCTTCCACATCTTCCCACCAAGACTATTGTGTGTGCCACATTTCATAAGCTTTTGTCAAAAACTGAGGAAGTACTTCAATCCACAAGATCTTTCCTTGATCTTCCGCCATTAATACGCCGTTACCATGGCAACGCAGCTTCCAACATGTCCAAAAAATATGTCTTGCACATCTTCCCACCAAGACCAATGTGTGTGCCACATTTCATGAGCTTCAGTCGAATACAGAGGAAGTAGTTTAATCCGCAAGATCTTTCCTTGATCTTCTGCCATTTATATGCCGTTACCATGGCAACGCAGCTTCCGACACGTCCGAAAAATATGTCTTCCACATCTTCCCACCATGATCAAGGTGTGAGCCACATTTCATAAGTTTTGGTCAAAAAACTGAGGAAGTGGTTAAATCCGCAAGATCTTTCCTTGATCTTCTGCCATTAATATGCCGTTACCATGGCAACGTACTTTCGGGTACTGTCAAAAAATGTGCCTTGCACATCTACAACCAAAGGCACACATCTGTACCAAGTTTCATGGAAATTGGGCAAAAACTGAGGAAGTAATTTGCAACACAAAATTTTCCATCATTTTGGCTCATAATATGTGAGCTGTTACCATGGCAACATACTTTTTGTCACTGTCAAGAAATGTGTCATGCTGACCTATATCCTAAGACAAACATTCAATATGAATTCCATGAGAATTGGAAAAACACTGATGAAGCAGTTTTGCCATGAAGCATTTTGCCCTATATTTTACCAATAACATGCCGTTACCATGGCAACGCACTTTTTGCCACTGCGGAAATATGTGTCTTGCACATTAACATATTCAGATGAACATCTGTACCTAATTTCATAAAAATTTATCAAAAACTGTGGGAGGAGTTCGCGACGCAAGATTTGTACCCATTTTTGCCCATAATATGCTGTTACCATGGCAACGTACTTTTGGGTACTGTCAAAAAATACGTCTTGCACATCTACAACCCAAGGCACACATCTGTGGCAAGTTTTATGGGAATCGGTTGAAAACTGAGGAAGTAGTTCGCGACGCAAGATTTGCAACGGACCGACCGCCGGACCGACCGCCCGACCGCCCGACCGTCCGCTGATTCCTATATACCCCCTTCAAACTTCGTTTGGCGGGGGTATAAATATCAGAATTCTAGTCAGGGTCATTAAACTAGGGAACAACAGGGAATAATTTTTTGGATCAATCATCATTTGAAACAACACTGCAAAAATCACTCCAAATTGCAAAGAATCACTTGACTCACTGGATGACAGTTCATATGAAAGATAAGAACCTACCACAGTGAAATTTAATGCCAGAATGAGGCTCTAATACAAAATCCTTCAAAATACACAATGTAAACTGCTTTACGACAACAAAACAAATCTGGGCCCTGTTTTTATCAAAATATATAATCGATTATAGATTTTCTTAACACACAGGCTGCCATAGACTTGTGATAGAAATCAACTACAGTTGCGACGTCGACTAAAGTCGACGTCGCATATGTCGAATAATCGCTTAAGTCGAAGATTTTAAAAAGTCCCGATTTTTCCCCATTGACTTACGTGTATTAATTCACTCACAAGTCAAATTTTTTAAGTCGAATACTCGCCTAAGTCGATGAAATTTCAAGAACACTTTCACGGAAAACCACTGAATTCACTGTGCCTAAGTCGAATAAGATTTTATTGTGTAATAAATCACTGTCAAAATCACGAGACGCCAGTTTTTGTGTACATACAGTACTGTATATACCATAAGAAACTTTGCGTTAATAAACATTAACGTTTCATTAACGCAAGCGGTTTCACCTGAATCGTTAGTAACGCAAACTAACGATCGGGAAAAGTAACGTTTGTAGTAACGATCCCAAGCGCAAATTAACGATGTTTCGTTGACATTAACGATAGGTAACGCAAGAACTTGGTTTCCGTTACCCAGACCTGGTGAAAGGACGACGTAGCCCCTGCCGAGTGTAGCGATCTATGCCTTATACTTAGCGGAGTCTTTTCGCGAATGGCTTAATATGCGAGCGGGGTCACCAAAAACGCATGCCGGGCCACCAAAAAAAGCCGGATGTTTGCCTTCAGTTTTGGATATGAACAGCGGTAACAATCGGCTCCATAAGATGCTAGAATAAATGTCAGATGTTTGCTCTTAATTTTGAAAATGAATATCGGTAATATTCGACTCTGTATAATACTAAAATAAATGTCGGATGTTTGCTTATACTTTTGGAAATTAATAATGGTAAAATTCATTTCCGTACGGTGCTGAAATTAATGTCAGATATTTGATTTTGCGTTCGGAAATGAATAAGGATAAAATACGGCTCCGGAAGATGCTGAAATAAATGCCGGATGTTGACTTTTACATTCGAAAGTAAATAACAATAACATTCATCTCCGGAAGATGCTAAAGTAATGTCGAATTATCCCTTTGACGTTCGGAAATGAATAACAATAATAATCAACTTCGTACGACGATGAGATAGTAAATAACAATAACATTCGGCTCCAGAAGATGCTAAAATAAATGTCAGATGATTGTTTTTACGTTCCGAAGTGAATACATGTAGCAGTAATATTCTTCTCCATACGATGGTATATAACTGTCGGATGTTTGCTTTTAAATTTCGAAATGAATAACAGTAATATTAAGCTGCGTTTGATGGTAAAGTTAATGTTTGATATTTGCTTTGACGTTCGGAAATGAATAACAATAGTATTCAACTCTGTCCGATGATAAAATAAATGTCTGATGTTTGCTTTTATGTTCGAAAGTAAATAGCAATAACATTCGGCTCCGGAAGATGCTAAAATAAATGTTGAATGTTTGCTTTGACGTTCTGAAATGAATAACAATAACATTCAATTCCGTACGATGATGTAATAAATGCCGAATGTTCGCTTTTTTTACGTTCGAAAGTAAATAGCATGTAACATTCGGCTCAGGAAGATGCCAAAATAAATGTCAGATGATTGCTCTTACGTTCGGAAGTGAATAGCAGTAACATTCTGCTTCATAATTAAGATGCTAAAATAAATATCAGACATTTGCTATTTAACATTTCGAAATGAATAACAATAACATTCAGCTGCGTTTGATGGTAAAGTAAATGTCGGATATCTGCCTTGACGTTCGAATATGAAAAACAGTACAACATTCGGCTCCTAACGATACTGAAATAATTGTTAGATAATTCATTTCACTTTCGGAAGTGGACAGCAGTAACATTCGGCTCCTTACGATCATAAAATAATTGTCGGGTGTTTGCTTTTGAATTTGGAGATCGAATAACGGTAATATTCTGCTCCGTGCGATGCTGAAGTAACAGATTGTTTCTTTTACATTTTGAAATGATTAACGGTATCAATCAGCTCAGATGATGAAATAAAAAGCGGATGTTTGCTTTCACGTTCGGAAATGAATAAGGATGATATTCAGCTCCGTAAAATCCTAGAATGAATGTCAGTTGCTTGTTTTTACATTTGAAAATGATTAGCGGTAACATTCGGCTCCGGAAGGTGTAAATGGTGGATGATTGCTTTTACAATCAGAAATAAATAACGGTCACTTTCGGCTTTTTACGATGCTAAAACAAATGTCGGATGTTTACAAAAGTCTGCAAATGCTCCCACTTTCTCATTTCAAACGTAAATTTTGACCACGTAAATACGCATCAACTCTTATAATACTCAATAAGCCTATTTGCTAAATCTTAGAACTCAGAATAACGGTATAAGATGATTAAATTTTCTATTTATTTATTTTAGACGTGGGTACCGTCCTGTATCACTTCAGTAATACTTAATATTTATTTTTCTATGTTTAGTAGGACCGATTTAGTTTTGGTTGTTTTTTTTTTTCGGGCCAGCAAAAAATAAAAATCAATCATTTTGGTGGCCCGATCGGGCCACCAAAATAAAAGTTATTGTGGAGCCCTGGCCTGCATCAATGTGGATAAAGTGTCTTGCTGAAGGGCAAATATCGGGCACACCGCTCCAGCTCTCGGCTCCAGAGTAGACAACATACATGTACATTATACATGTGTACGCGTGGTGTAACTGTAAGTCGATTTTTTTCGACTTACGCACAAGTCGAAACTCGCCTAAATCGATGTGTTTTGCTCAGTCCCGAGAAGATCGACTTATGCGAGTTTAACTGTATATAAACTCTTCATGAAACAGGGCCCTGGTATGATCTATTACAAGGAAATAGTTAATCTTTGTTGATGTGCTACCCTTTGGCACAAGAAATCTGATAATCTCTTTAACCCTTTCTATTCCAGGGACTTTGGACAGAGCATACAATGCCAAGAGGTTTTCTGTGTCAATTGGCACTCAAAGCCCCATCAGGGTTAATGAATTACAGACTATCTCTGAAATCAACTATGTGAAACACATTGTACTAGTCTACGATGTTCAATTGAAACCAATTGCACCCTATAGGTAGTTTTTCAAAAGCACAGCTTGCAAATAAGTTTTCAAGAAACATAATGTACAGATAACATTTCCTTGACCTCTCAGCACATCACAAAGTACATGTATGTATATCAATGTACTAAGCTCTTAGAATGTTTGTATGTAATTGTAGTATTACAATCGAAAGAGCCGGATACTAATTCATACAATTGTGTATTAAAGACTTATCATTACCTGTCCCTACAAATTTGTTTCCATCAACTGAAAGTGACATACACTGGAGAACATTTTTCATCACTTGATTTTTGTAGCATTTAAAGACAAACAAACAAACAAACATATACATGTACATAGATCTATTAAGAGAGAGAGAGAAAAAAAGGAATACGAAATCCCACTCTGCACTTAGCTGGCAAGACACAAAATTCATGTCTTCCTCTTGGCCACAGTATTGACTTCAGTTTGAGAAGGGCAACCCCCAGAGTACAGTGCCCAAAGCCTCAGAGGGCAAATTAGGTCCACGAATCCCCCAGATATAAGGCACACATTCCCACACATCTCCCTACATCTACATCTAACAAAGATGAATTGGCAAAAACCTTAAAATAACAGGGAGATGCATTAAGTTTGAGAAGAATACACACACACAAGTCATGTAGATGTGCGCATTATACTCCGCACGGCTGCATGTTCGCGCAGCTGGAGTACCTGTACGATTGCAAGCCTTTCCCGTCCCCCCTCGGCCGCCCCAAGCGCGGGCCTCTTTTCAATCAATGGCAATATATGGACATTCTATGATTCAATGTCCGATGCATTTTACGGCCAGATGGAGGTGATAGAAAGAGACAAAGTCTGGAATGTAAAAAGGGTGAGGGGGCTTGGGAGCTCATGGATGCCAAACTGCTTTTAAAGGACAAGATTAACTTTCGCTTTGCCCACTTCTTGCGGATTCTCGAGAGGGGATGGTGTGCCATCCTGTCTTTCCGTCGGCACTAAAGTCCACGGGTGCCTTTTCAATGACATGCTTGGTCATTACTCCTCCCTAATAATTCACTGACCTATAAACACATTTATGAAAGTAAAACATATGTGGATCCAACCAATTTGAAATCACAATGCCCATACCCTGCCCTGTTCCTCATTTATGTTCTAAATAATCTTTTCACTTTTCTTGATTTTGGCTTGTCTGGAATGGAGTCGAGCTGCAAATTATCACTTATCCAATGGCTATTCCCCTTTGACCCAAGTGCCATATGATATGTAGACACATCTCCACATTCCTAATATCCATTCCAGTGATCTACGCTGTCCTATCACACCTTGTTTACAACATCTTTCTCTTTTTGGTTTTGTGTTCTCGAAAATCCTCATTTCTACTCCTTTGCCTATCAGTTGTGGGAGGAAAAAAAAATGTTCTAGAATGCAAGAAGAAATTTAAGCTACAATCGTGGCAATTTCACTGCATTAAACATTAGAATATTATACAGGTACAGCACAGTCAAGTGAAAGCAACAAATGGGTTGGGTTCCTCATCGTATCATTTTCTTTTACGGGGGGGGGGGGGGTGTATGGAGAGAAGAAACTGCACAGACTTTATTGGCTTATCAGAAAATACAGAGATTATCTTAAACAGGGAAGATAGAATTATATGTGGAAAAAATAAATCTTATAATTTTGTATGTATATTTGAGAGTCACATGACTCAGGGCTTTCCACTGATATCACTTATGATTTGTTGAAAGAGTACATTTCATCAATTACTGTAAAAGTGGATATTTTTGCGCAACTAATTTTTCACGCTTGCCTGGGTTATTAAAGAAGAGTTTCGCGTGTTTCTAATTCCGCGGAATCCAGACATCAACTACTTGAACAGATGGCAAGCTAGTTTCGGATTGCGCGACATGCGCGAAAATTTCAACTTTTACAGTAAAAGGTACGGAAGCTGGCAACCAGACAGACACAGTATTGAGAAAATGAGCCTTCAAGTTAGATGCAGTCAAGCAGGTATGTTAGTTAGGCATCATAGGACAACAAGAAGCAAAATAGTAACACGCTCAATGAAAACCACAGTCAAATATAGTTTGAAAATAAATTTTGATATTCAAACACTCAAACACCTTCTATTCCTGCACAAGTAATCATTAAAATCTCTGATCTTTTTATTTCTTTGAAAGAACACCTCATTTGAAAGGAGTCTTTTCAGCTTTGATGCTTGCGATTTTTTATTAGCAACCAAAGAGAACAGCACTCTGCAGTTGAGATTAGTGAAAACTCAAATCATGCTATTTGTAGAGCTATGTACTCAAACGACCCTCTGGAAATAGAAAACTGCTGGGAAACTGAAAAAAAAACCCAAATAAATGAAGCTTTAAAAAAAAGTAAGAAAAAGAGACCACAATCATGTTACACTGATCATGTGTCTGGGACTAAGGAAAATATACATAAAAACTATCATTCAAGGACTTGCCATTTCTGTTTCTGCATTGTCTTTTTTTTTTTTTGTGGTCAATTTGATGTTTCGTCTGTCTGCATTTGAGCTACACATACTGTCAATGAATGGTGCATGTTTTCACTGCATAATATTGCAGTCTGGCTTCAAAATTGACAGTGTCAATATATGCAACAAAGACTTCTATTGAACGTGTGCATTAAACTTCCAATTTCATAAACCCTGGATGACATCTATTTCTGTTCATTAACTGTGTCTCATAATGAATACAGGCAGTTCATTTCCACGATTTGCCATTTATTACAGTCTGTGCCGCTTGAATCTCTTGCAACAAGAAACAGTTCTGCACAGCAGATACACAATTGAAAAAAAAAAAACACACAAAAGACTTTCTAAATGCAATGTACACTTGGAAGCCGTCGGATGGAAAGTTGTTATATCCACTGAAATCTTTGTGAATAGAATTTTGGATTTTGACAGAATGGCAAACAAAGTGACTATAAAGTGACTAAAGCTCATTGAAAAAATATTCATAAAAAGGATGTTACTTTTGAATGATAGGTCTATGAATCATTTACTTGAAAGTATTGCACACAGAAGATAATACACTAAATATTCACACTGGAACAGTCACATTCATAATTCAACCGACATAATATATCTGAAAAGAAAGTGCCTTCTCAAGCGAGCCTCCAAATTCCTTCAAATTTTATCAACAGAGGATGCCTTTTTCCTATTATCTAATCTTGCCAAAAATTTGAAATCATGTAAAAAAGCAGTGCTCAATATTATAAATGCAATCACTTTAAATACAATATAGAGATTATCTTTGTTTCTCTTCTTTTCCTATTTTTTTTTTTTTAAGGCTGAAGTAGGGCATGTTCATTCATGAAATTCCATTCGTATCGAAGGATCATGTTTTTCCTCTCAACATCTCGTTGCTCATCACAAAATGTAACACATTATGCAGGGCTGCACACTGGCGCCGGTCCGACGGTCAAGACCGGCAAAAGTCACTGTCGGACCGGTAACTTTTCAGGAAATTCACAAGTTACCGGTCCGACATGACCAGTAAAAAAAAAAAAGCATTGGCGGGGTCAGTAGAAAGAAAAAGATCAGCCCCGATCAGGGAGAAACAGAATGCAAGATATCGCATTGTTCAACACGTTTTACGCAAGTTTTCGAATATGTCTACCGGTGCAATTTGTAAAGTAAACATACAATTGTATATTAGTTTTGAGCACTATAGCAGTGGACCAGTTATTCGCGCTCGCTTGCGCATTGGCGCTGCTCACGCACTGCCATGCTATGCAATACATGCAAAGGATGCAATGTACGGTACAATGTAACTGTTGAAATGCATGATTGTTTCCCCGATCCCGTTTTGTTTGTTCGTTTGCTTGCGATCGACGGTCATGCCAGACAAGAAGCATTGATAGAAGCGCACGCATTTCTGGGTCATTTTACTCATGATTTTTTTTTTTTTTTAACGCAAGATCGATCCGATCCCGGCTTCGCAGCTGCGTGGCAGTTGACATGTTAGAACTATTTTACTTGAGCCGATTTTTAGAAAAAGTAAAAACATATTCTATATTCAGCGATACAGTAAATGAATATTTTCATTCGTTCAGAATGGTCTCACAATGAAGATAGGCGCGAAAAGGATCACGAAATCGGCCCTTAAAAAAATGTAAAGAGATAATACAAGGGAGAAAAAAAAATCATGAAATCATCGCAGTCCCGCTTACATATTTCAGGTAGAAATCGTCCCAAAAAGGATCATGAATTCGGCCGCGTCGTACACCTTTCAAAAGCTCATACAAGTACGAAATGCGAAGAGATTATAGAGGAGGAAAAAAAATAAGGACATATTAATTTGGTGCGTGCATCATAAAAGATTACAGCCGAATAACAATTCATGAAATCAACGCAAACCCGTTGAAATTTGAGGAAATAAATAGGCGCAAAAAAGATCTTGAATCCAGTCCTGCATGCCGTGTCGGTTATCAAAAACGCATGCACAAATGCAACGAGATTATCGGGAGAAAAATAAAGGACACATTTTTACCCTTCTGGTGCGTGCATTACAAAAGATTACATCCGAAGTAATCCATGAATTCGCCACAATCCCGCTGATATTTGAGGTAGAAATAGACGCAAAAAGGATCGTGAATTCGGCCGTGTCGTCTACCTTTTAACAACTCATGTACTAAATGGTAGGAGATTAGCGGGATAAAAATAATGTACACATTTTCAACCCCTTTTGGCGCTTGCATCATATAGATTACAGCCAAAGAGTAATTCATGAAATTATTGCAATCCCGTTGAAATTTGAGTAAACAATAATAGGCGCAAAAGAATCTCGAATTCGGCCCTGCGTGCATTGTATAATTTTGAAAACGCATTCACAAATGTGAAGAGATTATCGGGAGAAAAATAAAGAACTTATTTTCAACCCTTCTGTCGCGTGTATCACAAAAGATTACAGCCGAAATAATTAATGAAATATCGCAATCCCGCTGATATTTGATGTAGAAATAGGCGCTAAAAGGACCGTGAATTCGGCCGTGTCGTATAGGCCTACCTTTTAAGAACGCATGTATACGATATGTAAAGAGATTATTAGGAGAAAAATACAGGACACATTTTCAACCCGTTTTGGCGCGTGCATCATAAAGATTATAGCCGAATAATAATTCATAAAATCATCGCAATCCCGTTGAAGTTTGAGGAGACAATAGGCGCAAAAAGAATTATGATTTTTGGTCGTGGCGTATATCTTTTGAGAACGCATTTACGAAATGCGAAGAGAAAAAAATAAAGGACACATTTTCAACCTATATTGGCGCGTTCATCATAAAAGATTACAGCAGAAGTAATTCATGAAATCATCGCAATCCCGCTGATATCTGAGGTAGAAATAGACGCAAAAAGGATCGTGAATTCGGCCGTGTCGTATACCTTTATGTATACGAAACGCGAAGAGATTATGGGGAGAAAAATAAAGAACGCATTTTCAACCATTCTAGCTGGTGCGTGGATCACAAAAGATTACACCCGAAGTAATTCATGAAATCGTCACAATTCCGCTGATATTTGAGGTAGAAATAGGCGCAAAAAGTATCATGAATTCGGCGGTGTGGAACATCTTTTAAGAACGCACTTACGAATTCGAAGAGTTTATCGGGAGAAGATAAAAGGACACATTTTCAACCCCTTTTGGCGCGTGAATCATAAAAGATTACAGCCGAAATAATTCATGAAATCGTCACAATCCCGCTGATATTTGAGGTAGAAATAGGCGCAAAAAGTATCATGAATTCGGCTGTGTGGTACACATACATCTTTTAAGAACGCACTTACGAAATTCGAAGAGTTTATCGGGAAAAAATAAAGGACACATTTTCAACCCCTTTTGGCGCGTTCATCATGAAAGAATACAGCCGAAGTTATTCATGAAATCATCGCAATCCCGCTGATATTTGAGGTAGAAATAGGCGCAAAAAGGATCGTGAATTCGGCCGTGTCGTATATCTTTATGTACGGAATGCGAAGAGATTGTGGGGAGAAAAATAAAGAACGCATTTTCAACCATTTTAGCTGGTGCGTGCATGAGATCACAAAAAGTTACACCCGAAGTAATTCATGAAATTGCCACAAATCCGCTGATAATTTGTTTGAGGTAGAAATAGGCGCAAAAAGTATCATGAATTCGGCGGTGTGGAACATCTTTTAAGAACGCACTTACGAAATTCGAAGAGTTTATCGGGGAAAAATAAAAGGACACATTTTCAACCCCTTTTGGCGCGTGAATCATAAAAGATTACAGCCGAAGTAATTCATGAAATCGTCACAATCCCGCTGATATTTGAGGTAGAAAGTTAGGCGCAAAAAGTATCATGAATTCGGCGGTGTGGAACATCTTTTAAGAACGCACTTACGAAATTCGAAGAGTTTATCGGGGAAAAATAAAAGGACACATTTTCAACCCCTTTTGGCGCGTGAATCATAAAAGATTACAGCCGAAGTAATTCATGAAATCGTCACAATCCCGCTGATATTTGAGGTAAAAATAGGCGCAAAAAGTATCATGAATTCGGCCGTGTGGTACATCTTTTAAGAACGCACTTACGAAATTCGAAGAGTTTATATCGGCAAAAAAATAAAGGACACATTTTTACCCCTTTCATGGCGCGTGCATCATAAAATGTTACAGCCGAAGTAAT
Source organism: Diadema setosum (assembly GCF_964275005.1). Lineage (NCBI taxonomy): Eukaryota > Metazoa > Echinodermata > Echinoidea > Diadematoida > Diadematidae > Diadema > Diadema setosum. Next base: position 11,228,004 of record NC_092704.1, on the reverse strand, counting down.
TCATGAAATCGTCACAAGCCCGCTGATATTTGAGGTAGAAATGGGCGCAAAGAGGATTGCGAATTCGGCCCTGCATGTCGTGTACCTTTCAGAACGCATGCACAAATGCGAAGAGAGTGTCGAAAGAAAAATAAAGAACCCCTTGTAGCTCGTGCATCAGAAAATATCACAGCTAAAATAATTCATTAAATCACGGTTATGCAGCAAGTTCGTGCGCCGATGTTTAGAAAAAGTCACAAACGCATGATACAATCTGATTTTTTTTTTCATTATCATTTTACACTGTAATTCACGAACAAACATTCTATTTTTTTTCTCATTTTTTTTATTTCTTGTGCAATAAATAATTCAAGTTTAAAAAGACATTAATCAGTAAAATGTACATGGGGGGGGGGGTACGTCCATAAAAACAAGAAAATAAGTTTGCAAGTAATTTAATGTTTTTTTTAGGTTGCCGTTGTTGACCGGTAAGTTTTCTGTTCGGACCGGTAAAAAATGGTAAAATGGGGCATCTACCGGTCCGACAGAGACATGTCGGACCGGCAGAAAAAATGGGTTAGTGTGCTGCCCTGCATTATGGTTTCTCCTAATTTCTTAAATATCAGCAGGTTAAAAACTTACATTTAGGTTGATATGAATGTGTAGTACAACAAAGGTGAAAAACTGTAGAGTTCGAACAAAGTGAATAAACACATTTGTCATGGAAATGGTCAAATTTCTCCTTTTGCAACATTGTGTGTTTGTGTGTGTTGTTCAATTCATTGCTGGAAGCTGTCATTCTCACTTAACGTCAAAAAGAGAAAGTAGATCCCGTTCGTAGAGCATCAAAGGATATTGAAATACTTGACATTATTGCGGGGGGGGGGGAAATATGGTAATCATGCTCTATACAAATGTGGAGTTTACAATTCAGATACTACAAACATAAAATGTTTAATGAGCTGTTGTCTTGCAATAAAATCACAAAGTATCCTTTCAACAAAGGGCTAGTGCAAAACAGAGAGCACATTGCAACAAGCTCATGGAACTGCCTCTTTGGGCTACCCCTTGGAGCAGCTGGGAGTTCAGTGAATGGTTAGGATCTTATTTGCCAACCTGCATACATGTAGCTAATTGAATACAGCAACAACTGCTAGGAAATTAAGAGGAGGAAGTGTTTATGAGACTTGCAACTAGCCTTGTTGAATAAATATTATGGCATGAATGTTTGCTTGCTTGCTTTTTGAGGCAAATGACTTCCAAACAGATAATTTTTTTAAATACCCACTGGAAGTGTAAAATGATCTTTGAAATGAGCTGCCCTTTTTATGCCATCAGGGCTTTTGCTCATTTGTTGTTTTTTTTTTTAATGAAATTGGTAGAAATGGTGAAATGGGAAAAGTGGCCTATTAGGAAGAGCTTGTTTTGTTCAATTCCAAATGATGTACTGCATTGGGTTCTGTCACTAGTCCCATGTGGGCAAAACTCCATCTACAAGTAAATTGCACTTTGACTGAACAATGTGCACCCAACTATCTGGAAGCACCTAAATTTACATTCACGGGTGGCTTTTCTCCCCCCCCCCCCCCCATCCCCATTTTAAATCTCTGAGCTCTGCTGCTTTTATCCGGCAAGATGCCACAATTAATATTCAGTGGTGCGAAACTCAGGCCAAGCATAAAAAATACCTGATTTCCCAGCAGGCCATGCTAAAATATTAATGCCCATAAGCCCCTACCTCCAATGCCGGGGACTTGGAAATGCTATATTCATGACTCAACCAACTTTCAGGGCAGGCATTGCAATAAAATTTGCAAAGATACACTTCAAAAACAATGCAAAATTTCGTCACAGCTGCAGTCATCTCACCATTTCATCTATGTTTCTTAAAGGAGTATCGCCCTGAAGAAGGGGGCGAATCAGGCGCAAGGAGAAGCGAATTACACTTTGCCACACTCCACTTAGGAGGATTAATCTGCTCAGGGCGCAATAGGCAAAGATTATGTCCGAGTCAAAAGCTATCCTCTTTTCATTTTTTCCCCCGTCGAATTATGGAAGATTTCTCTTGTATGGGATCTTTGCAGGTATGGAGAATTGAGTGGATGGTGGAAGATGTTCGGAGGGGGGGGGGGGGGGAAGGAGGAGGAGGACCTGAGAAAGAGGGAGAATATAGAGGTGGTGATGTATTTGACATGATGACCATGATGGGAGGGGGGAGGGGTGGCCAGTGAAGGCACACTGTAGGAGAAGGACGAGGATTCGGCGAGAGCACCAGTTGAATGCGGCACCATGCATCTATTTGCAGAGTGCCCGTCTTGCAATTCCGCATACTAATGGACAAGACCTAGGGGCAAGCTATTGGGGAGAGACGGTGGTGGGGGTGGGAGGGAGGGAGGGAGGGGGGAGTTGGATAGCATCGATCTGGCCAGGTTCAAGCAGGCACAGGCAATTCCTGACTTTGTTTCTGACTTTCTTCACATCCTCTAGCAGGAGGAGTTTCATGTTGTTGTTGCTTTTTTCTTAAAACGGCATCCATACTTGCTGCAATGGTGGAGCATTTCAGAAGTAAAACTTGGCAAATTCCATCTTTCACCCTGCCTTTTCTCTCTCTCTCTTTCTTTCTCTATTTCTCTTCCTTAATATAACAACATAAACATAATGGACTTTTTGTTTATAAGACAGAGGGCACTTCCTTATGAGCTGAGAAGTCAGTTCATAACAATATATTGTACATTACAAAACCACATAAAAACACAGGATTCAATGCCAATTCAAAGTATTTAACCCACTGAGGACGGGCTGATTTTGCTACAACACGCATGCATTTTCGAGTAGACTCTTGCCGGAGTATACTCGGGACTCGTCCTGAACAGGTTAAAAGAGGGGAAAAGGAGAAAATCAAGACATTCTCTTCCAAATTGTCATGTGTGGTTGGTGCAATGGAGTATGCCTGATGATTACTGATCTCTTGGTGGCGGTTCCATGACATTTGCTTACAGACTGCGACAATTGCTCAACCATGAAATATATGCACGCTACGCCAAACCTAAATTCTACCAACAAATATGAATCTAACCCTAATTTTAACCCTCACAACAGACTAAACCTAAAACCCTATCACAACCCTAACCCTAACCCTATTAGACCTTGGAGAAAATAACAGACAGGAGCAATTGTGGTAGGAGAAAATGCTGCGTCACCCTTGGTGACACATTTGTTGTCTTCATGACTAACTCATGGCCAATGAGACTGAGGTGTTGGCTTCATAGGAGGTTGGCTAGTCATCAAATATAAATCTATTGCTAACAGAATATTGGAAATCTCTGTACCCTCGTTCTCTGCTCTCTGGGATTTGCTTTCTTTGTGTGCATTCTTTTTGACGGAAAAGTGTGGGTGAGGATGCGGTACTTCTAGATGATCACATCTTCCTACAGTTTGGAGTAGCTGTAATTGATGATCTACATTGTAGATACAGGTGAAACACAGCATGTGTACAGATAGAATAAGACCTACTGGCATAAGACTACTGGTGGTACATTAATTTTACGTACAATGGCTTATGTTTGCTCTTTCTCACACACACACACACACACACACACACACACACACTCTCTCTCTCTCTCTCTCTCTCTTTTCTTCTTTCTTGCAAACACACACTCACATACACACACACTTTTCTCATTGGCGCAAGTGGGCCAGAAGCCCCCCCCCCCAAAAAAAAAAAAAAAAAAAAATCAACAACAAACAAACAAACAAATAAACACACAAAAAACCCAACGACAAATAAACAAACTAGAATTAAACATTGAACAAATCTATAACATATCAACTTTTCTGTATTTGAATGGTGGAACAAATTTTTTTCTGGTATCACATCGCAACTTGCTTTGCATTTTTGATACCATTGCTACAAAAACTCTCTTTTGTTTAGCAGGTTTTTCTTTCCACACAAGTGTGCAGGATACCATTTCACATATTATTCATCAGCTGACACTGCTTTAATAGTTGAGTTGGGAGATTATTCCCTGGAATGGCAGTAGAAGATGATGTAATTCGAATACTAATATTCCATGGATACAATACTGGTCCCAGTCTAATATCACAAAGCGCTGCAATATGCCAGCAGGATATAATTCATTACTTGAATGATAAAGACCCTTAAATTCTATAGGCCCGATTTGCATTACACAAATGGAAAGTCAACATTTTCGTTAAATCCCCTCCTTCCATCATCACAGTATCCTAACACGAGCGCTGAATTTCGTTAATGTTCTCTGCCATGTCAAGATCAAACGTTTACGGAAGTCAGGCCCTTCGGTCGCTCATGGTTACCGTTTACCCCACGGCAGTATCCACAACAATGCAAATCTACAGGCTTGCGCAATTAATAACGAATCGTAAACCACCGTCAACCCCCATTGTTGGCATGGAACGTGTGAAATATCCTGCATGTGTGACAAATAATGGCTGTATTACACCCACAATAGGAACGGCGTAGATACAAAGGCTCTAATTTCAAAGGCCATTCAGCCCAAGACAACTTTGACCCTCATCCAATCAGTCTCTACAATGTTTTGCCCATTTCCCATTTTTTCCTCCCCCCCCCCCCCTCTCTCCTTTCCTCTCTTTTTCTCCCTCTCCTTCTCATGGCTAGCATTTTTTATTCCGCCAGCATTTTCTATTGCCAATCAGAGTCGGAATGAATGATTGAGCACGATTGAGAAAGAGGCGCACATTGGGGGCATGCGGGTAAATTATTGATAGCTCCACTGGAGCGCGCTTCTTGCTTGACAGCCTCTCCTCTGCATCTGCATACACATCCCTCCTGCCTGAAAATTGACAGTTCAAGCCACGCCGGCTCAGAGTGTGGTTTCCTGTGTCCCATCACCAGCTGTCCCGAATGCTGGGTGTACAATGTTTGTCAAATCTTGCCATTATGTTCTCTTCTCTATATTTTCCTCTTTTTTGTGTGAATGTGCTGTGTGTTCTTATTAGACATTCTAACAACACTGGAAAAGTAATACCCTAGTTACGTAAAAATCCATAATTTTTTTTTTCACAATTTTTTTTTGTACATCTCTCAATCATCTTTCTTTTCTTGTCTATCTTGTAAGATGGTTAGTTGACAGTTAGAATATGTATTCAGAATGAAAAAAAAAATGTTACAAAGATTAATCATGATGACAAAGGGAAATTCTTCACCTTTTATTAGTGATTATGGTATTTAACTCTGCATATTTTTTTTTTTCAAGCTGTTCAACATCAGCCCATCCTATGAAGAAACAATAAAAGAACAATGGGATATATATGGATTTAGTTCTTAATTTTGTTTTCCCCAAAGGATCTAAAACCAAATTACTTGCAGCAGGAAGTAGCACTCAAACATTATCTGCTCATGATCAGAGTTGTAACGTGTGTAATTACAAATTACACGTACGAAATTACTCGGGTGTGTTATGACATTCATAAGTTGCTTTCAGGCCAATACACCCAGCGTGAGGAAAAATCCCAGTTCAGTTCAGTTCAGTCTAGTTTGTTCGACTTGTTCACTTGCACAAATAAAAAAAAAAAGGTAAAGGATCACTGATAACTTTAATGTGACAAAATCAGATTGTCACATACTACCATCTTTTCATTTTCATCATTTTCATTTTTACCAAAGTGCTTTTTTATTTTTTGACGGGAAGGGGTAATGAAGAGAAAATGACAAAAGCAAACGGTATAGTAAGGAAAGAAAATATTTGTCCTCTTTTTCTACAAGACTCAGACATGTTTTTGTGTAATATTGTATCTGATTTGTTTGTTTTTCCTCTCATAAAAGCAACTTAAATCAGTTTTGAAGACATCATGATACACAAATGTACAGTATAATACTGTATAGTCTCCATCCCTATTCAAGTGTTCTCACTCTGCAAAACTTCAACAGACTGGGAAATAGGATCAACAAAATCTCTGTTTTGAAGGGTGAATGTTGCAGCAACAATATCAAGAGAAATCGGGGAGATTATTTGCAGAAATACCCTATTCTTGACAATTGAAACTGCTTTCTTTTGTTGTTGTTGTTGTTGCTGTCTACTGGTAGCAAATCAATTCCTTCTGGGGCTCATGACTGGATAGTGGCAGAGATTAATTCTGTAATTCACTATAAAACTCGGGAAAACACAGACAGACAGAGAGACAAACAGACAAACACACATACGTGCACAATCTCAATAATGACCTCCTTAATGCTGAGCACGAAAAGTATCAGATCACTATAAATCAGGAAGGACCAATGGACAAGGCAGGGATCTTGACATGCAAAGTTTATGAAAGTGCTACCATTTAGATGAGGATGAGGGTCTTCCAGCTTGAGACAGGAAACACAGAGACATAGGGCCACTGGCCGCGCCCGTATCCTATGTGACCTCACAATGGCGGTTCATCTGTAATTAGAATTTTGAGGGGATCCTACCAGAGGAGCTGGCTATGTTTACATAGATCTGCTTCATATGCCAGCCAAGATGGGGTAGAAGGAGGAGGGGGGGGGGGGGGGAGTTTGGGGGGCAAGAACGTGATCAGGAAGCCACGGGACCGGAAGTGGAGAGCATTTGGCGGAGGGATCGTCCCACGCAGAAACGGCGGCGGGCCACCAACGCAGGTTGCATTGTCTTCCTGAGCTGCGGCCATCCTGATTCCAGCAGACGTGCGGAGTAGTTTCCAGCTAATGCTTGAAAACTAACCCCTTTTCTCTCTCTCTCTCTCTCTTTCTCTCTCTTAGAGTATCTCCCCACAGAGACTCATAGAGCTGTACTACACCTGTAAATATTACAGTATAGCTTATTTCAGCTTTTTATGTATGCTGACATGACATTTGCTCCTGTGACAATTGCTCCAGTCTTATTTTTTCTGAGGACTTAGGGTTAGGGCTATGGTTGTTATAATGACCTCCTCAATGCTTGAGGTTTCCTCAATGTTTGAGGTTTAGTTTGATGTGAGGATTAGGATCAGGGTTTAATAGGGTTAATTAGGAGGGTAGAATTTATGTTTGACTTGTAAATAGCGTGCAGATATTTCATGGGAAGAGCAAGTGTCAGGAAACCATTTTATACAGAGAACAAATCAATAATTTTCCCCTCAATGGTCCGGTCATGTACTTCCATTCATGACTATGTATGTTACTTTAGTGCAACCTCAGCAAAAATAATGCAAACCAAAGGGAAACAAAATATTAAACTTCTGGACATTTAGTAACCAACTCATGTTCAGGGATGACAGATCATAGTTTAAGTTTAAACACAGATGACAAATTACATTTTTTTTTTTACACTACTTCCAGAAATACCTTGGTCTAAAAGTAATCACTCTCATATCTATGAACAAGGTATTTCCCATATAATCTAATCATACACGATGTGTATAATGTGTACAATTTCAAAACCCTGTCACTTCAAATTACAGGAAACACCTGTATACTTTCAGAATGCGATACAAAAGTTTGCACACACATCATGAGCTGCCGCACTCGAATACCTTGTTGGGGGAAAATCAACATACAGACCATCCAAGGCACTGTTGACACATGGATCAGCTCTCAGCAATTCCATATCTACAGTAGACGTGTCAGGATAACTGTCAAGTGGAGTGTTGACACCAGCCAAGACAAATTTTGAGCTCAAGTAAAGGGCATTTCTTCCTTTATTTTGCCGTTTTTTATTTTTTATTTTGTAAATTAATGATATACCTCGATTATCCAGCCTCCTTTTATCTGGAAATCTCTATTATCCGGACACGGAGGGACTCAGTAATGATGCAAAGGAAAATTTCTTGTCGTTGCTGGTTTTTTTTATTCCAGTATCTACACAAAGGAAAAAAAAAAAGAAAAAAAAAAGAGTGGTCTCTCATAGGTTCTATTCTTTTTTTTCTGAGTCTTGTCATTCCAACAATATTGTTTACTTAAAGTTAATAGCAAACTATTTTATTGCTGTATAAAAGGTAGACAGTTGAGGTGAGGCAACTTTAATAACAATCGTGAGACAGAATGAAAGCAATTACACAATACATCTCCTGTAAAAGGAAATAAAAAGGTCAGAGATAAACCCCACATTCTGGACGTCTCAATCTGTGTGACTCTCTTTTCTTGTCGCCCCTCTCCCGCTTAGCCCGACTACTTTGCCGGCAATTATGCACACGAGGCGAGAAAATGTCGCAAAGTCGGCCAGCTGCCACAATTTCCAAGTACAAGCCTACAATGCAGCTATCCAGGTGTGCCGTTCCTATTAAAACTTAAAAAACAAAAACAAAAAAAGACACAAGAAGAAGAAGAGACAGAAGCACGGACCTTCGGGGGGGATACAAAAAAAGGAAGAAAGGATCGAAGCTTATCCAATATCCGCTGACGAATGGAAAACAAGACGAGCAGGACCGGAGGGCAAGCAGAGAAGGGGGGTATAGTTTGTTAGATTAGCAGCTTGGGACTGATGGATGGTGCTACATACAACAGGGTCCATTTTGAAATGGGATAGACAGAGAGAGAGAGAGAGAGAGAGAGGTGAAAGGGAGAAAGAAATGGGGAAAGAGGGAGAAAATGCACCAGATTTGAAGCAAACCCTAATCATTGCTCCCAGTCTCGTACCCCCTTTCCCTGCAGGGAACTATACATGTACGTAAGTCAACGTTGCTAACGAAGAGAAGGGGATCGCAAATATGTGTGAATACAGGAAAGGCCAGTGGGCTTGCTTGTTAGGACTTCAACATAGTGCTCAGTGGATCATGAACTGGCACCAGAATTGACATTTAGATTCTTTCTATTCATATCTTCCAGAGGTGACTGAACACATACTGTATGATTCTGTTGCAAAAAAAAAAAAAACAAAAAAAAAAAAACCCCACACAAACAAAATCAGCATATCTTTTCTTTTCATTCATTTTCACATTTCTCACATGGAGTACTCTAAAAGAAATGATATGAAAATAAAACTAAATAAGATAAGGTCTACAGAGAAGCAAACTTGTTTGCAGGCAGGCTGCACATAATGCTTGACATTTTGAAAAACAATCAAATAACAAACAGTGACAAAAAAGAAAATAATAGCAACTATTGAAATGGAAGAATAACCATAACATTTGGAGACTACAACATAAAAGCTTGGCAATACAAGCTATTCAGTGAAGAAGGTAATTTTGTAAATTAACCAAATGCCTAATAGTATTTCTGACTATAAAGGTACAAGCAATACATAGCAAACTTGGCCAAGAGCCATGTACCTCAGAGAAGATAACAAAATGTTAAGATGATATTGCAACTGATTGATAAACTGCCCTTCATCAATGTAAAAAAAAAAAATAACTTGGTCAATCATTCAGTGTCTGAGCAATACCCATGACAAAAAAAAAAAAAATTAATAATAATGGACATACAACATACAATATGCAGTGGGACTTGAACATATGGTCAATTCCAGCGTAACGGACATGACATTCAGACAACTTTTTTTGAATTCAAACCATCACACAGTAAAATTGGCAGTCTCCAAAAGATTCTAATTGAGTTTATCAGACACATTTAAGTATATGTAACATACACAGAAAATTTCATGGAAATTTATCAAGTGGTTTTCGAGAAATTGCATTTTTTGCGAGCGTAACGGACATGACACAAAATGGACAAGGCATTTTGATCTACTTACCATATTGAAAATTCCTGTGAATTTTTGGATAAGAAGCAGCTGGTTTTGGTCTTGATTAAACCTTTAGGTCACGCTTTACTCATAAAGTCCTATTTTATAGTAGTTTTACTGTTCATTCTTTTTTAATAGTTTAAAATATTGCGTAACGGACATGACACTTTGAGTGTAACGGACATGACAGTTTCGTCCACTTTTTTTAAGCTAACAGAATTTTTTTATTACAAGGAATAGCAGACATTTAATTGTTGACAAAGTGAGGTTAGAATATAGGGACAGACATCATAACTGCAATCATGTAATATTTTTTATATTTTCATCATTTTAGGGGGGTTGGTCTTTTTATATATTTACAAAACAAACAAATATAAAAGAAATTCACGGCTGCATCAGCTAGCTACAGTTAGTGAGAAATTTCCAGTTACTACCACCCACCATAGCAAAACAGGACATATAACTATCTTATACTATGGTGATTTTTTTCTTTATGGCCTAATATTTGATACTGTAGTATTATACACTAGCGTAACGGACATGACACCCTTGTAAAAAGAACCATATATTCACTTCGTTGTTTTAAAATAAAAAGATTAAAATAACTGCACACTGCTACTACATTATATGTTCATGATCAAAGCATCAAAAAATCCTTTTGCAGGTTTCAGTGATCTAACAGCTACTCTAAAGCACATGGAATACAATGCCCAGAGTACAAGTGTACCACAATGGCATTACATAGAACATGTCTTCATCTCTGCGGATAGGCAAAGAAAACTGAACAAACCAAATCTGTATGAAATAAACAGTTTGAATGCAATATCATTAAAATGCACTCATGATTGCATCAACTGTTACGCAATGAAACAGGACCACAAAACTGTCTGGTACCATTTTCAAATTGGTGTAATCATCTGAAAAAAATATGGTACGTTTATTTCATTCCTACAAAGTTCTTTTCATTTAGCATTAATGTCATCCTTGAAGTAGAATCATCCTCTATTATCCAATCTTGGATAGACTATTGTAAAAACTTCAACTACTAGTACTGGTACTTTATCATTTTCAACAAATGCTTTCTTTTCTTGGCTACAAGTGAATGATCAAGCCCCTTGTTTTCTGAGAATTTTCACAAAATACCATTTTCATGTAGAGTGGTCACCTGGGCAACAAAGTATTTCATGTTTTCTTCATGGCAAATTCAACTTGTACAAACTGTATAATCAACTTATTGCTTGCTTAGACACTTCTTGGGGCTTGTCAGAGTGGTGTACTGGTTACCTATTCTAACCAGCCTGGGAGCAGGACTTTTTAAAATACTGGATGCTCTCCCTACTAACTGGTTGCAACTGATTACCATAGTGTACCTTTCAGTGGATAAACATCTTCTCATACGTAGCATCTCAAAATTGTGCTTTTGTACGATGCTGTGTACTGTCATATATACCCATATATCCCTTGGTGTAGAGGTACATCTAGTTTAGTTGTATTGATGAAATGGATAGGCAGCATTCAGACCGACTTTCCCTGATCATAGAACTACATGTACTTTTAACATGCTTAATATCGCCAACAATTCCATCCTCCGCGCTCTTGGCATGTGATATCTCATTAATATGCCACCTAAGGTGTGGATTTATAGAGTCATAGAGAATAAGAGAGGTACATGTATCGATACAGTACAAACTTTTTTTTTATATTTTTGTGAGGCAACACCATCATTACAGACATTGATGCTGGTGACATTTGGATACTTTGTTGCTGTATCAGCAGTGATCATGCTCACTGGATGCACAAGGATCCATTCATGCAGGAGTTCCTGGCTGTTGTGTTGACTCCATGGTGGATACGTATGTTAGTGGTCTACGATGTACTTATAATCGTAGAAAGTGCTAATTTTACGTATTAAAGGGAAGGCCAACAGTGAAAACTCCATTGTCTTGCCTTTAAGAGTCCATTGCCTAAATACTCCTTGGAATGACAGCTGCTGTTTATCAGTCAGAATTACAAGAGGTGGGAATGGATCAAATTGGTGTAACAGGGTAGCAAAATCATCTAAAATCAACAATCTTCCAGTAGAAGAAAGCAAAGTCTGCTTGTTTGTGTTTTATTGAGTAATGTGCAGACTTATTTATTTACTCAAGTATAAAAATGTCCTACACTATCCTCAAGCAATTGAAACTAATCACCACCCTGTTTCACTGGGCCACAGTATTATTTCTGCCACTTGTCTAATGTGAGGTGTCATGTCCGTTACGTAAAGTGTCATGTCCGTTACGTCATTTACAGGAAAACTAGAAGTGGTATAGAAAAATGGTTTGCACACATGCAAGGGGATTCAATTCTAACATAGAAAATGAATTTGCAGCAACTTTACACTAATTTCCTCTTGGCTATGAAAACTTATAGTAAAAAACGTAACGGACATGACACTTCTAATGTTATAGAAATCACACAACTTTGAGGATCAATGGGTCAAAAAATGATGAATGCTAAGGAAGTTGGTTGTGATTTTCCATTGCTATATACACTTGACTACAATCTAAAAGCTAAACAAGGCCTCTAGGACATATCTGGCCTTCTTTAGAGACAGAAACACTAAACTCTTAAAAAATAGCCAAATGTTTGTGCCAATGCAACACATCATACATTATTTTCATTGACTGAAAAAAATAACAAATTTTGTCATGACAAATATGCGACTAGTGGAAAATGAAAATATATATGTTACTTTTTTAGAATATTTGAGAACTGAAGTGAAACTCAAAACTTCATTTTTTCACTAAAGGGCAAGTCCAAGATAATGTCCCCTCAGATGCTCAAAATTCATCTTGATTTTATCAAAAAGTTATTGATATCATCTTGTAGCCAAAGAGTTAAATCATATATTTTCAGCAAAGAAAATTTTGAATTATGCAAATTTATGCAAGAAATATGGCCTTGATCTGCATAAATCAAAAACAAACCTTACGTATGGGACAAATTATAAATATTCATCTAAAATCAGTTGAATTTGTCCTTGACCTAGTTCCTTTATGGACATGACCCCTGTATGAGTTAGTATAATCTGCAATTGGTAAGACAAGGTCAGCACATTAATTATGCAAATTATGCACTTTCCCAGAACATAGTGTCCCATACGTAAGGATTTGAGTATGTTTTTTTAAGTTTTTTCTGAAGATTTGTAACATTGACCAATCATACTTTAGGAAGTTCTAATTTATTCATTTCAACTCCAGATTAGCAAAACTAAATGAGGAAATTTAATTAGTCCTTCATCTTATAACTAATTAAAGTTTGCTTACGTATGGGACAAATGCCTTACGTATGGGACATTACATGCAAAGTGAATGGGAAAACCGCCTTTTGACATGGATGCTATATGTCCTTACAGTTGTTTGGTTAATGGTTATCTTTGCACCTACTCTGAAGGATATGTCTATATATCTGCCTCTCCTACTCAGTTGACCTCAGGGAGAGTGTAAGAACAGCATTATTGAGTCATTCTATGATTAAGAAAGGAAAATAAAGAATATTCATTTATACTTGTATTTTCTTATTTTCATTACAGGCTGTGCAGCTGGTCTTAAATTAACATTCCCCGTTAACATTTTGATATTGGACATTTTCTTAATTCAGTTATCATTTTCAACTTTACCTCTCTACAAAATGACTTTGTCCAAGAATGGGATTCTCTGAGTGTCATTTTAGGTGCAGTACACTGTTCAGCATGTACCACAGGTTGTACAGCCTCAAAAGCGAAATCAAAACAATTGTGCTTATGGCGCGCATCAATGACAACATTATAGGTCTTACTGAAAAGAAAAATCACTTAAGGTGTGAGCAGGTAACTTTGTCATTACTAGAGTTGATAGCAAAGGAAAAACCCTATGAGAATACTTTTTATTTTGATATGATTGTTAATATTTCAACTGCTCACCCTCAGAATATGTCATGACTTATCAAGGTCATGAACATGATTTCTGAAAATCCTGTAAAATGAAGACTATAGTTTACATTTGGTATAAACCACAATATCAATACTGGTTCTGTGGTTGGAGTGCTAAAAACACAAATTACACAAACAAATAGGGAATTCAATTTTCTTTTCTATTTTGTGTTTGAAGAGACAGATGTGCTCTGAGACACCTTCATCAACTCATACTTACTTTGTACCCCACATCTACACAATTATCAACATACATTGCAATCTGGTAGTGTATGATCAAATGCGGTTATTAGAATTTATTCAAAATTGTAATTTGCAGATCAGTAAGTTACTTAAATGTTTCAAATCTAGATTTGAATGTGCAAATGATAATCTTTCCTGTATCACTACACAAGCATGTATGTATGTACAAAGTAACACAAATTTTGTCATCTTTGGTTTCATAGACACGAAGCCAAGCATTTGAAAAAAAAAAAAAAAAAACAGCATTGGTACATACATTCTTCTATCTCCTTAAAATCTAAAACTTTCATTAAAATTTTATTGATTTTGCAGTTCAGCTAAAATTCACATGGCAAAACATGATGATTACAGAGCAAAATGAAGTACTCTTGTTGTTGTTGTGTTTTGTGCTGCATTTCAAACAATTGTAAAGCTTTATAAAAACTTAGACAACTTGCAAGGTAAGCCTAGAGCTACTGAAAGTACCCACTTCAAACTGTATTTGCAAATTACATTGTACATGACATTTGATTCTAAAGTTGAAATTATCAAGACTACAAATTAGTTATTGTACATGTACATGTAATGCTATATCAAGGTCACAAGCTAGAATTCGCTCATATTTTTTTTTTTTTCATTTGATGAAAAAATATTGACTAGAGTAATTACAAATGGGCTAGAAATAGAGTGTCAGTATACTATATAGATCTGTATGTGTAGACATCATGAGGACAGTGTAAATGCATGACGGAATCCAAACTAAGACATTTAATTGTAAATTGGTAATTACTTTTATTTGTTTTATTTTAGCTTTTGCTAGGTACCTGAACCGGGAAAGTACCTACTTAGAAGTCTATTTCATTTGTTACATATTGTAGCATGATTTGTGGAACTGAATATGACACTATGGGGAAATTTAAAGTCATTCCCATGAATGCATTTGTGCACTAAAGACAAATGTCCCATACGTAAGTTGAGCCATGTCCCATACGTAAGGTGTACTTTCGTTAATTAAACCAACTTCATGAAAATATGCTTTATTCTTTTGCAGTGAAACTTTGCTGAAAGATACTTCAGTATTGTACCTTTCTTCACTTCCAAACAGAACTTGATCAGTAAGGTACTTTCAGAGAATTTTCAGTTCAAACTTTATTTTGAAAAATCCAGTTTTTCTCTGGTCCCATACGTAAGTTGGCATATTTTTCTTAATAAAACCATTAACCCAAGGTCAAATGACATCAAACTTAAACACAATATTCTTCTCAGGGATACCAGTCCTCCTGATGATAAACAATAAAATCCAAGTGCTCCTTCATTACTTTTCAGAGGTTTGAAATCTCTGAATGTCCCATACGTAAGGTGCGCGATATCTTGGACTTGCCCTGAAGTGAACATTTCTCATGGAATTGCCCATATGACCTCCAGATTGCTAAACATCTGTTTTGTAAACTCTAAATTAATTTCTTTCTGCTGCCCACATACTGCACTAGTCTCTCATTTGAGATTACACAGTTTGACTTTATAGACAATGACATTCTGAAAGGGAAAAGAAGCAGTTCAAATGAATAGCACGTTTTTTTTTTGTCGGTCATTACTGCGCTTTGTTTGCCAGTTGGCCCTTTAAAATACTAGAGTGGCTTCTTCGCCAATTGGCACAGATTTCTGGATCCTACAATAACTGTCCACGGATGAAAAGATATTACCTAATTCCCCTAATCCCTATAGTGCACCACCAAGGCCTTTCCATTGGACTAAGGCATATTGCTACACCTGAGTAGGCTTGCTAATCTACAACTAGGTCAAGTTTAGAGAGATTTAATACTGAATGCTGATTTTTATAATAAAAAAGCTTGGCAAGTTAAACACAGAGCCTGGGCACACAAGGGGTTAAATTCAATTCAATTCAATTCAATTCATTCAATTCAATTCAATTCAATTCAAATTATATTTGAATTGGTTAACAGTACTTATGAGAAGGAAAGGTTAGAATCTATTGTACATACATTTTTATGACATTAATTGTGCCCTTCTCATTCATTTCACCTACCAAGTAACAAACAGCCTTTCAATGTCAGTGCATTTGTTTTTTGCTAATTGCATGTGCTCTATACTTTGTTTTTCAAAGTGAAGCAATGTCATTTAAATTTGATGTTATAGCCCCTCATGTGCCCACGCAAAACACTAAAACATGCCACTTACGTTTTTGTTTCATGTTTTGTTTTGTGTTTTTCTTTTTTTTTGGGGGGGGGGGGCACAGAGTAAAGTTTCCTCAGCACAGTTTTCAGAACAACAGTGCCAACAAGTCTACAACTGATGCAGAGATGCAGGAGGTTTTTTTTTAAACCATTTAAGCAATGCACTGACACCATACGGTTACAAATTTCAAGAGTTCTGCTTACAGTTTACGCGTATTTAAAACATATAAACTTTGCAAATAAATGAAAGAAATATATTATGCAGCTTCAAGATAATATCAGACCAGGATTTTCAGACAGCAAATTTCTAGTTGGTTTTTTTTTTTTCTCATTTGGTGAATCTTTTATTTTGTGAAATGTTGAATATTCTTTTAATTTTGAATATCTTGCAGATGTTCCACTTTCAGCATTAGCAAATTGGCATTATTTAGTTCCTCTCAAGATTTCTTTCCGCAAGTCTCATTATACAGAATGTGGCAAATCTGTCAGCAATTACATCGTCACGCATCATATTCTTTCCCTGTGATGACATCACCTTGCTACTGCCGCAAATGACGAATGTTTGAATTCTTGACTCTACTGGTTCTCACAGAAGTTGTTCCCTCCCGCACTGGCCGCCTGCCTCCACAACAAACCAACTTGGTTTTCGAATTTCATTACGTCTGTTTACCCGACACATCACCAAGTCATCATCTTCACCTGATAGCTGGCAAATTCAATTATGTTTAAAAAAAAAAGAAGAAGAAGAAGAAAAGGCATCCTATCCATTGCACTATACTCTTAACTTCATAGGACAGTGAAAATAAACAACATTGTGCAGCCTAGCAGTTCTGGTAAACCAGAGATGCCTGTAAAAAAGAGAGAGAAAAAAACAACAAGAGAGAAATAAAAGGGGCACTCACATCCAACCAAGAGCTGCATCAATTTTTTAACTTAATATGACAAGTCACACTTTACAATTTTTTTTTTCCGGTATCAACTTTCCTCCCTGCACATGTAGAGCAAAGGAATATGATTTATAAACAAATGAGTCCCTAGGAAAAGGGATATTGCAGTTACAGGGACGGAGAGAGAGAAGGTTGGATGGAAAAAGAAGGAAGAATGAATGAATGTAAGAGAGAGAAAGTGAGGGAGACAGAGAGGAAAGGGGTGGATGGAGGGAAGGACGGAGGGAGGGATGGAGGGACGGAGGGAGGGAGTAGGGATGAGCAGGGATATGCAGCAAAATGAGCCAAGCAGGCAGGGACAGATATAAATAAGAGACACGGAGCAAGAAAAAGAGAAGTGGACATAGATGAAGCTGAGAATGACAAGAGAGAAGATGTACAGCAAAGACACTTTGGTTTACATCCATAATTCTCAACCTTTTCTAACCCAAGACCCACTTTGGGTCCTACAAGGTTTTTTTTTTTTTTTTGTTTGTTTTTTTTTTTTCCTTAAAGGCCCGGTTACACGAGTAGATTAAATACAAATCTTTATCAATTCCTTTTGGGAATTACATCGCAGCCCACCTGCGAGAGCTCAGCGGCCCACTGGTTGAGAAGCACTGGTTTACATCGTCCATTTCATGCAGACAAGGGCTAAAAATGGCTTATTTCATTTTGAAATGGTCAAGCGCTTTTATTTGTAATGAGAGAGTGTGACATTCAAACTTTGTTCAGAGCATAAATGATCAAGATGACAGACACCGAGTTCTTGTCTTGCACTGCCTTGAATAACTAGCACACATCATTTGACATGTACAAAAACAAAAACAAAAAAGGAAGCTCTCAATAGAGTACTACTGGTTTGCAATAAATGCATGTTTGTGGAGAATTCCAAGCGCGTTTCACGCTGGAAGGAAGGTAGGACCAATCAATTTCCAGCCTGGAGTTTGAACAAGAAGCATAAATGAAAGAAAACGATACAAGAGAGCGCAAAGAGCTGCGGTCACTACATCGAGGTTGGATTGCTCCGCTCCCCGCAATATTCAATGCACGACGTGGGACTTGTGTGTGCACTTGGCACGGGTAAAGTACACCATCTCAATGCCACGGCAGGCCAAACTCTAAAACACACAAAAGGGGGTGGAACAAATGCAAGGAGGAGACGAAGATGAATCCGAAATGTCAGTGGCAGCTTCTTGATAAATAACATAGCGTATCGGGTGACATTTGGGGCTCCTGGCCTCGGCTAGATTGGATGGGCGCAAATTGGGATCCCAGGGGGTCACAAAGAGTGTAGCACACTGGAAAGGCATTTTGTACAGCGTGAGCAGGTGGGTGCGTTCACACCGTGGCTACTTGACCCGCCACTCCTATGAACTTTGCAAAGATCACGTTCTGACCTGCCAGATGTGTTCTCACAGGAATTACAGTACTGGAAACCTTCAAATTGCATTATCATGTTCGCACTGGAAACTTGTTGGTAACTGCTGTCAAGTCCTTAACTGTTAAAGCATATCAAAGAGAACCGCAGGTTGTGTGGAAAAGTGGCATATTTTAGTACAAAATTCCTGCGCACATTTCAGAAGGGAAGCAAATCTCATGACATTTATAGCCAGCTAGTTTGGACATGATGCAAAGCCCTAGCCTTATTGTAATATTACTTGTAGTTTGCAATCTGGAAGTTGCTTTGTCATCAACATTTTTGAACCTGTTACTTTTTATTCATACCATGTAGGACTGGCTTTACTTTTACCTTATGGATGTACACTAAAAATTCCCATTTTATTGTGTAATGATAATGGCAATAACAATCGTTATGGTAATATTCACCATAATGGCGACGGTAGTAATTAATGATGGTCATGTAATACAATGGTGATACTGATAGTAACATTGACAACACATTGTAGCAATAGTATTTAGTAATATTAATGGTACTGATGAAAATCATAATGATAAAGAATAGATGGCAATGATATTGAAAATGAGGATAACTGGAAATTATTTTATTAATAAAAAAAGAATGCCATTAGGAACCAATAGGCTGAAGGGCCAAAACTGTGTACTGAGATATGTGTATGAGGAAGACATTTTAGTAGTGTGAACATGTTTGCACCACTGTTTTCTTTCATAAGGTCTGAAACACTCACTTCTAAATTTATGCAAACTTACACTTGTACATGAAGAAAAACACACTGCATTCAGGAGAAAAATTAGAGTAGTTACACGGTGTATGCCGTGGGGTTTTTTCCAGTGGTCTACAGCAAAACTGCTTGAGTTTGAAAAGTAGCTCAGCCTAATTTTGCTTAGCCTACAAATTTCTGCGAAATTTGATTTAGAAGATGGGATTTAGAGCTTCGAACTGTGATAGATTTCAGCTTGAACCACTTACCAACGTATTTATTACTGCATACTGAATACATATTCAGAGACACTTTTTTGAAATAGCTTTCGTTCAATGCTTAGAGTTTCTTCCACCGACATTATGATCACATTTTCTTCAACAGGTACGGATAATTGTTACTGTGCAAGGTTTCATTCCGCTACATGTTGTGTACAAGTTTACTTCAAGCCAATTCATGCATTATGATCTTAACTTTGGACATTAATACTGTGTAAATGAAAGCCTACAATTTATGTATTTTTGTTTAAAGGGGAAGGCTAGTAACTGATCAGTGGGAATCAGTGGAAATGCTGGTGTTGATTGTTCCAATCCTTATGGGATTCATTCAAGAGTTCATTGTATATCTATTGTTGTGTGAAAATGATTTGCTTCAGAATGGTCTCATATTCAAGTAATGTGCAGTTTAATGCTTCCAGGTTAGTATCCCTGGTCAGTGACGGAGCATTAATCTGCACATCACTTGAATATGAGACCGTTCTGAAGCAAATCATTTTCACACAACAATAGATATGTATACAATGAACTCTTGAATGAATCCCATAAGGATTGGAACAATCATCTCCCAGCATTTCCACTGATTCCCACTGATCAGTTACTAGCCTCCCCCTTTAAAGGAGAAAACGGCAACTGTTGCATTATATCACACTTTATGGATTCACCCGTCAGACTGTGTACAACAGGACTGAAAATTGCACAATGTTTAACCTGAAAATAACTGAAGAGCTACACATGATGTACCTTGCTTGTTCATGTGATTTCACACTTTGTATAGAATATGTGTAAATGTTACCTTGTGCCACTAATTTATCATATTACTCCATGCTAGACAACATTCATCAAGCATAGAGATAAAACCAACATCTTTATGGCTTTGATTCCATTAAAAGGGAAAATGAAATATGTTGGATTTCGTGTAATGAACTTAAAGGGGAAGGCTAGTAACTGATCAGTGGGAATCAGTGGAAATGCTGGGAGGTGATTGTTCCAATCCTTATTGGATTCATTCAAGAGTTCATTGTATATCTATTGTTGTGTGAAAATGATTTGCTTCAGAACGGTCTCATATTCAAGTAATGTGCAGATTAATGCTCCGTCACTGACCAGGGACGCTAACCTGGAAGCATTAAACTGCACATTACTTGAATATGAGACCATTCTGAAGCAAATCATTTTCACACAACAATAGATATACAATGAACTCTTGAATGAATCCCATAAGGATTGGAACAATCATCTCCCAGCATTTCCACTGATTCCCACTGATCAGTTACTAGCCTTCCCCTTTAATCTCACACTA